>NC_140943.1:46848170-47546390 GCF_014529385.1 Adiantum capillus-veneris | reverse complement strand
CACTTTTGAGGTATGTAAGGTCATGGGCCTAGCACCTGCTTCAGGAAAGATGTACGGATGCAGTACCTAGTGGTTTTCCTTCACAGTTTTTTCAATATTCCTCTCAGCGAGACGGTGAGCGGTCTTGTGGCGGGCAACCTGTAGCAGGCTATAGTGTCACTTTCATAGAACACACAGTTAGTACAATTGGTCTAGGCTGGTTCACACTAGACGGACTCGCTGGGCTGGGCAGTGACACGTGGCAACATAGATACGGACTGGTCTAGTGGACATCGTGGCCAGGTCACCACCATTCAGTTTGGAGATATATTAGATGGCTGACATTTATGAGCCGTTGGTGTCTCTTTATGGTGGTACATGTGAGTAGTAGCTGTTGGGTCAGGATCGTCATCTTCTAGATATATGGTCTAGCGTCGTCGTCTAGAGGGGTGAGTATAGTATACACACAGCATGTCTTCACCATCCTTGCACATTTTGAGCCTCAACACCCCATTGTACCTATGAGTCTTGGGCTGGAGCTGAGTGTGCTGCCACGCCAGAGTCTGTATCAGTTCTTTGAGATAGTCGATTCATATGTTGTGGTCTGCTGTTGTGTCTCTGTGAGTTCAGTTGTTGTCTATTTGTTCCTTTTTCTTTCAGTCTGTTTGAGTGAGATTGTCACGCACATTGCACTGAGGAGCACCCACTGTAGAGAGCACGACACACTATCCGTGCTACAATTGGTTGCATGGGGGAGCCAGGAGTACGTATCCACATGGCGTCGTTTCCCCAATCATGAAGTGCTTTGGTGTGCCACAACCATGGCCTACCAATAAGCAAAGGAAATCCTCCCTCAACCTGGGGAAGATTGACCACCACAAAATCCAAGCTAAAGGTGAAGTCTTGTACCTTCAGAGGCACCTTGTCTATGCCCACCGAATAGACTGTCCTCTGGTCAGCCAATGTAACAGTGAAAGGAGCACGGTGCGGGTAGGCTGCATACCTAAAGCCAACATAGTGAACTCTGGCATCAGATTGATCCCAGATCCACCATCGACTATGATGCCGGAGAATTGGTGCCCAAGAATAGATACAGTGAGACGGAGACTTTTGTAATCGGTGAGGGGAGCGGCTGGATAGGAAATCATATAAGACTCCGAGGACTGTACGGGGAGGTGCCTGCCATTAGGCCCTGTCCCCCGAGTACAGAGATAGAATTCCTGAAAGGGTGTCACTTTTGAGGTTTGCATCGAGCCGGCGGAGCATATCATAAAGTGATACTTGTTGAAAGGTGTTCTTCAAGATGGCTTTTGCTGTGGGCTTGGCTCCTGGATCTGGGCTTCCTCTGGAACTTTGATCTGTTGCAATTCGGTCACTGTTTCCAAGAAAGCTCCATCAATGTCAGATAGCATGGAGGTTGGTCTGCTCTCAGCACCAATGAAGGGCTCGTTAGTTGGGTTAGGTAGGCCAGGTTGTGAAAGTGGAGATGGACGAGATGGACCTGTTGGAAAGCTGAGACCAAGAGCTACTCTTTATGCCCGAGTGAGGACGCCAGCAGGCTCCTCCACTTGTTGTGGCCCAACCGCATGAATAGCATGTGACGGCTGAGGGATGGTGTTCACTGCGATCAAATTGATCTTTGAGAATGTGAATTCTTGCTGGTTCTAAGTTGAGCCTAAAGACGAGGATGCCCTTTGCTTGGGAAAATCCTTACTGTAGTGGTCCTTAGACTCAGGGCAATGAAAGCAAGGAGGAGACCCTTCAGGTAAAGGACATTTGCTTTGGTAATGCCCAGATTCTTTGCATCTGTAGAATAAAATGGGCCGATTTGATGGACGAAATGGGGGATGAGGTGGTCTCTGCTCCTGTTGCATGGAGTTGGAAGCGGAGGTGTAGAAGCTCTGAGGGGCTGAGGGAGCATTAGCATGATAAAAACTTTGAGACGGAAAAGTACTTGACATACCTTGGACAACAGGGGTATTGAGCAAAGGTGGCATGTAGTTTGGATGGACATAGGGGGAAACCATGTTGAATTTCGGTGCTAACCCCTGTAGGATCGAGACTTTGTTGTATTTGCCGCATCCCTTGATATAATAGAAATCCTTGTCCTCATGTCCAGACTTTTCGCAGAAGTGGCAATAAGCGCGAAGGAGGCAGTCCTATGGAAGGTGTCTTGGAGAGCGGTATGAGCTACATCATACCATAGCCTTAGTCTCCTGCTGAGACCTAAGCTCTTCTAGCTCTCTCTTGATTTGATCCAAAGCCTCATGATGTGGTGGCTTCTCCTGTCTAAGAGAGAAGGATTTCTCCTCCTGAAGAGCGCGCTGTAACTTTAGGGCTTCAAGTTCCCTACGTAAAGAAGTCAAGGGGTCAGATGGACTTTCCAAGAGTACAGAGGTAGTCTCGACCTAAGAAGAGTTGGTAAACAACTTCCTTGCCCCCTCTATCCTAGTAGCAGAAACAACAAACTCCTCCAGAGTGGCTTTAGGTCGGACATTCTCCCTGAATTTTTGTTGCGAAGTCTTTGGAAGAGCCTTCTCTACCTATTTCTTGACCATAAACTCACCTGGTTGCTGAGGAAGCTTGGCAACCAGAGACTTTGTTTTGGTCATGAGTTCTATAAAAGTCTCTTTGGGCTGAAGCATCAGGTTGGCCAACTCATCCAGAACCTTCTCTTGGAAATCCCCTAGTCTGAAAGCTTCACAGAATTGTTGTCTTAATGTGGCCCAAGTAGTAAAGTCATTTTCTGCAAACTGACTGTACCACTTGTTTGCTAAGCCATCCAAGGTGGATGGAAAGAGTACTAAGTAGGCGTCTTCTCGATTGAGGCCATGACCTCTGCAGAGGGAAACAAACCTCCGGGCATGGTCGTCGGCATCCTCCGTGGAGAGACCCTTGAAAGGCGGAAACTTAATATTCACCTTAGCTAGAACGCTTGTGAGCTCCTCCATGGCTGTATGTGTAGGATCTTGTTGTAACACAGGGGATGAGAACTTTATTGATGGGGGTGACTGGGGAGGTGTAGAATTGGTTGAGGGGGAATGTAGGGGTGATGGGGTTGGTGGACTTCTGCTTGGCACAAAGGGTTGACGCTTCCTGTGGTAGTACTTCAGAGGACTTAGTAGTGGGCTTTGTCGCTTTTTTGACTGCCTTGTATGTGTCATACAGTAACCAGAAGCCCACCCAAGCTTGGGACACAAAGACTTGAAGCTTACTGGACACTGACCAAACACCACTAGACCAAGACAAGTGACTGGACCACTTGGCTAGACTTGGACGAGAGAGGACTAGACCAGACCGAGAGACTACTAGACCAGGACAAGAGACTAGACAAGCAGGTCTAGACTAAGCAAGACAAGGTGAAACTAGACTGGACCAAGGTGAAGCAGCCCAACCCAGTCGAAACCAACAGAGTAAGACAGAGAGCTTAAACCCAATAGCTCGTTGACTTGACTTTCCACGGAGTGAGATTCTATTGGAATTAGGGTCAGAGAAACACACACAGCTTGGCGAAGACAAAGGAAGCTCAAGGCACACAATAGAGAGTGTGTTACTTAGAGTGCAATGGAAAGATAGATAGCCCTAGAGTGATGGGCGTATATACAATGCACGGGGGAAAAAACCTCCTAAAGAGGGAAAAAATTCCCCGGCGGTCCTAGTGTGTTCACACACATCACTACCACATGTATATGGTAACAAATCCCCCCTGGAGTGATGCGGCTAATGAGAGCTGGCACATGAGTAAAGGGAAGTGCCATGACCTGAGGACAGGATCAGTCCACAAAGGAGAGTAAGCCCAAAGCTTTGCGGAAAGCTTCAAGCTTCCCACGAGACAATGCCTTTGTGAAAAGATCTGCAAGGTTTTCCTGTGTTGGCACATAAGCCAAGATGATCTCTCCTGCTGAGAGCCTCTCCTTGACATAGTGGTAATGCACCTCAATGTGCTTTGTGCGAGCATGAAAAACTGGGTTCCTTGCAACTGCCAATGCGCTCTGACTGTCAGTGTAGATAGTGTTGGCAGTGTCCTGTCCAACACCCAAATCAGCCATAAGGCGTCTGAGCCATACAGACTCAACCGTAGCTGTGAAGACTGCCCTGTACTCAGCCTCACAACTCGAAGTGGCCACAGTAGGTTGCTTCTTGCTCAACCATGATATACATGAACTGCCAAGCATGAAACAAAAACCGCTTGTGGACACTCGCGTGTCAAAACAACCAGCCCAATCTGAGTCCGAAAAAGCCCAGACTGTTACGAAAGCCTTGTTTGACCAAATGAGTGTCAGCTTTCTCCTACCAAGCACGAGGAGATTGCTTCAACCCATACAAAGCCTTGTTATATTTGCACACTTTGTCCTCTTGTCCCTTTATGACAAAACCGTGAGGCTGCGTTACATAAACTTCCTCAAATATGTCATCATTCAAGAAAGCAGTAACAATGTCTGATTGATGTACATCCCAACGAAAATGAGCTGCCAATGCACATAGAAAACGCACAGTAGTCATACGACAAGTGGGAGCAAAATTCTCTTCATAATCTATGCCTTTTTGCTGTGCATAACCCTTTGCAACAAGTCGAGCCTTATGGCGATCGATCTCACCATCCGGTTTGCGTTTCAACTTGTAAGCCCACTTCGTACCAATGGCCTTTTTGCCAGGAGGCAAATCACATAAAGTCCATGTGTCATTTTCTATAAGTGCATCATATTCTGATTGCATGGCAGCCATCCAATTTCCTGAATTCTGTGCTTCATCAAAAGAGAGAGGCTCCTCAACATCATGTAAGCTAGACACAACCAAAGCATAACAATCTGATGTATAAGATGCATGGCAAGAGCCTGAACGAGTACGACTAGACAAAGGTGAATCCAATTTACTGTCACGCAAAGTGTGCACCAGCCATTTTGGCATACCTCTAGCCTGCTCATTTTCAGCCCTTTCCTCATCAAGTACATCATGTACATCTGCATCAGTAATAGGCTGATCTAAAACATTTTCAGAAACCCCCATAGGCTGTATATTTGCCTCATTGGAACTTACATTCGTATTTCCACCACTGAAAAGAGGCAACAAAGTGTCATAAATGTCCTGTGAGCTTACATTACTGTCTCTAGTACATGACAGCAAGGGCTGAACAGAATCTTCCACAAACACTACATCCCGTGAAACCAGAATACGTTTTGTTTGCGGATGATACAACCTGTAACCTTTGCTTTCAGCACTATAACCAACAAAAATACATTTGACAGCCTTATCATCCAATTTTCTACGCTGCACTTGTGGCACCAAAGCATATGCCAAACAGCCAAAAACACGCATGTGCTCAATAGAAGGCTTTCTATCATGCCATGCTTCATATGGAGTAATAGACTGCAAAGCTTTCGTAGGACACCTGTTAAGTACATAAGTGGCACACATGATGGCCTCAAGCCAGAAAGAATGCGGTAAAGCTTGACTTTTGACCATACATCATGCCATTTTCGTCAGTTACCTGTTTTTCCTCTCAGCAACACCATTTTGCTGAGGTGTATAAGGCACTGTACATTGGTGTTTTATCCCACGACTAGCCAGAAATGCATTAAATTCATGAGACATATACTCCCCCCCTCGATCGGAACGGAGGGTGCCCATAGTACATTTCAAGACATTTTCAGCCATAGCCAGAAATTGTTTGAAGCACATAAAATTTTCAGACTTCACTTTAAGCGGAAATACCCATGCATGCCTGGAGTAATCATCAATGAAAGTCATGAAGTACAGGTAATTGCCCAAGGACAGAGTTTGCATGGGCCCACAAACATCACTATGCACAAGCTGCAACCTGCATATGGCCCAAACTAAACCATCCTTTGGAAATTTAGAACGCTACATCTTACCCAAAATACAGCCTTCACAAACATGTTTGACAGGTGTTTCAAGAGGCGGCAAAGAAGCAACCATATCAGATTTCTGCAAACGCAGCAAACTGGCGAAATTCAGATGACCAAAACGTGCATGCCAAAGTTTTGCATCTGAAATAGCCCTTGAATCTGCAACATCATTTGCAAAGTGTTGTCCACACCTGTCATACAAAGTGAGCTTATACAGCCCACGGCACAAAAGCCCAGATGTAACAATTTCATCACCAAAACTGAGATCATGAACTATACATCTGTCATCCACAAATTTGACTACAAGTCCAAGTCTAGCAAGTGCGGATACAGACAAGAGATTCTTCTTGATCCCAGGTACATAAAGTGCATCAACAAGTGTGAAGGAACTGCCATTAGCAGCAGTGAGCACAATCTTTCCAACTCCCTGAACTGGATAAGAGGCGTTGTTGGCACAAGTGACTGAATTCCCATGAGGGACAGACTCGAGAGAGGTAAACAATTCACAATGTAAGGTAATGTGCTTTGTAGCACCACTGTCGAAATACCACACATGTGAATCTGCAGCAATTGACAAGCATGCATCATGGACAATAGGATTGTAAGTGCACTCTGTGCTAAAAGCCCATTATGCATCAACATCAGCAACACAATCTCCTTTCACAGAAGACTCAACAATGGCTGCATTTGTAGTGGAACCAGCATTTGCAATGGAACCACCCTCTTTCTTCTTAGCCTCTTTGGCCTTAACTTAGGACACGACTTGATCAAGTGATCATTGGCTTTACAATAATGGCAACGCATCTTCTTTTTGCCCTTATCACCAGAATTTCCAGACGAAGTACTGCCAGCAGAATCATTAGGAACATAATGTTTGCCATTCGCAGCGGAACCATAAGAAGTGGCTGTATTACTATTACCACCCTTTCTTTGAGAAGCAATAAAAGCCTGTTCAACTGCACGCTGCCTAGTCCTGTTTTTTCTGGAAAGTGACTCTTGCAACAGCAATGTGCATAATGCATCAAACTTGACAACTTCAGGATTTCCTTGGGTCATCAGTCTCCAAGTACTAGCAAAAGTCTGGTAGGAATCTGGTAAGGCATCAAGAATAGTCTGCACAAGGGAACTGTCTGAAATGACTTCACCTGCAGAAATAAGCTGCTCATTGATATCCTTGACACTAGCAAGGAAAGTGTCCATATCATCTTCCTCATGCATAATCTTCGACTCCAGCTCTTTACACAGCAAAGCAATTTTAGTCTCATTGCGGCTTGCATAAAGACCTGCTAGAATATCCCAAGCCTGTTTTACAGATTTTGCTGAACGGATGTGAGGAACAATGGTGCGCTTCACAGAAAACGCAATCAATGCATGAGCCTGCGCATCCTTAACATCCCAATGAGCTTGTTCTACCATAGGCAAAACAACTCTAACAACTGCAATCCTTGCAGCAAGACCTGCAACATCCTCAACATCGCCTACATCCTCAGAACCAGGACGTACATCAATGCCCTGCACAACGTTCCAGACACCTTTTGACACAAGAACATGTTGCATCATATAAGCCCACATAGGGTAGTTGTCCCTATCCAACCTGTCCTCAGCAACAAACATCTTGAACACATCTTTGTTGTTGTTGTCAGCCATGGTAAATGCTGCACCTGATGTGAAAACTGCCCGAAAATAGGAGAAATGGAGCAGGAACAACCTGTGATATATAGCACAAACCGGAGAAGACTATAAGGTACCTGTTATACAAAAAACGGCACTGACAAAAATTCTATAAAAAATGACGAAATAGCCTGTGCAGTACTGCCTGTAGTGAAAACGGAGGCCGAAATGATCCCAAATCAAAATTCTGAGTAGATTCAGCTCTTCGAGCTTGCCCAAAATATTTGTCGGCCTGCGAACGTTCGCCAAAGCTCACTGAAATCCGAGAAAGTGAGCAGGCGTGTGCTGGAGCAGCTGGCGACTAAGCCCGGGAGGACGTGACCTGCTCTAATACCAATTGTTGGAATTAGGGTTGCAGAGAAACACACACAGCTTGGAGAAGACGAAGGAAGCTCAAGGCACACAATAGAGAGTGTGTTACTTAGTGTGCAACGGAAAGATAGATAGCCCTAGAGTGATGGGCGTATATACAATGCACGGGGGAAAAAACCTCCTAAAGAGGGAAAAAATGCCCCGGCGGTCCTAGTGTGTTTACACACATCACTACCACATGTATATGGTAATAGATTCTAGTTGAGGTCCCACCGGGCGTGCCAAAAATGAGAGCACCTGCAGCTAAGATAATGTGTCGTGCTCTCTATAGTTGGTACCTCTCAGTGCAATGTGCATGATATCTCACTCCAACAAAATGACAACACAGAAAACAGGGAACAACAGAGCAACAACATGGAACAACAGAGCAATAACACAGAGACTCAACAGTAGAACCTGAACATATGGGACTCGACTAACTCAAAGAAACCCGTACAGACTTTGGTATGGCAACACACTCAGCTCCAACCAAGAACTCATATGTACAATGGGGTGTTGAGGCTCACATGTGTGGGGATGGTGCAGGTGTGCTTTGTATAGCTAAAGATGATAGACTCTAGACTACTGACCACACAAAGTAGATGATATCGTAACCCCAAAATGGATATGGATACATATAACCATAAAGAGCCACCAACGGCTCGCAAATATCCAATCCAGCTAAGACTACCTCCAAACTATGGTCGTGGTGGTCTGGCCCCACGTCAGCTAGGACCACCACCCATATGCCTGTCACATGTCACTGCCCAGGCAAAAGTCCATCCAGTGTGAAACCCAGCCCAACTGCAACTAATTGTCTGTCTAGTGTCTGTGACACTGTAGCCGTGCTACACCCACTTTCACAGAAGAGCACTTGAGACAGCCCCTTGTTTGGAACCCCATGGTTATCACTCAAAGAGACCACTTGGTTGGTAGTAGGCCTCGTGTTTCTTGGGGTCCCATGGTAGAGGGCTCAACCTACACTCTCGGCAATTGACTTCTGTTTTCAGGTTTTCCAGAGGAGGTACAGAGCATCGAGCTACGAGTCATGAGAGGGGTGCAAAGCATGTGCCAGGATAGTACAGAGACTTTACCAGCTGAGTGGCTCACCCCTCTAGAGAGAGCAGCTCCCTGGTGGATGCGGACCTTCACGCAACTAGAGGTCCTCATCGCATTTCGTTCTTGCTCGAAGTCCATACCCCCCATGTTCTTTAAGATCCAGGGCAAGGGTCGACTACACAGAGTCTCAGTAGAGGATCCACAGGTTGCAGAGTGTTGTTTTCAGAGAATACAAATAGTGGGCATTTGTGGGAGGACCTATGTCATAGATCCTTACCCAGCAGATCTTGAGACATTCCTCTAGTAGCTTTAACCTAAAATCTAAAAAGGACCATAATATTGCATACTGAGCCTTGGAAACAAACCTTTTTCAAAGCGCAAAAGTACCCAATCTCCAAGTGAAAGTACAAGTTTATGACGATGATGATCAACAACTTTCTTTTGCTTAGCCTGATGTCTTGTCCTTAGTCTACCTCAAATATCTTGTCCTTAGTTTTGAAAATGGATGGGACTTTCTTCCCTCCTTCCACTATCTCAAATGGTGCCTTACCAGTTGACGTATGCACAATGTTATTGTAAGCATATTCTACCAATGGTAGATGGTGTTCCCAAGTTTCCTTGTGCTATGACACATAACATTTGAGCAGATCTAGGATAATAGAATTTGCCTCTTCTGACTGTCTATCAATTTATGGATGAAATGAAGATGAGAACTTTAGCGTAGTGCCCATGTTCTCAAACAATGCCTTTCAGAAAAGACTCGTCATACGTGGATCCCTCTCATTGACAATTGACTGAGGCATCCCGTGATACTTAAAGATATTGCTCATGAATATCTTGACCATGTGTTCTGGCTTTATCTTCTTCCTAACAGGAATGAAATAGGTTCGCTTACTGAACCTACAAATGACAGTCCATATCCCATCATTGCCTGTTTGCGTTCTTGGAAGATCAAGTACATTGCTATGCTTTCCATGGCCTATCAGGGATTGACAATGGCTGCAACAACCACGGTTGCTTTTGCCTATTAAATTTGAATTTTTGGTATACTAAGCATGATTGAACAAATGTGTCAACATCTTGACGTAAAGATGGCCAATAGAAGAATGCCTCAACCATATGGTGGAGCATGACTTTCCATCAAAACCTCTGGCCGTAACAGTTTAGTAACGCGTAAATTTCCTTGCATCATGAGAAAGTTATTCTTAAGCATATAGTGCTCATGATGTTGCCCATCAAAAAGCTGATTATAGATCTTTGCAAAATTTGAATCTTCAGCATGTTGTGTCTTCATTTTGTCCAATTCACAATGGTACAGAATTGACACTGCCGAAATTTGGGGCTGCCGTGACACGCATCAGCCACCACATTCTTTTTCCCTTCCTCATGCATAATCTGGAAATGGAACATTGACAAGATGTTTTCTCATTGCATGTGCTTCTCAGATAACTTCGTTTGTGTGAGAAAGTATCACAAGGTTTGATGGTCTGTTTGGACAACAAAATCAGCCCCTAGTAGATAGTGTTTCCAACTAGTGAGAACGTGAATTACATTCATCCCATAAACTTGCAAGTTCCTTTTAGTCTTCAAAATAATTCTACCCTCATATGCGACTACTCGGCCATTCTGCATTAGAACTGCACCAAGGCTATGGCCACATGCATCACACTAAACCACAAAAGGTTTCGAAAGATCTGGCAAAATGATTACCGGATCTGAAGTCAGCTTTTCTTTCAAGTGTTTGATGTTACAGACTTGGACTCCCCAAGCGAGAAATCAATAGTGTTGGGGTATAGGTGTTTGTGCCTTGCCTGACCGCCCAGGTCATGGGCGCCCGTCCACTACTCACCTTATTCTTGTACATATACCAAGAATAAGGAGTAGCTCATTTTGAGCCATACTCCACCCACACATGGTCTACTCTCTCCTTCTCTCCTTCTCTCACGCACACACCGCACCGAATCTGCACCACACATGCACAAATCCGCTCACATGCACTCTTCAACTGGTATCAGAGCCACGACGGCAATCAAGACGCGCGATGGATTCCTGGCGAGATGGAAGAGACGAAGCCCGGCACGAGCTTGGTGGTGGTAGATCTGACGCGGCAGAACCAGATTGGATGAGATCCGGGCGGGTCATGGATCTCGGAGCACACCGCTTGCCGAAAGAAGAAGGGCTCAAGCAAGGCAAAGGGGGAGCTCATGAGCAGAGCATGAGAGTTTGAATCAAGTAGCAGGGAAATTGTGCACAATCGAGTAACTAGTGGGAAGTGCAGGCTTGAAAAATCGAGATGCCGAGCTGAACTGAATAGCATAGCTTGGAGTAGCAGTAGAGAAATGAGTGCATAGACAGGCTTATAAATCTTGTGAGAGTTCTGTCGACATTGCAAAGCAGATAATTGGGCAAGCAAAATAAACACCAAGGGGGAAATTAACGCTCTACAAAAAGCTTGCAAGCAAGCTTGTGAAATTGGAGAAAATTGTCGGGCAGTAAAGAATCGGCCTGTAGCACGCACTCTTTGAAGACCTTGGGAGTAAAGGGGGAGAAGAGAGCTTGGCAATGCTTGGGGGAGTGAAAAAATTCTGAGCTGGGCTTCTCGGATAGCGAGCGAACATTGGAATTAGTGTGCAGGATCGGCACCGAGCGGTGGAACAATTGGGCAATGCTTTAGAGTGCAACCGGCTCACGAGCTGCAGAGCAACATTTGGTAGACAGCATTGGAGAGAGGGAAGTGAGCATAACAAAAGTGTTAGAGGGCTGTGTGGTTGTGTGTACACACACACACACACACAGGGTCGACGATTGAAAGCAATAGAGAAAGAAATAAACTTTTCTCTCCCTTTAGGATTCCAAGTGTTTGATGTTAGCGACTTTGACTCCCCAAGCGAGAAATCAATAGCAACACACAAATGGAAACTTCAAAATTACTGAACTTTAATATAGAGAGAGATGACATCGTCCGACATAGTTCTGTGCCTAGAGGTATTGGCCCCAAGGTCTGCCACCCCTTTCGGTATTTATTTTTATATTAATGCTTGAGAAAAGTACAATGTCCGAGGGTCCTCTCTGCTCGATGCTCCCAAGAAAATTTGAGAGAGGAAGAGACCCTGGCAATCAATTTATAGGCTCATGGCCTTTCAAAAGCAGATGCATGAAAAGCTACAGGTTCCGAAAGCATCAGATCTCAAAAGATGGCACTAGGGCAACTTTCGTAATTTGCAGAAATTTGTATGTATGCCATGTCAGCGGTCAGCGTGATTCACAAGGCTGTCCGTATAGCCTGCCATGTCAGTAATACTTCATGATATTTAAAAAAAAAAACATCTTATGTCCCCAAGGGCCCCATCAAACGAGACCCTATAAGTTGGAACAACTTGTAAACTTAGACTTGTCCGTTTCTAAAAGGTGTCTGGGTGGGCATGCCACATCATTATTTTGTGACATATCCCCCCTCTTGAAAGAATTGTAATCGCCCTCGATTATGCCTACAAAATCAAACATATGGCAAAAACCAGTTTAGTAGACACTGACCCTAAGCACTGTCCCACTAGACAAACACGTACCCAGCACTTGCACATAGACGACAGTCCTCGAACATTCACATCACATTCAAATCATATCACATAAAATCTATCTAGATCTAGGACCATGATTCTTGGCAACGTGTTTAGAAATCCACATCGGACCTCATTGATGTCGAATTAACTAATTCTTATTGCGATCATGTCCATAGAATCTCAAGAACGAAATGTTGCTCTCATTTCATCTTTCAAACCTGCACTCAAACACAATTATATGAGTGAGCACAAAAATTAGATTCATTTTTGGGAATTCCCGTTTCCAAGTTCTTCATTCATGAAGTCATACAGAAGAATATTGTCAGCACATCCATATCCCTGAAATCCAAAAGGAAATCAATGACTTTATTCCATGTGGGTAACCTGTGATAAAGGAATGGAGTAACTCCCCTCTTATGCAGTCCCACCTGCACCATATTCAACCTTGCTGATCTCCGGGAACTCTTGGAATAGCCGAAGCTAGACCAAAAGCATCAAGGTAAAGTTCCCAATCTGAGGAGTATCTGCTACGTTCCCCTCCTCCATCCACTTCGCATTCAACACCTGATAGTTTTTTACTTTACCTTTCTCTTCCTTTCTTGGAAAAATCCGTATCCAGATCTAGATCACATTGGTCTGCTCAAAAATCTTATCCTGTTCTGGGGAATTCTCTGATCTACCAACTGATTCTCTTTTGCTTTCTTTCCTTGTGCCTAATTAGGACCTGGAGGTAGCTAGCCTCCCCTGTCCATCGATACGTCAGTCTCAATCATCTGAACTCTGAGTGGCAGTATCATATGATCTCTTTTCTTCTACGGAATCCTCTGATGAACTTGCATTTGGTTCCCTTAGTTCATCGGAACCCTCAACCGATTCTCTTGAATTCTGTGAGGAGCCAGTAGCACTAGGTGTGCTCACACAAAAATGCATCTGTCAACGCATCTGTCCACAGAGAAACTGTTGTCGAAATGACTGCCAAATCGTTTGTGAAAGCGCTGTGTCTGGAAACCTGGAGAATCTGTATGTAAACCGGCTGAAAAGCTCCATGTAACCTGTAGCCTGTAACCTGCGTGTCAGTATTGCTATGTGCCGATTTCCGCCGGCGAATAGAAATGCGCTAGTCAAATAGCCGCCAAAGGTGTCGTAGACGAAAACTATGCCGTATAGCGCGATCGGTGCGCTCGGTACCGATGCCTGGTGTCACTTCTCTATGATAGAGGCACCTCACCCGTGCGTGTGGCAAGCACGATCGTCCGTGGGAAAGTGCTCGTCCGTAGGAACGCTTGGTGTCGAGGTCAGATGTCGAAAATCCACCGCAATAAGAAGTGAAGTCGAGCTGATGCCGAATGGCGAGAATCGGTGTCGAAAACAGATGTGCCGATGCGGAACGGCAAGTCATTGATGTCCAGGAGGCAGTGTTGGTGTCGAGGCCGGAGATCTTTCTCTCTCTGCATGAGAGTGATGATGATGACAATGTTGATGTCGCCTTCTTCCGCCAGACGGAAGCCTCCGGTGCCAAGGTAATGAGGCACCTCCTCTCTCTATCTCACTCGTTCGCTCTCTCTCTCTCGAAAAATAGCTCACTCTCTCACATCACTATCTCTCAAAAAATTCGGTCTCTCTCTACACACACACACACACGGCGGAGAGCTCTCTCTCTCTCTCTCTCTCTCTCCACAAATCTCAGGGTGTTCGAGAGTGGGGCCGGTCGAGGGACTCGCTGGTGGTTCCGTGGGAACAAGACCTTGTACACAAAAGTTTGTTTTAAAGGTTCACATAGTGACTTTGTCTATTTCTGCAGGACCTGGCGAGCCAGAGGAGACGAAGCAGGGTGTGTGTGTGCCTTTTCCCAGCGCTCCAATCTCTCTTACCCTGCTACTCACAAGTTTGACTGCCCTTTGCAAGGCTCTGCCCGACTCTTCTGCTCGGTTATGGCGCAAGAGTAACACTTGGTATCGAAGACCTGCTCGAAGATGTCGACCTGCTCAATTTTCCCATGCACGGCCTTAGTAGATTTGATTACGTTGCTTTGCCTTGTACAGCTATGCAACAGTCTCTTGCTGCCGAATTCAATCCGGGTTGTACAACTATGCAACATTCTGCTTCTCAAGCTGTACTGCCTGAATTCAATCCAGCTTGATGGTGCTGATGAGGTGTTGATGCTCAAGCCTTGCTCAACTTCCTTTCTTGTTCTATTGTTGCTCGACTTTTCTGTTCGGTGCCGACCTACCCAACCTGCTTGAGTTCTCTCAATTCCAATCTCTGCACCCGATTGTTCCTCTATCTCACTCCCGCTCACCTATTGTCAAATTGAATCATAATTTCCCCCTCTGCTCGGCCCTGGTTGACTTGGCTTTCTTGCCTTGGATCTCGCCCCAAGCTTCAGCCCGCCGATCTCCTGTTCTCTCGGCAGAGCTTGCCAAAGCTCTCCAAATCCTGATTGGGGTCGCTACACACGCAGGGTGTAGCCGGGGCTCGGGAGCCATGCTCTTGGGCTTTGATACCAATTGATAATGCTGATGCGGGGTGTTCAAGAGAGGGAAGGAGAAGGGGGAAGGGAAGAATGAAGTGTGCGAGCGAGAGCGTGTGTGAGTGTGTGCAACAATGGAGAAGAGAGGAGAGGAGGAGACCTTGTGTTTGCGGGGGCTAAAACTCACTAACTCACTCTCTACATGTGAGCCCCCTTATTCTATTATGTACATAATGAATAAGTATAGTGGACGGGCACCTGGCCTAACCGACCACATGGAGCTTTACCTCAACAACCTTCCACATAAAGGCCAATGTGGCCATAAGAGAGAAAAGAAAACCGTACAAAACATGTACAAGGCCATCACAAGTATGACCTCATGACCTCAGCCAATGCCCACTAGCTCACTGAATCTGTGTGCATCTAGCTCTAATCGTAGAGAAAGTATAGAGCGATCGACACCATACTCCTCACCAAAGCCGCACACATCCTGCAGGTATCTCACCATAAGCTGCAAAGTACCCCTATGCTCAAGGCCAACGTTAGTCACTGCACGACTAACTGCTCCCAATGCAAATGCACCTACTGCAAATGCAATCTCGGGTCTCGAGATCAGTTTCTCGTACATGAGACTCCCGAATGCTGATGCAACCTTGGCAATCTCTGCCAATTTGACCATCTCAGTCAAATTTGGCTCAAAACTCCACTCATGGAAATCACCCTGACACCCGAACTCCAATCCCTGGAATCCATCCTTGTGTCCATCGCATGTCACATGCTCACCAAGAGCATCTGTCTGTCCTGAACCCTGTGTGGTAAGAGCAATTCCTAGCTCTAACTCACACACATCAACCTTTGGCCTAAGCATATCCATGAATGACTGAATCACGGCTGAATCCTCAACACTCAAGCCATCCATATCCATCATCATATCCACGAATGACATGCCCTGTTGTACAACTGTCTGCACAACTGGCTCAATATGCTCACAAATTGGAGCATCATGCAACCTATCCACAAAGGAGACATTCCTCATCTCTCTACATGGCTGCGTACTCACGAAGACTATGTCATCTCTTACATGACGTACTCGCATCGCATAAATCGTGCCAACACTAGCACCTGTCGCTATGACTAGCTGTCCACAATGCAGTCTAAAACTGTGCGCATCCAGCAATACCTGGCATTCGCTGTCTCGTAACTGACTCACAGAGATCAAGCTCTGCGTCAAACCTGGTACATGGCGTACATCTCGCAACACGTATGATGCACCACTTGGCAACAATAATCTGACATCTCCTGCACCAACTATGTCATGCACTGAACCATCAACTAGACACACACGTCCAAGCATACCACTAGCATATGTGCTAAACCACTCATGACTCGGCGTGACATGAAATCTGGCATTCACATCTAGTATCCAATGCGAAGGTAATGTGTCGTCAAAAACCGACATAAGAAAGTCAAGAGTAAACATGGAAGCAAAGGCGACATCTCCGTCATGCGTAGCCACATACGCTACATCTGCTCCCACATCATCCAAAGTGATAGCATCCCTCTTGTGCTGTCTCCTGCGCTGTCTCATCCGCCGAAAAGAACGCCTACGTATATGCCCTATATGACCACAATGCCAACACACAATATCTCTATGTCTGCAAGATCGTCCTTTGACTGTAGGCATCTCTCTAGACTCATTTGTGCCAAAAGCATTGCACAATCTTTGCCATAACTCTCTAGTTGTACATGCATCCAAACCAATGCGATAGACAGACTCACCAAGGTGTAACATGATCTTCGAACGTGCAAGCTCATGCAAGTCCTCCCACTCATCGTCAGTCATAGACTCTGGCCTAGTATGCATGCCCTGTAGTGGCAACACTTGGTCCAATTGAGTCAATGCATCATGCATATGTGCTTTCCAATGCTCAAAGTTTGAACCATCAAACTTTGTATGGAAAAGCACAAACCCTTACAATGATGTACATGCCAAATCCATGGCGATAACCTGTGACAAGTCCAAGCACAAATCGATCAACTGACAATAGCCAAAGCCTGGCTAACTGTCGAAATACAACATAAGCTGTCTAAGAGAAGTATCAGCAAATATGGCGATCAATGTAACGAATAAGTGAGAAAAACCGCTCAAATGATGCCAAAACACCCGCTCTAATCCAAGAGCACTCTGTGGTAATCGATGAAACTATCATCAACAATCTCCCTCCTAAAAAGATTACCACATGTATATCAAATGACATAATCCGGTGAGCAAACACTCTCACAATGCAATGCCAAAACACTATGGCAAAGCAACCACTGAGTGCCAAATGCACTCAAAACACGATTGCAAACCATGCGCATAAACAAATAAACTCGCAAGAAAAATCCGATAGAGTTTCGATAGTATTTGGCTATCTAACCATAATAACCATACATGCCATAAACATGCTCAAAACCATGAGCAAATCATGCGCAAAATTCGCATTCAAGCATACATGAGCTGCCCCAAAGTCTCAACTTCGTAAACTTGGAAAAAAATCCTGTAATAGGAAACACAAAGTGCATCAATCGCAAGCGAGGCATATACTAGCATAAACTTGGATATAAACCAACCAAAATATGACAAAAATTGATGCTCAAAACTGCTGAAAAGTAGCCCACATATGCCATTGGAAGGCGAATAATACCATCCGCCGAAAAGCGTACATCATGTGCATCCACATGGCAATATAAACGAGCATCAAGCATGTACCAAATGTGTAGCAAATGAGCATCCAAATCAGCTGAAAATTCTGCTCACAATCATGCTAGGAATGCTTGCAAAACTCTGTGCAAATCCGTACACCACACTCTTGAAATCTGCTTAATCGCACAAGTCAATGCTCATAACCTGTGATGAATCCACTCTTGAATCCTGAGAGTCCACAAGAATACATACATCCACAAAGTGTTCTCAACGTACACATATAAATTTGTTGAAAATTTCAACCCACTCTCTCTTCACTGAGAGCAAAACATCAATGCGCAAAACAAGAGAACGACAAAGCTCAATCCGAGCTCTCCGAATGTAGCAAATCACCACAATAGGCATACATAATCTTCAACTTTCCAAATACCGTGCAGCATGTCAGCCTATATCTTCCAAACCGTTCAGAATTTGCACAAACTTCCTTCTGCAAAGTTGTAGATTACGCAAAAACGGTTGGGAATCTCGAGAATGGATCTAAAATGTGTTGTTTTTATAGGTCGAAACAGATTTATAAAAATCTGTAGCTGTGAACCCTACACGTGCAGGCAGTCTGAGTGACGTATCTCAAAACTGGTGAAGATTTTGAGAAAACTTTCTTCTGCAAAGTTGAAGAGGACAAAAATTGATTAGAAATTGTGGGGATCGACTTGAATGAAGACGTTTTGGTAGGCCAAAACAGATATACAAAAACGTGCTGCAGTTTTTGCTACTTCTCCGCCTGCCTCTCCGCTGAGCCTCAATGGTGCTCCCAATCCCTAAGATCTAATACCAGTTGAAGTGCGCGAACGAGAGCGTGTGTGAGTGTGTGCAGCAATGGAGAAGAGAGGAGAGGAGGAGACCTTGTGTTTGTAGGGGCTAACACTCACTCTCTACATGTGAGCCCCCTTTATTCTATTATGTACATAATGAATAAGTATAGTGGGCGGGCACCTGGCCTAACCGGCCATATGGGGCTTTACCCCAACAAATAACACAGTACACAGCCTGTTAGTGGAGCTTGAGAGAGCAATATCTCTCTCCTCGTTATTTACTATATGAACCAAAGAATAAGTGGGCGGTCGTCCCCCCGGCCGTAACCGGCCACGGGCGTGAAACTGGCTTCTTTCCTTTATGCTCTGACTCGTCATCTTTATCCTGTGACTTCTTCTATGGGCATTCATTTGCAAACCGGCTTGAAAGAAGCCTCAAACCGTCTTCTTTCCTTTATGCTTTGACTTGTCATCTTTATCCTGTGACTTCTTCTGTGGGCATTCATTCGCAAAATATCCCTCCTCTTCACAAATATAGCATTTCTTGGTCTCTCTTAGAGCTTTTCTTTCGAAAGATTTTTCAAAAAAATGCCTTTCTATTCTTGTCCTCGCCCAGAAAAAGGTTTAGACTGCTTCTTGGACATTTCAGCTTCATCAATGGAGGGTTTCTTTGTGGGAGGTACAGAACTGGACCCATGTTGTAGGGGCTTGACCTTGATACAACAATGCAATCCACCATGGGACTGCATTCCCTTTCAACAAAGTGGCAACCTTGCGTATCTTCAAAGACTCTGTGAAGTTTCCTCCAGCATAAGCTGCATCAAACTGCTGTATCAAGGTCAAAGTCTTCAATTGATCATCAGTTCCTCTGAAAGTTTCAAACTTTACTCCCTGCCCACCTTCCTTGTATTCCTTAGTCACATTGTCATAAACAAGTGCCCGCAAAAGTGGTACTCCACCATTGTCCGTTCCAGCACTCGCACCACCTGTTTTGCCTGTCATATCTGCATTTTTTTTTCTGAGAAAAAGATCTTTCCATTAGTTAAGAAAAAACTGCCCGTAGGGCTACAAACCCTCTCTATTAGAGAGGGATACATCAGAATCTTGGGAAGACTCTCCCAGTGAGTAAACAAGATATATACAATGAGGCTGATCACGAAATGGGAGGAGGAAACAGCCACATAGGTGGTCGATAGTGAAATTTGGGCACACCCTGGATCATGGAGAAAAAAGGCCTTGGGCAACGGAGATGATCAGACACTACATAGCCTGCCAAAAGGACACTATATACCAACCAACTCCCTACTGTTGTAGCTTGTGTGCAACTAGCCACTGGAACAAAGTGACTCACCTCGGTTGTCTAGAGTCCCACAACCGCTCCCAAAAACCTGACAAAAACTCAGTTGTGAGACCCTTCTTGTGCCAGTGAAGTGCTGCATCCAGACGAGCCTCTCTCTGTGGTGCCAATATGTGTCGCCCCAGGTGAACAATGTACTGAAAGAAAGGGATCCCAGGGTGGTTGGCTGAAGAGAAGGGGTCTCTCCAAAACCACTCTTGAGGATCCCACTTCACTTGTGCAAGAAGGTAGCTCTCCCAGACCCAAAGCCTCCAATGGCCTGTCTCAAGATCTGCTGGGTCAGGATCTATGACACAGGTCCTCCACAGATGCCCACTACTCGTATCCTCTGAAAACAGCACTCTGCAACTTGTGGAGCCTCTACTGAGACTCTGTGTAGCCAACCCTTGCCTTGGATCTCAAAAAGCATGGGGGCTATGGACTCCGAGCAAGCACAAACAGAAATGAGGACCTCTAGTCGTGTGAAGGTCCCCATTCACCTGGGAGTTGTTCTCTCTAAAGGGGTGAGCCACTCAGCTGCTAAAGCCTCTGTAATGTCGTGGCACATGCTTTGTACCCCTCACATGCCTTGTACCTAGATGCTTTGTACCTCCTATGGAAAACCTGACAACTGAAGCCAGATGCCGAGAGTGCATGCTAGGCCTTCTGCTATGAGACCTCAAGAAACATGAGGCCTACTACCAACCAAGTGGCTTCTCTAAGTGCTAACGATGGGGTTCCAAACAAGGTGCTGTCTCAGAAGCTGCTCCATGCAAGTAGGCTGGTGCTACTCTAGGCCACTTCGTAGCTGCTCCCAAGAGCAAAGCAGGCTCACAGCAAATTGATCCTCTAGCCTCCTACTCAGGCCAACTCTGCACATCAATGTGAAGATCCACTTGATGGAAGGGTTCCAAGGGCCTCCTGCATAGGAACTCGAGCTACAAGCCGTTGACGCAACAAGCCCTTCCAGGGCTCCTCCCCTAGAAGCATTCCTCTGACAACAAACTTCTCAAGAAGGGCTCTGCTCTGCTGTGCTTGGTCGATGGTCCCTATCCCATCTTGAGAATACGATAGGGTGATGACCTGCCAAGCTACTTTGGCCGGGCTAACTGGGTGTCGCGCCTTGACCAAAGAAAGTTCTTGATCAGCCTCTCTAGCTAGCTGATACAGGAACTCAAGAAGATCCAGCAAGACGTGATGTACCACATAGTAGCCAATAGCACCTGATTGGCCATTACAACTCTGCCTGCCAAAGAGAGCCGTGCCAAACTCCAGTGTTGTAACTTCCTCCGAATGGATAGGAGGAAGGGAGTAGTCTGTTGCTCAGTGGACATGTCCAGGCCAACCTGACAACCCAAGTAACAAACTGCAGTCCCTAGGGGAATCCATCAAAAACCCTCACCTAGTGACTAGTCAGGCATAGGAGAACTGCCAACTGAGAAAGCAAATGTCTTCCTCCAATTCATCAGTGCGTCTCATGCACAACTAAAAACCTCAAGAGCCTGCTCACACCTGTGCAGATTGGCCTTCTGGACCTCCAAGTACAAGGCTGAGGCATCGGCAAACTCTAACGTCTAAAAGCTCATCTGCCCTAATAGGGAGCGCAAGACCACGCAAGCCAACATGTTGAGAAGTCAAAAACCTTTTCATCACCTCAGCATAGAACAAAAAGAGGAAGGGGGCAAGAGGGCAACCCTGTCTGACCAAATGCATGAGCAATAAGTGCTTCCCTCTTCCCCTTGCCAAGAGCACCTGATTGTGTGCACGTCTGTAGAGAGTTGACACACCTCTGATCCAAGCATCTGTGAAACCCATCCTACGTAGAGTTTCCTCAAGGAAGTCCCAGTCAAATTTGTGGTAGGCCTTCTCAAAATGGAGAGTGAGTATCACCAAATTGTCTCCTCGGACACACAGGAGGGCAGACACCTCCCGAAAAGTGAAGACGTTATCAAGGATACTACGCTCCTTGACAAAACCTGTCTGGGTCCCATGAATAATTCTCTCTAGTAGTGGCTTGATCCTCAAGCTCAAAGCCTTTGCTAGAATTTTGTAGGATGAGTTGATGATGGTAATGGGTCGCCGCTATCAAATCTCATCCAAGGAGCCTCCCTCCTTGGGAATCAGGTAAATCAAGCCCTCACTCATGTGTGCAAAACATGTTGAAATGTGCTGCAAAGTTTTGAACCAAGCAAGTCTCAGTACTCCAAGAAGAAGCTAGGAGTCAAACCATCCTCCCCTGGAAAACTACCTCGGGGGAGTGCTCTAAGGGCCTCATGGAGCTCCTCTAGCTGGAGGGGAAGCTCAAGTCTCTGTAGCATCTCCTCAGTATAACAAGGCAAGACATCTGTGCCCAAACTTGCTGTCTGTATGTATCTTGACGCTCTAACTGAGGCTCAGTTGACAACAGAGCACGGTAGAAGTTAGTAGCAGCTGCACGCATATCCTCAGGCTCTGTAGCAACAACTGATCCATTGGGTCTCCTCAATTGACTAACACTGGTGTGCACATGGCATGGCCCCACTGTCTCAAAAAACTCCCCAGTAACTCTGTCACCGACCAAGGTCCACTGATATGTCTACCGATGGAAGGAAAACTCATGGCGTCGCTCGTCAATGCTAGCCAACGCCTGTCTAGCCTGCTGCAAATACTCCTCAAACCACGGAATGTCTCGATGCTGCTCCTGCATCCTTTCAAGGAAAAAATTCCACATCGAAGAAGCTTCTTATCTTCCCTAGCTCCAGCCAAACGAGCTATAGACTCCTGAGAGAAGAAGCAACTAAGCTCAACCAGTCTAGAGGCCACTCTACCAACCGTGGTGTCCTGCGTGTCCAAGCTCTCTGTCTAAAGTGTTTCCACTCACTCTCTAAGCTCTGGATCCAGCAAGATTCTCTCGGGGATGCGTAGCATTTCACCCACCCTCCTCTATCTGTCTGTCACACTAAGAATCACTAGCACGTGGTCGGAAAAGATAGTCCCTACCAGGATGCAAACAACCCCCCCCCCCCCCCAAGTCACAGATGTGGTCACTGGCGAAGAAGCAATCTATTCGAGATAAATTCACTCCTCCTACCCTACGGTCAGAGTGAGAGAAAGACAAGCTACCTGGGGGCCTCACAAAGCCTGAGTACTGCCAATAACATGGCCACCTCCAATCCTATCAGAGGGGTCCTCCAACATGTTGAAGTCCCCTCCAACACACCACTGCTCTGCATGCGGCAAAGACTCAACAACATAAACTCTGGTCGTGCACTTGCCACATTGGGAGCATAAATGTTTAGGAAGCCCATGAGGCAATCCTAAACCTACATAGTAATCCATTGAGCTCTGCCTAGCACAATAATACCTCTACCCACAATGGCCTGCTACCATGCATCCGCAATGGTCATACATACCCCTCCCTAGATACCTCTAAGTCCAAATGCATTTGACCAAAATGTCTCATAGCGACCATGCAAAATCTGACCACGTCATCTAATGTGGCTCTCACAAAGATGATGCTCCTGTAGCATAAGAATATCAATTTCACCACCCACAAGGTTTCGCTGAAGCTCCTAACGTAAGCGACCCCTCTGATGCTGAAATTGGGGTCCTCCTAATCCTTGCACATTCCATGAGATGATCCTCATGGAGTCAATGAGAAAAAACAGCTGCTACAGCAGTAGCCAACCTCGCTATCTTTGAGGCCGGTTTGGATGGGGAATAATCCGCAAACGAGTGACCTCTAGACAAGCGCGTCTGAAGAGACTGTCCCACCCATGCCCAAGAGTGTGTAGTCCGTAGCGCTACATCCTCTATCCAAGAATCCTCATGTACAAATACATAGCAAGGGGAGCTCCGAGTGTCAGCAAACAAGTGTACCACAATGTGCTTGCAACCTGCTGCATCCGGTGGTGTCACACTGAACCTCGCTAGAGGCCAATGTGTCTGTATCAGATTTGTCACTTCCAGGTCCCCTGTGTGGTGCAAGAACTCAATAGCGTGGACCTAGTGTCAAGCAAGAGCTGTGTGCAGGGTCCACTCTATATGATCCCTGCCACACAGTTGAAAGGAGAAGCCTACCGCAGTATCGAGAGATTCAGTGCCTCGGGCTGCTAGAAAGAGGACATGGAATTGAAAGCAGGCATTCTCCAGGTCGAGAGAAGAGTCACCAAGGAAGCGTGTGAAGCTGTAGTTGAAGAAGTCCCATCATCTACGAATGTCAAAGCTAGTCAGACCACGAGGGGCTACTGCAAAAGGAGAGGTCTGAACCAGAAGCTGCGTCCTCAGGTGGGGCTGTCCCCCCTGAGCCATGCGACTCATATTGAAAGCACTACCAAGAGATCATCTTGCTACGGATGTGCATCCAGTCCCTTGCAGCTAAGAAGGAGCGTGGGATGGGTCAGGTGATGAGACTGAGGGCCCCACTGGGGAGAGAGGAAGAGCGGGTGGTGGGGGTGAGGGTGGAGGAGGGGGAGGCGGAACATTGGAGTTTGAAGGTGGAGGGGGGAGGCGATGGAGGTGGAGGTGTAGGTGTAGGTGGTGAAGGTGAGGAAAACGGCATTTTTTAATTGTGGTCTTTGCACAATCCTTGGCTCGCTACTGCTCACGCACCTTCTGCGTAAGCACCTGCAACCCTCCCCTCACCATCGCTCGCTTGCACCTCCCCCCTCCTCCCTTGCACTGCCCGTTGCCTGCCCTACCCGTTGCCTGCTCCACACGCACTTGCTCCCAGCGTGCAGCTTGCCCGCCTCAGCCCTGCGTCCCCTCAGTCTCTGCCACCCGAGCCTCATGCCCGTCAGCCTTTGCCTGGCACTCCCTCTATCACCCTCTCCCCCCTCCCCAACCCCCCCTTTTTTGTTTCCAACCTTATCCGCCTTCGCGTCACTTTCTTAGCTCGCAGGTAGACGATTTTTCAGCCTACTGTGAGCTTCTCGTCATCATCGCCATTCTCGATTCAACAACAGACATAGAATGGCTGCTTCTGCTCCACCTCAAAGGGACTCTACAGAATCCCCCTCGCCCGACACCGCGGAGCCGACCCTTTGACTTGCTCTTTCGCCAGAAGAGCAAGCAAGCTTGATGGCCAAACTGGAGCGCTTGCAAGCCACTTTGATTATTTGTAAGATCATTGGCACTCGGCCCAGTCGGGGCGAGGTTCGGGACTTACTACAGGCCCGTCTTTTCTCCTATGTGGGCAAGATCACCGATGTCCAGATCCTCGGGAGAGGGTACTACCAGGTTGAGTTCAAGTCTGCAGATATGACAACCAAGGCAATTTCGATGAGCCCACTCGGCATCAGAACAGCTCAAGCTTACTTCCGACGTTGGCATCACGGTTTTGACCCTACTAACAGACGTGCTCGAGGAGGAGGCAGACTTACCGATTTCGGTCTATTTCCCAGGTTTGAGGCGAGAGTACCATCTCCTCCTACCCAGGATTGGTTCCATGTTCGGGATAGTTCTGGAGTCTCCACGCATGGCAGCTTCAGTTGTGGCCAAGGCCGCAGGTCTACCTACTGTGCGGGTTCTCGTTTGTGACACGCACTCCCTCCCCAAGGTGGTACTGCTGCCTAGGGTAAGTGGGGGATGGATCAGACAAAGTGTGGAGTATTCAGGTCTCTCGAACCAGTGTTTCATATGTAGGCAAATGGGCCATATGGCAAAGGCATGTCCTCGCAAGAGACCTCGATCCACAGCGCATGCGCAGTCTCCCAAGGCTAAGCATGCCAAGCAGCCAGATACACAGGATGCACTGGCTGGTACTTCGATAGAGACCAGTGACCATCCAGCTGATGGTTGGCAGCAGGTGCCTGGCCGCGGCCTTCAGGGGATCTTTTGCAGCTCAGCAGCACTGGGTTCCGACTGGGAACCGTTTCAACCCCCTTCAGTAGGACCTCCCTGAGGAGGCCCTGTCCACTTTTGTTCCTTCACTGCCGCCTCCTCCTCCCTTAGCCATTGCCGCCCCGCCTCATCCGCCCTCCCCCACCCCCCCCCCCCCCCCCCCCCCCCCCTCCACCTTTGCCCCTTGCCCCTCGTCTATCCCCGATGGGGCCCACAACCTCGTCTCCCGATCCTTCCGCCACTCCTCTTCAGACGCAGGGTATTGGACATGCTTCTGCCACGAGGCGTTCTCTTGGTAGTGCTTTCGCTACGAGCTGTGTGGCTCGAGAGGGACAACCGCACCTGAGGCCGCCGCCTTTTTTGGTGCTCACTTCTCCCTTTGCAGCGGTCCCCAGAAGTCTGACCAGCTTTGACATTCGCAGACGTTGGGATTTCTTCGACTACAGCTTTACTCGGTTTTTGGGTGATTCCTCTCCCCCGACTTGGAGGAGGCCAGCTTTCGAGTCCACATCCTCTTTCTTGCAGCTAGAGGCAGTGAGGCCTTGGACACAGGGGTGGGTTTCTCCTTTCCGTTGTGTGGTAGGGATATCACAGGTGGACCCAGCACATAGTCCTAGACTGGCTCCAGACCCAGGCTACTGAGTTCTAAAACCACACAGGGGACTTAGCAGTGACAGATTTGGGACAGACACTTTGGACTCTTGCCAAGTTCAGCATGACACCTCCAGACGCAGCGGTTTGCAGGCACATTGTAGTGCATTTGTTAGCTGACACTCAGTGCCCTCCGTGTTATATTTTTGTGCATGAGGATTCTTGGACAAAGGATGTAGCCCTTTGGGCTACACGTTCGGCTTGGTCCTGGGCGGAACGGTCACTTCTTGCACGCTTGTGTAGAGGTCGTTTCGATGGGGATTACTCCCAATCCAAACCGGCCTCAAAGATAGCGAGGTTGGCTGTTGTGGTAGCATCTGTTTTCTCTCACTGACTCCATGAGGATCATCTCATGGAAGTACAGGGATTAGGACGGCCCCAGTTTCGGCCCCAGTTTCAGCCTCACAGGGCTCGGCTGCGTCATAAGCTGCAGAGATGCCTTGTGGGTGGTGAGATTGACATTCTTATGCTGCAGGAGCATCATCTTTCTGAGAGCGCACTCGGCTATGTGGTCAGATTTTGCGTGGTTGCTATGAGACTTTTTGGTTAGCTACTTTTGGACCTAGAGGCATCCAGGGTGGGGTATGTATAACCATTGGGGACTCTTTGCAGCAGGCCATTGTGGGCAGGGGGATTATTGTGCCAAGCAGGGCTCAATGGATTACTATGCTGGTTCAGGGTTGCCAGATGGGCTTCCTGAACATCTACGCGCTCAATGTGGCGAGCGCACGTGCAGAGTTTTGGGCTCACATTGCAGAGTCTCTGTCGTAGGCAGAGCAATGGTGCATTGGGGGAGATTTCAACATGTTGGAGGACCCAGCTGACAGGGTTGGAGGTAGCCATACTACTGTGCATGGAGATGAGTTGGCAGCTTGGGAGAGGTTATGTATGGCTCTGCGGGTTTCAGATGTGTGGCAGCATTCTAGCTTTGTGAGGCCACCTGACAGCCTGGCCTTCTCTCGTTCAGACCGTCGAGTGGGAGGAGTGAATCTATCTCGGATAGATCGCTTCTACACTAGTCATCACTTTTGTGACTTGGGTGGGATTGTTGGCATTTTGGCTTGGACTTCTTTTTCGGACCATGCACCAGTGATCCTCACAGTGATTGATAGGTAGAGGAGGGGGAGAACAATGCTACGCATCCCAGAGAGGGTCTTGCTAGACTCTGTGCTCAGAGAGCGAGTGGAGGCTCTTTAGACAAAGAGCTTAGACTTACAGAATTCTCCGCTGACAGAGTGGCCTCAGGACTTGCTCAGCTTAGTCGGCTCTTTCTTCAGGAGTCTTAGGCTCGCCTGGTTGCAGCAAAAGAGGAGCAACGCCTCCGATGGGGCGCTGATTCCTTGCAGAGGATGCAGGAGCACGCATCCAGACAGTCCTTGGTTGGAGGAGCAGTTACAACAGGCTCGCCAGGAGCTCGTCAGCATAGAGAAGAGGCGCCATGAGTTTGCTTTCCATTGACAAGTATCTCAGTGGACCCAGGTGGGTGACAAAGTGACAGGTTCTTTCTTTGAGGCAGTGGGACCTCGGCATACGCATGCCAAGGTCAGTCAGTTGAGGAGGCCCGACGGGTCAGTTGCTTCAGAGCCAAAGGACATGCGTGAAATTGCTACTGACTTCTACCGTGATTTACTGTCTGCAGAGCCCCAGTCAAAGCGTCAGGATGCATGTAGATTGCAGGTGTGGGCACAGATGCCTTGTCTTGTGATTGAGGAGATGCGTCAGAGGCTTGAGCTGCCTCTACAGCTAGCAGAGCTGCACACGGCTCTTAGTGCACTCCCCCGTGGTAGCTGTCCAGGTGCGGATGGCTTGACTCCCAGATTTTTCTTGGAGTAATAGGACTTTCTTGGCTCAGATCCTTGTAGTGCTTTTTAGTACATCCTGCACACAGGTGAGATGCTTGACAGCATGAGTGAGGACATGATTTACCTCATTCCCAAGGAGGGTGGCTCCTTGGATGAGATTCGACAGCGGTGCCCCATCATCATCCTCAACTCAACCTACAAAATTCTTGCCAAGGCTCTGATTTTGAGGATTCAGCCACCTCTAGAGAGCCTTTTACATGGGACTCAGATAGGTTTTGTCAAGGAGCGTAGTATCCTTGACAACATCTTTACTTTTTGGGAGGCTTCTGCCCTTGCGTGGCTCTGTAGTGATGATTTGGTGATTCTTCTTCTCGATTTTGAGAAGGCTTACGACAGAGTTCACTGGGATTTTTTGGAGGGCACTCTACGTAGGATGGGCTTCTTAGATTCTTGGATCAGAGGGGTGTCAGCTTTGTACAGACAGGCACACAGTCAGGTGCTCTTAGAAGGAGGTAGAGGTGATCGTTTCATGCTCACACAGACAGGGCTGCCCTCTTGCCCCCTTTCTCTTTCTGTTCTATGATGAGGTGATGAGTAGGTTTTTAATTTCACAGTAGGTTGGTTTACATGGCTTAGCTCTCCCTATTCGGGGTGATGAGCTACTGGACAGTGAGTTTGCAGACGACTCAACCTTGTACTTGGAGGGCCAGGAGGCCAACCTGCATAGGTGTAAGCAGGCTCTTGAGACTTTTTGTTGTCCATCTAGTGCACTGATCAACTGAAGAAAGACAGTGGCTTTCTCGGTTGGTAGTGCTCCTACGCCCAATTGGATGCCAGGTGAGGGTTTCAGGTGGGTTCCTCCAGGGACTACAGTTCGGTACTTGGGCTGTTGGTTTGGACTTGTCTCTCGAGTAGCAGATTGCTCCCCTCCTCCTGTCTATCAGGAGGAAGTTGTTACATTGGAGCTCCACACGACTTTCTTTGGCAGGCAGAGTTGTAATGGCCAACCAGGTGTTGTTGGCTACTATGTGGTAGATCACTTATTGTTGGATCTTCTCAAGTTCTTGTATTAGCCAGGTAGAGAGGCTGATCAGGAACTTCCTTTGGTTAGGGCGTGACACTCAGATAGCCCGGGCCAAAGTGGCAAGGCAGGTCATCACTCTTCCTTGTTCTCAAGGAGGGTTGGGGATCATAGACCCAGCACAATAGAGCAGAGCCCTTCTTGGGAAGTTCATCGTCAGAGGACTTCTTTCAGGTGAGGAGCCCTGGAAGGAATTCTTGCTTCAGCGGCTTAGTGCTAGGGTGCCTCAGGCTGGAGGCCCATGGCGACCCTCGACTCGATGGATTTTCACAGAGATGCGAAGAGTTAGCTTGAGCAAGAGACTGGAGGTCTGCTTCACTGTGAGTCTGCTCCGATCCTGGGAGCAATTGTGGCGAGGCCTGGAGCAGCGTCAGCCTACTTACATGGAGGAAAGCCTGAGATAGCCCCTTGTTTGAACCCCATGGTTAGCACTCAGAGAGGTCACTTGGTTGGTAGTCGGCCTCATGTTTCCTAGGGTCCAACACGCTCTCTAGGTGACTGATTACAGCTCTCTAGCTTGTCAGAGGAGCTTTAGGGCATTCAGCTATAGGGCATGAGAGGGGTGCAGAGCATGTGTCAGGACATCTCAGAGGCAGTACCAGCACACTGGCTCACACCTCTCGAGTCAGCGGCGCCCAGATGGATGGGACCCTTCACGCGACTCGAGGTTCTCATCTCAGTTCATATTTTCTCAGAGACTATACCCTCCCTGTTTTTTGAGCCACATGGTGAGGGGCGCTTACACCGTGTTGCAGTAGAGGCCCTGCAGGTGGCAGAGTGCTGTTTTTAGAGGATTTGTGTGGTGGGCATTTGTGGGAGTATTTGTGTCATAGATCCCGACCCAGCAGCTCTTGAGACTGGCCATTGGAGACTGTCCGCTTGGGAGAGCTGTCCACTGGCACGAGTACAGTGGGATCGAGGAAAGTGGTTGTGGAGGGACCCTTTCTCCTCTACAGACCATCCAAGTGTCCCTTTCTTTCAGTACACTGTTCGTCTGGGACGTCACATATTGGCAGTGCAGAGAGACGCTCGTCGTGCTGCAACACTTCATTGGCAGGAGGAGGGTCAGGAGGATAAGGGTAAAGGCTGTAGAAGTCTTGGTGCCTTATGCCTATCAAACTTGACCTTTTGGTATACTAACAATTGCGAACAAACTTGCCCAAATCCTTTTTGAGCCTCAACCTGTAAAAGTAATGCTCAACACCCTTCAAGGTGGTATCTATGCCTCGGTGGCCCAAAAAAGGTGGACAATGGTACTTTGTCAAAACCTTTTTCCTCAAAGGCTATGTAACACACAATATTGTTTTCCGCATCAAATAGCCGTCTCATATGGAATAGCTTGCAACTGTCTCTCCACTCTGTATCCGGTGAAAGATATTTGCAAAATCAGGATCTATGGCATATTGATCTACCATATCCTCGAAGCTTCGATGAAGTATCACAGAAATAGCTAGAACCAAGGGCTTTCTAGACAACACATCGGTCACTAAATTCGTTTGTCCCTTAACATGGACTATCTGGAAATGGAACTCTGACAGGATGTGAGTCCACCTCCTGTGCTCTTCCAAAAGTTGCTCCTTCCCATCCCTCGCTGCCCTTGCCTGCCCGCCCACGCAGCCTATTCACCCCCCCCCCCCCCCCCCCCCCCCCCCCCCTCCTTCTCCTCTCCTTGCTTCCTCTTTTGTCCCCTCACTCCTCACTCTCGCAATCCCGCCTCTCGCTGTGATCAATTTTTGGCTTTGACATCGACTTTGTCTTCATCATCTTCGCCTTGCCACGCTCCTTTCGTCTTTGTCTTTTTAGCAGCAGACACTGATGGAGGGCTCTGCTCCGCCAAAGAGGGACTCGACGGAATTCCCCTGGTCCGACCTCGCAAGACCCACCATCCGGCTTGCTCTCTCACCGATAGAGCAAGCGAGCTTAGAGGCAGAGGTGACGCGGAAAGATTACAAGCACCAGACCTAGCAGAGGGGAGGTGTGAGATCTCCTCCAGGCCCGCCTTTTAGCAAAGGCGGGCAAGATCATCTACGTTCAGCTTCTTGGGCGTGGCTACTATCAGATAGATTTTGAGTCTTCCAAGATGGCATCCAAGGTCATTGTCATGATCCCCCTAGCCATTTGAGCAGCTAGAGCTCACTTTTGAGAGTGGTGCCATGGATTTGATCCGGCTACTGATGTTCTTGTTGAGGAGGCAGACCTCCTCATCTCAGTCTGCTTCCCAGGTTTGAGGAGAGAGTACCTCTCGTTCCTTTCTAGGATTGGTTCAAAGATTGGGATTGTCCATGAGACACCTGGCATGGCAGCTTCTGTAGCTGCCAAGGTAACTAGCATACCTTCAGTACGCGTTCTGGTTCGGGACACCCACACCCTCCCAAAGGTCATCCTTCTTCCTCGGGTGAGTGGTGGTTGGCTCCGCCAGAATGTGGAGTATTCAGGCCTCCCAAACCAATGCTTCACTTGTCAACCGATGGGCTATCTAGCAAAGTCCTATCCTTGGAGGAGGCCTAGACCTTCGGCACAGACCCAGAACCAACATCCTAGAGCTGGCCAAACACAGCAGACAGAGACGCAGGGAGCTCAGGCAGAGGACGGATGGCAGCAGGTCCGTGGACATTGCCCCGCCAGGGACCACCACGTTAGTTCGGCCCCCTTGTGATTTCCCTACACTAGGACAGTAGTCCCCCGAGCCACCCACTGCGCCCCCCCCTCCCCCCTCCACCTCCCACCTCCCCAGCCTCCCCCCACTCCCATTGTTACAGCAGCCTCCCCTCCCATTCCGCCCACTAGTCCTTGCTTCCTCACCCTCTCCTTCTCTTGTCCCACAACCGGCTCAAGGGGCAGGATCTTCATCGGCTGCTAGGAGGTCTCTTCGTAGCGCCTTTGCCACGAGCCGTCTAGTGAGAGTGGAGCAGACTTTCTTGCGGACCGTCCTTTTGGTACAGACGTCTTCCTTTGCCGATGTCCCTCGAGGATTGACGAGTTTCAACATTTGTCGTCGATGGTACTTCTTCGCCTATGACTTCATGCACTTCCTCAGCGACTCTTCACCAGACTTTGAGGCAACTTGCTACAGAGTCCATGTTCTGTTTCTTGCAGCTGGAGGGATAGAGGCCCTGGACACAGTGGTTGGATTCTCTTTTCATCTGTGTGGCAGGGACCAGTCTGAGTGGACTTTGGACTCCGTGTTGGACTGGCTACAGGTTGAGACTCTTGAGTTCTCTCACCACATGGGAGACTTGGGGGTTATAGATTTGGTATAGACCTTGTGGCCATTGGCCAAGTTCTCGGTGACACCTCCGGACACAGTATGATATAGACACATTGTGGTACACTTCTTTGCTGACACGAAGATCCCACCATGCTATGTATATATACATGATGACTCCTAGATAGAGGAGATCGCCCAACAGACGGCCCACTCTTCTAGGGCCTGAGTGGGACAGTCTTTACAGTCACGCCTATCTCGGGGTTTCTCGGATGCGAATTACTTCCCATCCAAGCCAGCCTTGACGATAGCGAGATTGGATGTTGTTGCAGCATCGGTTTTCTCTCATTGACTCCATGAGGCTTTGTGAGGCCCCCAGATAGCTTGTCTTTCTCTCGCTCTGACCGCAAAGTAGGAGGAGTGAATCCATCTCGGATACATCGCTTCTACGACCACATATATGACTTTGGGTGGGTCTATCCACATTCTGGCAGAGACTTCTTTTTCTGACCATGCGCCAGTGATCCTCACTGTGACTAACATGTAGGGGAGGGAGAGCACGATGATGCGCATCCCTCAGAGGATCTTGTTGGACTTAGAGCTTAGAGAGCGAGTGGTGGCACTTTGGACAAAGGGCTTGGACATGAAGGTAACACCTGCTGGTAGAGTGGCCTCTGGACTTGTTGAGCTTAGTTGTTTCTTCCTCCAGGAGTCTGCAGCTTGCTTCGCTGTAGCCAAGGAGGACAAGAAGCGCCTCCCCACGGGGCGTTTCTTCCTTATAGAGGATGGAGAAGCATCATCCAGACAGTCCTTGAGTGGAGGAGCAAATGTAGCAGGCTCGACAGGAGCTTGCTAGCATTGAGGAGAGGCGTCATGAGTTTGTCTTCTATCGGCAGGCATCTCAGTGGACCCAGCTGGGTGACAAATTTACTAGGGAGTTCTTTGAGACGGTGGGTCCCCGCCATGCGTACACCAGTATCATCCAATTGAGGAGACTCGACGGGTTAGTTACTTTAGAGCCTGAGAATGTGGGTGCAATTGCTATTGACTTTTACCGATATTTTTTGGTAGTTGAGCTTCGGTCAGAGCGTCAGGCTGCATGCAGAGAGCAGGTTTGGGCACAGATGCCCTGCCTTGTTACTGAGGAGATGAGTCAGAGACTAGAGCTTCCCCTCCGGGTAGAGGAGCTCCATGAGGCCCTCAGAGCACTCCCCCGTGGTAGCTGTCCAGGGGAGGATGGTATGACTCCCAGTTTCTTTTTGGAATATTGGGACTTGCTTGGTTCAGATATTTGCAGCGCTTTTCAATACTTCTTGCTCATTAAAGAGATGCCTGGCAGCATGAGTGAGGGCTTGATTTACCTTAATCCCAAGGAGGGTGGCTCCTTGGATGAGATTTGGCAGTGGCAACCCATCACCATCCTCGACCCAGCCTATGAAATTCTAGCAAAGGCTCTGAGTTTGAGGATTCAGCCACAACTAGAGAGCATTATACATGGGACCCAAACAGGTTTTGTCAGGGAGCTTAGTATCCTTGACAACATCTTCACTTTTCGGGAGACACCTGTCCTCGTGCGTCTCTGAGGTGAGGATCTGGTGATACTCTTTCTCGATTTTGAGAAGAATAATGATAGAGTTGATTGGGACTTCTTGCTCTTGACAGGAGGATGAGGGGAGCGCTTCATGCTCACACGATCGGTTAGACAGGGTTGCCCTCTAGCCCCCTTTCTCTTTCTGTTCTATGCTGAGGGAATGAGCATATTTTTGGCCTCAAAGCAGGTTGGTCTGTGAGGTTTAGAACTCCTGATTAGGGGAGAGGAGCTACTGGACGCTGAGTTTTCCGACGACTTAGCTTAGTACTTGGAGGGCCAAGAGGCCAAGCTACAGCAAGCTCTAGAGGTGTTTTGTTGTGCATTAGGCGCACTGATCTACTGAAGGAAGACAATGTTTTTCTCGGTTGGCAGTGCTCTTACGCTTGATTGGTTGCCAGGAGAGGGCTTCAGGTAGATCCCCCGAGGGACTCCACTACAATATTTGGGTTTTCAGGTTGGCTTAGACTTGTCCCCTCAGCAGTAAATTGCTCCCCTCCTCCTATTCATTAGGAGGAAGTTGCTGCATTAGAGTTTGGCACGGCTCTCTTTGGCAAGCAAAGTTGTAGTAGCCAACCAAATGTTGTTGGCTACTATGTGGTACATCACGTCATGCTAAATCTTCTCGAGCTCCTGTATTAGCCAGCTATAGAATGTTAGGGTGAGACACCGAGCTCGCCTGGGCCAAAGTATCCTTGCAAGTAATCACCTTACCATGTTCTCAGGGGGGGCTGGGGATCATTGATCTAGCTCAGCAAAGTAGGGAATTTTGTGGTCAGAGGACTGCTTCCAGGGAGGAGCCTTGGCAGGATTTGTTGCTTCATCGGCTTCAAGCTCGAGTGCCCCAAGCAAGTGGTCCTTGGAGCCCTTCTTCTTCCAGAATGGAAAGTTTGTGCCATCCAGCTTCTTTATGTTGTAAAGAGTCTCACTTTGAGAAGATGCCATGTCTGCCAAACTGTTTACTCCTGGGAAAAATCCGGCAGAGTTTCCCCTGTAAACTGGCCTCTGTACACAATAAACAAGCTATAAACAAGCTGAATAACTCTCCTCAAGAACTGTCAGTATTTTGAAAGATTTTGACAGAGTCTCCCCTATAAACTGAGCTCTGGAAACCAAAAGATAGCTCAAAAACAACCATAAATAACTGACCAGTGACAAATCTAAAAATCTCTGTAATATGTTATCCTGTAAGCATACACTGTCTCTTGTCTGGGCGATCACAGAACCTGTATCTGTCTCAAGACTAAACCCTGAACAATGCCTCAATGCTTGACGCATAAGATGCAATCCAATGTCTACACAAAGTCATACATCCTATGGGATAAAAGTCGCCGAAGAGGATGAATGTAGAGGGGAACTCCAGCAACCTAATCCACCTCACACTGGGTAACCCAACCCCCAATGCTTGGCTTCAAAAAACTCACACACGACCCTCTCAGATGGCTCAGTAAACTGAACTGAACTAGCATACATCCTACAATAGACCAATCACTGTCCTATGACCGCTGCGACGGTCTGCCTGCTAGCGTGACTCACAACTAGTAGACCCACAATCACAGTACATCAATCTGCAACACATGCTAGTGGTGTCAAGCTGTCGTATGGCCACACCTCCCATGGAACCTGACAAGCACAAGAAGTGGCAATGGTTGAAGATGAGTGGGAAGAGCTTGACGAGTTAGCTTGTTCCACAATCATGTTGACACTGGCAGAAAATATTTACTTCAACGTAGCAGAAGAGACTACAGCGTATGGTGTATGTCAAAAGCTATGGTATGTACGAGAAACAAAGTGCTGCTTCTCAGATTTACTGGCTCAAGAAATTGGTGGATTTGAAGATGAAGGAAGGGACAGCCATGTCAAATCATCTCAATGAATTTCACACAATTTTCAGCTAGTTAACAGCATAGGAGATAGTCTTTCCAGATTCAGTGAAGGCTATGTTTCTCTTAATCACTTTGCAAGACAGTTGGGATACTTTTCGCACGGCATTAAGTAATTCTGTCGCGCCAGAGGGTCTTACAAGTGCCAATGTAGAAGGCATCTTGCTTACAGAGGAAGTGAACAGGAAGAAAATTGACAAAGGCAAAGGCAATAGTGCTTTGCTTGTTCGAGGGAGACAGCAGTTCAAAGAGAAGAAGGGTAAGAAGGAACAAAACCAAAGTAAGTCTCGTGACTCGAAGTCAAAGGATGACATAGAATGCTACCATTGTGGCAAGAAGGGTCACATGAAGAGAGACTGTACGAAGTGGAAACAAGAAAAAGGCAAAGCTAAGAGTTCTGAGCAAGATGATAAGAAGAAGAGTTCAGTGAAGATTGAAGAAGTGAATGTCACAGGATCTGGTTCAAACAGTGATTCCGGAATCGCAGCTAGTGACATCTTTCTCACAAGTAGCTATGATTCTGCTTTCTTGACTGCAGAGGATGGTTATGCCATGATTGATTGGATTATTGACTCTGGGGCATCTCTACATGTCTCTCCTTACAAAGAGTGGTTTACATCATATGTGGCTACTAAGGATTATGTTAGACTTGGAAATGAGCAGGTTTACGACATACTTGGAGTGGGAGATGTGCAGTTAAAATTTCAGAATGGTTCTTCTTTATTGCTCAAGAATGTCAGACATGTTCCAATAATTCGAAAGAGCTTGATCAGTATAGGGAAGTAGGATGATGCGGGTTATGTGACAGTCTTTGGAAACAGCGCTTGGAAGATCTCCAAAGGTTCAATGATTGTAGCACATGGCAGCAAGTCAGGAACTCTGTACACTTTACATGTTTCAGAGGTCAAAAACCATGTAATTAATGTGATTGAGCAGCCAAGTGTATCACTTTGGCATCGTAGGCTGGGACATATGTCATAGAAGGGAATGGACATATTGTCTTGTTCTGGTTATTTGCTTGGTTTCTCATTTCATAATTTTGAGTTTTGTGAGCATTGTGTTTATGGTAAGAAAATACAGGAACCGCATAGATCAAAGGGAAATCGTAAGGATGAACGGTTCTGGATAAGAGTGAAGTGGCCGAGATGCTATGGACAGGCAAGGCACCTTCGTATAAGCATCTCAGAGTCTTTGGTTGTGAAGCTTATAGCCATATTTCTAAGGATTTGAGGAATAAGTTAGAACCAAAGAGCAGGAAGTGTATATTTCTTGGCTACGGAGAATCGGGCAAGATGGGTTACCGGCTTTGGGATCCTGAGTCCAAAAAAGTTATTCGTAGCAATGATATGCATTTCAATGAAGCCAAGTTTCACGCTAAGCCAGAGAAGATAGAGGAGATCAGAAGAGTTGTCTTCAGGGAAGATGGACCTAGTGCTAGCACATCAAGACAGCATGGTCAGGCTCAGGAACAGCCTATAATGGCTAAAGAGGCAGAATCAGTTGTGGTGAGACGTTCTGAGCGTGTCTCCAAACCACCTAATCGTTATGTGCCACCTCTAAATTATGTCATGCTCACGATTGAGGAGAACCATCTTGTTACAAGGAGACATTACAAGTGGTTGACTCGAAAAAATGGCAATTGACGGCTCTGCATAAGAATCAAACGTGGGATTTGGTTCAATTGCTAGAGGGCAAGAAAGCTCTACCTTCTAAGTGGGTTTACAGGTATAAGCTTACTCCTCATGATGGACAACCAAAATACAAAGCACGGTTGGTTGCTAAGGGTCTTTAGCAAGAACACGGAATAGATTTTGATGAAGTCTTTTCACCAGTTGTCAAGATGACAACAAAGACAAGTGTACTTGCTTTGGTTGTCAAACATGATCTGCATTTACATCAGATGGATGTGAAAACGGCATTTCTTCATGGAGATTTTCATGAGGAGGTTTATATGCAGCAGCCAGAAGGGTATGTTGAGAAAGGCAAAGAGAAATTGGTATGTCGTTTGAGAAAGAGTCTCTATGGCTTGAAACAGGCACCAAGAGAATGGTACAAGAAGTTTCACCAATTTATGCTTTCTCAAGTATACAAGAGAAGTGAGACAAATCATTGCCTGTATACTCGACAAGCTAAGGATGGTAGCTTGATAATCCTCATCTTGTATGTGGATGACATGTTACTTGCTGGTAGACAAATGGAAGAAATTTCAGCTCTTAAGTCAAAAATGGCAAAGGTTTTTGACATGAAATACATGGGTGAGGCAAGTCATATATTGGGTATGCGTATCCAGCGAGATAGGTCAAAGAAGATGCTTTACTTATCTCAGGAAGAGTATATTGACAAGGTGTTGCAACGTTTCCATATGGATAGGGGAAAGGCATTGATGACACCATTGCCGTCATATGTGGAAACTAAGCAACCAAGATTTCCCACAGTCTGAGGTGGAAAAGGTTGAAATGGATACGGTGCCGTATGTGTCTGCATGTGGGAGTTTGATGTATGCAATGATTGCTACACGTCCGGATATTGCATTTGCAGTGGGAGTGGTTAGCAAATATATGTCAAATCCCGGCAAGAAAGATTGGGAGGCAGTGAAAGGTATCATGAGATACTTAAAACATACAAAGAGTATGCGCATATGCTATGGTAATCAAGATTTGAGTGTCAGAGGATACACTGACTCAGATTATGCAGGAGACTTGGATAAGAGGAGATCTACATCAAGCTATGTCTTTACATTGGTTGGAGGTGCCATATCATGGCGATCTCGATTACAAGATTGTATTATGCAGTCTACTACAGAAGCTGAGTATGTTGCAAAAAATGAGGCATGCAAAGAAGCTATTTGGCTTGGTAGATTGGTAGTAGACTTGGGAATCAAAGTAGATATGCCAGAGTTATATTGTGATAGTCAAAGTGCTATACAATTGGCAAAGAATCCAGTGTTCCATTCGAAGACTAAGCATATTGATGTGAAATATCACTTCATTACAAAAGTACTTGAAGACAAGAAGATACAACTAATGAAGATCCACACCAAGGACAATCCTGTTGATCTACTCACAAAGGGACTTCCAGGAGAGGGCTTTGTGCATTTTCGTGAGTTATTGGGCATTGGATAGATGAAAGCCATGTAAATCTTTGTACATTTATGTTCATAGATTTACAGTTACTTAAAGTGCCACATTGGACTTTAAGTGGGAGGTTGTTGGGATTAAAGCCCAAGTGGCCTCTTATACGGATATGGCCGCCCGCCTGCCTAACTCGCTTATCACTAACTCTTTGTATATACTCACTTATACTTGTGTGAATAATAAGATTTGGGAGATAACCCTTCAACGAATTCTCTGCGTACTGTGTAAGCTCTCAGTCTGTGTATCTCTGTGTGTGTGTGTGTGTGTGTGTGTGTGTGTGTGTGTGTGTGTGTGTGTGTGTGTGTGTGTGTGTGTGTGTGTGTGTGTGTGTGTGTGTGTGTGAGTCGATCTAAGCTCCGCTCCGCAACTTCAGCCTTCCCTGGAGGTACATTCACAGAACACTCCAAGGTGCGAAGGGCTGCATCTTACTTGAAAGAAACTGCACAAACATGGTGGTCTACTCTGTTGTTATGTAGATCTCTTGTTATGTAGAGAAGCACCTGTGACGTGGTTAAAATTTAAGAAATTTTTCACGTCAACTTGGATATCAGATGAATATAAAAGAGATGTCATCACGGCTTGGCATCACTTGAGAATGACTAAGAAAGATACATTCGATGACTATTGTCAGAGGTTTTGGGATACTTACCTGCCAGTATCTTCATTTCGGAAGATTACTTTGAGAAACCAGATTGAACGGTTTTGCCATGGATTACCAACAGAGATTCGAGATTATTGTCTAAACCAGAAGTCTGACTCTATTCAGAGACTTATGGGAGATGCAAGCAACAATTTGGAATGCATGCCGGCTCATTGACTTATCCGGACGGAAAGGATAGTATCCACCTCAATAAGGCAAGGGTCTACCAGTGAAGAGCATGAATCAAGGGAACCAGATGACAGCTCATCATAGGATTCTGGAGTCTTTGGATGAGCTAAGGGAACCAGATGCAAGTTCATCAAAGGATTATGACAAACTAAGGGAACCAAATGCAAGTCCATCAGAGGATTCCGGAGAAGGAAAGGGATCAGACGATAGTGCCACTCAGAGTTCTGATGATTGAGATTGACTTGCTGATGGATAGGGGAGGCTATCAAGCACCTTAGTCAGTAGGTACAAGCTTAGTATGAGCATGGATTCTCTATCTCTCATGCCCCTAGCTTGTAGGCTCTCCCCCCTCTTTGTAGGGCTCAACTTTGACTTGGACTTGGACACCTCAAGCACAGGGCCAGCTTGGCCAAGACCTTAGCTATCAAGCATGTCAAGCACCTTAATTATCAACATCTTAAAACATGAACCTAGCTTAACCTAAGGTCCTAGGTCTAAGGACTTTTACTAACCTTTGGAGGTCTTTAATGAAGTTAACCCTAAGGTCTTTCAAGCTCCGTTAGCTAGCATTTCTCTTTGACAGACCATCTCTCATTTAGACCCATTGACTTTGGTCCCGTGCTGAGATAGATCCATAAGAACATGTCTATATTATAACTCTTGTTCCTGTTTATTCTCCCACATTCAATGATCAGTTTAATATGGGAAAATCATTTGTGTTAGTTAGATATTAGATTTTATGACATTAGTCAAGAACTATTCGGCATTGAATGCAAAGTGGAAGCAAATACTCCTCAAATTTGGAACTTACCTTGACAATTTTGGTCTAGCTTCGGCTATTTCAAGAGTTCCCAGAGATCAACAAGGTTGAATCTGGTGTAGGCGGGATTGCACAAGAGGGGAGTTACTCCGCTCCAAAGCACAGTCGCGCTCGCGAGGAAAACTGCTCCGAAATGGGCTGTCGGAGCCACTATGCATTGATATGTTCCGCCTAACCTGGAAAATGGGGAGTCGTCAAAGCCGTAATGGCCAAGTCAAAGCCGGAATGCTAGGGAGAGGACTTCAAATTCGGTAAGCATTCTACCAGATCTTTCGAAACCTTTTGTGGTTCAATGTGATGCATGTAGCCACAACCTTGGTGCAGTTCTAATGCAGAATGGCCGAGTAGTCGCGTATGAGAGCAAAATTCTTTTGAAGCCAAAAGGAACTTGCAAATTTATCAGAAAGAATCACTGGCAGTAATTCACGCTTTCACTAGTTGGAAACACTATATGCTAGGGGCTGATTTTGTTGTCCAAACAGATCATCAAACCTTGCAATACTTTCTCACACAAACGAAGTTGTTTGAGAAACATATGTGATAGGCAAACATCTTGTCAATGTTCCATTTCCAGATTATGCATGTGGAAGGGAAAAGGAACGTGGTGGCTGATGCGTTGTCATGGAAGCCCAAAATTTCGCAATGTCAATTCCGCACCATTGTGAACTAGAAGAAATAAGACATAATATGTTAAAGATCCAGATTTGCAAGGGTCTATGATCAGCTTGTTGATGGGCAACATCATGGGCACTGTATGCTTAAGAATGACTTTCTTACTATTCACGAAAAGTTATGCATTACTAAACATTTATGGCCAAAGGTTTTGATGGAAAGTCATGCTCCACCATATGGGCATCCTGGAATAGATGCCACAATGAAAGGGGTCGAGGCATTCTTCTATTGGCTAGCTTTACGTCAAGTTTTTGACACATTTGTAACATCATGCTTAGTATATTAAAAAATCAAATTTGACAAACAAAAGCAACTAGGATTGTTGCAGCCATTATCCACTTTTGATAGGCCATGGGAAAGCACAGTGATGGACTTTATCTTTGATCTTCCAAGAACGCAAATAGGTAATGATGGGATTTGGACTATCATTTATAGGTTTGGTAAGCGAGCCCATTCTATTCCTGATAGGAAGAAGATAAAGCCAGAACTCCTAGTCAAGATATTCATGAGCAATATCTTCAAGTATCACGAGATGCCTCAGTCAATTGCCAGTGACAGGGATCCACGTATGACGAGTCTTTTCTGAAAGGCATTGTTTGAGGACATGGGCACTACACTAAATTTCTCATCTTCGTTTCATCCACAAACTAATAGACGATCAGAAGAGGAGAATTCTATTGTCCTAGATCTACTCAAATATTATGTGTCAGAGCACAAGGCAACTTGAGAACACCATCTCCCATTGGTTGAATATGCTTACAATAACACTGTGTATACATCAACATGCAAGGCACCATTTAAGATAGTGAAAGGAGGGAAGAATGTCCCACCCATTTGAAAACTAAGGACAAGATATTTGAGGCAGACAAGTATGTGCAAGATATGGATGAAACATACGGGAAGATAAAGATTGCTCTCGAGAAGACTCAGGCTAAGCAAAAGAAAGTTGTTGATCGTCACCGTCCTGAACTTGTATTTTCACTTGGTGATTGGGTACTATTGCGCTTTGAAAAGGCCAGCTTAAGAAAAAGGAAAGGCAAGGAACGTTTGTTTCCAAAGCTCAGTATGCGACATCATGGTCTTTTTCAAATTTTAGGTTGAAACTACCAGAAGGCTGGAAAATATATAATGCTTTTCATGTCAGCCTTCTAAGGCCCTTTGTTGATGATGTGCCAGAGAATATGCTTGATGAGGAACAACACGAAGTGGAAGAATTAGATGAGATTCTTGTTCCTGAACAGATATTGGCACAAAAGGAAAGGAAGGTTAGAGGAAAGGTTGCAAGACGCTATTTGGTGAAGTTCAAGAACTAACCATCTTTGGATGCTAAATGAATGGAAGAGTCTTAACTGGTTGGTTCACCTCAGCTATTGCAACTATATCTTGAAGCCTTTCAGATGGAACCCAGAGTGACTTGATCCTGCCCTTTGGAGCAAGGTAAGAGCATGGTTCATGATGCTCAAAGGAGTAGTTAAGAAATTATATCTACTCAAGTTCCATACAGAATTTGGCTATTGAGAGTACATCAAAATACTTCTATGCTTGATATATGTGTGGTAGCCTGGTAGGTGGGATTGTCTAACCATCCAACACTACATTTCCGGAAGCATGTATATCTTGGATTCCCATCATAGAATATATGCAATATCAGGAGATATCAACAAATATTATTGGCATGCAAGCGAGGTCGCTTGCAATATTTCAAGGGTGGGGTGTGTCACCAAGAGGTGTATTTTTCTTGTTGCCTCCTTTAAATACGTACTAAATATTTTTATTTATTTTATTTTTACCTGTTTTTCTCGAAACCCTTGAAAAGGTGCAAATGGACATTGCATGGCCAGTGTGAAATGGCTACGATTGAACAGGTTTCTCACATCGAGAGTCTAGGCCGGCTAGTCTGGGACTGATCGGGCAAGTTAGCATTGAATTCTGATGAGTATGGAAGCCCGTGTGTGCCAAATGGAATTTGGGCCACTCGGCAAGTCACTTACAACTTTATAAGTTGGTGGAAGCTAGGGAATTAACTCATAAGAGACATACTGGGCACATGGCATTAGGAGAGCAACCTCCAGATTACCACACACACTCTAGGCTTTCATCCCAAGAGGGGGCGTCCAAAAATGAGATTGGAGGCTGATTTCAGTCATTCTGACCCACAATGTGTGTGTGTGTGAGTAGTGGGTGCAGGTGATCTCAGCATTAATGGAAAGATTGCCTTCTCCCTTGTCTCATGTCGCGCAAGGATTTGCTCTCGTGCATCTCTCTCCCCCCCTTGCACATATCGTAATGCTCTACTAGTTGGGCTACTCAGATGATCATGTACAGTTCTGAGGGTTTTATGCATGTCTTTCAAGGCAAGAGCCTTTTGAATAGGTACTGGATTAGCTACTTGCTAATCCTTTACAGATACGCACAGTTCCATCGCAAAAGATTGCGAATTTGGATATTTTTTTCATGCGAAAACTCGTTAGAACTCGCATGAGAGCTCGTCCAATAGCTTTAGCACTCGCTTATTTTTGAAGAGGCCTTGCTTTATTTTAAGCATTGGCTGCCCACTTATTAAGTGGGCCAGTCATCTTTCAAAAATGTGTGAACCTGTTTAAAAACTCAATAAAACTCAGCGAGTTGAAAATTGATACTACATAATACTTCCAAGGCGTACCCGCATGCAGCTCTTAGGCATGGATGCAATGTAAACACAGATTCCTCACAAGAAAGCACTCAAAAATATACCGCTTTTTAGAAAAAGCCTCTCAGAACCATCTTTATCAAGGAAAGAGGACTTCTTTGGTCACGAGGAAACTGGGCTCGCTACTGCTCACGCCCCCCCCCCGCGCACGCACATGCAAACCTCCCCTATCGCCATCGCTCACACCTTCCCCCCTCCTCCCTTGTGCTGCGTGCTACCCTGCGTGTTGTCTCCCGCCGTTGTCCAGCCCACACCTGTGCTCTGCCCGCCCGTTGCCTTGCTTGAGTGCAGTACAATCATCCAGCGCGCTGTCCCCCGCCCCAGTCTTTCCCATCGCGCTCCCGTGCTCACCCAACCCCTCTTCCGTTTGCTGGCTCCCTTCCCCCTGAGGGCATTTCTCGACTTGCTCCGAAGGATTGACCTCTTTACACTACTTTTTGGGATTTCCTCAGAGGGCCGTCTTCTTCCATCTCGCGTTCCATCACAGCAGCAGACACAGATGGAGGCTCATGCTCCACCCTAGAGAGAATCGTAAGAAGCCCCCTCGCCCGACCTTGCAAGGCCCACCATTCGACTTGCTTTCTCACGAACAGAGTAAGCGAGCCTAGCTGCAGAGGTGGAACACTTCAGGCAACTTCCGTCATCTTCAAGATTCTCAGCACCAGACCCAGCAGAGGAGAGCTACGTGACCTTCTCCAGGCCCGCCTTCTCGTAGAGGTGGGCAAGATCTTTGGATGTTCAGTTTCTCTGACGCATCTACTATCAGATAGAGTTCGAGACTTCTGAGATGGCGTCCAAGGTCATCGCGATGAGCCCCTTGGCCATCCGAGCAATTCGAGCCCACTTTCGACAACGGAGGCATGGTTTTGACCCAGCTACAGATGTTCTAGTAGAGGAGGCAGACCTTCCCATCTCCGTCTGCTTTCTTGGTTTGAGGAGGGAGTATCTACCACTTTTGTCCAGGATAGGCTCAGAGATTGGGACTGTCCTGGAGACACCTTGCACGGCAGCCTCGGTAGCTGCCAAGGCGGCCGGCATCTCCTCAGTACGTATTCTGGTTAGGGACATCCACACTCTCCCGAAGGTCATCCTACTCCCTAGGGTGAGTGGGGGTTGGTTCCGGCAGAGCGTGGAGTATTCAGACCTCCCGAATCAATGTTTCATTTGTCGACAGATGGGCCATCTTGCAAAGGCCTATCCATGGAGGAGACTCCGACCTACATCACAGGCCCAGTCCCAGCCCTCAAGGGCTGGCCATCAGTAGCAGTCAGAGTCACAGAGTACACAAGCAGAGCCACCCTCCGAGCCTTGGGCTCAAGCGAAGGGGGGCTGGCAGCAGGTTCGTGGTCGACAACGGTAGGGGCCACCGCTTGGCTCAGAGTGGTCTCGAGGATCAAGCCCAGTAGCAGTGGGTAGCGATAGTGGCTTCCCATGGAGAACCAATTCGACCCTCTTCAGCATGAGGAGGTCCCTGCTCTAGCCTCCACCTCAACCTCACCCTCGACAGTCCCCCCCTCCTCGCCCCCCCCCCCCCCCCCCCCCCCCCCCCCCCCCCCCCCCCTCCTCCTTCTCCCTCTGCCTCTCCATCTCGCCCTCCTCTCTTTGCCGCTTTCCTCGCCCCACCTCTCCCCCTTCTCCTCCCGCTCCAGTCTCGCAGCTGTCCCAGGGGGCAGGGCCTTCCTCGGATGCTGGGAGATCTCTTGGCAGCGCTTTTGCCACGAGTCGCTTGGTGAGAGAGGAAAAAACTTTCTTGCGACCCCCTCTTCTGGTGCAAACGTCCCCCTTTGCAACAGTTCCTCGTGGTCTGACGAGCTTCGACATTTGTCGCGTTCGCATTTCTTTGCCTACGACTTTACACGGTTTCTCGGCCACACCTCACCAAAACTTTAGGCAGCTTGCTTCAAAGTTCATATATTGTTCCTTGTAGCTAGGGGAATAGAGGCCTCGGACTCAGTGGTTGGCTTCACTTTTCCCCTATGCGGCAGGGACCAGGCTAAGTGGACTATAGATTCAGTGTTGAAGTGGCTGCAGACACATGCCCTAGAGTTCTCTCATCACATGGGAGACCTAGGGGTTACATACTTGCTTCAGACTCTATGGCCGTTGGCCAAGTTTTCTTAACACCTCTAGACGTAGCAGGATGTAGAAACATTCTGGTTCACTTCTTTGCTGACACTCAAAGCCTACACATACATGAGGACTCCTAGACAGAGGAGGTTGCTTTGTGCACGGCTCGTTCTACTTGGGATTGGGCAAGACACTCTTAGCAGTCATGCCTATCTTGAGGATGCTCGGATGCGGATTACTCCCCATCCAAGCCTGCCTCGAAGATAGCACGGTTAGCTGCTGCTGTAGCTTCAATTCTCTCTCGCTCCCAATGAGGATCGTCTCATGGAACGTACAGGGATTAGGTGGGCCCTAGTTTCAGCATCAAAGGGGCCAAGTGCATCAAGAGCTTCATCAATGCCTCGTGGGAGGAGAGATTGACCTTCTTATGCTACAGGAGCATCATCTGTGTGAGAGCCGCATTAGACGTTGTGGTCAGCTTTTGCATGGACGATATGAGACTTTTTGGTCAGCTGAATTTGGACCTAGAGGCATCTGACTATTGCAAATTCTTTGCAGCAGGCCATTGTGGGCAGAGGGATTATTGTGCTAGGCAGGGCTCAGTGAATCACTGCTTCTTGAACATCTATGCGCCCAATGTGGAGAGTGCACGTGCAGAGTTTTGGTCTCAGATTGTTCAGTCTCTGCCGCACGCAGAGCAATGGTGCATTGGGGGTGACTTCAACATGTTGGAGGACTAATCTGTCAGGATTGGTGGTAGCTATACTACTGTGCATGGAGTGGAGTTGGCAGCTTGGGAGAGGTTTTGTATGACTCTGTGGGTTTCAGATGTGTGGCAGCATTCTAGCTTTGTGAGGCCCCCAAAGAGCGTGGCCTTCTCTCATTTGGACCGCAAAGTGGGAGGAGTGAATCTATCTCGGATAGATTGCTTCTACACTAGTGACCACTTCTGTGACTTGGGTGGGACTGTTGGCATTCTGGCTGGGACTTCCTTTTTGGACCATGCACCAGTGATCCTCACAGTGACTGATAGGCAGAGGAGGGGGAGCATGATGCTTCACATCCCTGAGAGGGTCTTGCTGGACTCTGCGCTTAGAGAGCGAGTGGTGGCTCTTTGGACAGAGAGCTTAGACATGCAGGATTCTCCTGCTGATAGAGTGGCCTCAGGACTTGCTGAGCTTAATCATCTCTTTCTTCAAGAGTTTTCGGATCGCCTAGCTGCAGCAAGAGAGGAGGAGCAGCATCTCCGACTGGGTGTTGCTTCCTTGCAGATGATGCATGAGCAGCATCCAGACAATCCGTGGTTGGAGGAGCAGTTGCAGCAGGCTCGCCAGGAGCTCTTCAACACAGAGGAGAGGTGCCATGAGTTTTCTTTCCATCGACATGCATCTCAGTGGACTCATGTGGGTGATAGAGCGACAGGAGATTTCTTTGAGGCAGTGGGACCCCGGCATATGCATGCCAAGGTTAGTCAGCTGAAGAGGCCCGATAGGTCAGTTGCTCTTGAGCTAGAGGACATGCATACAGTTGCTACTGACTTCTACTGTGATCTCTGTCTGCAGAGCCTCAGTCAAAGCAGCAAGATGCATGCAGAGAGCAGGTGTGGGCACAAATGCCTTGTCTTTTGATTGAGGAGATGCGCCAGAGGCTTGAGCTCCCTCTTCAGCTAGAGGAGCTACACGCGGATCTTAGAGCACTCCCCCATGGTAGCTGTCTAGGTGAGGATGGTTTGATTCCTAGATTTTTCTTGGAGTACTGGGACTTGCTTGGCTCAGATCTCTGCAATGCTTTTCAGTACATCCTGCACACAGGAGAGATGCCTGACAGGATGAGTGAGGGCCTGATTTACCTCATTCCCAAGGAGGGTGGCTCCTTGGATGAGATTCGACAGTGGCGACCCATCACCATCCTCAACTCATCCTACAAAATTCTCGCCAAGGCTCTGAGTTTGAGGATTCGGCCACTTCTAGAGACCATTATACATGGGACACAAACAGGTTTTGTCAAGGAGCGTAGTATCCTTGACAACATCTTTACGTTTTGGGAGGCTTCTGCCCTCGCGCGGCTCTGTCGTGAGGATCTGGTAATACTTCTTCTCGATTTTGAGAAGGCCTATGATAGACTTGATTGGGACTATTTGGAGGGCACTCTATGCAGGATGGGATTCTCAGATGCTTGGATCAGAGGTGCGTCAGATCTGTACAGACCGGCACACAGTCAGGTACTTTTGTCAGGAGGTAGAGGTGATCGTTTCATGCTCACACGTTTGGCCAGACAGGGCTGCCCTCTTGACCCTTCCTCTTTCTGTTCTATTCTGAGGCAATGAACAGGTTCTTGGTTTCACAGGAGGTTGGTTTACGTGGCTTAGTGCTCCCTATTCGGGGAGATGAGCTACTGGATGCTGAGTTTACAGACGACTCAGCCTTGTACTTGGATGGCCAGGATGCCAATCTTCATAGGTGTGAGCAGGATATTGAGACTTTTTGTTGTGCATCAGGCCACTGATCAACTGGAGAAAGACAATGGCTTTCTCGGTTGGTAGTGCTCCTACGCTTGATTGGATGCCAGGTGAGGGTTTCAGATGGATTCCCCCAGGGACTGCAGTTCGATACTTGGGCTGTTAGGTTGGCCTGGACTTGTCTCCCAAGCAACAGATTGCTCCCCTCCTCCTGTCCCCATCAGGAGGAAGCTGTTACATTGGAGCTCCGCACGACTTTCTCTGGTAGGTAGTGTTGTAGTGGACAACAAGGTGTTGTTGGCTACTATGTGGTACATCACTGCTCGTTGGATCTTTTCGAGTTCTTGCATCAGCCAGGTAGAGAGGCTGATCAGGAACTTCCTTTGGTCAGGGCGTGACACTCAGATAGCCCGGGCCAAAGTGGCATGGCAGGTCATTATTCTTCCTTGTTCTCACGGAGGGTTGGGGATCATAGACCCAGCACAGTAGAGCAGAGCCCTTCTAGGGAAGTTCATCACCAGAGGACTTCTTCCAGGAGAGGAGCCCTGAAAGGAGTTCTTGCTGCAACGGCTTAGTGATAGAGTGCCTCAGGCTGGAGGCCCCTGGCGACCTTCGACCAGATGGATTTTCACAGAGATGCATAGAGTTGGCTTGAGCAGGAGACTGGAGAATCGCTTCGTTGTGAGTCTGCTTCGATCTTGGGAGCAGCTGCGGAGAGGCCTGGAGCAGCGTCAGCCTACTTGCACGGAGAAGCGCCTAAGACAGCCCCTTGTTTGGAACCCCATGGTTAACACTCAGAGAGGCCACTTGATCGGGAGTCGACCTCATGTTTCCTGGGGTCCCATGGCAAAGGGTCCAGCACGCACTTTAGGTGACTGGCTACAGTTTTAAGGCTTGTCAGAGGAGCTTCAGGGCATCCAACTACAGGGTATGAGAGGGGTGCAGAGCATGTGTCAAGACATCTCAGAGACAATAATCCTCCACCAGCAGGATGATAGTGATGCAGGGGGGTTGACCTACACTCCAGCCAGCTATCTACAGAGCTTACTCCACAGAAGTGGTGCAGTGAGAGAGAGGAGTGTTGAGAGCTCATCTACGGCCTGACACTCTGGTTCATCTGGCAGGCCCGCTGCTTCCGCATCCTCGACGCTCGCCCTATACCACCAACAGAGACTGTTCAGGATCTTTGGCTAGAGCTGATTCATACTCTCAGAGGACAGTTCAAGAGACTCCAAGGCAGCTCCGACCGCATGCGGGAGCGGGAGCACAGAGAGGCTTTCCTTCGACTTTGGCGCCCTGGGCCTTTTTTCACCATGGTCCAAGGTATGATTAGATGGAACTACCGTCCACTTGTGTGGCTTTTCCCTCCTCCCATCACTTGATTTAGCCTCATTGTACATATGCTGTTTTTTCATTAGGAGAGTCTCCCCATCATGATTTTTGTAGCCCTCTCTTGTAGAGGTGGTTGTAGCCCTATGGGGAGTTTCATTAACTAATAGAAGGATCTTTTTCTCGAAAAAAACGAAGAACCCATCTTTATTCTTGTGCTCACATCTTTACACGTATTCCTTTTTCCACTTTGGATTTCTTGCCAGACCAATGGAATATTCCCTTTTCGATGCTCCCTATCATCCATCATGTGATGCATAAAAAATATCCACTTCCTAGTCTCTCCTACCAAACTAACGGTACAACCCCTTCGCGATGCTTAATGTCACCCATCATATGACACATCATAGTTGTCCGTTCTTAATGGCTTTTAATAATTCCAATAGATCTAGAGTTTCTAACCTTGTCGGTTCAAGTGGACACATTTAAATATCCTAATTTCATAAATAGAAATTACTCAAAAAAATTAAAAAAATAGTCCATTTAGCAACATATGACGAGTTCCATCAAGTGCCTCCACAAAGTGTTTCCATTGCGGCAAGTTGCTATTTCTTTGTTTTCAGCCCATAGACATCATAGTTGGGGATGATCCACGAGAAAGAACCTGAGAAAATACCTCTTACATGTGTAGGATTGAAAGAGAGGGTTTTTTGCATAGAGATCTCTTCTGGGGAGTTTTTTTTTTTGAACCAAGTTGCGTTCCAAGTTTCGAGACTTCACAGGTAACGTTTTTCATGTTTTGATCTCTGAGTATTCATTTGCAGGTGTAATTCCTCTGTACAAGGAGGTAGGAGCAAAGGAAGACATGAGCCTCTGTAGGCGAAAAGTGTTGTGAGAAAATAGAGCTAGATCAGGAACTTTGAGGAAATAGAGCCGCCAGATCAGCCCGAGGGTCTTGCATTGAGAGTTTGGAAGTAGATCCACTGATCTGAGAGTGATAGACTCTTCAATTAAGATCAATATGTCTGTACATGTTTCTTTCGTAACAATGCTCATGTACACTGATAATTTATCGACAACTCACATCCATTAAACCCTTGACACAAATTTCTACCGGACAAAAGAGGTGATTGTATCCTATGGATAAAGATTTGTGGCTGTATGTTCATGCAAAGTTGAGGGTGTACAAATTTAGTGCGATTTTTGCATAGGCTTTTAAGAAGCTGCAAATATTGACCCTTGGAAATTTCTTTGGTCAGATATTTTTCAACTTGTCTAGTTCTGGATGTAGCTTCTTCAATACCGTTTCAACTCTTTGCTCTTGCCGTAAGTAAGGAACTTGGGAGAGGACTCACTTATAACCTTCTTAACATGTTGCGACTATGGAGATTGGGTGTGCCAGTGTTTTGTTTTCTAGGTAAGAATTAGCATCAAATAAAGTGAATTAGCTTTCCTTTGCAACCATGAAATCAAAATCTATGATTTATTATATCATAGGCTTGAAAAAGATGTTTGTTTCAGCTAATTCTGGATGCGTTTCTTGAAGCTTTTTGGTGTAAGTTGCAGTCCCTACTGTTATATTTTTTTATGAAAGTTTAAGGTGGTCGTCTTATCATTTTAGTCTTCTATATGCAAGTAACATTATTGGTTGTTCATAGTACGGGATGCTTCTATTACTTACTAGCAGATAAGTACCATGATGAGGCTCCAACATGGATAGGGGCTAGCCTAGAAAATTTCAAAGAAAAAACGATATGGCTTAGATATATTTACTACATATACCGGTCAATCACAACATTGACAATGGTGGGTTTTGAATCTTTTATTTGCATCAATTTGGGTTCCTTGTGTTTACATTGTAGAGAGACTCTGTTCAAGAAGTTCAAATTTTGCCATACGTAATCATTTACCACTGAGATTGAGAGATCAAATGATGGATCATATGAGGTTGAAACTAAGAACAGAGAATCTTCAGCAAGAGGAAGCCATGGTGGTCTTACCGAAGGCAATATGTTCGAGTGTCTCGCAGCATCTCTTTCTACACACTATAGAAAGGGTTTACTTGTTTCGTGGAACTTCATATGACTTTATGCTACAATTGGTAAGACACGTTTTTGGACCTAGAGCTAATAATCCTCTAATCATATTACTCAATATACCTCATGCGACTCATTGTATTTATTAAGTGCTTTTGTGCAAAAGGTGACAGAGATAAAAGATGAATATTTTCCATCTAGAAAGGACGTTATTCTCCACAATGAGGCTCCAACCGAGTTTTACATCTTGGTATCGGGACTAGTGGAGCTTTTGATGTATCAGGATGGAAGGGAGCAGGCAAGTTGTCCTACTTGTTAAGTCAAGTTTTTTGAACTAGCGGATGTTACTCTTCTAGAAGGATTTTTTTTTGTTACAAGTCGTTTGTTGCCCACTTATTTGAGGGTGCTCAAAGTTGGGGGATGCTTAAGATCCTCTAGAATACGTGATCTACAGAATATTTCTTTACAAGTGTGTAACCAGGTACCAAGAGATAGGGATCCTGATAATTAGTTGGATCTACTATTTAAGTTTCAGTTCAATTGGCAACTTTGGTACTCTTGAAAAGTGTGACCACCTTGAATCCATGGATCATCAAACATGGTTCAAGTACTGGTAGGCGATGGCAAGACGGTCTTTGAACAATTGCCAATAACTCTTGTAGTTTCTTGTTGTGCTTGGCCAAGGTCTCTTCAAGCTTTCTTTTAGGGTGTAAGTTAGCCATTAAGGAGGTGAGTGTTAGATTGAGTGATCCTTCTAGTCACAAGTGTGCTATAAGGCCTTCACTATGATCATTTTCCCAAAGAAAATCTTTTCAAATGCAAAAGTTTGATTCCCCCTCAATAGATCAATAGAGGATGATGAGACCACCAACCCCTAAGCTAAAACATTGCAACTATACATATGATTTCCTTTATCAACTAAGAATGTCAATTTAAGATGTGTCAAAAAGCTAGGTTAAATATTGGATGGTGTCATTGGCTCTCGAGATGAAATAGTTCATTATTTGTCAACACAAATGCTTATCTCACTAGTGTTTTTTTTTAATACTTAAAAATAGACATCGATTGTCCAACTAGAAGAAATATGAAAAATTTGGAGCAATCCATCCAAAATTGGTACAAGGGTACTTGGGAAAATTTCAAAATTTGAGGGGTATTTTGCTTTTTTGCCTTTCCAAAATTATGAATATATGGTCATTAATCGCGTATATATTATTATTATTATTTTGTGATTGTCAATTATAGATATGTGTGTGTTGCCATTTTAAATGAATACATATACACAAAAGAACACGATAGTGACAAGGGAAACTCGGTCTTTGAATTATTCTTGTACATAGATATAAGAATGAGGTCACATTCCATCATTTTTGTTCAAGGCACTACAAATTATTTTATAATGTGACAAGAGTCAGGTACATTAAAGTAATAAACAACAGCTATGCCAAAAAATTCCAAGAAATATCAGTTGTTATCCATGTCCATTTTACAACTTTTTTAACATAAAACCTATTGTCCCAAGTACTTTTAGCTTTCTCTTTTTTCTTTTCTTTTTAAAAGATATTTTTTGTTTCTTTTTACATTCCACTTTTCCTTGCAACCTCAAAGGTCACCACTCCTTTGAGATACAAGTGAGTTTACTGTAGGTTATAAATAAGGTTATTATGTACCCCAATTTTCAGAGCCATTACATAGTTATTTAAATAGTTTAAAATTTTGATCACAAGGCCACTACCCCTTCTGATCCGAGTGTCACATGCCCATCCCCATCCTTTTTTTAAAAAAATGTAACTAATTAAACCATTGGTGCCATGCAACATAATGTTGTTTTTTTGTGGTCCGTATAGAGATAATACAACTTCATTAAAAAACCAACACCCGCTCCCTAGTCTTAATGCCAAAGAAAATACATCATTAAGAGACATTGTCTAAGCCATTATCATATTTTAAATGCTTCGATTTTAAGTATAACTGAAAAACCCAAGCCAGAGATGGAGCCACATATTGCTCAATCAATCTCATACCCTCTTAGCCAAATAACAGAGAGTACACAAATGGACGAGATGACATCCCCTATTTTTCAAATATAAAAAATCTTACGATAGACAAGTTCAAGTCAGAAACTTGACATCCGTCAGTTTTAGGGCAGACAACCATACCAAATGCCAAGTACCTAGTTTGTGAACATAACCGCAAGTATACAAAGCCAAAAGGAACCTTTCAATAGAGTATATGTGTATCATGGCAGACCATATCAAGCAGACACACATACAAACATTGATACTGCTACTAGCCATAATTGATTGAACATCGACCATAAAAAACCATGCATATTTTGTGCTTAGCATAGTAAAAACCCTTTAAGCAATGAATGTAAAAATTACGTAGCCAAGTGTAGCACCACCGTTATGCCAAGTATCGAGCCGGTCATGTGGCGGTTTTCAATATACAGAGATAACAAGTTGTGATCCTTTGGCTAGGTAGTACACACAGTAAGGCCTATTCAACTTAATTAATCACAACATCATTGAGAATGTGGGTGAGATATTTTATGCCAGATAGCACCAGAAGGCAGTGATCATCATCTAATTACACATTAATGCCAGTATGCCAACATCAAAAAAACCATAAAGTATGCGTAGGGTGCAGTAAAATAACCCAGTAAAGGCTGCGAACCAGAACCAGATAATCACCAACCTAAGATGGTTGGTCCACCACTTCCATAATGCTTAGCACGCACAATGCAAACTCTCCTCTCTTTCACACACACACACACACACAAACAAATACAAATCTAAGTGAGGAGCCAAATCAACCCTCACCTCTTTTTATAGCAAGGTCATATGGTTAAGGCCCCATGAGTTTATGGGCAGCAAATCCCCACGATCTGATCAATCGGTAGGTGTCAGTTTCCATGCAGCAGCACACCCCATGCGGTGGCCAAGGGTAACATAGTAGGAGATGAGAGAGAGGGGAAGGGTAGGCAAATGCATAGTAGAGTGGGGTGCATGTATGCTCTAGACAAGGTTTATGTGACACAAAAAGAGAGAGAGGGAGAGGAGTCAGTAAGGTCATCAATGCATCTCGTAAGAATAAGCTGAGGTGAAGACAGCTTTAAGTGCCACGTCCAAAGGGTTGAGAATTATCACGCTCCCATTAAGGATGCAATCCCATGAGGGTCATGGTATGTAAGCCACCAAGTGTGGAACTCCCCGCAAGAGAGAGGAACATTAGTTCCCATGGGGCGCCCCCCCCCCCCCCCCCCCCCCCCCCCTTTTTTTTCAGTTTTGTATCTCCACTAACAGGAATGTTTTTGTAACATTGTGTGATGTTAGCAGAGAAAAGATGAAAGATTTGACTTGTGAGGTTAAGAATAATCTCTGTGAAGTTTTTGACCAGCCAAAAGGGATTGTAATGATTTTGAGAAATTCTAAGCATAGCTTTTGTTTTGATGCACAATCAAATTCAAATTTGGTTAATACAAGGTCAAGGCATAAAGTAACAGCAATAAAAATACCATTCGAGGCATCAAATATCCATCAAAACTTGTGTTTGTGATGTTTGTAGGTCAAAAATAATATAGTTAATTTGGTTGACTCAAGGGAATACCCAAGATTACTGCAGTGATTTGTGACAGCATTGGTAACTTCAATACGAGATAAGTCAAGTGCAGTAAACTCCCCCCCAGATAGTCGTAAGTGAGCAGGTTTCCATGCAAGGTTTTTACAAATAAAAGTAGGGCAATTAGGGGCTTTATCAAGGCCAACAATAAACCAACTCTGTGTGAGTTTTTGAAATTTTAGGCTGAGGTCGGGTGTGACCCAAGTACTATCAGTAGATAACCAATTATGTGGCAAAAGGGTTACTTTTTTTAAAAAAAATTGTTGCACCAATTTAGTTAAGTTCAATAGGACTGTCTTCTCTAGTTGCAAAGTATTGACTAGTTCAATCATACAGCTAAGTAAAGGTGAGAGGGCCAGGTATGGGTTTTTTGGAAAGGCTGGAATGTGATTTAGTGCTTTAGCAATTATTTTTTAGATTATAGGATCACCAATAAATTTAAGATCACAAGTACATTAATGCTTGCCTAAATCACCAAAGTCTTTACAAAAAGCATTTAACCTTTCACAAGAATGGTCTAGGACAGTATTGTGGCGTAAAAAGTCATTGTTGTAGACTAGACTTTTAATAGGTTGATGATATGTCCAGCCAATTAAGACTTTATCTAGCATTTCATGGTTACCAAGAAGTAAATTGAAACACTCACAAAAGATAGAATTAGGTGAAAAACAATCCAGAAGGTTCTGTTACAAACAGTGTATATAGGTAAGCTTTGCCATAGAAGCCTTTTTTGAGAGACGCTTCCTACCACAAGGGCCAAAAATCACCTGCATGGTACAAAGGTCACATGTCAAGGAGGTGTCAGATGGATGTGTTTCTTCCTCTCCCTCTAGTAAAGCTACAAGATTTTTCTCTATTAAAGCTAGAAGAAGTGCCATGTGTTAGAAAGGAAGTGAAAGAGCTATTGGGGATGGTTAAAGAGTTTGTTCTTTTAAGTGAGGGAGAATACTCATCTTCAATGAAAGGCTTGAGCAATCCAATAATAATTTTGACTCCTTTGTAGTTAGCATAAGTGGTGGCATAAGTGGTGAGATAAGTGCCAGGTTCTTCTGATTTGAGTTTCTTCAGAATATCAAGCATCAAGTTGTGGAATTAAAATCAATTTGGGCAATGACCAATGGTTTGGCTTGTCCACCCAACCAAGAGAAAATGAGGGATAGATGAAAGTCAACATGTTTCTCAAGGAAGAGTTGTTCTAAGTGATTGACATTAAACCAAATGGCATGGTCGAGCCACATGATACTAGATTCATACGAGGATTTATCGTCCAAAAACTTCCAAGCACATTTTATTTAAGGTCAAAAGACATTCCAAATAGACTCAGTGTAGAAGTCTGGGTTGCTCTTGGAAAACTCCATATTTCCATTCGTGCGATTATATACCAGCATTAAACAAACACTTGGAGCGGTCAATAAAATTTAGGTTAAAAGGAGCCTTAGAGAGCTCCCCTTTGTCTAGGAACTGTCCACCTTTAAGAACTTTGAGTCTGCAGTCCTCCATAGTGGAAGTGGGGAGGTTGGCCAAACATACCCATGTTTCACTAAGAATAGGTGCAAGAAAGCTTTGTTAGGAAGGACCCAAAGTTGGTGGTCAACTCCAAAAGATTCTACCTCAATTTGTCTGACTAGAAGAAAAGGGAAGACTTTGGAAACTTTGGGAACCATTTCCAATAGGTTGGAGTCACTAAGGGAGCAAAGGTTGTTTTGAAATTCTGACAGCTTCTAGAGTAGCACTGTCCCTACAGAAGATGCCACCAGATTGTGGGATAATAGGGGTTGTAGGGATACTAATAAAAGTAGGATTGAGGCCACATAACTTCTTAAGAAAATTGGACAGTTCTGACCTAGAGGAGGAAAATTGAGCCAGCTCTTGGCTGTATTGCATGGCAAGTATATGTAGTTGAGCAATGTCTTGGGAGATCATAGCTACACTATCATTACCATCTTTATCTAAAGTAGCCAAAATTTTGACCTAGTCATCAAAAGAGAGCATGTGTAAAATAGAATTTTAGAGGGATGATCTTTTGGGTAGAGTCTTATTTGTTCTACAATCCTTGCATGTTTTTTCAAGTCCTAAATGACTCTCATGCAATCAATCATTTTATACAGAGTGTGTACCTGAAAGATAATGTAAAATCAAGGTTAGAATTGGTGGATAGACCTACAACCCTAAAACCGGCAAAGTCCAGAGACTACGATAGCCGTGAGCAAGAATCCTCAACTATGGTTTAGGCGAGACCACCTAACACCAGCCAACCTATCCAGGAATTATAGATAGTGGCTCCAACCTAGTCCTATAGTTTGACAATCTTTAAAGCCAACTTCCCAGTTTGGCCAAAAAATTGGGATAACTTTGTGTGTAGGACGTGTGTGTTGCTGTTTTAAATTATAACATATACACAAAAGAACATAATAGTTCAAAAGACAACTGGCTGTAGACAAGTGATGACAAGGGGTAGCACGAAAACAACTCAGTCTTTGAATTATTATTGTACATAGATATAAGAATGAGGCCCCATTCCAGTGTTTTTATGCAAGGGGTAGTCACTACAAATTATTCTATAATGTGACAAGAGTTAGGTACATTGTAACAAAAAACATCTACACCAAAAATCTTCCAAGAAAAGATAGAGTCTTCACTTGCAACCATTCAAACAAAACAACAGATATGTTAGCCTTGAATATGTTTTACAAGTGTCAATGGACTTTATCAGTTGTCATCCATGTCCATATTACAACTTCTTTACCATAAAACCTATTGTCCCAAGCTGTAAAGCAACAATTTTCTCAACTAAATTCATATGGAGGTAGCGTTTTATAGTTGTCTACAAGCGAGGGTTATCAAACAACCAGAACCAATTAACATAGAGGTAGCATATTGCATCACCAATGGCCACATTATAACAGCTAATTACACCCATAGGTTAGGCCATGCCAATGTAATGTCATCACATTTAAACCAAATGCTAAGTTATGCCAGATGTTATTGCACTAGAATGTAGTCAATCTCCAAAGTCTAGCATAAAGACTATAGTAAAAACTAAACAACTATATCTTATTCTTATCAGATGAGCATATTTCAATACCTACAAAGTAAGTCGTCCAGGTTTTTGTTATTCAAACAACAGTATCAACCCTAGATTAGTTTATTCTGGAGCCTTAAAACTCCTTGCAGATTCCCATCCTGAACCGAGCCCCCCTTAGGTCGGTTATGAAATAGCCGTTATCAGGGTATGAAACACAGGAAAGCTAGGTATGTTAGTTAACAGATGGAACATTTCAAGCCAACAAACAATCAACAACCAGAAGTGGAAAGTTGTTTAAACCTGTCCAAAATGCACGGGGTCAAGACACTATAACACATATACCAGTACACCTAATCTAAAAAAGTATCACCACGGAAATATTTCCAAGTCAGGACACAAAACTACAGCCAAAAAATCAAATTTTTCAGAAGCCAACTATGTCTAGAGTTATAGGGAGGTAGTAAAGAAATCTTTCCTAGAGAATTATGAACTATAGTTAAGCTTGATATAAAAAAAGTCTATCTGATGTATTGAGACCATATGGTATACCATATCAAGAAGCATCCTTTTTTTACAATCATCATGAAATTAATGCAAGCTTAGCAACATTCGATTGATCCTTGCAAAGCCTCAATTTATCTCTTCTAAATCCAAATTGAAGAAAAGCCGCAACCAACATACATATGCAATTTGATCATAGATACCAATTCAATCATCTATATGTTAAAAAACCCTAACAATGCTACATCATCGACCTGTAACGCATATAGCAACATAGTGTGGGCCAGTAGGTGAACTACCCAAACCATTAACAAATGGCATCCAATAATACAATATATTCAATGCTAAGTGAGGCTAAATTGAGCCAAAGAAGAGGTCAAGAAAAACCATTTTCAGTAGAGATGGCTTTCCTAAACAAACCAAGTATTTTCTACTTTATGCGATCGACCATAGTGAATACCACATCAACATCAGTATTTTCAAAAGAAAGGGAGCCTGAGTAGGAGCATTTTGCTCAAAAAATTACCCAAGACCCCAAAAAAGTAGCGGCACCCAGCAAACGGCCATCATTCACTTCATCAAAATCAACAGATTTTCAAGTCTAAGTGAGGGGGCACCTTATTTAAGGTTAAGACCAATTGATTTTGGCATTAACCAGTCCCGTTCTGTTCAGTCCAAAAGAGAGAGACCAATTTGGCCCCAATTAGATAGAGGGAATGCATTACTACAGCCTGCTCAAGTAATGTATTTTTTAATTACCAGTAATATAAAACAAATGCCATAGTTCAAACCCTTTCATTCATTGAAAGTAAACCAATTTCTTCAGAGAGAAGACGTTTACCCTAAAGGTATGGCACCAACCTGAGAAGAAGAGACATTATCATCAAGGTATAAGTTAAAAGTGCAGGAAGCAATGCACACCCTCAATCCACCAAGCTTTGAGGAGTGATAGTTCAGCCGGCAAAAACACACATTACTCTCTTTAAATTTCCAAGACGTACACACACACACACACACACACACACACACACACACACACACACACACACACACACAAGTGTAAACAAGGTTAAGTGAGGGGGATGAGCCGCCCTCACCTTATTATAGAGATTTCATGAGTCGGATACGGAAAGTGACACTTGCCGGCTCTGCTCGCCAAATCTACATAGAATCCAAATGATCACGTGGTGCGACACCATCAGTACGCCAGCATGTATCTATGGCCAAGGTGTATGGGAGATACAGAGAATGAGAATAGGAGGTGATACAGAGCAATAAACAAGGACGATGAATATTAGTGTTTATTGAATATTCATTTCACGCTCTGGAGGAGTGTTAAAACCACGATCGAGAGAAGGGAAGGTTTTTAAAAGCAGTTGTATTATTACAAGGTTATGCCAAAGGTTACCCTTTACATTTAGCCAAGGTAGTAGGGTAGGTGCCCATAGGGTGGCAACACACCAACACAAGAGTAACAACCTAATCAGAAGCGATCTTAGGGGTATATCCCACGTGAAGCATACAAAAAAAGGGCTATAAGCCAAAAAATGGTCCGACCCACAGGCGAGCCACAAATTTTGCTAGCCCCGGAGGCTCCCAATAGGAAGTGTGGGCACAACACAAGACAATATAACCATCAGATCACACAATTGAGACCAAAGCAAGAGTGAAGTGTGTGTGAATTCAAGGAGAAGCAGCCCAAGTAAAGTAAAGTGACCACGTGTGTGTGTGTGTGTGTGTGTGTGTGAGAGAGAGAGAGAGAGAGAGAGAGAGAGGGGGGGGGGGGGGGGTAAGTAAAGTCCTCAAATCTTGAAGTAAAACAACGTTCATATTGGCAGGCTACTTTGTTTTTTGGAAGACCCATTCAATTGAAATGCCCTCACTCAAATTAAACCTTAGGTTATGTTCCTACATTGTTTGTGATCTTTTGCTCTAATATTTGATTTTGTATCTTGATGTTATGTTTTCTTGCCATGGCAAATGGAAAGATTTTAAAACACTCACATTGCTCCCTTTCTTGCCTTGGAAAACAGAAAGATTTTAAAGCATGTACGTTGTTTTAGATGATGATAGTAATGTCCTCATTGGAAAGCATCACAAGCAGTGTTGTGTTTGAAAGAAATAAATTCTGGAACCATACACAAATTCTTTTTTATGATTTTTTTTAATGAAAATTTTGCAATTTGAGATTTTTAAAACGTATTTTACACTATTTTTCTTAAAATTTAGGAAGGCTTTTTCCATTTTATTTTCAAACGGCACGATTGTAAGCTGAGGCACACTTCTCGCCAAACACCTTGGATCGACTAGTCAATGGTCAAATCCTTTTAGATCAATCAAATATCATCTCCTGCAACAAGCTTACCTTTTGCAAGCTCCAACATAGAGAATGTAAAACAAGCTAATTTCTTGGTTTGTGCTTCAGCCTTATTCCTCATGGCACTAGTAACATCCTTCTCTTCTTACGTTACTGTAACATGGTGATGATGTCATGAGCCTTCCTAGTCTAGCATGCCAGCAATTGTAGGCTTTTTTCCTTACTAGCTTACCTTGGCTCTTCTCCCAAATGCCTTGGCTTGACTGATCAATCGTCAAATCTTTTTAAATCAATCAAATGCTAGTATGCAACCCACGCATTGCTACGGCCATAAAAAGCATGATCATTAGTGATTTTTTTTGTGCCTCAAGTATGTAACATCATTCATGCAATCAATGCTCCATTATTGTCTATTAAAACGTTTCTCCTCTAGATTAGTGAGTCTCTCCATCTAACTAACTAATGATAGCAACACCCTCATAGCAAAATAAGGAGAACCTATGAATCATTTGATGCACCATAGAGACACCAATGACAAAGAGTGATCCTCCCACGAAACTAAGTGACACAAGATGGGACGTGGGGGCGAGTAAAGGGATCGACGGTGAAGGACGATGGCGGGGATCTCGAGGCGGGCAAGTCCACCCAAAAAATGGTGGCACTGTTGGGGGGGCAGGGGTTTGAACCCAGGACGACGCCCCTCAATGCTTTTTGAAGCATGGGCTAACCACTACGCCCGCCCGCGCACATTTGAAACCAAAGCCGTTTTACACAATGATATAAACGATAAACCTGGACGGCCTAGAACTAAATCCAGACGGGGCCCTTGGTCAGGTTTAGTTCTTGGCAGGGTTTAGTTCTTGGCAGGGTTTAGTTTTAATAAGCCATCTACGACCCAGAACACCTCGACGGTCGCGCGTGGAGTTCTCGTCCATTGATCCCCTCACCCCCCCCTCTTAAATGATCCGTGTCATTTAGTCCTGAGGGTGATCCTCCATCTCTCCCACTCTTCTCTCTCTCTCTCTCTCTCTCTCTCTCTCTCTCTCTCTCTCTCTCTCTCTCTCTTCCTTCCCCCAACGCCCCATCCATTGATCCAAATTCATGTCTTTGGCTTTAACATCGGTTTTAATATTCAAAATACAATTGGCCTTAGAGTCTTTGTTGCTCTCTCCATATTTATTGCAGGGCTGGTAGTGGTATACATTATCGCATAAAGTATAGTAGAGAGGTCAACTTTGTATTGCAACACGGTTGAGAGAAATAAGGGTTTATAACCACCAATAAAACCAATAAAGCTACGATAAAGAGTTGCTATGACATTGGTTTCAACGTTTGGAATGCAATTCAATATAGCATCTTTATACTACTTTCTTTTACTCGCATGCATGTCTTTCGCATTTTGGTGAACAATTTACAAATTTCACCCATTTATAGAAGAGAGATCTAGGGACATCCACTCTTGCATTTCATTTTTTGAGTTCAAGACTCGTTATATGGATCTTTGATGTCTCTTGGTGGTGGCCATGCTCTCTCTCTCTCTCTCTCTCTCTCTCTCTCTCTCTCTCTCTCTCTCTCTCTCTCTCTCTCTCTCCTGGTGGTAGGCGCTAGGTTGCTCTCTCTCTTCTCTCTATACAATATCAAATCTTGAGTTCAAGCCTCGTGAGGTCTCTTGATGTTGTTCCTCATGGGAGTCAAAACATGATCCAGAAAAACATAATATTATTATAAAACTAAGTGAACACTAAACAATGCTCAACAAAGAAGCAAATTCATGAGCTGGCTGCTGCTCTTGCTAGAGGTGCAACTGATTAAGAAGCTACCCAATGATAAGTGTCTTCACAAACTGCCAGTCTTGGCTGTCCCTTGTTCTCAATCGCGGCCTTCATAGTCAAACCGGCTTTCACCACTTAGATGGTCTTACAACCCAACTCGGTCATTGTAATGCCATTTGTATCTTGTTAGCCCTTTACTACCATGGCATTCTTGGCCCCTATCAAGGTCTCCATAGCAAGTATCTCTATGTAAGTATCAACATATCTATCATAGCTATCACAATTGCTATACCTATTATATCCTCTATTTTCCCTTATAGTCCCTACATCCATTATAGTACTCACCATGCCTAGGGCCACTATTATAGCAGCTATTGTCCCTATCGTCACCATGGGGAGATTTTTGCCTTACCAAAAGGGCAATCCCTTGCTTAGCATGTAGCTATCAATAAAATGGTCCAAAGTTACAGATCCAAACCACAAGGTGTACCAATATTCCTATCAATCATAACATTGGTCTTCGTGACCTTGCCAAACCTCCTATAGTAGCTTTTGAAGCCTCTATCGTCCATCTTCCAAGTGAGACCACCAACCTAAACTATGGTTCTCCTGGTACTCATCCATGTCCAAAGCTCACAATTTTCTTCCAGTTAGGGAAATACACAACTCCGAGGATCAAACCAAAAACCTCTCTCTCTCTCTCTCTCTCTCTCTCTCTCTCTCTCTCTCTCTCTCTCTCTTCTCGCTCGGCAAGCCCATCCTTTGCAATGGATCATGACTTTCTTTGAGAGCGCTTCCCATAGGCAGCTCACCATGTCAAGTGGTCATCCATGTGTTAACGCTCGCGTGTTTTCCTCTCTTCACAGATGTGCACGATCCAAAGCGTGGAGACACTAAGGAAATTCTCTACCTGAGCAACATGTGGATGTGTACAACTTGCGAGAAATTTTTAGTCTCTGTGATAAATTTATAGATATTTTATTGAGTCTTGAGTTCCAAGACTGTGTGTGTGTGTGTGTTTGTTGCCCTCAGCCTGCTCGTCAACCGTTAGCCCAGTGCAACCTGCTACAACAGTAGCGCCACATACTCTGCAGCCAGTGACAGTTTGAACTTTCCAGGCAGAGACAGGACACTGTTTCCTAGATATTTTTTTAGCTTTGATCCTAAATCCTAAAAGTCCATATCAGCATTTAGTTTTACAGGTTTTTTGCGAGGCGTATGTCCTCTGTGGGAGATGTACATATTTCTGAGGGCTTTGTAAATAGATACTGCAAATCAAAACACAAAAAAACTCTTTTGTTTTGGTCTTCGCTCGCTCGTGGTTAGCCTGTTGTATGTCAGAAATTCAGTGTGTTTTCAAGCGTCGTAAAGCCATGGACAATGTCTCAGAGAGTGCTTCTGAAATCAAAAGCTACCTGTATGAAGACTTTGAAGAGCCCAAGAAATCATGGAATGGACGGGCACTTGCACTTGAGGTGCGAATTCCTGTACAGGACCTGATGGATCCGTTCGTGCAATATGCCATGAATGCATTCACTTTGTTTTTCCCGGGCAAAATGCCTATTGCGCAGGATGTCGGACAATGGGTTGATTTTCTTCTCAAACGCCAGGCTGTCCGAGGAGTTTATTTTGGTGCTTGGGGTTTCTATGAGGTTTTACTGGCAGACACTGAAGCTAGAAACCTTTTGTTGGAGATGTCTCCGCTCTTTTTCGGCACGCAGATGACTCATGTTCTTCCATGGGCACTTACGAAGGACTATCAAAGCCTTAATCGTCACAAATGTCCTGTGTGGGTGGAAATTGTTGATTTCCCTCGCACGTGGCGGCATTTCCTTCCGTTGCTGGCTGCTCAGCTTGGCAAGGTAATTTGCCCTCCGAAATTGGATGCGAATACCAATAGGTTTTGCATTCTTTGGGATACGGGTAAGCATACCCCGGATGGAATTATGATGGATTCATGCGATCCATGGGTTGGCAAGCGTCCCTTTAAACTCAAATGGGGCAAATTTGCAAACTCCTGCTTCCGTTGTGGTAGATTTGGTCACATGCAATCTGAATGTCATGAACCAGTTCTCCAACCCCCTCTTTTGGTTGTTCCAGCTTCTACCCCTGCCCCTATAGGCAAATCTGTTGGTGAAGCTAAATTGAATGGTGTTTCTACTGTGAAGGTGATTCCCAATGTAGACAAAGGGAAAAACAAAAATTTGCAGTCTGCTGATGTAGGGAATGTAAATGCAGGGAAAGGCAAAAATGTTGGGTCAGGTGATGTTGGCTCATGGGTGGTGCCTAAAAAGACAGTGAAAAGTTGAACTCCACCTAATCCTCCCATAATTATGTTCCTCTGGTTAACGCCAACAAGAATGTATCGTTTAAACAGCTTCCCTACAATGACAATCGCACATTGATTGATGCTTGGGAAAAAGCGATGCATTCTTATAAGGATGTGCTTTTGGGTGAGGCTTCCACCTCTCAGGCAGTTCCTATGGACAACCCCGGGGCGGTCACTTTTTAGAATGTGTATGATATCACGTGAGTTAACCGGAAAGGATTATTAAAAGACCAAAATGTATAAAAATGTATACATACAGAGGGGATGGGGGTTTTTTAAATAGGCTCACAGTGTAAGTATAGTATGTATATTGGGTTATTATTAATTACCTCTTGAACGCACGTGATATAGGGGTCTTTTGATAAGTGACTGCCCCGGGTGGATAAGTCTCTTGTTTTCACTCAGCGGACGGGTTCTAGCATAGATGTGGTGGATGGAGATGTTCATATGGGCATCTCGACTTAATCCATGTGTTTTTTTGCCGTTGTATATATGGTTTCTAATACACAGTTGACAAATGGCGATTGACTTGGCACTATGTACATACATATAGGGCAGCAGCATGACTTGGTTGGCCAGTGTTCCTATTTTGTTGGTTATTGGATCGCATATGTTGGGTTGCAAGATTATTCAGGTTTATTGATGCTAGTTTGACATGAGCTTCAGCCACCTCTCTTTTGCAATGATCCGCAGGGCTGCTGGATGGTGGTTCAATATCTGCTGAACGGTCACGTTTATGAATTTGGAGGTGTTTATGCACATACAGCATCTGGGCAACGGGCTACTTTATGGCAAGATATCTCTTCTCGTTTGTGGACTTCAAATGCATTCCTTTGTGGTGATTTTAATAATACCCCTGCGATGCATGATAGTACCACAGGTAATTCGCACATGTTGTCTGCAGAAAGGCGAGAATGGGATAATCTGTTTGATACTGCTTTGATGATTGATTTATGGCGGCATTTTCACCCAGATGTCTCTGGATTTACTTTTTAGCATGTTGCTCACTCTTCTTATCAAGCGCGATTGGATCGATGGTATTTGCTCAATGTGCAACAATATGAGGATTTTGTGTGTGAGGCCAGCATCGATTACACCTTGCATTACCCTGTTTTGTTGAATCTGAGTTTTGGGCAGTCTCTTTGTGATCGACCTATTTCTAGGAAACGTCTATTACATATTAACAATGCCTATCTCAGTCATGCGGCTTTTCGCAACATGATATCTGATATTATTCCCCCGTTTCATTTAGACCTTGATGATACCTGGTATCGCTTTGTTATGAGGATGCAAAGTGTAATTCATGACTATGGCACACATTATATGCAGTGCACTCGGGGGGATGTTAAGGATGCGAAGCAAGCTTGTCAACAGTTGCAAGTGTTGGCTGATTTGCGGCCTTTGTCTGACTCTGAGATGTTAGAGTTGTACGAAGATTGTGTGTGCATTCAGCATAATGACAATCGTAAACTTGCTAAATGGTAGACGCGTGTCCGTCAACAGGCTTTCATGGATAAAGGCTGTGCTTCGAAGCAATGTTTAAAGCATTTGCATCATACAAGGGTCTCGCAAGCAATCAAGCGGGTTATGCTTTCCCCAGGTGTTTGGACTTCTTCGAAGCAAGAACTTGCTGATGCCATGGTTTTTCATTATCGAAAGGTGTTTGCTGCTCATTCTCAGGCATCCTCGGATGTTTTCCATGCGCGTCAATTGATGCTTTCCTTTGTTCGTCCGATCATATCCCCACAGGATGCATGTCGCCTTGAGGACCCATTTACTGCCTCGGAATTGCATTGTGCTTTGCTTGATTTGGGCCGTTGGCAGTCTCTTGGTTGGGATGGGCTTACTATGGAATTCTTCCTCTCCTTTTGGGAATCTCTTGAACTCCCGTTGCTTTTCATGATAAATGCAGCATGGCAGAAATAGGATTTGCCACTATCTTGGAAAGAAGGTTTACTTAAATTTTTGCCTAAGCAAGCACTTTGCGATAAATTCTCTCATTGGCGTCCGATTACATTGATGCCGATGATTTACAAGACATTGGCTAAGATACTATTACACCGCATTAAGGACCATCTTTTTGCAAGACTCCATCAGGCTCAATATGGTTTCATTCCGTGTCGCCAGATTATGGACAGATTATGGACAATTTGGCTAATGTTATGATTGGGATGGAGTATGCTAAGTACACTCATCAGGATATGTTGGTTATGCAAATTGACATTGAAAAGGCTGTTACCATATACATGTGGTAGTGATGTGTGTGAACACACTAGGACCGCCGGGGCATTTTTTCCCTCTTTAGGAGGTTTTTTCCCCCGTGCATTGTATATACGCCCATCACTCTAGGGCTATCTATCTTTTCCATTGCACACTAAGGAATACACTCTCTATTGTGTACCTTGAGCTTCCTTCGTCTTCTCCAAGCTGTGTGTGTTTCTCTGCAACCCTAATTCCAACAATTGGTATCAGAGCAGGTCACGTCCTCCCGGGCTTAGTCGCCAGCTGCTCCAGCACACGCCTGCTCACTTTCTCCGATTTCAGTGAGCTTTGGCAAGCGTTTGCAGGTCGACAAATATTTTGGGTGAGCTCAGAGAGCTCGGTCTGCTCAGAATTTTGATTTGGGCTCATTTCGGCCTCCGTTTCCACTACGGGCAGTACTGCACAGGCTATTTCGTCATTTTGTGCAGATTTTCTGTCAGTGCCGTTTTCTGCATAACAGGTGCCTTATAGTCTTCTACGGTTTGTGCTATATAGCACAAGTTGTTCCCGCTCCATTTCTCCTATTTTCGGGCAGTTTTCACATCAGGTGCAGCATTTACCATGGCTGACAACAACAACACAGATGTGTTCAAGATGTTTGCTGCTGAGGACAGGTTGGATGGGGACAACTACCCTATGTGGGCTTATATGATGCAACATGTTCTTGTGTCAAAAGGTGTCTGGAACATTGTGCAGGGCATTGATGTACGTCCTGGTTCTGAAGATGTAGGTGATGTTGAGGATGTTGCAGGTCTTGCTGCAAGGATTGCAGCTGTTAGAGTTGTTTTGCCTATAGCAGAACAAGCTCGTTGGGATGTTAAGGATGCGCAGGCTCATGCATTGATTGCGTTGTCTGTGAAGCGCACCATTATTCCTCACATCCGTTCAGCAAAATCTGCAAAACAGGCTTGGGATATTCTAGCAGGTCTTTATGCAAGCCGCAATGAGGCTAAAATTGCTTTGCTGCGTAAAGAGCTAGAGTCGAAGATTATGCATGAGGAAGATGATATGGACACCCTTGCTAGTGTCAAGGATATCAATGAGCAACTCATTTCTGCAGGTGAAGTCATTTCTGACAGTTCCCTTGTGCAGACTGTTCTTGATGCCTTACCAGATTCCTACCAGACTTTTGCTAGTACTTGGAGACTGATGACCCAAGGAAATCCTGAAGTTGTCAAGTTTGATGCATTATGCACATTGCTGTTGCAAGAGTCACTTTCTAGAAAAAACAGGACTAGGCAGCGTGCAGTTGAACATGCTTTTATTGCTTCTCAAAGAAAGGGTGGTAACACTAATACAGCCACTTCTTATGGTTCTGCTGCGAGTGGCAAAAATTCTGTTCCTAATGCTTCTGCTGGCAGCACTTCGTCTGGCAATTCTGGTGATAAGGGCAAAAACAAGATGCGTTGCCATTATTGTAAAGCCAATGATCACTTGATCAAGTCGTGTCCTAAGTTGAAGGCCAAAGAGGCTAAGAAGAAAGAGGGTGGTTCCACTGCAAATGCTGGTTCCACTACAAATGCAGCCATTGTTGAGTCTTCTGTGAAAGGAGATTGTGATGCTGATGTTGATGCAGAATGGGCTTTTAGCGCAGAGTGCACTTACAATCCTGCTGTCCATGATGCATGCTTGTCAGTTGCTGCAGATTCACATGTGTGGTATTTCGACAGTGGTGCTACAAAGCACATTACCTCACATCGTGAATTGTTTATCTCTCTCGAGTCTGTCCCTCATGGGAATTCAGTCACTTGTGCCAACAACGCCTCTTATCCAGTTCAGGGAGTTGGAAAGATTGTGCTCACTGCTGCTAATGGCAGTTCCTTCACACTTGTTGATGCACTTTATGTACCTGGGATCAAGAAGAATCTCTTGTCTGTATCCGCACTTGCTAGACTTGGACTTGTAGTCAAATTTGTGGATGACAGATGTACAGTTCATGATCTCAGTTTTGGTGATGAAATTGTTGCATCTGGGCTTTTGTGCCGTGGGCTGTATAAGCTCACTTTGTATGACAAGTGTGGACAAAATTTTGCAAATGCTGTTGTAGATTCAAGGGCTATTTCAGATGCAAAACTTTGGCATGCACGTTTTGGTCATCTGAATTTTGCCAGTTTGCTGCGTTTGCAGAAATCTGATATGGTTGCTTCTTTGCCGCCTCTTGAAGCACCTATCAAACATGTTTGTGAAGGCTGTATTCTGGGTAAAATGCAGCGTTCTAAGTTTCCAAAGGATGGTTCAGTTAGGGCCACATGCAGGTTGCAGCTTGTGCATAGTGACGTTTGTGGGCCCATGCAAACTCCATCCTTGGGCAATTACCTGTACTTCGTGACTTTCATTGATGATTACTCCAGGCATGCGTGGGTATTTCCGCTTAAAGCGAAGTCCGAAGTTTTTATGTGCTTCAAACAATTTTTGGCTATGGCTGAAAATGTCTCAAAATGTACTATGGGCACCCTCCGTTCCGATCGAGGGGGGGAGTATATGTCTCATGAATTTAATGCATTTCTGGCTAGTCGTGGGATAAAACACCAATGTACAGTGCCTTATACACCTCAGCAAAATGGTGTTGCTGAGAGGAAAAACAGGTCACTAACGGAAATGGCACGATGTATGGTCAAAAGTCAAGCTTTGCCGCATTCTTTTTGGCTTGAGGCCATCATGTGTGCCACTTATGTACTTAACAGGTGTCCTACGAAAGCTTTGTAGTCTATTACTCCATATGAAGCATGGCATGATAGAAAACCTTCTATTGAGCACATGCGTGTTTTTGGCTGTTTGGCATATGCTTTGGTGCCACAAGTGCAGGGCAGAAACTTGGATGATAAGGCTGTCAAATGTATTTTTGTTGGTTATAGTGCTGAAAGCAAAGGTTACAGGTTGTATCATCCGCAAACAAAACGTATTTTGGTTTCACGGGATGTAGAGTTTGTGGAAGATTCTGTTCAACCCTTGCTGTCATGTACTAGAGACAGTAATGTAAGCTCACAGGACATTTATGACACTTTGTTGCCTCTTTTCAGTGGTGGAAATACGAATGTAAGTTCCAATGAGGCAAATGTACAGCCTATGGGGGTTTCTGAAAATGTTTTAGAACAGCCTATTACTGATGCAGATGTACATGATGTACTTGATGAGGAAAGGGCTGAAAATGAGCAGGCTAGAAGTATGCCAAAATGGCTGGTGCACACTTTGCGTGACAGTAAATTGGATGCACCTTTATCTAGTCGTACTCGTTCAGGCTCTCGCCATGCATCTTATGCATCAAATTGTTATGCTTTGGCTGTGTCTAGTTTACATGATGTTGAGGAGCCTCTGTCTTTTGATGAAGCACAGAATTCAGAAAATTGGATTGCTGCCATGAAATCAGAATATGATGCACTTATAGAGAATGACACATGGACTTTATGTGATTTGCCTCCTGGCAAAAAGGCCATTGGTACGAAGTGGGTTTACAAGTTGAAACGCAAGCCGGATGGTGAGATCGATCGCCATAAGGCTCGACTTGTTGCAAAGGGTTATGCACAACAAAAAGGCATAGATTATGAAGAGACTTTTGCTCCCACTTGTCGTATGACTACTGTGCGTTTTCTATGTGCATTGGCAGCTCATTTTGGTTGGGATGTACATCAATCAGACATTGTTACTGCTTTCTTGAATGGTGACATATTTGAGGAAGTTTATGTAACGCAGCCTCGCGGTTTTGTCATAAAAGGACAAGAGGACAAAGTGTGCAAATGTAAGAAGGCTTTGTATGGGTTGAAGCAATCTCCTCGTGCTTGGTATGAGAAAGCTGACACTCATTTGGTTAAACGAGGCTTTCGTAACAGTCCAACAGAAAGCACATTGTATGTAAAGCGTGAGGATGATGTATTTCTCATTGTGGTTCTTTATGTTGATGATTTGCTGATCACTGGACCAAATGAGAGACATATTGCTGAATTTAAGGCTGATTTGAATGCTACTTTCAAGATGAAAGATTTGGGGCTGTTGCATCATTACTTGGGTATACAGTTTAAGCAGTGTGATGGTGGTATTGCCTTGTGTCAGAAAAGTTACATAGAGACATTGCTATGTAAGTTTGGACTTGAGGATTGCAAACCTATTGCCACTCCCATGGAAACAGGTATGAAGTTGAGTCTACATGATGCTGGCGATCCTGCTGATGTCACTCTTTACCAAACTGCTGTTGGCTGCCTCATTTATGTATGCAACACGAGGCCAGATATTCAGTTTGCAGTCTCGCAGGTCAGCAGATTTATGCATAGCCCAGGGTCTAAGCATTGGCAGGCTGTCAAGAGGTTTTTTCGCTACCTTAGTGGCACTTTACATCTTGGCTTGTTTTATCCCAAGGGGGGATCATTGCCGCCAGACTTACATGCTTTTTCGGACTCAGATTGGGCTGGTTGTTTTGACACGCGAGTGTCCACAAGTGGTTTTTGTTTCATGCTTGGCAGTTCATGTATATCATGGTTGAGCAAGAAGCAACCTACTGTGGCCACTTCGAGTTGTGAGGGTGAGTACAGGGCAGTCTTCACAGCTACGGTTGAGTGTGTATGGCTCAGACGCCTTATGGCTGACTTGGGTGTTGGACAGGACACTGCCAACACTATCTACACTGACAGTCAGAGCGCATTGGCAGTTGCGAGGAACCCAGTTTTTCATGCTCGCACAAAGCACATTGAGGTGCATTACCACTATGTCAGGGAGAGGCTCTCAGCAGGAGAGATCAGCTTGGCTTATGTGCCAACACAGGACAACCTTGCAGATCTTTTCACAAAGGCATTGTCTCGTGAGAAGCTTGAAGCTTTCCGCAAAGCTTTGGGCTTACTCCCCTTTGTGGACTGATCCTGTCCTCAGGGCATGGCACTTCCCTTTACTCATGTGCCATCTCTCGTTCACCGCATCACTCCAGGGGGGATTTGTTACCATATACATGTGGTAGTGATGTGTGTGAACACACTAGGACCGCCGGGGCATTTTTTCCCTCTTTAGGAGGTTTTTTCCCCCGTGCATTGTATATACGCCCATCACTCTAGGGCTATCTATCTTTTCCATTGCACACTAAGGAATACACTCTCTATTGTGTACCTTGAGCTTCCTTCGTCTTCTCCAAGCTGTGTGTGTTTCTCTACAACCCTAATTCCAACAAAGGCCTTTGACACTGTACAGTGGGATTTCATTGTTGCCACGATGAGGTGCCTAGGGTTTGGTCCTAAATTCGCAAATGTGGTTTATTTCTTGTATGCATGTAGCACGTCTTCAGGGATCTTGAAAGGCGAATTGACAGAATCTTGGCCTCTTGGTTGTTCGGTCAGGCAGGGTTGCCCCCTTAGTGCTCTGTTGTATGCTATAGCCACTCACCTGTTGTTAACTTATCTTGATTACTTGACTTTTGTCAAGCGTCTTCATGGTTTGCGGTTACCTTCGGGTCGTACCTTTGTTGGCCAGGCATACGCAGATGATTCATAGTTTATGCCTCATAATCAGAAGGCTGATGTCAAAGTGATTATGGAAGCTTTGGAACTTTTTGACATTGCGACTGGGCTTAAAGTCAACTTTTGTAAATCGAAGCTTCTGCCTCTTTGTTCTTGTGATTGGCACAATTTGCTATGGCCAGGTGAGATTGTTTCTCTGAATATGATTACTAGGCACTTGGGTTATCCAATTGGATGGAATGTCACACATTCTCAAAAAGTAGATTGGGTTATCCAGCGTTTGAATGTCAAGCTGCAATACTAGAAGTTATCCACGTGGCCATTACATGTTCGTCTGCGAATTGTTCATAGCATTTTGTTGGCTTATGTTCAGTTCTTTTTGCCGTTGATGCATTGGCCTCATCGTTGTCTTGATTCTCTTATGTCAGACATCATGTCCCATCTATGGCGGAATCATGCTTAGAAGAAAGGCTTGCGTTTGATGTCTATAGAGAAGCTTTGCACTTCTAAACGCATGGGTGGCCTTAAGATTTTGGATTTGCACAGGCATGTTCTTGCTCGGAAAGCTATGTTGTTGCCGACACTTGCGCAACAAATTCAGCCTTGGACTCTTATGTTTGCACACCTTGGTCAACATGTTGTTACTTCCTCTTTTGGCCATTGGCAATCATCTATCTAGGAGGTGGTTTTCGGCAAGATGAAAGGGTACATTCCTGGATGTCCTCTTGCTTCCACTTTAGTGTTTGCCTAGAAAGAGGTTACAATTCATCTTTCATGGAATCCTCGGTGGGAAGGTGATTCAATTCATTTGGAGAGCCTCCATTGGAGCCGCGCATTTTCTCTTACTTTGGTCGATCGCTCCCCTTGCCAGGCTTACTTTCTCTCTGGCCGTGGTGTTCGTGTGGTTGAGGATGTAGTCGATGAGGCTGGATATACTTTTGAGTTTCCCTTCGCCGCTCGCCGTTTTGGATTGGGTACGCATTACTGTCAGTTTTAGAGAGAACTTCAATGTATGCTGCTTGACTTTTTGCCAATTTCTCCCTTACCTGATGGTGATCGCATGTCTGATTGTTTCGAGACATTTCTGCGGGTCGCATTTATGCTCTCCTTCTACCACAATCATGGCTTACTGATCATTGCAATGATCTTTGGCACATGCATAAATCTGATCTCTGGTGGAGGAAGCTTCTCTCTGCCTTGTGGAAAAGCCATTTGCCGTTGAAAGAACGACTGTTTCTTTGGCGTTGTTTGCTTGGAGTGCTTCCTGTTGGCACTTTTCTTAGGGCACGTCATATTCGCCCTTCCTCTTGCGTCCGTTGCTCCAATGCAGAAGAGGATATGTTGTGGGATTGCTGCACTACTAGGGATTTCCTTCGCCGTGTATCGGCCTGTATGCGGCTTTGCTTTCCTGGGGTTGTTTTTCACAAACGGTTTTGGATATTTGGCATTTTCTCATCGACACTATAGCGGTTTGCGCTCTTCTTTATGTGGGTCAGATACTGGGCTTATTGGACCCTGTGGAGTCAGCGTAATGCCTGCATGTTTCATCATACTCATGCAGACCCATTCCCACTCTTTAAGCTTTCCCTGAGGCAATCGTTACGATTTGCTTTGGAAGTTGGTGTTATCACTGCAGAGATACATCGGCTTTCCTATGACTGTTTCTAGCTACTCTGTACAGCTAAGTAGTTTTGTGTTTTTCGCATTGTACATTACCCTTTTGGTGGGTTTTCCTCGCTTTGAGTTTTCCCACTGGTAAGTTAAGAACAATCTCCATGTAGGAACAATCCCAAGCCTAGACCCCAACTAAAGATATATTAAATTAGATTTACAAAAAAAAAAGTGTGTGTGTGTAAGAACAATCTCCATGTAGGAACAATCCCAAGCCTAGACCCCAACTAAAGATATATTAAACAAATTTCAAACTTCATATGAGAGAGAGAGAGAGAGAGAGAGAGAGAGAGAGAGAGAGAGAGAGAGAAGAAGAAGAAGAAGAGAATTTTTAACGTTGCATGGGAACAATACTAAAAGATGACATCTAGGAGTCCAGCTTCTCCTCAAGCAGGTACTCAAAACCATCCGCTACTAAGAGTGTGGTTACATGGTGCGTAGTTCTTGGTTACAAATAGCTTAGGCAAACTAAGCCTTTCGTAGTAAACTAACATTCAAAGTGGTCACACACAACATAGTTGAAACTCACAACTCACACGTTGAGGTGGAGTGCATGTCGAGAAACAAGCAGGGCACACACACACACACACACACACACACACACACACACACACACAGAGAGAGAGAGAGAGAGAGAGAGAGAGAGAGAGAGAGAGAGAGAGAGAGAGAGAGAGAAATGAAATGTTATATTAACATCTTCAAAAGGCCAAAGTGACCTATGAGACCAGAAAGTTACAATGCGGTGTATCTGATACAAAGTCAGATTAACAAAATAAATTAAACTAGGATAACAAAATATGAATATTGCGGAATCCTAAACTAAGCTGACAGGTGTGAAAGGTGGAAGGCGTGAAATGTGTGAACTAAGCAGTACAATGTGTAGACAATATGGGAGGGAGGTAGAGATCCATCTTCATAGAGGTCCATCTTCATCTGCACTATGGACGACGAACAAGTATGGCTCAAATCCTTTGCTGTAGCCTCCTTCGAAACTGTGTAGGCCTTCCATCTAGGTGCCGCACCCATTGTTGGTCTATTCATATGATTCCCTATCAAGTTCCCCATAGAGCCGTTGATACTTCCTGACCATGAGTTCTACTAAATAAAAAGCTTCTACCATCTTGCATCACATACTTTTAAAAAGCTTCTACCATCTTGCATCACATACTATTAAGTCTTAGCTATATGAAGTGGCTTTGTACATGAAATCTAGCTTTTGAATCTCAAAAATCTTCCCAAAGTAGAACGTATGCGTTTTACGCTTTCAGTGAATTCTCTGTGTGCGCGCGCACGTGCGTGCAAGTTTAAGGCTCCTCGCGTGGATCTTTAATATGTTTTTGGATTTTTGAAAGACATCCAAATTATCTTCTTCTCCTTTCTCTTTCTCTCTTCCCTCACCCCCCACCTTCCTTGAAGTCAAGACACATTGGGTAGACCTTTAGCACCTAAAATCGAGTGCTAAAAAATAAACCTTTTTCCAAAAATCTAACAAGCTTACTTTAAAAGAAATAGTAGAGGTAATTTTGAAGACTTTTCCAGAAATTTTCGTAGATTTTCGCACCTTCGAATTTAAAATTTAGAGATAAATCTCGAAATTTATAGGTGGAACTACACTAAAGTTTTAACCTAGGTCAGCTCCCTCTTTCAGGCGGCAAGGAATTTAATTATCTCTCTCTCTCTCTCTCTCTCTCACACACACACACACACACACACACACACACACACAAATAAAAGCACACGGGCCAATCGTGTTCTCTCTCTCTCTCTCTCTCTCTCTCTCTCTCTCTCTCTCTCTCTCTCTCTCTCTCTAATTAATCGATTGTGTATCTCACTCTCTAACTCTTCTCACACACACGAAGGATGAATCACGTTGCATCCTACTTTTATGTTGCACACCAAATCCTCCGTTTTCGCCTTCTTTTTGAATACACGGTGAATCCTCCCCGCGGCTTAAAGCCTAAACTTGAGCACGAAGACATGTCACGTGTCATCCTTAGGGACACAATTATAGCATCTATTGTCCCTATCTCCACCCACCTCGTTTATAAGTAACACGGGGTCCAAGTAGAGGGATTGACGGCAGGGGAGCCTTTTCGGCGGCGCGAGTGATTGGGGCTATTGGATCAACGCAGCAGGGGGGGGGCAAGATTTATATAGTACTGGACTCGCATTGTTTTCAATGAGTCGCGCTAGGGGAGTTGGATAGGGTGTGGGAGAGCAATGGAGCAGGTCACGAGTTCGAGACGCAGCGTAGCAGGTGGGGATCTTTCTTTTTTTATCCATCGTAGATGGGATCAACGGTGGATGAAACCCTCACCGTAGATCCCATGAGTTTGGGCGTGTCACTTATAAACAAGGCTCCACCATGGAGGATTCAACGTGCGACAAAAAAGTAGGTGGCAACACTGTCCAGCATAAAAACAGGCAGTAGTGCAATTTCCTCTCAACATCGTCCTTTGTGTGTGTGTGTGAGAGAGAAGAGTTATAGAGTCGATTAATTTTGGAGAGAGAGAGAGAGAGAAAGATTGCACCAACTTCCAACGATGGATGAGAGAGATAGTTGTATATGAGAGAGAGAGAGAGAGAGAGAGAGAGAGAGAGTCTTTTCGTTGTCGCCTGAAAGAGAGAGCCCACCTCAATTTAAACTTTAGTGTAGTTCCACCTATAAATTTTGAGATTTTATCTCTAAAATCTGCAAAATTTACTGTAAAGGTCTTCAAATTTACCTCTAGTGTTTCTTAAAAGTAACTTTGCCCTATTTTTGTAAAAAGGTATATTTTTTAGCACTCGATTTAGGTTCTATTGAACACTCACGCATGCAAAGCTGGAAGTTGTCAGTGGAAGTAGGCAGGTCCGACCGTCCGACTACTAGCCCCGATCATTTTTCTCTTTTTGTTTTACTTATTATTATTAGGCTACAATGGCTTATCAAGCGAGCCACACAATTATGCATGCAATGGTCTGCATAATCATGTTAAAGCTAGGGTATTCTATAGTACGAGGATGATCGTCAATAGTGTTTTCTTCACCTCCACTGGAGTCGAGCTTCTCATCAAGCAAGTACTAAAAATCGTCCTCTCTTAAGAACACGGTCACACGGTGCACAATTCTCGATTACAAATAGCCTAGGAAAACTAAGCCTTTCGTAATAATTGCTTGTAAAACTAAACATTGGAAGTTGCCACGCACAACATAGTTGAAACTCACAACTGGCACGTTGAGGTGGAGAGCATGTCGAGAAACAAGCAGGGCACACACACACACACACACACACACACACACACACACACACACACACACACGGAGGGAGAGAGAGAGAGAGAGAGAGAGAGAGAGAGAGAGAGAGAGTGAGTCATGCAGCAAAAATAGATTGTGAGCCCCACATTCTGTTTAATGAAAACCCATGCAATGGCCTCAAGAGAGGACGCCTACAAAATGCAAAACTCAAAAGTTATCACATCTCCCTCGATAATTTTCAAGAGCAACTATACCAAAACCGTCATAGGTACAAACTCCTTTGCATAATAGAACTATGCCTCTCAACTCTCCTCCCATGATCATGAATCTCAAAAATCTTCCCAAAGTAGAACGTATGCTTTTTACGCTTTCTTTTGTCATTAAGTATACCTATGAGTGAGTTCTCCCTCTGTGTGTGTGTGCGCGCACGTGCGTGTGCGGGTGCAAGTTTAATGCTCCTCACATGGATCGTTAATATCTATTTGGAGTTTTGAAAGAAACAAAACTATCTTCTTCTCCTCCCCCCCCCGCCCCCCCCCCCCCCCCCCCCTTCCTTTGAAGTCAAGACACATTGGGTGGATCTTTGATGTCATCTTTTAGGATTGTTCCCATGCGATGTTAAAAATTCTCTTCTTCTTGTTCTTCTTCTTCTCTCCTCTCTCTCTCTCTCTCTCATGTGTTAAGTTATAAATTTGTTAAGATATATTTGTGTTTAATATACATTGTGCACATCCATGAAGAGTGAAAAGCACGCGAGCGCTATCACATGGATGACCTCTTGACATGGTGAGCTACCTATGGGAAGCATTCTCAGAGAAAGCCATGATCCATTGTAGAGGACGGGCTTGCACGCGTGCACACACACACACACACACACACACATAGAGAAGGATTTTTGGTTTGCTACCCATAGTTGTTTATTTCCCTAACTACAAGCAAATTGTGAGCTTTGGACATGGATGAGTACCAGGAGAACCATAGTTTTGGTTGGTGGTCTCTCTTAGGAGATGGACGACAGAGGCCTCAAAAGCTAATATAGGAGGTTTGGCAAGGTCAGGAAGACCAATGTTATGATTGCTAGGGATATTAGTTCACCTTGTGGTTTTGGATCTATAACTTTCGCTTACAAAATTGGCATGAACCATGCTATTGATAGCTACATGATAAACTTTTGTTTTAATTGTGGGTAACCAAGTCACTAAGCAAGAAATTTTGGTAGGGGAAAAACAATTTCCCATGGTGGCAATGGGGACAATAGCTGCTATAATAGTGTCCCTAGGTATGGTGACCACTATAATGGACATAGGGACTATAGGGAAATAGAGGATATGCTAGGTATAGCAATTGTGATAGCTAATACTTACAAAGAGATACTCATTATGGAGACCGTGCTGATACCAATTGTTACGGGGACTCCCGAGACACTCAAGATGAACACCTTCACCAAGAGGCCAAGGGCCCGCAACTTAGAGCTCACATGCTGGGAGACTCGCATCCACTGACTTGAGTCCCTTTGGTGGCTCGTTGATGGGCTCGTCCAGAAAACGGCCCGAAATCACGTCTTGCTTCAACTCCGCGCGGTGCCTTGACAGGGGCCAAGAATGCCATGGTAGTGGAGGGCTAACAAGATACAAAGGGCAATACAAGCATCGAGCTAGGTTGTAAGACCATCCAAGTGGTGGAATCCGGTTTGACTATGAAGGCCTCTATTGAGATCAAGGGATGGCCAAGGCTCAGCCTGCTGTGAAGACACTTATCATTGGGTAGCTTCTTAATCAGTTACACCTCTAGCAAGAGCACATTCAGCTCATGAATCTGCTTCTTTGTTGAGCATTGTTTAATATTCATTTAGTTTTATAAAAATATTATGTTTTTGAGATCATGTTTGACTGCCATGAGGAACAATATCAAGAGACCACAGGAGGCTTGAACTAAAGATTTCATATTGTATAGAGAGGAAAGAGAGAGCAGCCTAGCGCCTACCATCAGGGGGAGGAGAGAGAGACATAGAGAGAGAATCTTAAGAGGCCTCTTGAGTCTTGAACTCAAGACCTGATATGGTATCACTTTATTCTTTGCTCTAGCGTCCACCCTTCCACGTGCTTCGCTCTTCTTGCATTGTGAGAATTAACGATATGCGTCTCAAAAGTGCACCAACAAAGATTAGGAGCTGCAAGTGTTGAGAGAGAGAGAGAGAGAGAGAGAGAGAGAGAGAGAGAGAGAGAGAGAGAGAGAGAGAGAGAGAGAGTTCTATTATCGTCCTCGGAGGTCAAATATGACCTATGGGACCAAATGAACATGTCACATGGTGTGAGTGGAGGTCATAAGTGACTCTCGATGCTCAAAAATGGTTGAAATGAGCGTCACAATAGAGAGTTCACATCGTGGTTGGGAGAAGAAGGTATGTAGGGAGAGCTCATGACTGACGGGATGACTGAATATATGGGGAAAAGAGGACCTAATGTGGTCAAAAGCTAAGCACTCAAGTAGTGTGTGGTACTCACTCTCTCGCACTTGACGAGGGCATAAGGTGCAAAGTCGACGAGACTCCTCGCCAGTGCCCGAACGTCCTGTCTCACACAATGTAGAGAATGGGAGCTAAGACGATGGAGGCAATGGTGCGGATCGCAGTCAACGGGATGGGCTCAAGGATGTAGGGATGGGTCCGGTTACCTCGTTCGGAGAAGAAGAGAGATTTGTAGTTTGGGGCAACGTGTGTGGTGTAATGGCTGAAGCGAGAACCTCAGGATTTCTCCCAGGCCGTGATACATTGGTGTTGTAAGAAGGCCTCATTAACTTGGGATTCGATTGACGCATCCTTGACCAAGTGACATGCATACCATCTTCCAAAACATTTCTTGATGTCAAGAGTCCACCCCAAACTTAGTATTTTGCTCTTGCATGTCTTTTGGACCTTTTGACTTGCTTTATATGTGATTCTAGGAAGTTGATGCAAAGGGCTACGTTGTGTCTTAAGCATGTACTCCACAACCCTTTGCATGCCCAAGACCTCAATGGGAAGCGATCCGGACTCAAGAAGTAAGAGCATGTAGGGTGTTTGTGTCTTGACTTGGAGAAAGTTGGTGAGAAAACGTTTTTGGACATTCTCAAACTCTTTCCAAGTAGACTTCCCAATGCTTCCACCCCATAAAGAAGCACCGGTGTCACCAATGTATCAAAGAGGTACTTTTGAGAGCCCAACACTTGATTTGTCCATCATTGCACATGTTCTAAATGTATAATAAGTCCTCTTACCGGCTTCCAAGCGACGCATTGCACAATCCTTCCATTTATGATTGGATGGAACCTCAATGCCAAGGTACTTGAAGTGATCTACCACTTCAAGTTGCTCATTGTTGTATACAATGCATGGATTTTCGTCATTGAGGGTCTTTACAAGCATAACCTTGGTTTTGGATCCATTCACGATCAGCCTGCTATGTAGGCAAAAGCATTCCAAGACACTCATAAGCTTTTGTGCATCTTCTAAGGTATGTGCCAAGAGCACTACATCATCGGCATAAAGAAAAAGCATGATCACCCATTTCCGATCTGAACCTCTTCTATGCCTTCTTGCTGCATAAAATCAAGAACCATGCATTCCAATTCATCAATGAGTAGCCCAAAGAGGGTTGGGAAGAGTGGGGATCCTTGTTTGACACCAATGGTGCTTGCAAAAAATTCTGAAATTCCATCTCCCATACGTAATCGACATATCACTTTTTGGTAGATGCGAAAGGCTGCATGCATAAATTCTCTCGGCACTTGAAGGCTTTGCATACGTCTCCAAATATTTCCTCACGGTACCATGTCAAAAGATTTCTTAAAATCCACAAAGCAACAATACAACTTTTTTCTTTTCAATCGAGACGCTTCCATAAGAACTCGATGTAGCCGATAATGTGTCGTGCTCTCTACATTGGGTGGTCCTCAATGCAATGTGCGTGACATCTCACTCAAACAGACTGAACAGAAAGGAAACAATAGACATCAACAGAGCTCACAAAGACGCAACAGTAGACCAGAACGTATGACTCGACTACCTCAAAGACTGATACAGACTCTGGCGTGGCAGCACACTCAGCTCCAGCCCAGAACTCATAGGTACAATGGGATGTCGAGGCTCAGATGTGCAGAGATGGTGAAGATGTGCTCTGTGTAAAGACTCACACACTCTAGACCACTACGTACAAGATAATACCACTCGCCCAAAGCGACTACTCGTATGTACAATCATCAAGAGCCACCAACGGCTCATAAAGAACATCATCTAAGTCTATCCTCCGTTGGGTGGCGGTGGTGACCTGGCCACGATGTCCACTAGACCACCGTATCCCTACCACGTGTCTCTACCCAGCGAGTCCGTCTAGTGTGAACCGACCAGACCAAAGACCAACTGACCAAAGACCAACTTTAAACTAACTGTCGTGTGAAAGTGACATTGTAGCCTGTTACAGGTTGCCCGCCAGAAGACCTCTGCCTGTCCCGGAGAGCGGAACTTAAGAACTAAAATATCGACGATCTACTGTTGGTGGTCGGATGATGGAGGAGGAGGAGGAGGCTGATAGAAAGGTGGGTAAGGAGATGGAGGACAAGTGTATGGTGAGGGGTAGTGACCATGAGGAGGGTACAATGGCTATGGAGTAGCCAAGGAGAATTGATATACTGCAGTTGCATCCCATAGTGCTGTGTTTGCAGCAAGTAATTGTGTGTGTGTGCATGCGCACACACACACATGCACAAGAGAGAGAGAGAGAGAGAGAGAGAGAGAGAGAGAGAGAGAGAGAGAGAGAGAGAGAGAGAGAGAGACTAATTTTGCAAATATAGCCGGTTAAAATACACTAAAGCCGATTATTTGTGAACATTGGTTCCAATTAAGCATTTCATAAGGTTCATGAATCACAAACAACCCTCAAATTTGAAGGGCGACCTACTACTTTTCCTTTTTCAGAAAGTCATAAGGAAACTCCCTTTTTCTTTTTATAGAAATTGGAAGGGCATACACCTATTTTTTCTCTAAATAATCTTCTACAATTTATATCTACACTATTCTATCTATACTATACATAATGGAGCTTAAAATTTTTCAAGAAGGAGAAGGCCTCCACATGTCATGTCTTGGAGCGTTTGCACGGACTTGTAGTGCAAATGCACCTTTCAAATGGAATTTGGAAACTCCTTTCAAATGGAATTTGGATACTTAAGCTATGTTGTTCATACCTATATCCGCTCGAGTGCATATGTGTGTGTGTGTGTGTGTGTGTGTGTGTGTGTGTGTGTGTGTGTGTGTGTGTGTGTGAGACACACACACACACACACACACACACAGAGATTGGCACCTATGTGTGTGTGTGTGTGTGAGAGAGAGAGAGATCAACGAGACTCAATGATTGGAGAGAGAGAGAGAGAGAGAGAGAGAGAGCACGACTGACACCTGTGTGTGTGTGTGTGTGTGTGTGTGTGTGTGTGTGTGTGTGTGTGTGAGAGAGAGAGAGAGAGAGAGAGAGAGAGAGAGAGAGAGAGAGGCGAGACTCAATGCTTGGCGACTCAATTGCATGGAGAGAGAGAGAGAGAGAGAGAGAGAGAGAGGATGGGTCTCACACCTCGCCGTTTGTAAATTTTCCTTACCAGTTATGCTATCTATGTCGGTGCTTAGCACATATTGCAACCAATGGGTGCAATGGGATACACCATGGTGAAGGGTGGACATTTTCTTGGTTTGGGTACCAATATTGTAACTTTCTCTGACAAAACGTCTGTGGCTCTGACGATTGACTTGCCACTACAAAATTTGACAGTAGTGGTGGGCCAAACCTTGGATGTGGTGCTAGCAGAGCCATAAGAGGTGAATCAGTCATCAACTACGTCACCCATGGCTCTAATGTTGGTTCTTGGAACTATGTACGTGGTGCGGGATTTGGTGATTCACATTATCGACTCTGTCTTAGTTGGGATCCATCCAACCCTCAAGCAACTCTTGCCTCATTGCTCGCCAAGAGAGAAAAGCTATAAGAGGAGCTTCGTTAGGTTGAGAAATAGGTTTGAGATCTTGAAACTACCGTTAGCCAAGTTGGGAATGTGCTAAAAGGGTTTGAAGGTTTCCTTTTATCAACATTGAGATGCATGCAATTTGAAACAACCAAAAAAGTTTCAAATGTTTCAAAAAGGGTTTGAATGTTTCGTTTCATCAAAATTGAGGTGCAAGCAATTTGAAACAACCAAAAACATTTTAGCATGAGGATATGTTGTTTTCCTTATTGATAGTCATGATAACTATGGTTGAGGAGCATACATTTGGTTGTGATTCTGATGATAGAATGGATGGCATTGGTCAGAGCTGCAAGCTAACTAGCTTACAAGGCATGGATCAAGTCAATATGCAAAGCGTAGGTGGACACAATCCAAGGATGGTAAAAGGATCAAGCATGCAAGTGAGCTAGATTTTGATGATGATGATGACATTGACCGTATATCTCGATAATAGTTTGTGGTGGAAAATTTACTACAGGTGTAGCATACTCTTCTCAATCAGTCATGGGGTTGGTTGTTGTGTAGGTATCATTATGAATATATGGATTTGGATTATATTTATGATTCAATAGCTTTTGTGGTTTTGAGTGGATGGTATGACTTTAGCATCAGAGGTGGGTGCTCACGCACAAGGCATGCAAAATACTTGATTCTCCAGAGTTCATCATATATAACGAAGAAGAAATTAATGATGAATAATAAGATGATGATGATAAGTAAGTTTTTCTTCAAATATGGCTTCTAAATGAGTGTCTCGAAGATAGCACAAACTTTGGTATGACTTCATATGGTTGTGCCCTGTTTTGTTTAAAGTTTACGTTATGGTGATCAATGTCACTTATAGTGTGGATACAAATAGCTGAGTATCCAATTTTTCATGTCATTTGCAATTTGTCATGACATGAGGGCTCAAACACTTTTCTCAAACACGTGTGCATGTGTGTGTGTGTGTGTGTGGGAGAGAGAGAGAGAGAGAGAGAGAGAGAGAGAGAGAGAGGTGGGAAAGAAGAAGAAGAAGAAGAAGAAGAGATATTATTACATTGTAGGAAACATGCCAAAACGTTTTGAAGGTCTATCCGACAAAAGAACTTAAAAGTTGTAAAGAGAGGCATGTGACATTGGAACAATCCTAGAGACCTTATATATTATCTGACAACTACTAAACTTTTTTTTAAAGCAAATCGCACTCATCTGGTGCGAGATGACAAATTGCATCCTTATAAGTACATAGGGTCGCTTGGTCGCACTTGAACCCATGACCCGGGTCACGGAGGTCAAGTACTCAACCAACCAAGCTAACTCCTTTGGAGAAGATGCATAGAAACAAGTGCTAAACTTAAAACATGTTACAAAAGAGTTGAAAGATCTAACCAACATGTTATGAACTCAAGATATATATATATATATATATATATATATATAGAGAGAGAGAGAGAGAGAGAGAGAGAGAGAGAGAAGAGATTTATTCAATCTTAATCATTGGTGACCGTACGGTGTACATGAGTTTATGTAATGGTTTGTAGGTCCACCTTAATTTCTTTATTCTGTTGTGTTGATATGATCAAATAAATTCAAAAGTATTGAATGTTTAGAAAAACTTAATATACATTAATGTAACATCCATTGTACATTGATACTTTATTTATTGAAGCATAGGTTTGTTTCATAATACTAAAATCCATGTTCGTTTTTACCGCAGCAACGCGCGGGTCACATACTAGTTACATTTGAAAAAGCTTGTCACTTCTTACATCCTGAAAAGGAAAGGCTGAAAAGGATGTCATTTCTTACAATCTTACCCTTTACTTTTGCATTTTAGATTAAATGTTTTGTAAGGTGTTGTTTGAAATGAACCAAGAGTGACACGTGGACGCCCTCTCCTTCCTTGAAAATTTTAAGCTACATTATAAAGAGTATAGATGGGTCTTCCAGAAAACAAAGTAGCTTGCCAATATGAACATTTTTTTACTTCAAGGTTTGTACTTTACTAAAACTCCCCTGCCCCCCACCCCCCCCTTCTTTTCTCTCTCTCTCTCTCTCTCTCTCTCTCTCTCTCTCTCTCTCTCTCTCACACACACACACACACACACACACACACACACACACACGTGTGTGTGTGTGCATGCACGCACGTGCACACAATTCTATAAATGACAATCACAAAAATAAATAAATAAATAAATATATATATATATGTGTGTGTGTGTGTGTGTGTGTATATATATATGTGTATGTGTGTGTATATATATATGTGTATGTATATATATATATACATATATATAAATAGTATATATGTATGTATGTATATATATGAGATAAATGACCATATATTGATAATTTTGGAAAGGAAAAATAGCAAAATATCCTTCAAATTTTGTTGGCTATGTGTCCTTTGCCCTATGCCATGCCAGTTGGTGTGTACCATTTCCAGTCTAGTAAAGATCCAGTCAGCAGGAAACCATGTGATTGCATGTGGGCTTTGGTGAGTTGCTTAAGGAGCCAAAAGAGTTCCTTTTGGAGCCTACATTGGTAGGTTGACCTTTGCCCTTTGAAAAGATGCCTCTTGACCCTTGAGACGTTCACCTAGCCATTTTACTATCACTTGCACTAGACTTGCAAGTTGCTACTCCTATATAAGTGGCAACACTTTGCACATACACTAATAGTGTTGATAATTCATGTTGAAGTTTGTGGTGAGTTTGGTGGTGAAGTGAAGAAGAGAAAGGGGCATAAAATCCACATGAAATGTAATAATGTATGGCCTTTGACCATTGGGTCTTGGAACCATTGGGTCTTGGAGCAGTAAGTAGCAAGCTATGGAAGTTGGGCAAGGTGGGATGTTCAATGTTTTTGTTGAAAGTTTTCCAACTTAAAGGGGATTGGCACCACATGAGCTGCCACGTGGCCCGTTTTGGTCCCACATGTGGAGATGTGGGCCAAGATCTTGCTATATATATATAATGGACCATGGACATTCTATGAGCATGAGAGAGAGAGAGAGAGAGAGAGAGAGAGAGAGAGAGAGAGAGAGAGAGAGAGAGCGCTCTTGCGTTGGATATGGTGCGAGCGTCCGTGAGGGCGCTGCTGCTGCGGCACTTTGGTGTGCATGGCGATTTGGTGGTGCCCTTGGGCATTGTCGTGGTGGTCTTACGGCATGCTAGTGGCGCTCTATGATGATGACACGGCAAGATCATGCGAGCACATTCACATGGGGGGACAAATGGCCTCCCCCTTTTGTTGAAAGAGAGGTGGGTCACCCCCCCCCCCCCCCCCCCCCCCCCCCCCCCCCTTGTCATGACGTCGTGACATCCAAGAAGGAGGGAGCTCACATGCGTGACTTAGAAGTTGGAGTCCAAGGCAATCAACAATTAAGCTGCAGTTCACATGCAACAAGCTAAAAAGAGGAAAGGTCGACAAAAATAGGAAAGTGCTAAAATACCGTATTCGTCGTATAAGGGACACATTTTTTTGTATTTTGCAAGGTCTTTGGTGAGCCCAGTGGAAGAGAGGAGGGCTATTTTTGGTGAAGAAGAAGGAGATCCATGAGCATTGTACCAACATTTTGTGAAGAATCAGGCAAGCACTACCCCTTTTTTTTTGTTGATCCTCCCATCCCCTTCCTCTTTCTGCTGTTTCCTCTCTTGGTGTTGGTGATGGCGTGTATGTGTTGCCCCTAGGTTGTTCTTTTGTGGGGTGAAAAGAGAGAGCGAGAGGCAAGTGTTGTGCAATGGTAGCACATGTGATTGAAGAAATAAGGCTACTCTGCAGGCTTGGATTTTCCAAAGTGTGTGCAATGTTGTTGGTGAGCAGTGCAGAGGGTGTGTTGTGAAAACTGTGTCGTTTTGAAGGCGTATATGAGAGGAGTGGGGTGTTGTGAGTACCCAGGGCTATAGAGAGGCATCTGTGTGTGGTCCCATTCCCCCTCTCCAACGTGTTTGTACAGATACTTTGTAAGCCTCTTGACAATCTACACATTGGAACTCTCAACCAAACCATTATATTGAGGATGGTAAGGCAAAGAGAACCTGTGTTGGTTGAATGCTTGGTTGGATGCCTAGCTTCTCAATTAATGCATGCATTAATTTTCTTGTATAACAAAAAGGCATTGTCTATGAAGAAACATTTCCTCCCACTTGTTGTATGAATATCATTCATTTTCTATTTGCATTAGTAGCTCATTCTGGATGGAATGTAAATCAATCAGACATTGTTATTGCTTTCTTGAATGGTGATAAATTTGAAGCATATGTAACACAACCTCATGGTTTTGTCAAGAAAGGACAATAGAACAAAGTGTGCAAATGTAAGAAAGCTTTGTATGGATTAAAGCAGTCTTGTGCTTGGTATGAGAAAGTTCATACTCATTTGGTTAAACAAGGCTTTTTAATAGTTCAACTGAAAGAACTTTATATGTCAAACATGAGGTTGATGCATATCTCATCGTCGTTTGTAAGTAAACAATTTGCGGATTACTCATTCAAATGAGAGACACGTTGCTAAATTCAATACTGAGTTGAATGCCACTTTCAAATGAAATACTTAAGGCTTTTGTATCATTACTTGGGCATATAATTAAGTAGTGTGATAGAGGTATTGCTTTGTGTCAAGCAAGATACATAAAAACATTACTATGTAAGTTCAGACTCAAGAAGTGCAAATTTATTGCTACGCCAATGAAAATAGGTTTGAAATTGAGTCTTCCTGATGCTAGAGATCTTGCTGATGTCACTCTGTATCAAGCTACTATTGGATACCTTATTTATGTATGCAATGTAAGGTTTGAATATTTAGTTTTTAGTCTCATAGGTCAACAAATTTATGCATAGCCCAAGGTCTAAGCATTGGCAGACTGTGATAAGGATCTTTTTCTACTTGAGTGGCACTTTATATCTTGGATCATTTTATCCTCAGGGGGATCATTACTACCAAATTCACATGCTTTTCTTGACTTAGATTGGGCTGGTTGTTATGACACATGAGTGTCCACAAGTGGTTTATGTTTCATTCTCGATAGTTCATGTATATCATGGTTGAACTACTGTGATGGTCACTTCCACTTGTGAAGATAAGTACAGGGCAGTCTTCATAGCTATGGTTGAGTGTGTATGGCTCATCAGCCTTATGGTTGATATGGGTGTTAGATAGGACACTGCCAACATCATCTACATCGCATTAGTAGTTGCAAAGAATCTAGCTTTTCATGCTTGCACAAAGCACATTTAGGTGCATTATCACTATGTCAGGGAGAGACTCTCAACAAGACATATCGACTTGGCTTATGTGCCAACACACCTTGAAGATCTGTTCACAAAGGCAAATTGCCTCATGAGAAGTTTGAAGCTTTTCGCAAAGCTTTGGGCTTGCTTCTCTTTGTGGATTTATCTAGAGCATGGAACTTCCTATACACTATGTGCCAGATCTTGGTCACCACATCGAGGGGGATTTGTTACCATATATGTGGTAGTGATGTGTGCCGTCGAGGCGTTTTTTCCCTCAATAGGAGGTTTTTTCTCCGTGCATTGTATATACACCCATCACTCTTAGGCTATCTTATCTTTTTATTTGCACACTAAGCAATAGACTCTCCATTGTGTGCCTTGAGCTTCTTCATCTTCTCCAAGTTGTGTGTGCATCTTTGCAACCCTCTTTCTAATAGAGATGATGAAAACTAGCTTAGAGTGTACTTCAACCTTCTCTTCTACTTTCTCCTCTACCTTCTCCTCCTCTATGGTCTTTTACTCATGCGATTTTCTCTCTTTTTTCTTATGTCTTTCGCTTACAAGAAGGAAGAAAGGAACATGTATCTTTGGCCATATTTCTATCGCTATTGCTCATTGTAAGCGTGGATGGGTGATTTTGGGAAACCGGGTTGAACTATTTATAGTTTTATGAAGCAAGGGGATCACAAGATTATGGTATAATAGCACTTTGTTTTTTTTGCACATACAAAACCATACAATATTGAGAGCATGACATTGGCGTACCTTTCATATCCAATCACAAAAAAGCTTAGGAAACCAACAAGATGAGACATTTGCACTAAACAAGTAATTGTCATTGATATCAAAATATTTTGTACAATATGTCAGTTGTAAGCAAGAATTGATATAAAATGCCAACAATATTAGCAATATGATAGGACTCTAAGTAGGGAGTATGCTTAAGTTTGAAAGTAGATGCACAATCCCTTCTAGCATGTTTTTATATAGAAATTTATTTTCAATCCTTCTTGACACTTGAGATCCATATTATAAAAAAGAGAAATTAAGACTATGACTCACACAAGCAAAGAACGAAAGAAAGAAAAAATCATTATCTACGCACCTTCTTGCTATCTATCTCCAAAGCAAAAGCTGCAGGCAAATCTATCTCTTGATTGTTTAGATCCTGCCTCACTTGGTGCAATGTGCACATGGATCTAGCTTATCTTTAAAGTTGGTAGGCGTTTACCGCTCATCCATACATCAATGCCTTGGATGGAGTTCTCATGAAAATCATCCATGTTTTGATCTAAAGGGACCAATATATTCAACCCCCACATCATGCCACCGAATATTTTAAAAATGATAATGAAGTTTTGTGTATGGATCATGTATTTACATGTAATGGAACCAGATTAAACTTTACAAATGACTTTATTCACTATTTTTTGAGCCCAACCTTCATCCACAAATTCCAATATACCTTTTGTATTTAGGTACTTAACTGACATCATTGTTCTAAACACTTCACATGTACTTTTGAAAAAAAAAAAAGACAAACACAATGATGGTCATTAAAATTGAAACTATGCTATGTTTGCTTGCAATGTTGGCCTTTAGGCATTTTTGGATTTCATAAAAGATCTCGCATTTTGTAGCTTTCATGCGCTGTCGAGCTTGGTAGTGGACACTCTCCATTCTTGGTAAAAGACCCATGAGTTCTTTCTTTGGTTTAAAGTTCCTCCCCAATGGAGCCATGCCAGACATTCAAAATATCAATGAAATGCTCCACTAGCTTCCATTTCTCTATGCTTGAGGGATCGGAGGTATGTAAGAAGCATAGTTGCACAACACAATCAGAATATAGGCCTAGTGGTTAAGGCAAGGGGCTCTAAGCGTGCCCAATAAGGTTCAACCCCTGCGACACGTGGGTGTGTGTGTGTGTGGGCGCAATCCAGTTAAACTAGCTGATGCGAAGCATCAGAGTGCTAAAAAGAAGAAGAAGCATAGTTGCACAATACAAGCACAAATATAATATAATAATAATAAGGGATAGAATGACATAAACAAGCAAAATCAAAGTGGAAATAACAGTCAATAATTAGTGTAAACACATGAATCACTCACATTTAACTCTCAACAAAGAAAGATTGGAGCTCTTGAGACAAAGGTGCAAATACTTGCGCATATAAACATAGGAATCACTTATAGTTAACTCTTTGCAAAGGAAGATTGGAGCTCTTGAGACGTAGGTGAAACTCCTAGTGCATATAAACATGTTGCACTAAAAATGTTCTTCACCGTCTTTTTAACTCGAGAAAGCTCGAAATATTTCACTCTTCCTTTCCAACATTTTAAGAACTTATTCTTTGAGGAGGCTTTTCTTCTCTCATTATGCTACATTATAATCTAGCTACCTTTGGTTATGGATATCGGGATCCATCGATTATGTTTGTTTAATGTGCCAAAGGTGGTGATGGACGATGGATATAATGTAAATGCTAGGGTGTTTTTATCAGGTGGCCTCGATTGCTTGAGGAAGATAACGCACAAAAGATAAAGGTGAAGAGAGGGTAGTAGGAAGAGGAGGGAGAAGAAGGTTATGCGACAAGGAGAGAAGTGGGAATAGGAGGGAAAAGAAGGCCATGAGAAGATTCAAAAACATTTTTTGGTTGGTGAAAGAGATGTTCTCAAAGTAAAAAGATCATGCTACGGAAAGTTACTTCAAATTGTCTCTGGAAGAGAATTTATTTTGAAATTCAAAAGCAATTTTAAAAATGAAGGGCTTGTAACAGAATCCCTCCTCCCCTAAAGCACTCTCTCTACACGTTAAAAGGCAAAAAAATGACCTCAAACTTCCCTTAATGACAACATAAAGGTGCACCACCATTTGTGACTTGTTAGACAAGTGGTTTAAAATGGTCGTGTGTCCATGTGGGCCATCAACCAAAATAAAACGATGAGAGACTTTGATCATGAAAGAGAGTTCGTGGTCTCAATAAGCTTAATCCAATGGTCCACAAATCCCATGAGTTTTAAAAGTCTACTAGCTGAGTAAGGCCCTTGTCATAGCGGGCATTGGACAAGGCCCCAACATACTAATGGGTATGCCTTGAGTGTCACATGGGGCGAGCGACATCCTTCAATGAAACTTTTCACACTGAATGCGACAACAACCGGAAAGCCACTCATCATGAGCACGCTTGTGGATAGCTCAAAGCTAGATACAACTAATGTCTACCATGAAGCCGGGACGGGTGATTGGGTCTACCATGTTGTTTGCCACTTGAGTGCCACATATATCCGAGAGAGGACGTGTGTGACACATGCCTAAGGAAGCCAAAAACTCGGAAATAAAGTTGTGCTGATATAACAGAAGAAAGTTATCACCTTCGTTTCATGCAGCTGAACAAGCGGGAGAAACGCGCACACCCCTCCCTCCTCCTTCCTTTCTCTCTACACACAGAGGCTAACGCCATTATTTCTGCTGGGCCTGCTTAGGGGCGGGTGTGCGTAAGCGTCCGTGCGTGCGTGTGCATGCATGGGAGAAATGCAAAGCTACGCATACTATTAATCTGCTTAGGACTCAGCAGCAATACCGCAGGTAATCTTCCCCATCTCCCTTGCTTGTCCCTACTCATGTGCGAGCATAGATGTTGCATGAACTCAATTGGAATGCAATCAACCGACGGTTCCTGCATTTGAGTGCCTCTTGATACGTTCTTGTTCAACCTGCAGATAGTCCTTCTTAATGCAGCTATTTGCCATGACTTTTGCGGAGGTTTTGCTATTGTGTGGCAGGACGAAGCCCTACCACGATGTTGAGCATTCACTGGAGGCTAGTTATCATAGCTTGTCCATACCTGCCTTGGGCGCTAGGAGTAGCAGTCATATCCATCTCCGAAAACACATCATTTCGCCATACGACTTACGTTACAGGTAATTCTCAAAATCAGTCTCTAACCCCCCCCCCCTTCCCCCCCCAAAACTATAATGGGTCGATTTGGCAACCTACTTCCACATATTGTGAACATGAGCTGGTAACTGGTTCAGACTGCACAACCAAAGAATTTGAAAAGGGGCTTGCTGCCTCCTGTGGCATCCAGGCGACGAAAAAAAAGGCGTTAAATTTCGAGTGCTAGTGCCACACTAATGCCCTTGATATTGAAAATTTTGAATTTTTGAAAGGCGTTCGCTAATGAATGTCATTTTTTGCAACTTCATTAACCTCCATAAAATTACCATTTTTTCCAACCATTCAATCTCATCATCTTTGGTTAAATCTGACCAGGTCCCCATTTTTGTGGCAGATGGTGGCAAAATCTGTTGATTGTTCTTGTAGTGTACTCGGCTTGGGTTTCTCCATTTGAGTTTGGGTTTATACGAGATCTTCCAGGAAATTTTTTTGTAGTGGATGTAGTCGTGGATCTATTTTTTATGGCCGATATTGGTGTTACATTTTTTGTGCCTTATTTGGACAAGAAAACGTTCCTTCTTGTGGATAACTATCGCAAAATAGCAACCAGGTATATTTAATGTTATCAAAAGTGCTTTTTATAAAGTGCCAAAAATTTACATGATTGTTTCTTTGATAAATAGATAGGTACTTGAACCCTTCAACTTACTATCACAAAATTTTTGGTTATAGTTGCATTTCAATCTTCTAGCAGTTTTTTGTTTTTGTTGTATTGAGTACTATGAATGTGTTTTAACTGCATGACAAGCTTAGAATTTACTTTGGCTCGCAGTGTAAATGTGATTGACTTAATTTAAGTAAATCAGAGGGCATAGGTGCTGTGTAAGACTATCTTGTGGTTCTTTTGCTGTAAGGTTTGGACCTTAGTTTAATAAGCAGACCTCTATGGTTGACCACCATTTAGTTTGTAGGTAATTGTAGCCTTTGGAAGTTGAGAGTTATTTAATGCTACTAGACAAGCATATAGATAAGAATTAAATCATAGCATTGTAGATTCTTCATGACCAACTTCTTTTTTTTTGCTTCCTTTGCTACTTTATCTTGAGATTCTTGTTCTTCAGACTCTTACTCCTGCTGAGAACCCATAGTGTGTGCTCTAAAAAATTGGATCAGTGAATTGGTGCACAATTGCAAGAATTGCTCAAGTGTGTCGTGTTGATAGATCAAACTAGTGGTGGTTTGTGACAATGTATTGCATAGATTTATAGTATGCCCGACAAACATATTCTGCACAACTTTGCCTAATCACAATGTTAAATCCAGCATAGCAATTGAGTGATGGTATGTACCTTCTCATTGAATAGCCCCATAGTATATCCATCACATATATCTTGTTAAGCTATGTATTCAGCTGTTTGATAGGGATATATTAATCCAAATAATGACAAAGAGATCCTTCTATTAGTTATGAAAAAAGAAAGGGTGCCCATAGGGCTACAAAAATCTCGTGTGTAGGAGTCAAAAAACCAGGTGTAGCAAAGGGATATATCAATCCAAATTTGGCTTGTATCACTCCAAAATTATTATTTGAAGAAAATCATATTTTACAACAAAGAATTCTAAATAGAAGAAGAAGGAATCTCCTCCTTCAACTTCATATCCTCTGTATAGTCTGTCCTCTTTGTGGCAAAGTGACGATTTCTTCTCGGCATCCAAAATAGTGGAATTCTTGTAAAACCATGGCATGCCCAAAAGGACATCAGAGTGAGGTAACTTAATAATATGCAAGTCAATTGTGTTCGAAGAGTCCCAAACCTTAACATGAAGTGAACTGATCAAAGAGGAGACTCGAGTCATATCCAATTGGGCTAGGATAGAGAAGCCAGGTTGAGCACAATCAATTCCAAGGTCTCGAGCAAAGCGCTCTGAAAGAAAGTTTTTTGAAGCTCTAGGGTTGAAGAGAATTATAGCTTTTTCTCCCTTCACTTGCTCCCGAGAACTATACATTAGGAAGAGAATGGGGTCTAGGAGGGCCTCTTTATTTGGCAGTTTAAAGAAGTCAAAGCTTTAGTATTAAGAAATTAATCAAAGGACAACTTTTAAATTCAAACAGGCAAAACGGCTACTTTACACCATTCTTGCACAGATGGTGTATGCCTATTTGTCAAAATGTTAATCACCTCCATAAGCTCATGGCAAATAAAGAGGCCCTCTGAGACCCCATCCTCTTCCTAATGATAGTTCTCATGATTCTTCATGGGGCAAAGTGTCATTCATATCCTCAAGCAAGTGGACTGATTGTTTTGTGCTTTGTTGGGTTGGAAATTGGTGGACAAGTTAGGTTTTTGTAACAAGGGACAAGCATGACAAGTATGTCTGTTTTGGAAACAATGGTTCTTCTTTATAAAAAGAATCCTGTTGTATTGGAGTAAGGTTTAACTTTTGAAAGGTTTGTTGAATAGTTCGGTTAATTGCAGATGGTGTATCTTTGGAAGATTGGAAGTACAATAGATGGGGCAATGGTTGTAAGTAGTAGAGGTAAGGGACTTGCCACTGGTGAAAGTGATTTTGCTTTCCATCATTTATATCCTACAGTGTCATGATCCATAATTTCTTGTATTGTGGAAACTTTGATTGTAAGACACTGCTCTTGTAATGGAGAAGTGTCAAGTGCAGCGGAAGGTTTGAGGATTTTAGTATAGATCGCACAAATGCTGAAATGCTGAATACTAAATGCTTCATGCGGATAAACTGCGAATACGCTAGGCTGAATACCGATGCTGATGATATAGGCCGGTGCTGACAACACTGGTGCTGATCTGCTAGTACTGTGGGTGTTGATGCTGAGGATACTGGTGCTGATGATGTAGGTGCTGTAACAGACTTGGACACTCCAAGTCAAGAAGCAATCACGACAGCACCAAATAACCACTTCAAACAATTCACAGATCACAATAGATTTACACTGGCCCCGTGGAGTTCTGTGCCTAGAGATATTGGCCCCAAAGACTGGCGCCCCTTTCGGTATTTCTTTATGTATTAAATCAATGTCAAAGTACAAAGAGCAGTTAGGGTTTCACTTTCAGACTCTGCGTCCAGATGCTCTGCAGAGTGAGCCCTAAATCGTATATATAAAGATTACAAGGGATGCCCAAAAGCAGAGCCCCAAAAGCTTGAAAGCAAAAGCAGATTCTCTCTCTCTCTCTCTCTCTCTCTCTCTCTCTCTCTCTCTCTCTCTCTCTCTCTCTCTCTCTCTCTCTCAATCAGAGCAACAAAAAGCAATTATGCCTTTCTCTCTCTCTATCTTCCAAAGCGTAGCCAAAAGCTGAGATTTGCGTCGCTAAAAAAAAACATTTTTTTTTTCACCTCCGCGATTTTCGGAAATATCCATACACTGCTGCCATGTGGCATGGCCGCCTGCTTTTAGGGTTTCCAGCCATTTTAGGGTTTCAGCCAGCAGTTATGATTAGGATTTCCAGAAATTAGGGTTTGCAGGATTTTTAGGATTTCTGGCAGAAATTAGGGTTTTTGGGCCGGTAGCCACATCATCACTTTGTGACATACCCCGCTCTTGAAAGCATTGTAATCGACCGCGATTACGGGTGCAAAACCGACAGAAGCCATAAACTATCTTAGCAGACACTGATTGTTAGTACCTACGTACTAGGAATACACATCTAGCACATGTACCAAATCGACAGTCATAGCACATGACATCACAGGACATCATATGACATTCAACATTCATTCGGATCTTAGACCATGATTTATCAGCAATGTAGTTCCAGGAGGCAAATCACATAAAGTCCATGTGTCATTTTCTATTAGAGCATCATATTCTGATTGCATGGCAGCTATCCAATTTTCTGAATTCTGTGCTTCATCAAAAGACAGAGGCTCCTCAACATCATGTAAACTAGACACAGCCAAAGCATAACAATCTGATGCATAAGATGCATGGCGAGAGCCTGAACGAGTACGACTAGACAAAGGTGCATCCAATTTACTGTCACGCAAAGTGTACACCAGCCATTTTGACATACCTCTAGCCTGCTCATTTTCAGCCCTTTCCTCATCAAGTACATCATGTACATCTGCCTCAGTAATAGGCTGATCTAAAATATTTTCAGAAACCCCCATAGGCTGTACATTTGCCTCATTGGAACTTACATTCGTATTTCCACCACAGAAAAGAGACAACAAAGTGTCATAAATGTCCTGTGAGCTTACATTACTGTCTCTAGTACATGACAGCAAGGGCTGAACAGAATCTTCCACAAACACTACATCCCGAGAAACCAGAATACGTTTTATTTGCAGATGATACAACCTGTAACCTTTGCTTTCAGCACTATAACCAACAAAAATACATTTGACAGCCTTATCATCCAATTTTCTGCGCTGCACTTGTGGCACCAAAGCATATGCCAAACAACCAAAAACACGCATGTGCTCAATAGAAGGCTTTCTATCATGCCATGCTTCATATGGAGTAATAGACTGCAAAGCTTTCGTAGGACACCTGTTAAGTACATAAGTGGCACACATGATGGCCCCAAGCCAAAAAGAATGCGGCAAAGCTTCACTTTTGACCATACATCGTGCCATTTCCGTCAGTGACCTGTTTTTCCTCTCAGCAACACCATTTTGTTGAGGTGTGTAAGGCACTGTACATTGGTGTTTTATCCCATGACTAGCCAGAAATGCATTAAATTCATGAGACATATACTCCCCCCCTCGATCGGAATGGAGGGTGCCCATAGTACGTTTCGAGACATTTTCAGCCATAGCCAGAAATTGTTTGAAGCACATGAAAACTTTGGACTTCGCTTTAAGCGGAAATACCCATGCATGCCTGGAGTAGTCATCAATGAAAGTCACGAAGTACAGGTAATTGCCCAAGGTCGGAGTTTGCATGGGCCCACAAACATCACTATGCACAAGCTGTAACCTGCATGTGGCCCGAACTGAACCATCCTTTGGAAATTTAGAACGCTGCATCTTACCGAAAATACAACCTTCACAAACATGTTTGACAGGTGCTTCAAGAGGCGGCAGAGAAGCAACCATATCAGATTTCTGCAAACGCAGCAAATTGGCAAAATTCAGATGACCAAAACGTGCATGCCAAAGTTTTTCATCTGAAATAGCCCTTGAATCTGCAACAGCAATTGCAAAATTTTTTCCACACTTGTCAGACAAAGTGAACTTATACAGCCCACGGCACAAAAGGCCATATGCAACAATTTCATCACCAAAACTGACATCATGAACTGTATATCTGTCATCCACAAATTTGACTACAAGTCCAAGTCTAGCAAGTGCAGATACAGACAAGAGATTCTTCTTGATCCCAGGTACATAAAGTGCATCAACAAGTGTGAAGGAACTGCCATTAGTAGTAGTGAGCACAATCTTTCCAACTCCCTGAACTGGATAAGAGGCGTTGTTGGCACAAGTGACTGAATTCCCATGAGGGACAGACTCGAGAGAGGTAAACAATTCTCGATGTGAGGTAATGTGCTTTTTAGCACCACTGTCGAAATACCACACATGTGAATCTACAGCAACAACTGACAAGCATGCATCATGGACAGCAGGATTGTAAGTGCACTTTGCGCTAAAAGCCCATTCTGCATCAACATGAGCAACACAGTCTCCTTTCACAGAAGACTCAACAATGGCTGCATTTGTAGTGGAACCAGCATTTGCAGTGGAACCATCCTCTTTCTTCTTAGCCTCTTTGGCCTTCAACTTAGGACACGACTTGATCAAGTGATCATTAGCTTTACAATAATGGCAACGCATCTTCTTTTTGCCCTTATCACCAGAATTTCCAGACGAATTGCTGCCAGTAAAAGCATTAGGAACAGAATTTCTGCCACTCGCAGCAGAACCATAAGAAGAGGCTGCATTGCTGTTACCACCCTTTCTTTGAGAAGCAATAAAAGCCTGTTCAATTGCACGCTGCCTAGTCTTGTTTTTTCTAGACAGTGACTCTTACAACAGTAATGTGCATAATGCATCAAACTTGAAAACTTCAGGATTTCCTTGGGTCATTAGTCTCCAAGTACTAGCAAAAGTCTGGTAGGAATCTGGTAAGGCATCAAGAACAGTCTGCACAAGGGAACTGTCTGAAATGACTTCACTTGCAGAAATAAGCTGCTCATTGATATCCTTGACACTAGCAAGGAAAGTGTCCATATCATCTTCCTCTTGCATAATCTTCGACTCCAGCTCTTTACGCAGCAAAGCAATTTTAGCCTCATTGCGGCTTGCATAAAGACCTGCTAGAATATCCCAAGCCTGTTTTGCAGATTTTGCTGAACGGATGTGAGGAACAATGGTGCGCTTCATAGACAACGCAATCAATGCATGAGCCTGCGCATCCTTAACATCCCAATGAGCTTGTTCTACCGTAGGCAAAACAACTCTAACAGCTGCAATCCTTGCAGCAAGACTTGCAACATCCTCAACATCGCCTACATCCTCAGAACCAGGACGTACATCAATGCCCTGCACAATGTTCCAGACACCCTTTGACACAAGAACATGTTGCATCATATAAGCCCACATAGGGTAGTTGTCCCCATCCAACCTGTCCACAACAGCAAACATCTTGAACACATCTGTGTTGTTGTTGTCAGCTATGGTAAATGCTGCACCTGATGTGAAAACTGCCCGAAAATAGGAGAAATGGAGCGGGAACAACCTGTGCTATATAGCACAAACCGTAGAAGACTATAAGGCACCTGTTATGCAGAAAACGACACTGAAAGAAATTCTGCACAAAATGACGAAATAGCCTGTGCAGTACTGCCTGTAGTGGAAACGGAGGTCGAATTGAGCCCAAATCAAAATTCTGAGCAGACCAAGCTCTTTGAGCTTACCCAAAATTTTTGTCGACCTGCGAACGCTCGCCAAAGCTCACTGAAATCGGAGAAAGTGAGGAGGCGTGTACTGGAGCAGCTGGCGACTAAGCCCGAGAGGACGTGACCTGCTCTGATACCAATTGTTGGAATTAGGGTTGCAGAGAAACACACACAGCTTGGAGAAGATGAAGGAAGCTCAAGGCACACAATAGAGAGTGTGTTACTTAGTGTGCAATGGAAAGATTGATAGCCCTAGAGTGATGGGCATATATACAATGCACGGGGGAAAAAACCTCCTAAAGAGGGAAAAAATACCCCGGCGGTCCTAGTGTGTTCACACACATCACTACCACATGTATATGGTAACACACTTCGGGTTGCTCATCAGGCTCCCCATCATCAGGCACATCACCCTTAAAAGGTTTCAAGAGACTCACATGGAATGCATTGTGAATCCTCCAAGTATCTGGCAGTTTCAATCAGAAGGAGACATCATTTATCTTTTCAGTGATCTGGAAAGCTCCGTAGTATCTCATATTAAGCTTTGGAAAAAGCCTCTCCTTTCTCTTTTTCTTTCGTAGGCGTGCCTTCTCAAAACGTAAGAGCACCCAATCATCCTTCTTCAGTTTCAAGTTGTGACGATGGCGATCCGCTGCCTTTTCCTGTCGTTCTTGAGACTTTTGCAAAGTCTCGCGAACCTTGGCAAAAGCCGTATCCAAATCTCGCGAATATTCATCCGCTTCAAATATTTAATCTTTCGTGCTCAGGAAGGATGGAACATTCGCAGCACTTTCAATAATCTCAAATGGCGTCTTCCCCGTCGAAGAGTGTATCGTGTTATTGTAGGCAAATTCCACCAAAGGTAACTTCTTTTCCCATTAAGTCTTTTGATCTGAGATACAAGAAATTCAATAAATCTAAAACCATTGAATTGGCAATCTCAGATTGCTCGTTAGTCTGCAAGTGGAATGACGAGAACCGCAACCGCATGCCAATGTTCTCCCAAATTGCCTTCCAAAACAAACTCATAAATCTGGGGTCTCTGTCGAAGACAATCGCCTTAGACGTGCCATGTAATCGGAAAATCATCGTGATCATTCTGTGTTCTCGGGAGATCAAAAATGAAATCCATTGCAATACTTTCCCGGGGGCGGGTGGGTATGGGTAAAGGCTATAACAATCCCTGTGCCTTATGCCTGTCAAACTTGACTTTCTGGCATACTAAGCAACTGCGCACAAACTCTTTCACATCCTTTTTGAGTCTCGGCCAAAAGAAGTATCTCTCTACCCCCTTCATGGTGGTAGCAATGCCGCGGTGACCCGTAAAAGGTGGATAGTGGCATTCAGTCATAACCTTTTCCCACAATGGCTGTGTAACGCACAACATGTTTTTTCTCTCAAGGAGCCTTCCCGAAGGGAGTATCCGGCTACTGTCTCCCCATCTCGTATCCGTGTAAAAATAAATCTGCAAAATCTGTATCTTTCTCATAAATTTGTGCTGTCATCTCCGGCCTAGAGAACAATAGGCTCTCGTAAGCAATGACATGGCCTTCTTGCATTAAGACCGCACCCAGACTACGACCACAAGCATCACAAAATACTTCAATGACTTTTGCAAGTCCGGCAAAGTCAAATCTGGTCCTGTAGTCAATTTCTCTTTCAATGTCTGAAAGGCAGTCACCTCTGTGGATCCCCACAAGAAAGGGACTCCTTTCTGTATCAAGAATATGCAAAGGGGAAGCAACCTCTGCAAACTTTCGAATGAACCGTCTGTAGTACGAACATAGTCCCAAGAAGCTTTCAACTTCATGGACATTCTTCAAATCGGGCCAATCACGGATAGTGTCTATCTTGGCCGGATCCATTTGCACTCCTGTTGCTGAGACAAAGTGTCCCAAAAAAAATGTATCTCTGAAGCATATGATCTCTGTGTTCTGCTTCATTCTTGGAGAAAACAATGGTATCATCAAAGAAAGTGCCAACAAATAGCCTGTACTTTTGAAAAATCCTGTCCATCATCCGGTTTAAATGTCGCAGGAGCATTGGTTAAGCCAAAAGGCATCACCAAAAAAACTCAAATAACCCAAAAGTCGTCCGAAAGGCTGTCTTGTAGATGTCTCCCGACGCGATTTGGATCTGATGATATCCACTCTTCAAGTCAATCCTGCTAAAGCACGAGGATCCCTGTAACCTATCGAGTATATCATCGATCCTAGGAATTGGAAATCTGTTCTTGATGGTGATTTTGTTGAGAGCGCTATACTTGATGCTCATTCTCCAAGATCCGTCTTTCTTCAAATCCAACAACAATGGAGAGCAATAACGGTGAAGTACTATGTTGGACAAGACCCTTTTCCAAGAGGTCTTTCACTGGGTTCATAATCTTTTCATTCTGTACTCGGCTCACACGGTCAGGTGGCCGGTTCGGTGGCGTGCTTCCATGTATCAGGTCAATGGTCTGATCTTCAGGCCCTCTGAAAAACAATCGGCATGAGTGTGGAGAAAAATCTTGGCGTTCTTTTGATCAAGTCAAAACATATCCATCGTTCAGTTCTCTCCCAAAAGAATGAGTAAAGAAACTGAAGTTCATCAAGTACAATCTCTGAGCCCTTCATCTATCAAAGTCGCTTTCAGGTCAGATTGCCAGGGTGAATGGCAAAGCCCCGCTTTGCATGACTCATCAACTCCTGAATAGAAGCTGACTTCTGTTCCAAGTAGTGATCTCGGATCTCTGTAGGTAGACCCAAGGTAAACCGCTCAATCTGTTCTCTGAACGAGATCTTCTTGAATGAAGAGGCGGGTAGAAAAGAGCTCCAGAATTTTTTACAGTAAGCATTGATTGTATCTTTTTTGGTCATACGAAGATGGTTCCAAGCAGCTCGTACATCTCGTTCATATTCTTGCGTCGACCAAGAAGAAATAAAAAGCTTCTTAAATTTCAGCCATTTAACTGGCGCGGTCTTGTTTAAAAGAAGCGTGGACCACCAAGTACGAGCATTCCCCTTAAAGTAAGAGACAGCTCTCCGAATCTTGGAGTGCTCTGAATAGCGTCCTCCCGCAAAAGCGATGTCGAACTGCTGTATAAAAGACAAAGCCTCCAAAGCATCTGAGTATCCTGAAAAAGTATCAAACTTGATCGAGTGGCCACCTTCCTTAAACTCTCGGACTTTCTTGCTTTTATCTTCGAGAAAGTCATACTGGTTGGCTTTGTAAAAATTCTTCTTGTTCGCATAAAAGTTTCCGTCATTCGAATATGAGCTGTCTGTAGACGAGTCCTCAGTAGAACTGTCAGTCTCTAGGCGAGATTTAGCCTTCTTTGCCTTTTTCTTGCCCTTTCCGAAGCTTTGTTTCTTGCTTCGCTTTTTACCTTTTCTGTCTTCTTCGCCCGAATCTGAAGAGCTAGAAGAACTGTCAGAACAAAGAAGAAGAAGAAGAAGAACTGGGTACTCCTTCAAATCGAACACGCTTCTTCTGTTTCTTTGTCTTGTCAAAAGTCGACTGACGACCCAAATATCCCGGGAAGTCCGTGCTTTTCTTTTGCTTTTTGCCGTGCTTTTTGGCTTTCTTTTGTGCGTCAAAAAGCTGAGCAATCCGTGCATCAACCACCTCTTGTAAATCCTTCTTTGGATACTGTTTGTGATCAGAAGGTTTCTTGAGAGCGGGTTTCAGGGGTGGTGTAGTGGTTTTCTGCCACTGTGCATGCACTTCCTAAAAAGAAGTCTCGCTCATATATTTTGCCAATTTCGGATCCTTCGCAAAATTGAGCATCATCTTTGTTGCATCGCCGATCAATTGACGACGCTTCATCTCTCTTTGCTCCGCCTGAGTAGGCCGAGGCGGGCCATACTCTCTGGCTGAATCTTCGTTGTGATCCCTACCTGCATCTCCAGATGCAGAGGGAGTCGACTGATCCTTGTGTGAAGCCATGGGTGCCGTGGAAAAAAAATTGGGGATCGGATTTCTCGTAGAAGAGAAATCGGCCGTGCTCTGATACCACTGTAACAGACTTGGACACTCCAAGTCATGCTGTAATTCCCTGTTTTATCACTGTCAGGTGCCCAAAGCCCTGATTAAGCATCCCAAGGCTCTCCCGAGGCTTCCTTGGTGATGTCCTGCAGTTTATGTGCAAAACCCTAAACCTGCAAAAAAAACACAGCAGGCTGTAATTTATTGTTTTGGATCGTTTTGGGCGGAGCGAGCACGCACGCAATGCGACAGTTCCCATTTGAAATGGACAAGTTTGCACACAAGAAAGCTCTCCGTTTTTGCAATCCTTTGCAATGCAATTACGCGTACCTATGGGGGATTAGCAATTAGCTAATCTGGTTCCTGTACACAAGGCTCTTGCCTTGGCAAACGTGCATAAAGCCCCAGAACTGTACACGGTCAAGTGAAAGCCCAATTAGTGGGGCATTATCATATGTGCAAAGGGAAGATTCGCAAGAGCAAATCATCGCGCTACATGAGACAAGGGAGAAGGCAAGCTTTCCATTAAAGCTGTGATCACCTGCACTCACTGTAGTCACTTATGAAGCCAGAAATCAGCCCCCTCTCTCAAAATGGGTTCCCCGCCGTGGATGAAGCTCTAGAGAGTGTGTGTGGCCTGCAGGTTGCTCTCCTACTTCCATGTGTCTAGTTTGCCTGTTTTGAGTTAATTTCCTAGTACCCACCGACTTATAACGTGTAGCGAGTGGCCTAAATGGCTTTGAAATGAGCCTAAATAACCTTTACTGCTCAGATCCCAGTGCCGACTGGCCCGACCATCTCGTGGAGACTTGCCCTTTCCAATTGCGGGCGAAACTCTTGGCCGTTGACCCTTTCACACTGGCCACACAATGTCTGTCCATTTGTAACTTTAGAAAGGGTCCCAAAAATCAAGTAAAAATCAAGGGAAAGAAACCAACGATAAGGTTAGTGGTTGCCACAGCCTCATGAGAAAAAGCATCAAATATGAAAGCGTCCACACGGCAATTTTCTATAAATCAGAGATTTCCCTAAAAATCTATTGCAAATTCCGAGATGAGAGATATGTGCAATAGACAAAGAGAGAGAAGAGAGAATGATATTGTGAATGGAGGTTTTGTTGCTAAATTAGCTTCATGTGAAGGAAATATAATTCCAAATGAATTATTGGATTTATAAGTGAGGGTTTTCTCGCTTGAGACATCAAGAAAAATGTAACAAACTTGGATACCCAAGTCAAGATTCTGTCGCGACACAACAAAGATTCACTTCAAAACACTCCACAAAGTTAAGAGTCCACAAGGCCCGGCGTAGTTCCATGCCAAGAGATTGGCCCCAAAGACTGGCACCCCTTTCGGTATTTCTTTTATATTAATCTTTGAGCAAAGTACAACTGCCCACGGGTGCTCGCTCTCAGACTCTGCGTCCAGATGCTTTGAGAAGTGAGCCCCCTTGGGTCACTTATAAAAATTGCAAGGGTTGCTCAAAGCAGAGCCCCAAAAGCATTAAACTCAAAAGCAATGAGCTCCAAAAGCAACTTGCTAAATTCTGCCAGCAAAAGCAGTCAGGGCCAATTGCGGAAATCCGTACAGTCAGGCCATGTCAACAGCCAGCGTAAAATGCGGGAGTCCGTACGTTGCCACGTCAGCAACTGTCCGTACACTGCCACTTCATCCAGTCAGCGCAGGAGCCGAAAATCCGCACTTTGCCACGTGGCACTCTGCTACGTTAGCTTGTCCGTATAGCAGGGTGCTGTCCAAAGGGTCATGCCATGTCATCAGTTTGTGACATACCCCCCTCTTGAAAGAATTGTAATCGCCCTCGATTACGCCTGCAAAACAAGGCCATAAACTGTCTTAGTAGACACCGACTGTTAGTACCGACGCACTAGACACAACACACCTAACACTTGTACAAAGACGACAGTCACATCACTCGACATCAATCGACATCACATGACAAATCACAAAAAAATTCATTCCAAATCTCAAACCATGTCTACCAGCAACGTATTTAATAATCGCATCTAGATCCATTCCGAACCTCACTGATGCCTTATTAACTAATCCTTATTGCGATCATGTCTATAGAGATTTATGAGACCGAAATGCTGCAGTCATTTTGTCTTTCAGTTCCTGCACTCAAACAAGTCAAATGAGAGAGTACAAATCAATCATATTCAATTTCGGGAATTCCGTTTCATAAAGTCATACAACAAAATACTGTCAGCCCATTAGTATCCCTGAAACCCAAAGGGGACATCAGTGATTTATTCAAATCGAGGTAATCTGTTGACAAAGGAGCAGAGTGACTCCCCTCTTGTGCAAACCCACTGCACCAGATTCACCCTTGCTGAGTTCGGGGTTCTATGGGAGTTGACTATGCTAAATCGAATGCTTCAGGGTAAAGTTCCAAAATTTGAGGACTATCTGCTAGGTCCTCCTCCACCATCCTCTTCTCATCTAATGCCGGATAGTTCTTGAATTTAACCAGGAACAACCGAATCACTTTACCTTTCATCTTTCTTTCCTTGTGTGCCAAAATCTATTCAGGAACGAGTATCTCCTCGCTCTCTTCCACTTTGGGTTGCTCATCAAGCTCCCTATCAACCGGCACATCACCTTTAAAAGGTTTCAAGAGACTCACATGGAATGCATTTTGAATCTTGCAAGTATCGGGCAGCTTGAGTCGACATCATTTATCTTTTCTTTAATCTGGAAAGGGCCATAATACCTCATGCTAAGCTTTGGAAAAAGCCGCTCCTTTCCCTTTCGTTTTCTTAGGCGTGCCTTCTCAAAACGTAAGAGCACCCAATCGTCTTCCTTTAATTTCAAATCTCATCGATGTCGATATGTTGTCTTCTTATGTCGTTCTTGAGATTTCTCCAAAGCCTCCCGGACCTTGGCAAAAGCAATGTCCAAGTCCCTAGTGTACTGTTCAGCTCCAAAAATCTTGTCTTTAGTGCTGAGAAAGGATGGAACCTTCAAGGCACCTTCAATTTTCTCAAATGGCGCCTTCCCCGTCGAACAGTGAACCATGTTGTTGTAGGAAAATTCTACTAAAGGCAATTGTTTTTCCCATTGAGTCTTCTGATCAGAGATGTAAGACTTCAATAAATCCAAAAAAACTGAATTTGCAATCTCAGATTGCCCGTCTGTCTGCTGGTGGAATGATGACGAGAACTGCAACCGTGTGCCAATGTTCTTCCAAATAGACCTCCAAAGAAAACTCATGAACCGGGGATCTCTATCGCAGACTATTGTCTCAGGCATGCCATGTAATCGAAATATCTGTGCAATGAATAGTCTTGCTAAATGGTCTAGCTTGACCGGTTTCTTCACTAGAATGAAGTGAGCTTGCTTACTGAATCTTTCAATGATAATCCAAATACCATCGTGCCCACTCTATGTCTTCGGGAGATCAAAGATGAAATCCATTGCAATACTTTCCAAGGGGCAGGTGGGAATGGGTAAAGGCTATAGTAATCCCTGTGCCTTATGCCTGTCAAACTTGACCTTCTGGCATACTAAACAACTGTGAACAAAGTCGTCCACATCCTTCTTGAGTTTCGGCCAAAAGAAATAAGGCTCCATACCTTTCAAGGTGGTGTCAATGCCGCGGTGACCCATAAAAGGTGGACAATGACACTGAGTCAAAACCTTTTCCCTCAATGGCTTTGTAACACACAACATCGTTTTCTTCATCAAGTAGCCATCCCGTATGGAATATCGTGCCATTATCTCCCCATTCTATATCCGAGTGAATACATCAGAAAAATCCGGATCAGATCAACCATATCCTCGAAGCTTCTATGATGAATCGCGGATATAGCCAAGACTAGGGGCTTCCGAGACAATGCACCTGCCACTAAGTTTTTTTTCCTTGAACATAAACAATCTAGAAGTGAAATTGTGAGAAGATGTTAGCCCACCGCATCCGCTTTTCCAAAAGCTGCTTCTATGACAAGAAGTAGCTTAAACTTTGATGATCAATAAAGACCGTGAAATCGGCTCCGAGTAGGTAATGTCGCCACTGAGTAAGAGCATGAATGACTTCCAATAGCTCTTTCTCATAGAGCATGAATGACTTCCAATAGCTCTTTCTCATAAATCTGTGCTACCAATTCTGGCCTTGAAAGCATTCTTCTTTCATAAGCAATCACATGGCCTTCTTGCATTAAGACTGCTCCCAGACTACGACCACAAGCATCACAACAAACTTCGAATGGCTTTTGCAAGTCTAGCAAAGCCAACACTGGTCCAGTAGTCCGTTTTTCTTTAAGTGTCTAAAAGGTAGCCACCTTTGTCGGTCCCCACGAGAAAGGGACTCTTTTCGGAGTCAATATGTGCAAAGGGGAAGCTACCTTTGCAAACTTCCGAATGAACCGCCGGTAGTAAGAACACAAGCCCAAGAAGCTTCTAATCTTATGAACATTCTTCAAGTCTGGTCAATTGCGGATAGTCTCAATCTTGGCCGAGTCCATCTGTACTCCTGCTGTTGAGACGATGTGTCCCAAAAAGTGTATTTCCGGCTAGAAAAACTCGCTCTTTTTGGCATTGATAACCAATCTGTGATCACGCAATGCTTGAAAGACCTGTAGCAGATGGTGTCGATGTTCTGCTTCACCCTTGGAGAAGACTATAATATCATCAAAGAAAGTGCCCACAAAAGATCGATGCTCTCAGAAAATCCTATCCATCATTAGGTTGAAAGTCGCTGGAGCATTGGTAAGTCCAAAAGGCATCACCAAAAATTCGTATAAACCCAAGCTTGTCCGAAAGGTTGTCTTGTAGACATCTCCCGAAGCGATTCTGATATGATGATATCCGCTTTTCAAATCAATCCTGCTGAAACAAGAAGATCCCTGTAGTCGGTCAAGGATATCATCGATCCTTGGAATCGAAAATCTGTTCTTGATAGTGATTTTTTTGAGAGCTCTATATTCAATGCACATCCTCCAAGATCCGTCTTTCTTTAGTACTAGTAAAACTGGAGAGCAGTAGGGTGAAGGACTCGGCTGGATGAGACCCTTTTCAACACTTGGTTCATGATTTCTTCATTCTGGGCTTGGCTAACACGGTAAGGTGGCCGGTTCGATGGTGTGCTTCCAGGAATCAGATCAATACTATGGTCCTCATGACGAGATGGGTGTAACTCGCTTGGCAGGACTTCAGAGAAACAATCAGCATGTGTGTATAGAAAATCTTTGCGTTCTTTGTCTAGTTCAGACATGTTCGTCAATGTTCATCATACAATTCTTTCAAATAGATCGAGTAAACAAAAAGACTCGATTTCATTAATTTGGAAATGGGCCAATAGGGACGGACTCGCCCTTCAATTTTACATCTAGTACAAATTTTCTCTTGGCCTGATAGTCGACCACGGTATTGTTCTTATGGTAGAAAGGGATTCCTAGGAGGACGTCACACCCTTCCAAAGGCATGATGTAAAAGTCCTCGTGCCCTAAATACCCCTGACAATGCGAACGAAGTTTGCCAATGACAGGCGTAATGGCTACATCCCGTCCGGGTGCCGCTAGAATTGCCTCCACCGGTGGCCCCATCCTGTCGGGCAAAATTTGGAGCCGCGCCGCCAATTCAGGTGAAATGAAATTGGCCTTGGCTCCTCCATCAAAAAAGATAAGGGCTTCCTGATCTTTCACTTTGCCCCAAGCTCGACAAAGTTTTGTATTTTCATCTATCTGGCTTGGGTCGGTTCCCATGCAATCCGGTACCAGTCCTGCTTTCATCTTGCCTTTTCTATTGCGTTCCTCTGCTGCTCTAGAACTCTCTGGCCTGTCCTTGTTGTGCCTTTTTGGGGCACTTTGCGGAGATGTGCCCTTGTTCCCCGCAACCAAAACACTTCCCCTCTTTGGGATAGTTAGCCCTTTCTCCAAGAGTCAATCGGGGTCGTGTATCTTTCTTTTCCTGGGGATTCTTTTTCTTTCTATTCTCATTGTTGGAGGTCTGTCTGGTCCTTTGAGTCAAGATTTCATCAGTGGGGTAGGTCAAATTCCTCGAATGTATCGAGAATCCCCATTTCGCATGACCCAGTAGTTCTTGAATGGAGTCCGAATTTTGTTCAAGGCAGTAATCTCGGATCTCTGTAGGGAGTCCGCAACAAAACCGCTCAATCTGTTCCTTAAAGGTGACTTTCTTAAACGAAGAGGTCGGTAGAAAATAATCCCAAAACCTCTCGCAATATGCATCCAAAGAATCTCCCTTGGTCATCCGAAGATGGTTCCAAGCGGTTCTTACATCTCGTTCGTACTCCCGGGTCAACCAAGAAGAAATAAAGAGCAGTCTGAATTTCAGCCACTTGACTGGGGCTTCTTTCCTAAGAAGAAGAGTGGACCACCATGTTCGATCATTTCCTTTTAGAAATGATGCAGCCCTCCTGATCTTGGAGTGTTCTGCGTAATGCCCTCCAGAGAAGGGCTATGTCAAACTGCTGGATGAAGGCCAAAGCTCTCAGAGCATCTCGGAATCCAGAAAAGGATTCAAATTTTATTGACTGTCCACCCTCTTTAAATTCCTTTGTCTTCTTGCTCTTATCTAAGAGGAAGTCGTATTGGTTGGCTCTGTAAAAATGCTTCTTCTTCGCATAAAACATGTGGTCATTAAGTCCGAACTGTTAGAGGATGACTCCCCCATAGAGCTATCAGAAAATGGTCGGAATCTGAACTTCTTTTCCTTTTTCTTGTTCTTTCCAAAGCTTTGCTTTTTGCTTCGCTTCTTGCTCTTTCTGTCCTCCTCACTCGAGTCGGAAGAGCTAGAAGAACTGGGTAGTCCTTCAAAACACACACGCTTCTTTTGCTTTCTTGTAGATGCAAAAGAAGATTGACGGCCCAGGCAACTGGGTAGTCAGTCCCCTTCTTGCGCTTCTTCAATTACTTTTTCGATTGATTCTTCATGTCCAAAAGCTGACTGATTTGGCGTCTAAACCACCTCTTGAAGTTCTTCTTCTGTAAACATCCTCGGAGTAGTAGGTTTCTTGATTGCCGATAGTTTTAATCTTTGAGCAAAGTACAACTGTCCGCGGGTGCTCGCTCTTAGACTCTGCATCCAGATGCTCTGAGAAGTAAGCCCCCTTGGGTCATTTATAAAGACCACAAGGGTTGCTAAAAGCAGAGCCCCAAAAGCATTAAACTCAAAAGCAATGAGCTCCAAAAGCAACTTGCTAAAGTCTGTCAGTAAAGCAATCAGCACCAATTGCGGAAATCCGTACAGTCAAGCCACGTCAGCAGCCAACGTAAAACGCGGAAGTCTGTACGCTGCCAAGTCAGCAACTGTCCGTACGTCGCCACGTTAGCCAGTCTGCACAGGAGCCGGAAATCCGCACACTATCACGTGGCACTCTGCCATGTCCGCCTGTCCGTGCAGCAGGGTTGTTGTCCACAGGGTCATGTCACGTCATGAGTTTGTGACAAAAAATAATTCTAAATGAATTATTGGATTTATTAGTTAGAGGTTTTTTCTTGCTTGAGACATCCGAGTACAGATATTTCTAGTGCGTCATTCAAAGTAATGATGGGAGCACTGGGAATGGGAATATCTGTAGGGCCATCATGAACAGGTACTTATGATGCATCACGTTGGATGGGTGACATAGAGCATTGATAAGAAGTATTCAACCATCTGGAACGGAGTTAGAATTGTGCACAAGAAGTGATCAAGCACTTGAATGAAAATGGGCTCATAGGAAATTTTGAAGAAATGCAGTCGCTTTTTGAGAAAGCTGATGCTTTCCAGTAAAGGAGTCTATGTTCGCATTGCATCTGCGCATGAGACCGCATCTAGGGACGCCTAGGTCAGCTTATAAGGTTTTTCTGAGTTTTTGACACATTCAGACCATTTTTTTAATGTATCCGGCCACCCACTTAATACGTGGGCAGCCCATGAGAAAAAAAGCAGCAAAAAATAGGTGATCCCTTTCTCTCTCTTTTTACCAAGAGAAAAGCGTGCGCTCTCTCTTTGCCCTATTCTTGCCAGGAAGACCCCCTCTATTCATGCCGGCTGCTAAGAGCTATAAAAGCGCACTCTCTTACTCATACGGACCGGAAAAAGCGAGCGCTAGAATTGAGCCCATGCTGCTGTAGATTTCAGCCGCCAAGATGATGCCGCGAGTGATTCCCATGGCTGCCCCCAGCGCACTAGATGTTGCCAGGACCAAGTATGGTGTCACAAACGGGAGCGCACACGAATAATCAAGGTGAAAACTAGTATGCCTTGATTGATTTTGTTGTGGAAATGGTGTGAAACAAGAGGAGCAATGTTGTACCTTACCTCCTATCGTCTCTTATTCTGAAAGCTCCATAGCATCTCCTCGAAGCTTTCGCCAAAAACTCTATGACCTCGCATCACAAGTGAGATTTTGCAGTAAAAGATGTGTGGATGTGAAAATTTGCACATTATAATAAAAACGAAGAGAGATGCATGTCGTGCATTTACAATGCTTGTGCCCATAAAAAAAAGAAAAAACCATACGTATGTATGGTGTGGAGTTGGCACCATTCTCCACATTTATAATAATACCGTAGGGAACGTGCCCTTTTCTCGCCGCTTTTATCCCCTCCAGTGTTGAAGGGGGACTTATGATTCTTCTCCAGTGTTGGAAGGTCTTTCTTATTGTAAAAAATACTACAGTTGTACAAGGAAGCACTCATTACCGATGTTTTATGAAGACATGTATCATCCACGTTACCTTGCCGTCGTGTATTGTCCATATGTGCCTTTGTTGGGCATCACAAAATTTTTTCAGCCCTTGTCACCTTCATCTACAATCTTTTGAATGAAAATGAGGTAAATTCATTGCCTTAATGTGTACATGATGCAATCTAAGTACTATTGAGATCACATGAAGGAAATCAAAGTACAGAATATAGGTGTGCCTCTGGTATTGGTCGTGTGGATCAACGCACAATCTTGGATGGATCCGCTTCTAGACCACCTTTACATTCTTCCGCCACCTTCCCACTAGTATAGATTCTGCCATCGGCATCCATATGGCGACTTCTGCAAACATGTTGACTGTCGCATTCACTTTTGCTATCATGCTTGCCTACCATTACCTCTGCTACTTCTGATGTACTTGGTTTCAGGGTATGGTGAATCTGCCTTATTGTCCATCCGTAGGCTCACACGCACACATACACAAAGTCAGTCTTTGGGACACCCCATCTGGCATACATATCGATCAAAACACGGCCAAGCACGACATCTTTCTCCAAGAGCCCTCGCTTTGCATCTGCTGAAAATAGCCTAGAGCTTTCTGGCGCTGCCCTTTTGGAGCAAATCCTGCAATTAAGAGAGAGGCCATTGTTTTGCATTTGTTGAACACAGACTAGAGCTTTCTAGCCCTGCCCTTGTGGAGCAAATCCTGCAATCAGCACGTTCCAAGAGTCCACACTCCAGACAGGAAGCTTTTTGAGAAGTTCTGGTGCTCTTTGAAGTGCACCACATTCACCAAACATGTCAACCAAGGCATTGCCAAGCATGACATCTTTTTCAACAACCCTTGACTAACAGCATCAGTGTGAATTTTTATGCCCATATCAGCATGCCTTCAAGATGCACGCGTATGTGATTGCATTATGAGAGAGGCGCATCCGCTGAAAATATCCTAGAGCTTTCTGGTCATGCTCATCTTGTGCGTATCCCGCAATCAATGCACTCCAAGAGACGACGTTCCAGACAGGAAGCTCATCAAGCACTAGCTTTTTATAATGCTCCTATTGTGCATATCTCACAATCAGTGCACGCCTTTCCAAACAGTAAGCTCCTCAATCACTTTTTGTGCTTCTTGAAGTGCACCACATTGGCACACATATCGACCAACGCAATGCCAAGCACGACATTTCTTTTCAAGAGCATCTTGAATAGAGCCACATGCCTTCAAGATGCACGCTTGTGTGATTGCATCAGGAGAGGTCCTTGCTTTGCATCCACTAAAAACAGCCTAGAGCATTCTGGCCCTGGCTAACAATATCAGTGCGCATCCGCTGAAAATATCCTAGAGCTTTCTGGTCATGCTCATCTTGTGCGTATCCCGCAATCAATGCACTCCAAGAGACGATGTTCTAGACAGGAAGCTCATCAAGCACTAGCTTTTTATACTGCTCCTGTTGTGTATATCCCACAATCAGTGCACGCCATTCCAAACAGTAAGCTCCTCAATCACTTTTTGTGCTTCTTGAAGTGCACCACATTGGCACACATATCGACCAACGCAATGCCACGCACGACATTTCTTTTCAAGAGCATCTTGAACAGAGCCACATGCCTTCAAGATGCACGCTTGTGTGATTGCATCAGGAGAGGTCCTTGCTTTGCATCCACTAAAAACAGCCTAGAGCATTCTGGCCCTGCTCCTGTTGTGCGTGTGATTGCATCAGGAGAGGTCCTGGCCTTGCATCCTCTGAAAACAGCCTAGACTTTTCTGGTTCTGCTCCTATTGTGCGTATCCTGCAATCAATGCACTCTGAGAGACGACGTACCAGACATGAAGCTTCTCAAGCACTAGCTTTCTAGCCCTGCTCCTGTTGGCCATAGCTGCCTCGGGGTCATTCCCAAGTGCCCTCAGGAGCCTGCTAAGCCCAAGCACGACATCTTTTTTCAAGAGCATCTTGTGTAGAGCCACATACCTTCAAGATGCATGCATAGGTGATAGCATCCCTCGCTTCACATCTATTGAAAACAGTCCCAAGCTTCCTGGCCCTGCCCCTTTTGGGCATATCTTACAATTAGTGCGTTCCAAGAGACAACATCCAGCACAAGAGCACCACATTTGGCATAAATATTGACAAAGGCATTGCTAAGCACATCAATATTTTGCAACACCCCCTGACAAACACTACCAGCGTGTATCTTGCATAGAGCCACATGCCTTCAAGATGCACGCGTTTGTGATTGCACGTGGAGACAAGCCCTCGCTTCGCATCTGCTGAAAAATGCCTGGAGATTTCTGGCCCCGCTCCTGTTGTGCGTATCCCACAATCAATGCACTCCAAGAGACGACATTCCGGACAGGAAGCTCCTCAAGCACTTTTTGTGCTTTTTGAAGTGCACCACATTTGGCATACATATCAACCGAGGCATTGCTTAGCACGACAACAGCCCTGGCTAACAATATCAATATGAATTTTTAAGCCCATATAAACATCTTGCATAGAGTCACATGCCTTCACGATGCATGCGTAGGTTATTGCATCGGGACAAAGGCCCTCTCCTCGCATTTGCTGAAATTAGCCTAGAGCTTTCTACCCTGCTCCTCTTGTGCGTATCCCGCAATCAGTGCACGCCACTCCGAAAAGTAAGCTCCTCTAGCCTTTGTACTTTCTGAAGTGCACCACATTTGACATTCAGCGTACAAAACAGACAAAAGCCATAAATTGTCTTAGTAGACACTGACTGTTAGTACCTACGCACTAGACACAACACATCTAGCACATGTACAAAGACGACAGTCACATCATTGCACATGACATTACATCACATGACAAATCACTCACATAAATATTCATTCCAAATCTCAGACAATGATTGCCAGCAACGTATTTAGTAACCACATCTAGATCCATTCTGGACCTCATTGATGTTGAGTTAATTAATCCCATATTGCGATCATGTCTATAGAGATTTTTCGACTCAAGCATTGTTGTGTGCAAGTAGTCATTCGCTTCAAGCACTTTCGTGTGCGAGAATCTGTCGCCTCAAGCACTATCGTGTGCGAGAATCATTTCCGGGGGTCCCAATTTATCACTAAGTTCATACTGAACAGAGTGGTCCAGTCATTCATTCCATTGAATCAGTCGTGATTCATGATTTGTTGTTAGGTTCATTCAGGAGCTGTCACTGGTCCATTTCATTCTTATTTCTCCTCTTTTTCCAAAATTAACAGATTCTTTCATAAAACATCTCCACATTTAAAACACTTTCCTGCCTTGAAATATTCATCTCTTTGGTCTTCTGTGAGAGAAGGTCGTCTATCTTTCGTCATTTGTTTTTGCTATGACTTGTTGAAGGTTCATTTGTGTAGCAGGCTACAGTGTCACTTTCACAGGACACTCACTTAGTACAGTTGGTCTGGTCTGGTTCACACTGGACGGACTCTCTGGGCTGGGCAGTGACACGTGGCAAGATACGGACGGTGGTCTAGTGGACATCGTGGCCAGGTCACCACCACCACTCACTTTGGAGATTGGCTTAGGTGGCTGGCATTTATGGGCCGTTGGTGGATCATCTTCTAGATATATGGTCTAGCGTCGTCGTTTTGAGTGGCGAGTCTACACAGCACTGTTTCACCATCCCTGCACATCTGAGCCTCGACACCCCCATTGTACCTGTGAGTCCTGGGCTGGAGCTGAGTGTGTTGCCACGCCAGAGTCTGTATCAGTTCTTTGAGATAGTTTGGCAAGTGTTTTGGCCAAGGTGAACATCAAGTTCCCTACCTTCAAAGGACTCTCTTCAGAAGATGCTAACGACCATGCAAGGAGGTTTGTATCTCTCTGTAGGGGTCGTGGTCTTAATAGAGAGGGTGCTTATTTGGTACTCTTTCCATCTACCTTGGATGGCTTAGCAGACAAATGGTAAAGCCAGTTTGCAGAGAACCATTTTGCAACTTGGACAGCCTTAAACCAACAGTTCTGTGTAGCATTCAAGCCAGGTGACTACCAAGAGAAGGTTTTGGATGAGTTGGCCAACATGGTGCTCCAGCCAGAGGAGACTTTTGCAAAGCTTATGACTAAAACCAAGTCTCTGGTTGCCAAGATTCCCCAGCAACCCGGTGAATTTATGGTTAAGAAGTGGGTGGAGAAGGTGCTTCCCAAAACTTCTCAGCAAAAACTCGAGAAGTTCATCGCCGTTGCTACTAGGATAGAGAGGGCTAGGAAGCTGTTCACCAACTCCCCTCACATAGAGAATCCCTCTGTGTTTTCGGAAAGTCATGCTGATCCATTGACTTCTTTGCGCAGAGAACTTGAAGCCCTAAAACTACAACGCGCTCTTCAAGAGGAGAAATCAATCTCTCTTCGCCAGGAGAAACCACCACATCTTGAGGCTTTGGATCAAATCAAGAGAGAGCTAGAAGAGCTTTGGTCTCAGCAGGAGACTAAGGCTATGGTATGGTGCCGCTCGTGTCGCTCTTCAAGACATCCTCCACAGGATTGTCCCCTTCGGGCTTATTGCCACTTCCGCAAGAAGTCTGGGCATGAAGACAAGGATTGCTACTATATCAAGGGATTACAGCAAATACAACAAAGTCTAGGTCCTTCTCTCCAACAAGGGCTAGCACCTGCATCCAACATGGTGTCACCCTATGGCCATCAAAACCCGTTGCCACCTCTGCTGACAACACCTCCTATGCAAGGTATGCAAAGTACTTTTCCGTCTCAGAACTTTTATCATACCCATGCTCCCTCATCACCTCAAAACTTCTATGCCTCCACCTCCAACTCCATGCACCAGGAGCAAGGACTACCTTGCCCTTTGACTCGCCCATTGAATCAGCCCATTTTGTGCTATAGATGCGGGGAATATGGTCATTACCAAAGCAAATGCCCTCTGCCCGAAGGGTCCCCTCCCTACCGTCATTGCCCCGAAACGAAGGATCACTACAGTAAGGATTGCCCTAAAATTCGTGCATCCACGGCTTCGAACCCAAGTCAAAGGCAGAATGAGTTTGCCTTTCCCAAGCTCAATTTGATAGCAGTTAGCACCGTTTCTCAGCCGCCCCCTTCTACCCACGTGGTTACCCGTCAAAATAAGCCGTCGCAGTTGGTGGAGGAGCCATTTGGCGTCCTCACCCGGTCCCAGAGAGCCGTTCTCGGTCTTAGCATTCCAGCAGGTTCAACTCCCCCATACATTCTCATACCAGTGGATACCCTACCTTCAGCTATTAACAAGCCATCCACCAGTGCCATGAAGGAATCCAAATCTTTGCTCTTCGATATTGATGAAGCTTTCATGGAAGCAGTTTCAGATCTACAGAAGATCAAGATACCAGGAAGAACAAGAAAAGCTTACAACAAAGACAGTCTTGAAGAACACTTTCCAACAAGTGTCCCTCTATGACATGTTGCGGCTAGATGCGAGTTTTAGAAGTGACACCCTTGCAGTTATTCAGTCACTCTACCCTGAAGCAGGTCCTAGTGGCGGGCACCTCCTAGTGCGACCGTCAAAGTCCTATATGATATCCAATCCCGCTGCTCCACTCACTGATTATAGAAGCCCTCCCTTGACAGTGTCCATTTTGGGTCGGCAATTCTCGGGAGTGATAGTGGATGGTGGATCTGGCATCAACCTGATGCCCAAGTTCACTATGTTAGCTCTAGGTCTACAGCTTACTCGCCCTGCTCCCTTCACAGTTACATTGGCTGACCAACGGATAGTTTACCCAGTGGGCATAGTGGATAATGTGCCTCTGCAGGTACAAGACTTTACTTTTAACTTGGATTTTGTTGTGGTTCGTCTTGCCCACGTTGGGGACGGATTTCCCTTGCTCATTGGAAGACCATGGCTGCGACACACTAAAGCACTTCATGATTGGGGAAACGATGCAATGTGGATACGTACTTCTGGCTCCCCGATGCAACCTATTCTCTTAGAAGGAGGTATGGATCCTGTGGTGCAGCAAGTTTCTTCGTCAATGGAAACCAACCCTGAACAAGAACAACCTACTACACCTGAAGGGTCAGACGAAGATCTGTTGGAGTGGTTAGATGCTACCAAATCTATGCCTTGTTATGGAGTCTCCATTCACTCTCGGCCTGAAGTTACACCCTCTTCCAATGTTTCCACAACTAAACCTAATGAGCCACCTAAACCTAATAAGCCACCTGAGCCAGCTCAAAGGTTGCAGGTCATAGAGAATACTCATGATGCGTCCTTGGTGGAAGCCTTTGAATTTGGTGAGCCCATGAAGAATCATAGAAGCGGAAAAAAATCCCCTTTACAGGAGTTCACTCCCCTTCACCATCAGCCCCATCAGCCCCTGTGCCTGCTTCTCCGACCAAAACAAAGCTCTCCTCTGTGTCTAGCTTCCTCAAGACGGGATACAACCAAAAGGATGTTGCTTTCAAGTTTTATGAATTCCCTGCTCATGATAGTTTTCTTGCTCATGGTACCTCCTCATGCTCTCCATCAACTGCCGCACTCTATAGCATCTCAACTTTCAGCCAGCGGACCATGGAATTCGTCTGCAATGGAATATGAACTCTTCCGACCATACTTTGCATTGGAGATTAATATTTGCTATCTGCCACCCCCTCACACCCTCTTGCCCCCATCTACCCCCTATCCCCTACATCCTACCCTCCCCTCACACCCCCTCGTTCCCCTACCCTTTTTCCCCTCGCCCCTCGCCCACTCACCCTCGCCCCTAGTCCCTTGCCCTTGCCCTTGCCCCTACCCACTTCCCCCTCGCCCCTCACACCCCTTACCCACCCCTCGCCCCAACCCACTTGCCCCTCGCCCCTCACACCCCCTAGTCCCTTGCCCTCGCCCCTACCCACCACCCCCTCCCTTCCCCTTGCCCCTACCCACCCCCTCCCTTGCCCTCGCCCCTATCCACCCCTCCCTTCCACTCGCCCCTAACCAGCCCCCCCTCGCCCCTACCCACCCCCTACCACTCACCCTCGCCCCCACCCACCCCACGCCCCTATCTTCCCCCATCTTGCCCCCTACCCACCCCTCGCTCCTACCCACACCCCCTACCACTCACCCTCGCCCCCCCTCATCAGCCCTCACCCCTACCTAGTGCTATCTCGCCCCCTACCCACCCCTAGTCCCCCCTCATCAGCCCTCGCCCCTACCTAGTGCTACCTCGTCCCCTGCCCACAGCTCTTTGCCCACAGCTCTTGCCCCCCTACCCAACCCTCGCCCCTGCCACACATGGCCCGAAAAAATCCCTTGCTGCTTCTCCTCACCCTCTCCCCCTGGTACTTCACAGTGTGTAGCCTCTTGTCTTCAGCTTGAGGAGACAGAGACCTTCTATAATTTAAAAATCAAGCGGCCCTCTGGCTTTGTTTCCTTGTTCACAAAAGCAAGAGAGCGACACAAAGGGGGAGAGCAAGTTTTCTGTATTTCCTTGTGGCTTTCAAGCATTCACCTCGTTGTCATCCTGTTGTTGTTAATGCTTTTTGTTCTACAATCATTATGGAGCTTAACCGTAGTTGCGGCGTTACTCGGGCTTATGGTCATCCCTCTTTTGGAGAAGAGTGCTGTTGCAATAAGATGCAAGGTTCATCTGCAAGCATGGACCAGGTCATTTTTCTCTCACTATGGTTATGGAGGATAAAGATGCGTTGGATCCAAGCCAAGCATATCTCTTTGCTATGGAGCCTCATTCTGTTTTTCCGATTGGGATTCTTGGACTATGCAATCATACTAGGTTCTGGCCTATGCAAAGGCTTAAGGCGTTTGCAAGCAGTGCAGTGTTTTAACTCCACTTTTGAGGCATGTAAGGTTATGGTTGGGCCTAAAACTTGCTTCACGAAAGATGTACGGACGCAGTACCTAGTGCTTCTCTTTCACAATTTCAATATTCCTCTCACCGAGACGGTGAGCGGTCTTGTGGCGGGAAACGTGTAGCAGGCTACAGTGTCACTTTCACAGGACACTCAGTTAGTACAGTTGGCCTGGTCTGGTTCACACTGGACGGACTCTCTCGGCTCGGCAGTGACACGTGGCAGGATACGGACGGTGGTCTAGTGGACATCGTGGCCAGGTCACCACCACCACTCATTTTGGAGATTGGCTTAGGTGGCTGACATTTATGGGCCGTTGGTGGATCATCTTCTAGATATATGGTCCAACGTCGTCATTTTGAGTGGCGAGTATACACAGCACTGCTTCACCATCCCTGCACATATGAGCCTCGACACCCCCATTGTACCTGTGAGTCCTGGGCTGGAGCTGAGTGTACTGCCACGCCAGAGTGTGTATCAGTTCTTTGAGATAGTCGAGTCATATGTTGTGGTCTGCTGCTGTGTCTCTATGAGCTCAGTTGTTGTCTATTTGTTCCTTGTTTTCAGTCTGTTTGAGTGAGATTGTCATGCACATTGCATTGAGGAGCACCCACCGTAGAGAGCACGACACACTATCCGCACTACAATCTGATGGGCAAGTCAATTGTAAGGTGCAGCGGAATGAATGTTGAACTTTGCTCAAGATGAGTGCTCCAAACTGTGCTCAAGGTTCCTTTTACTTACGGAATGTAGAGCCTTCCGTTCCTTTAGTGAGAGAGTGCAATGGACACAAACAAAGTGAATGGACATTGTGAATGGAAGTGCATGAGACTGAGAGATTGAGAAGAGAATACGACACCAGAGACGTTGTAAAACCCTCCTCCGAAGGCCCCACTCTCTATGGCGAGAGAGGTCTACTATTGATCGCACAAATCTCTACAATGCTTGAACTTGCCGACGATGTCAACGACGAGACGGGCTGAAATCTGAAAATGCTAATGGCTGAAATCTGCAAATCTTTATCTGCTGAATTCTGACTCTATGTCGATGATGATGTTGACGACGACGATGCAACGACCTCGCGCTGAAAACGCAGATGCTGAAATCTGTGTTTTCCGGGCTGAATCTGTAAACCTTGCGGAATCTGACCGTGCGGCGAGGATCTGCTGCGGGAAGGTGAGATCTGCGAGGTTCAGGACTTCTTCTGCGATGTCTGACTGCTGAAAATTGAAAACGGTGGTCTATGGGCTGATTCTGTCGCGAAGATCTGCAAAAACGCTGAGGTTGATCTGCAAACCAAAAACGCTAGGGCTGAAAATTGACCTTGCGGGGAAAACTGCTAACGCTAGGAAATCTGTTGTGTCCTGTGGAAATTTGCTAATGCTAGGGTTGATCTGCTGTCTACTGTCACCGGGAATCTGCAATTGCAAAAACGCTGGCTGATTTGGTGTAAAAACGCTAGGCCTTTTGTTGAGAGAAAACGCCAGAGTTGGTCTTGCTGAGAAGTTGCGTGTTGAGAAAGGTGCTCCTGCTGCCTCTTCTGCCAGAAAGTGATTACTCTGGTTTGCTTATATATTAACTCAGCAAAATTGCCCTACCTACTTTCCAACAAAAGTCAGTTAAAAATGACAGCTGACTGCTCGCTACTACTGCTCGCCCCCCCTGCTGCGCCATCGCTGCCCCCCCCTCCCCGTGCTGCCTCCCGTCCCCTGCCTGCCCCTGCGCGCATCTGCCCAACCCAGCCCGTCCGCCCGCGTGCATCAGCCCCGCCCGCCCCACCTGCCCCCGCGCGCATCAGCCCGCTGCCCTCACCTCGCGCTGCCCCCCAGCCCGTCCGCTGCCCTCTTCTCGCATCCCCCCCCCCGTCTTCATCATTTCCGAAGGTTTCTGCACTTGGCTCGGCAACACTGTTTCTTCGGACAGTGCTCGGCGTGCTCGGTTGCAGAGCTTCTTCACCGTCCGCTTCTTCGCCACAGCAGTAGACACAGATGGAGGCTCCATCTCCACCACAGAGGGACTCATCCGAAGCCCCCGCGCTCGACCCCGCTGAGCCCACCATTTGACTTGCTCTATCGTCGACAGAGCAAGTGAGCCTAGCCTCTGAGGTTGAGCGTTTGCAGGCGACTTCGGTCATCTGCAAAATTCTCGGCACCCGTCGTAGCAGAGGACAGCTGCAAGACCTTCTCCAGGCCCGTCTTCTCGCAGAGGTGGGCAAGATCTTGGATGTCCAGATTCTCGGACGGGGGTAGTACTACCAGATCGAGTTCGAGACCTCCGAGATGGCTTCCAAGGTCATAGATATGAGTCCACTAGCCATCCGAGCATCACGCGCCCACTTTTGACAGTGGCGACATGGTTTTGACCCGACTTCGGATGTGCTAGTAGAGGAGGCAGACATCCCCATCTCAGTCTGCTTTCCGGGTTTACGGAGGGAGTACCTACCACTTCTCTCCAGGATTAGCTCCGCCATCGAGACTGTCCTGGAGACACCTCGTACGGCGGCATCAGTAGCTGCCAAGGCGGCTGGCATCCCCTCAGTTCGAGTTTTGGTCAGAGATACCCACACGCTCCCGAAGGTCATCCTTCTGCCTCGGGTGAGTGGGGATTGGTTTAGACAGAGTGTGGAGTACTCGGGTCTCCCGAACCAATGCTTCATTTGCAGACAGACGGGCCACCTAGTGAAGGCCTGTCCACGGAGGAGGCCACGACCTGCACCTCAGCCTCAGCCCCAACCTGCCAAGGCTGGGCCGCAGACACAGCCAGCAGCACATCGCACAGATTCAGAGCCACCCTCCGAGCCTGGGGCTCCAGCGGAGAAGGGGTGGCAGCAGGCCCGTGGCCGTCGACGCCAGGGGCCACAGTGACAGCGTGGCACTCAGAGTGGCCCTCAGGTGCCTACTCAGTAGCAGTGGGTTCCCACGGGGAACCGCTTTGGTCCTCTTGAGCAAGAGGAACCCCCTACACCAGCCTCCACCTCCACTTCACCCTCGCCAGCCGCCCCCCCTTCAAAGTTCCCCTCCTCCTCCTCATCCTTCCCCCCGCCCTCTGCTCCCGTCCACTCCCCACCTTGCCCCTCTACCTCTGTCGCCCCACCCCGCTTTTCTTCCCTCCGGCCCTCTCAGCTCCTTCTTCCCCCCCTCCTGCTCCAGTTCCACAGTCGACTCAGGAGACTAGTCCCTCGCCGGCAGCTAGGAGATCTCTTGGCAGCGCCTTTGCCACGAGTCGCCTAGCGAGAGAGGGTCAGCCCTTCTTGCGGCCCCCTCTGCAGATTCAGACATCTTCCCTTGCAGCTATCCCTCGTGGTCTGACGAGCATTGACCTCCGACGCCGCTGGGATTTCTTCGACAACGGGTTCACTCGCTTTCTCGGCGATTCCGCAGCAAACCACGAGGAAGCCTGCTTCAGGGTACATGCTTTGTTCCTCGCCGCTAGGGGGACAGAGGCCTTGGACTCAGCAGTTGATTTCTCCTTCCTTCTCTGTGGTAGGACCGAAACAGAGTGGTCCCTCGACTCAGTGGTGGGATGGTTGCATACACAGGTTCTCGAGTTCTCTCACCACATGGGAGAACTTGGAGTTACAGATTTCATGCATACTTTGTGGCCACTGGCCAAGTTTGCGGTGACACCCCCCGACTGAGCAGGATGTAGGCACATTGTGGTGTACTTTTTTGCTGATGCGCAGTGTTTGCCTTGCTATGTATACATTCATGAGGACTCCTGGACAGAGGAGGTTGCTTTACGCACGGCTCGCTCTGCTTGGGCTTGGGCTAGGCACTCACTGCAGTCTCACCTATCTAGAGGACGCTTTGATGCGGACTACTCCCCATCCAAGCCAGCCTCGAAGATAGCCCATCTTGCTGCTGCGGCAGCATCTGTTCTCTCTCGCTCCCCATGAGGATCGTCTCATGGAACGTGCAGGGACTAGGTGGGCCCCAGTTTCAGCGACAGCGGGGCCGATTGCGTCAGGAGCTTAAGCGTTGCCTTGTGGGAGGAGAGATTGATCTCCTTATGCTTCAGGAGCACCATCTGTCTGAGAGCCGTATTCGGCGATGTGATCAGATTTTGCGTGGACGATATGATACCTTTTAGTCAGCTGCTTTTGGACCTGGAGGCATCCAAGGTGGGGTATGTATGACTATTGCGGACTCATTGCAGCAGGCCATTGTGGGCAGAGGGATTATTGTGCCAGGCAGGGCTCAGTGGATTACTATGCAGGTTCAGGGTGGCCTTGTGGGCTTCCTGAACATCTATGCGCCCAATGTGGCGAGTGCTCGTGCAGAGTTTTGGTCACAGATTGTTGTGTCTTTGCCACAGGCTGACCATTGGTGTGTAGGAGGGGACTTCAACATGTTCGAGGACCCTTCTGACAGGATTGGAGGCAGCCATGCTACTGTGCATGGAGTCGAGTGAGCAACTTGGGAGAGGCTGTGTATGACTTTGAGGGTCTCGGATACATGGCAGCACTCTGGCTTTGTGAGGCCTCCAGAGAGTCTTGCCTTCTCTAGATCGGACCGCAGAGTGGGAGGAGTGAATCTATCGCGGATAGATCGCTTCTACTCTAGTGACCACTTCAGTGACTTGGGGGGATCAGTGGACATCCTGGAAGGGACATCCTTCTCGGGCGGACCATGCACCAGTGATCCTCACAGTGGCAGACAGGCAAAGGAGTGGGAGCACGATGCTTTGCATCCCAGAGTGGGTCTTGTTGGACTCAACACTCAGAGAGAGGGTAGAGGCTCTCTGGACAGAGGGCATGGACAGCCAGGCTCTACTTGCAGACAGAGTGGCCTTAGGCCTAGCTCAGCTTAGCCACTTTTTCCTCCAAGAGTCTGTGGCTCGACGGGCTGCAGCGAGAGAGGAGGAGCAACGTCTCAGAAGAGGCATTGCTTCACTACAGAGGATGCAGGAGTTGCATCCAGACAGTCCATGGTTGGAGTAGTAGTTACAGCAGGCTCGACAGGAGCTTGCTTGCACAGAGGAGGTTTGCCTTTCACCGACAGGCATCTCAGTGGACTCAGGTGGGTGACAGAGTGATAGGTGCTTTTTTTGAGACTGTGGGACCTCGGCACTCTCATGCCAAGGTCAATCAGTTGAGGAGACCCGATGGGTCAGTTGTTTGTGAGCCCGAGGATATGCGTGCAGTTGCTACCGACTTTTACCGTGAGTTACGATCGGCTGAGCCCCAGTCAGAGCGGCAGGATGCATGCAGGGAGCAGGTTTGGGCACAGATGCCTTGTCTTGTGACTGAGGAGATGCGCCAGAGGCTAGAGATGCCTCTTCAGCTTGAGGAGCTGCACACGGCTCTTAGAACCCTCCCTCGTGGTAGCTGTCCAGGTGAGGATGGGCTGACTCCCAGCTTCTTCTTGGAGTACTGGGACCTGCTTGGCCCAGATCTTTGTAGTGCCTTTCAGTACATTCTACACACAGGAGTGATGCCGGATAGCATGAGTGAGGGCATGATTTAACTCATTCCAAAGGAGGGTGGCTCCTTGGATGAGATTCGACAGTGGCGCCCCATCACCATCCTCAACTCTGCCTACAAAATTCTTGCCAAGGCTCTGAGTTTGAGGATTCAGCCACTTTTGGAGAGCCTTATACATGGGACTCAGACAGGTTTTGTCAAGGAACGCAGTATCCTTGACAACATCTTCACTTTCTGGGAGGCTTCTGCCCTGGCACGGCTCCGTGGGGAGGACCTTGTGATTCTTCTTCTCGATTTTGAGAAGGCATACGACAGAGTTGACTGGGACTTTCTAGAGGGCACTCTACGCTGGATGGGCTTCTCAGATGCTTGGATCAGAGGGGTGTCAGCTTTGTACAGACAGGCTCATAGTCGGGTGCTTTTGGCAGGAGGTAGAGGTGAGCGTTTCATGCTCACACGATCGGTCAGAAAGGGTTGTCCTCTTGCCCCCTTTCTCTTTCTGTTCTATGCAGAGGCAATGAGCAGATTTTTGGTGTCACAGCAGGTTGGTCTGAGGGGCTTAGCACTCCCTATACGGGGAGATGAGCTTCTGGACGCTGAGTTTGCCGACGACTCAGCCTTTTACTTAGAGGGCCAGGAGGCCAATCTACACAGATGTGAGCAGGCTTTGGAGACCTTATGTTGTACATCGGGCGCACTGATCAACTGGAGAAAGACAGTGGCTTTCTCGGTTGGCAGTGCTCCTGTGCTAAGTTGGATGCCAGGAGAGGGTTTCAGGTGGATTCCCCTAGGGACTGCAGTTCGGTACTTGGGTTGTCAGGTTGGTTTGGACTTGTCCCCCGAGCAGCAGATTGCTCCTCTTCTCCTATCCATCAGGAGAAAGCTATTACATTGGAGCTCAACACGACTTTCGCTGGCTGGTAGAGTAGTAGTTGCCAACCAGGTGTTGTTGGCGACTATGTGGTACATCACTTCTTGCTGGATCTTCTCGAGTTCTTGTATCAGCCAGGTAGAGAGGCTGATCAGGAACTTCCTTTGGTCAGGTCGTGACACTCAGATTGCCCAAGCCAAGGTGGCTTGGTCGGTCATCACACTTCCTTGTTCTCAGGGAGGGCTTGGGATCATTGATCCAGCACAGCAGAGCAGAGCCCTTCTTGGGAAGTTCGTTGTCAGAGGACTTCTTCCAGGCGAGGAGCCCTAGAAGGAGTTCTTGCTGCAGAGGCTTCGTGCCAGGGTGCCTTAGTCAGGAGGCCCTTGGCAACCTTCGACCAGATGGATCTTTACAGAGTTGCGCCGAGTTGGTTTGAACAGGAGACTGGAGGACCGCTTCGCTGTGAGTTTGCTTCGATCTTGGGATCTCTTACGGCGTGGCCTAGAGCAGAGACAGCCGACATGCACGGAGGAACGCCTACGACAGCCCCTCGACTGGAACCCCATGGTTAGCACTCAGAGAGGCCACTTGGTTGGGAGTCGGCCTCATGTTTCTTGGGGTCCCATGGCAGCAGGTCTAGCGCGCTCTCTAGGTGACTGGCTAGAGTTCACAGGTTTGTCAGAGGAGGTGCAGGGTTTCCAGCTACAGGGCATGAGAGGGGTGCAGAGCATGTGTCAGGACATCTCAGAGTCAGTTCTAGCTGAGTGGCTCACGCCTCTCGAGCCAGTAGCACCCCGGTGGATGGGAGCCTCCACACGACTGGTGGTTCTCATTTCAATCAGGGCCTGCTCAGAGACTATCCCAGCCTTGTTCTTCGAGCTTCAGGGTGGGGGACGATTACAGCGAGTTGCAGTAGAGGCCCCGCAGGTAGCAGAGTGCTATTTCCAGAGGATCCGAGTTGTTGGCATCTGTGGGAGGACTTGCGTCATAGACTTTGACCCAGCAGCTCTTGAGACTGGACACTGGAGGCTATGGGCTTGGGAGTGTTGTCCACTGGCACGAGTACAGTGGGATCCTGGTGAGTGGCTATGGAGGGACCCCCTCTCTTTTGCAGACCGCCCAGGAGTCCCCTTCTTTCAGTACACTGTTCGGCTTGGACGTCATATACTTGCAGCACAGAGAGAGGCCCGTCCCGCTGCAGCACGTCATTGGCAGGAGGAGGGCCTCACAGTCGAGTTCTTGGCGGCCTTTTGGCAGAGGCTGTGGGACTCCAGACAGCCGAGGCGCGTCACTTTGTTTCAGTGGTTGGTTGCACATAGAGCCACGGCAGTAGGGAGTTGGCTTGTGCATTGTGGTCTCTCGGCCGCATGTGCAGCCTGTGACCAGTTGGTGGAGAGTCAACGTCATTGTCTTTGGGACTGTCCCTCGGCCCAGCAGGTGTGGCTACGAGTTCTTCGGCTGATGCTTGCTCTCTCCACGGCTCGACAGTACACTTGGGGGGCAGCGGCCTGGTCCACACTCACAGGCCCGGCACTTCAGTTTGAGCTATCTTCCACCAGCAAGATTATAGTGATGCAGGGGGGGCGACCTACACTCGAGCCTGTTACAGAGCTTACTCCACAGGAGTGGTGTAGTGAGAGAGAGGAGTGTTGGGAGCTCATCAGTGGCCTGACACTTTGGTTCATCTGGCGGGCCGGCTGTTTCCGCATCTTTGAGGCTCGCCCTGTGCCACCAGCGGAGACTGTTCGTGACTTTTGGCTAGAGCTGATCCATACTCTCAGAGAACAGCTTGAGGGACTACAGGGTAGCTCCGACCGCATGCGGGAGCGCCGCGAGGCTTTCCTTCGACTCTGGCGCCCTGGGCCTTTCTACACCATAGTCTAGGGGGTGCTCAGATGGCACTACTGTCCACCTTTGTTGCTCTTCCCTCCTCCCATCTCTTGATTTAGCCTCATTGTATATATGCTGTTTTTTCATTGGGAGAGTCTCCCCATCATGCTTGTTGTAGCCCTCTCTTGCAAAGGTGGATGTAGCCCTATGGGCAATTTTCATTAACTATTAGAAGGATCTTTTTCTCGGAAAAAAAAAAAAGTGAGTTAAAAATAATAAGTGAAAAATGTCAAAAATAGGCAAAATAGACCTATGCACAGTAAAAATGCTATTGATGGGATCTGACTGGGATCTGATGGGAATGTTGATGATCATGTTGTGTGCAACCAGAGGATATGCATCTAATCTAAGTGTCTAGACATGCACGGTCTGCGAACAGACTCACAAAAGTGCCAGATCACTTCCTATTCTAGACTGACTTGACTGAACTGAACCCTGATCATGCTGTAGCTTGTCCACGGACACATAGGGTTGGATGTGTCACGTCCTCCTTTTCAAAGTGAGGTACTGGTACCGAACTGTATGGCGTCGAGGGAGATCGCCAATAACATCCAGAATCCTGGAAGGGACTCTTCGCCAGCCCACTCTGATGTGTGGGTTGTGCGGTACTTGAACTTCGTAAAGGTCTGGAACGCTTTCTTCTTTGGGCCGCGCCGAAAGCGACACAAAGTCTTCTGAGTCTCCTTCAATGCTTCCACTTCTTCTATGGACGTAGGTCCACCTTCTTCAAGAATCTCCGAGGCTGAAAATTCCTGAAACCACTTCCAACACAAAAACATGAACATACTCATTCCATGTAAAGTGACTGAAAAAATTCTAGTCTTCATTAAAGACTGTGCATGCAATGTAGATGAACATAGAGACGGAGTGCCAAACCGTTCATCAAACACATGCAAACAATGAGATCGAATCTTTTCTTTCGGATCTAAATCAATCAACTGTGGCAAATCATAATGGAAATGCCGATGCTTGATGTTCAATCTTTCTTGTGTTCTTTCGGATATCGTGTCATGCCAAGGAAGAGACATGGAATGTAAATTCCTTGAATGCATACTTTTCAACTTTTCATGAATAATCCGCATACATCCGTGCTCATTCATGAGTGAAACGTGCTCAACGTACAATATGTCATGCCTAGGAAAAGGGATCACATAAAGACGCTGACGAAAATACAGGAAATGATCAAGAATGAAACACTCGCACAATGCGTGCGTACTAATCATGCGAACACATAATACTTCCTGTGAGGGTTCTTTGGACCTAGGCTCGAGAGCCAAGATCGGTTCTTCCTGAAGGGGTGCTAGGCTCGAGAGCCAAGATCGGTGCTTCGTGATTGATCGAATCTGCAATGAGGTTAGCTTCACTAGAGAAAGTATCAACTAACACATCATCTTGTGAACAATCACATCATCTTCATGCAACTCATCATGCTTGTGAGAAATCACATCTTGATCATCATGCTCATCATTATCATGCAAATCTTGTGTGGCATGCTTTAGAGAAGAAGAGACTGAGAGAGTCTCCTTTTCCCGAACCTTTTGCATCTGTGCCTGAACTTGAGAAAAGAGTCGCAACATTTCTTTCATGTGTCGGTCGTTCATTGCTTGTCTTGCTTTGCTCTCGCGATCATATTCTGCTTCTCTTTCGTTGTTCTCGCGATTCAATTTGGCTTGACTTTCTTTGTTCTCGCGATCCAATTTGGCTTGACTTTCTTTGGCTTCCAAGTCGTACTTACGCTCTATTGGCTGCCACGCTTTCTTCGTAGTCACGATCTATGGCTGCCATGCTTTCTTCGTAGGCCTTTATTTCTGCTTGTCTTTCTTCACGTTCTAACTTTCTTTCCATAAACAACTGCTTCAATTCCTCCATAAGAGTTAGTGCAATCCTTGGCATAGATGGGGAAGGGGGAGGGTCGGAAAAACCTCCTGGTGGGGAAAATTCTTCTTCGTCTCTCTCATGCTCATCACCTCCAAGCGAAGTATCCATTCCGCTTCGAGTGATGACCATCCACTGAAGTCTTGGGTTCTTGTGGTCTTGGGTTCTTAAGTTCACGAGGAACTTGGGTTCTTGTGGGTCTCGAGTTCTTGAGGTTCTTGAGGGTCTTGAGGTTCTTCTTTCGCTTGCAATCTGTGTTCGAGAAGAATCTTCTCTTCACCCGAGTTCTGCTCTTTTCCACGGGCGCACCCCTTCGCGGCCTTGTGCTCACACCAACGTTGCTTTTTCCCACCTCACGTCGATTGGCCGGCCGCTAAGTGCACAGTCCACTCTCAATGAGTGAAAAGAGGCACAAGGGGAGGCTGGACAAGCCCTTCTTTCTTGGGATTCCTATCACTCTTCAAAAACACGATTAGGAATCGACATGCCCAAGAGAACTTGGGTTCGTGCGACCTCAACAAGCAAAAAAAATAATTTATGTGGTTCTTGTGGTTCTTTCCTTGAGTGATACAGAACACTGCCAAAGCTCTAATACCAATGTAAGGTGCAGCGGAATGAATGTTGAACTTTGCTCAAGATGAGTGCTCCGAACTGTGCTCAAGGTTCCTTTTACTTACAGGAGGTAGAGCCTTCCGTTCCTTTAGTGAAAGTGTGCAATGGACACAAACAAAGTGAATGGACACTGTGAATGGAAGTACATGAGACTGAGAGATAGAGAAGAGAATACGACACCAGAGACGTTGTAAAACCCTCCTCTGAAGGCCCCACTCTCTATGGCGAGAGAGGTCTACTATTGATCGCACAAATCTCTACAATGCTTGGACTTGCCAACGATGTCGATGACGATGAGGACGACGACGAGACGGGCTGAAATCTAAAAATGCTAATGGCTGAAATTTGCAAATCTTTATCTGCTGAATTCTAACTCTATGTCGCTGACGATATTGATGACGACGATGCGACGACGATGCGCTAAAAACGCAGATGCTGAAATCTGTGTTTTCTGGGCTGAATCTGTAAACCTTGCGGAATTTGACCGTGCGGCGAGGATCTGCTGCGGGAAGGTGAGATCTACGAGGTTCGGGACTTCTTTTGCGATGTCTAACTACTAAAAACTGAAAACGCTGGTCTATGGCCTGATTTTGTCGTGAAGATATGCAAAAACGCTGAGGTATTGATCTGCAAACCAAAAATGCTAGGGCTGAAAACTGACCTTGCGGGGAAAACTGCTAACGCTAGGAAATCTGTTGTGTCGCTGTGGAAATCTGCTAACTCTAGGGCTGATCTGCTGTCTACTGTCGCTGGGAATCTGCAATTGCAAAAATGCTGGTTGATCTGGTGCAAAAATGCTAGGCCTTCTGTTGAGAGAGAACGCCAGAGTTGTCGCGGGGGTTGGTCTTGCTGAGAAGTTGCTTGTTGAGCAAGGTGCTCCTGCTGCCTCTTCTGTCAGAAAGTGCTAACTTTGGTTTGCTTATTTGTTAACTTAGCAAAATTTCCCTACCTACTTTCCAACAAAAGTCAGTTAAAAATAATAAGTGAAAAATGTAAAAAATAGGGAAAATAGGCCTATGCACTGTAAAAATGCTACTGATGGGATCTGACTGGAATCTGATGGGAATGTTGATGATCATGCTGTGTGCAACCAGAGGATATGCATCTAATCTAAGTGTCTGGACATGCATGGTCTGCAAACAGACTCACAAAAGTGCCAGATCACTTCCTATTCTAGACTGACTTGACTTAACTGAACCCTGATCATGCTGTAGCTTGTCCACGGACACATAGGGTTGGATGTGTCACGTGACATCAATTTACCCGAATGCATACCAAATCCCCGCTTCGCGTGTTCTATCAACTGTTGTATAGACTCGGACTTCCTTTCGAGACAGTAGTCTCAAATTTCTTTGGGTCCCCGGAATTTTCGCTGATATGTTGACGTGGCAGGCTGTACGGATAGGGCTGCTTTTTGCGTTGACTGTTGTACGGAATTTTGTATTTTGTGCTGGTTGCTTTTTGGGCTAGTTTTTAGGCTACATGCTTTTAGGAGTTGAATGCTTTTGAACCTAAATCTTTTGGAACTTTTGCTTTTGAGTTTAACTGATTTTGGGGCTCTGCTTTTGGCATCCCTTGTAAGAATAAAAGAGCCGTAAGGGCCTCACCTCTCAGAGAATCTGGACGCAGTCTGAGAGCGGAGGACCCTGCAAATGTATCCAGTTGCCTTGGTAAGATTTATGGCCGTGCTCCTGTTGTGCGTATCTCGCAATCAATGCACTCCAAGAGACGACGTTCCGGACAGGAAGCTCCTCAAGCACTTTCTGTGCTTTTTGAAGTGCACCACATTCGGCATACATATCGACCACACATAGGCAGGGCAAGGCCAAGCACAAAGTTTTCTATCAACAGCCCCTGAATAACAATTGCATCTGCTGAAAACAGCCCAGAGCTACCTGGTTCTGCATGCCTTCAAGATGCACGTGTAGGTGATTTCATCTGGACAAAGGCCATCACTTTGCATCTGCTGAAAACAGCCTAGAGCTTTTTGTCCCTGCTCCTGTTGTGGGTATCCCGCAATCAGTGCATTCCAAGGGACGCCATTTCAAACAGTAAGCTTCTCAAGGTGCTTGATATACATACTGACTAACGTGTTGGCTAAGTATGTGTTATTTACTATCGCAAATGTATCCTGCTGCTGCTGTCTTGGTAAGATTTCTGGCCTTGCTCCTGTTGTGCATATCCCGCAATCAATGCCCTCCAAGAGAAGACATTCCAGATAGGAAGCTCCTCAAGCACTTTCTGTGCTTTTTGGAGTGCACCACATTTGGCATACATATCAACCACACACAGGCAAGGCAGTGCCAAGCACAAAGTTTTCTGTCAACAACCCTTGAATAACATTATCATCGTGAACTCTTTTTCCGATAGAAACATCTTGCATGATGCCATATGCCTTCAAGCTGCATGTGTAGGTGATTGTATTTTCTCTCTTTGCATCTGCTGAAAACAGCCCAAAGCTACCTGGCCTTGCATGCCTTCAAGATGCACGTGTAGGTGATTTCATATGGACAAAGGCCATCACTTTGCACCTGCTGAAAACAGCCTAGAGCTTTTTGTCCCTGCTCCTGTTGTGGGTACCCCGCAATCAATGCATTCCAAGAGACGCCGTTTCCAATGGCGATGGCGGAAGGGGATGCAGCTCTCTCTCTCTCTCTCTCTCTCTCTCTCTCTCTCTCTCTCTCTCTCTCTCTCTCTCTCTCTCTCTCTCTCTCTCTCTCTCTCTCTCTCTCTCTCTCTCTCTCTCTCTCTCTCCAGCTGTAGCAGTGCGCGGCACAGCCGCTGCTGCAGCCCCACCTGCCACTGCCGCCCCTTGCTGCCATGCGTGTCCGCGCGCTGCCCACCCCAGCTGTAGCAGTTCGCGGCACAGCCGCTGCTGCAGCCCCACCTGCCACTGCCGCCCCTGCCGCCGCTGCCATTCGCTGCCGACTCCCCCTGTTGCGTCGCTCCCGCCATTGCCCCCGCCTGCTGTTGCCGCCTGCTGCTGAACTGCCCCAGCCTCCCCCTCACACAGCCATCTCTCTCTCTCTCTCTCTCTCTCTCTCCTCTCTCTCTCTCTCTCTCACACACACACACACACACACACACACGGATACATACCCACACACACACTACACACATACACGCATACATACACGTACTCCCCTTCTCCCCTCTTCTTCACAATATGAAGAGAGGGTAGCTCCGAATACAACTATGTCTTCCCCCATCATCAAGACGCCGAAATCGACAATGAAGACAACCTTCATGCTCACGAACAAGAGGCTTGCACAATTGGAGAAGGACATGAAAGAATGGTGGATGGAGAGAGAGATATGGAGGGAGGAGAAAGCCACCTTCATCAAGCTATGGAACGAAGAAAAAGAGGACATGAGAGCGGAAATCCAAAACCTCAAAGAGGAGAAGGAGAGAAGGGCACGGGAGAACGAGAAGGAGAGGGAGAGATGGAGGAAAGAGCAAGAAGAGATGAAAGCACAAATCGACCTCCTTCATGCTTCCATCACATCCCTCACCCCCGAGGAAGGAGAGATTAAAGAGGAGGCTAAGGAAGCCCTCAAGGAGGAGATCACCAAAGCCCTCACCGCAAGCATTGAGGACAAATTAGAAGCCACCAAAGAAGGATGGGTCGAAGTGGTCAAAAAGAATATCAAGAAGGTAGCAAGAGAGGAAGCCCAAAAAGATGAGGTACTCATCGTACACACAACCATCGAGGAGGAGAAAATGCGACAAGCTCGCCGTCTCAATGTGCGAGTGACCGGCATCAAAGAAGAAGAAGGGTCCACACCCGAGAGCGATGGGAAAGCCTTATGCAAGAAAGTGGGATACAAGGAAGAAGAGATCCCTTTCTCCAAAGTTTGGAGAGCCGGCAAAGATCCAAAGAAGAGAGCTCTCATCCTCCAATTCGCCTCCGAGGAGTCTCGAACTTCTTTCCTCCGAAAGAGGGTCATCTTGAGAGGGCTAGAAGGCCCCCGATTTATCTTGATGATGACCTCACAAAGATGCAACAAGATCACCGCCGCACGTGCATGCCTAGAGTCCACCAGGGCCGCAAAGAAGGGAAGAAGGCAGTATATCGAGATGGTAGGGTTATCATTGATGGCAAGACCATCGCATAGGGACTCGCGGCCTGTGGGACACACGAGGAGATTCATGTCACGGTTTGGAATTGCAATGGAGACCTATGGACACACCCAGAGAGACTTGAGGAGGTGATGAGAGGTCGAGACATCATTCTACTTACAGAGACACACGAGAGCCCAGAGAGAGGGTTACCACGGATACATGGTTTCCAATGGGAGTCTCTACATCGAGGATGTATGCGCCAGCACACCACTCGCGGCTCAGGAGGAGTGGCTATACTTTTTAGACAGGGGCTTCACAGCAGACTACAGATTGTTGCCCGGGACCCACAGGCCCGATACATGTGGATTCGCCTCGAGCTCTCACGAGACAGGATCGTCTACATTGCCCTTTGCTACTTTGCTCCCACAGGCTCCAGATTCGCCCCTATTGAGCAGGAGTCACCGTACGCATGCCTCACGGAGGAGATTATGGAGTACTCCACACTGGGTGAAGTCTTTCTTATGGGAGACTTCAATGCTCGTACGCGCAGTGAGCAGTGTGAGACATATGACCACGAGGACCCAGAGGCACTACACACTCTAGATGAGGAGGCTACTATGAGAGATACAGCAGACAGAGCTCCAGTCACAGCCTACGGACGACACCTACTTCGACTTGGCTCCCAGCACCGTCTCGTTATTTACAACGGGATGGCCCAGTGGCCCACCTCAGGGGGCCTGACTTGTATGCCACATGGAGTTACAGAGGGAGGGGGGAGTACAGTCGACTATATTATGGGACCCAGGGAGGCTACACACCTTATCACATCCTTCACCATTCCACCCATACCCATCGGAGCCGACCACACATACCTCTCTTTCTCCATCACCGGAGATACCATCCCACATAGCTCCACAGCACACACTCCACACACCACCATCCATTTCACACATGAGCTAGCCTCTCTTTACTCAGCCGAGGTCGAGCATGGCCTATGCCTCCTCCACCCATCCACACCACTCTCAGTTCTCACATCACATATCTCTTCCGTTCTCCACACTTCAGCTATTAGCTCTTTTCCACACACCACTCACACAGGACGCACTCCCCCTCCCGGGACTATGCCTCAGAACCGCTGGTATGATGATGAGTGCAGAGAGTTATACCGACGCCTCCGTGCACGGCGAGCCTTAGGAGAGATCACAGAGAGAGAGGCCAGATGAGATATGAAGACGCTGACACGCCAAAAGCGGCGAGCATTCGAAGAGGCACAGGAGCTTGAGCTATACCGCCTATTCATGAGCATAGATAGCGCAACGGCATGGCGCACCCTGCGCGAGCCACGTCCGACCACAGCTATTGAGGATCCACAGATATGGCATGATTATGCAGAGCGCCTCTATGAGGTGCCAGGGCAGCCTCCTATCCCACAGCCACATGAGCCACGCCCCACGTGCTCCTCCTTCTTTACAGCAGAGATGGTAGAGAGGGCCATACGCCGCATGCAGCACAGACGATCAGCTGACCACACTGGATTACAGAGTGAGCACATCATTTATGCGGCCTCCACTATAGCCCCGTTGATTGCACATGTCTTCAACCGGGCTATAGGGGAGGGCTTCCCAGAGGAGTGGACACAGCACACCATAGTGCCTATCCACAAATCTGGCGACACCCTGGACCCAGGGAACTACAGGACTATCATGATTGGCCACACGATGGCCAAACTATATGGAGCAGTACTTGAGGCACAGCTTAGCTGCTACGCAGAGACCGAGGGTTTACGAGCCCCAGGCCAGGCAGGTTTCAGACGAGCTTTCTCCACCACTGACCACATCTTCGTTCTGCGCTGCCTCATTGATGGGGCAAAGGCGCGGAAGAAGAGGCTTTTCTGCTGCTTTGTGGATTTCCACAAGGCCTTTGACACAGTCCCACGCGAGAGACTCTTCCAGCGCCTTCACAGCATTGGGGTACCGACAGAGATGATTTGGGCCATATATACTCTCTACGAGAGGGTGACGGGTCGGGTTCGTTGCCCAGGCGGCTTTTCAGAGACCATTGCTAGCACCATTGGTGTTAAGCAAGGATGCCCACTCTCCCCGACACTCTTTGGGCTCTACATCGACGAGATCTCCGACTACATACTACGAGCAGGGGGAGAGGGGAGCGACTTGGCAGGTACTCCGGTCCACATCATGTTATATGCTGATGATATTGTGTTGATTTCAGAGTCACCCGAGGGCTTGCAACGCCATCTTGAGGCCTTGGACGAATTCAGCACACACAAGGGGTTGACTGTGAACCTTGGCAAAACCAAGGTCATGATCTTTCACACATCCAGTGCAGTGAGGAGCGCTGCCACCTTCACAGCAGCAGGAGGACAGGTTGATGTAGTCACCTCCTATGTCTATCTTGGCATCACATTCACCAGCCTACCAGGACCCTTCACTATGAGGCAGGCTGCTGCTGACAGGCTCACCCGAGGATATGCAGCTCTGACCATGCTAGAGCGGAGATGCCACCAGGCACACTTTCAGGAGCCCCGCACGAAGGGCTGGCTTTTTGACACCTTAGTCACCCGGCCCTGATGTACTCGGCGGCAATATGGGCACCAGGATTGACGGATGACCAGTGGACACAGCTTGAGAGGCCACAGGTATGTATGAGCTCACGCTTGCTCCGCAGCAAGAAGACAGTGCCACATGACATTATTAGAGCCGAGCTCGCCACACCACCTATGGTTGTAGAGGCATTATTCCAGACAGTCTGCTTCATCCAGAGGATGAGAGAGCTACCTCCTGACAGACTTACTCGTAGAGCATTTGAGGCAGCTATACAGCTATCAGAGAGTGGGCATGCGAGAGCTTGGTACTCACAGGTCAGAGCATGGTTTGAGGGACACGGTCTTGACATGGAGAGCCTACCACCATTCCAGTACGACCCCCACTCACCATCTGTTCACCTCTCTCGCAGTGAGAGAAACTTGGTATTGAGACAGGATCTGTGGCAGCTATACACTAGGAGGGTCTGGGAGTCACCTGGCTTGGGGACGAGGATGTCAGATTACAGAGACCAGTTTCTCACCATATTGTCTAGGGGGTTCATACAGAGACCACGCTATATGGACACATATATGCCACATAGCTCACGGGTGGCGATTGGTCAGCTGAGAGTGGCTTCACACAGGTTAGAGATTGAGATCGGGAGACATACTGGTGTTCCCAGGGAGGAGCGAGTCTGCAGAGCCTGCACAGAGGAGGTGGAGAGTGAGGAGCACTTTGTATGTAGATGCAGAGCATACACTGAGATCAGAGGCAGGTATGAGGCCTTATTCAGAGGACAGCCCACTCTCTGAGAGATCATGGACTCTCGAGATCAGAGACAGCTCGGACGTTTCTTACTAGAGATACAGAGCCATCGGGACACACTACTACAGCCACGCACAGCTACACAGACAGAGGGGAGACAGTCGCAGCTCACAGACTTCTTTCAGAGGATTGCCACCCCTACCTCACCAGATACTCAGAGAGGAGTGACACTCCCACAGGCGGAGGTGAACCGAGCTAGACGACGACCACGAGTCACAGGCTACAGGGGCGTGAGCTCCCACCACCGACAGATCGAGGAGATCCGAGCCCGGGAGCGCCGTGCCATTGAGGAGCGAGTAGCTCAGATGAGGGCCGACCCGACAGCTTTCATCCGGGTAGCCTTGGCACCAGCCCCGCCCATGTACCACATCTTACATCCTCCCATTTGTACAGGATGGAGCTAGAGAGCTTGATGCATTCTCATGATTGTACTACCTTGAGCATATAGACATGCATATACCCCTAGAGATAGAACCCCATCCCTCCTCAGATACTCCATTACCTACATTCAGTTCAGTTTTGTATCAGTTTTGTTTCATTTGTCTTTCCGATAGACGGATGACATACACGCCATGTACATTTGATTTGTCTCATAGGCCGATTTCGGCCTGACATAGACGTTAAAAATCTTTCTTTCTTTTCTTTCTCTCTCTCTCTCTCTCTCTCTCTCTCTCTCTCTCTCTCTCTCTCTCTCTCTCTCTCTCTCTCTCTCTCTCTCTCTCTCTCTCTCTCTCTCTCTCTCTCTGTGTGTGTGTGTGTGTGCATGCCTTCAAGATGCACATGTAGGTGATTTCATCTGGACAAAGGCCATCACTTTGCACCGGGTGAAAACAGCCTAGAGATTTTTTTTGTTGCTCCTATTGTGGGTATCCCGCAATCAGTGCATTCCAAGAGACACCGTTTCCAATGGTGATGGCGGGAGGGGCTGCAACTCTCTCTCTCTCTCTCTCTCTCTCTCTCTCTCTCTCTCTCTCTCTCTCTCTCTCTCTCTCTTCTCTTCTCTCTCTCTCTCTCTCTCTCTCCCCGCTCCCCGTAACAAACTGTTGATGTGTCAAAGCCGTGAAGAAGGGAGCCAACTTGCAGATGTCGGCCGAGGGGCCTAAACCCTAAGAAGAACAAGTAATAGAAGAAGAAGTTCGTTTCGACACCATGCTGTTCACAGTTGATACTGACTACTCTTCGGGGATGCATGCTAGGCTGACATATGCTCCTACCTCTCCACGCCTTGTCTACCCCGGGGCTCGATGGGAGGCCATACGAGTAGTTGGCTCCCGCGGGAAGCGTCGTTGTGTTGACTCCCGTTTTGCTCCCGCTGATGCTGCACTTTGGAGGCTTTGGGTGTGGGAGGGTCGTGCCCTATCTCAGCTTTATTGGGACCCAGGAGAGTGGCATTGGCCTCACTCTAACCCACCGGCGTACATGTATCATTCTTTGAGTACACAGTCAGAATTGGAAGATTCGCTTTGATGAGACAGCACCCAGAGCAGCCCACTCGTATGCGTTTCTGGTTACATTCAGGTCTCTCCCATGCCTATCTACAGCAGTTTTGGTCAGCCATCTGGGATTTACATGTGGCTCGTCGTATTTCCTTTTTCCTGTGGATGACTGCACATGCGGGACTTCCAGTTGGGACTTGGTTAGCTTCTATGGGTCATGATCCGTTATGTACTCGCTGTTCTTTGCGCCTACCTGAGTCACCTGCACACTGCCTTTGGTCATGCTCGTCTTCTCATGCAGTTTGGCTAGCAGTTTGCTTTTTACTTAGGAGAGCTGGTGTTCATCATGGATTTCTCACTTGGGGATATGTCTCCTGGTTGATGCCGATGCCCGGACCGCATCTTTTCTATGAGGGCTCAGACACAGATCCAGCTCTTATGCTTACCATGACTGGTTACCGGCGAGGGACTTTGGCTATGTTACCACAGATTGCTTGGCAAGGGGATCCTCAGACACGAGATGAAATCTCTCAGTCATCACTAGCATTGCACTCTGGAATGTTTGGAGAGCTCGTTGTCTTCATATTCTCAGTGCGGCTCCCTAGCTCCTACCAGATACCCTCACTGCCATTTGGTTGGACATCATTCACACCCTCATTTGGCAGTGGGATTCTTCCTCAGGTACATCTAGAGAAGCCGAGGCTCGTCGATTTGACTTCCTTCGGCGTTGGGCCCGATCTCCACTCTTCTTCACACTTATAGGTGGACAGATTACATGGCATTATGCACCTCCTCAGTGGTTTCTCCTCCACTCCTCATACAGACCACCATGAGCTTGTTCTAGTCGAGTTGTCACTATAGTGGCTCTCAACCATACATTCAGCTTGTACACCCCACGTGATAGGCTATTTTGGCATCCGCTGGGGATTATCTTGTACTCAGTAATATATAGCCCTGCTTTTTCCAAAAAAAAAAAAAAAAGAAGTCCTACCAACTTATGGGGACCCCGTTCGATGGGGCACCAAGTGACAAAGGATTAAAATAAAGCAGGACCTGCACACACACACAAATTGATGATGTGGCAAAATTTTGAAAATTGCGTTGACAAATTTTCGCGTTCTGCGCTGGCTGATTCTTGGCTTTGCTTTTGGACCAGATGCTTTTAAGTTTGAAGGCTTTTTATTGTAAACCACTTTTTAGGCCAAGGCTGTACAAATTTTCGCGTTCTGCGCTGGCTGATGACGTGGCAGGCTGTACAAATTTTCGCGTTCTGCGCTGGCTGATTCTTGGCTTTGCTTTTGGACCAAATGCTTTTAAGTTTGAAGGCTTTTTATTGTAAACCACTTTTTAGGCCAAGGGGCCTTTAAATATGAGGTTAGGGCTCATTCTCTGGCATGCTTCATAGAGAAGGTGCAGAGTCTGGAGTATCGGCTTGTACTGTGTTGATGCAATATAAAGAAATACCGAAAGGGGCGCCAAGGTTTGGGGCCAATACTCTCTGGGGTGGAATTCGCTACTCCGTGTCACGTGTCGTCTCTCTCTTTCAGTTCAGTTGTTATTGAAGTGCTAAAAGAGTGTTCAGTCTGTTCTTTTCTATTGACACGTGGTGCCCTTCTTGTGACAGTGGTATCAAAGCATTAGGCGTGTGCTTTTTTAAAAGCATACGGTCCTACAAAAGAGCAGACAGAGCTATTGGATTTTTATTTGAGGTATCTTCGCCCTCCAACCCAGACTTACTAGCCACTCCCACCCTTACTTCATCACGCATCGGGCGCGCCCGTCTTCACCGCTCATGTCTTACAGGGCATAAGCCATTAAGATCACTTGCAAGAGAAGGATCCAAGATTTGTTTCGAGCTGCTGTTTTTCTCAGAGACAGTACCATGCAGATGTTGATGGTTACCAAGCAGCAGACTCCAAGTACTTGGCAAGCTTTCAAGAAAAAAAAAATTCCGAGAAAAAGATCCTTCTATTAGTTAATGAAACTGCCCATAGGGCTATGTTAGGTGCAGCGGAATGAATGTTGTATTTTCTCAAAATTAGTGATTTATTGCTCAAGGTTCCTTTTAGTTCTTAGGGAAAGAGAGAGCTTCCGTCTTGTAGAGTGCTGTGGTCACGAACAAAGTGAGTGGATATTGTGCGTGCAAGTGAATGAGACTGAGAGAAAGGAGAGAGAATAGATACGACACCGAGAGGTTGTAAAACCCTCTTCCGAAGGCCCCACTCTCATCGGCAAGAGTGGTCTAATTCGATTGCGCTAAGGTGTACAATGCGTATGCAATGGACTGATGCAATGGGACTATGCCGATGACGACGACGGTGGTGACGACGACGACTTGATGGTGAAATCTGTGATCTTCTTATCGCTGAATTTCGGGACTGTTTCGGTGGCTGAAAATGACTGTTTTGGCTGCGTTTTTATGGCTGAAAATGGGGGAACATCTGCAACCATTCGGGGGCTGATCTGCTACTGTGCATAAGGCTGAAAAACTCTGTGGTCTAATGCAGATTAGGGCTGAAACTGAAAAACGCTGGCTGGATCTGCCTTTACCAAAACACTACTGCTGATCTGAATCTGCAAATCAAAAACGCTGATTTGGCTGCTTTGGAAAAACACTAGCAATGGTGTGGTGAATTTGCTGGCGATGGCAGTTATCTAGTAGCGCTAGGGTTCTTGGGGTGTTGGCGATCCAGGCTAGGCTGAAAACGCCAGCTCTTGCGGGGGGCTCCTGCTGCTCTTCTGCCAAAAAGTGCTAAATTGGGTTTGCTTATATATTAACTTAGCAAAATTGCCTTACCTACTTTTGTTGGAAAGTCACTTAAAGATAATAAGTGAAAATCCCAATAAATAGGAAAATAGGCTAAATGCACTGGAAAATTCCCTAACTGATGCTAATGGATTCTGATGGGAATTCCGATGATCATGCTGTGTGTGCAATCGGAGGATATGCATCTATGCTAAGTGACTAGGCATGCACGGTTACGAATAGACTCAAAAGTGCCAGGTCACTGCTAATCTAGACTCGACTGAACTGACTGAACTCTGCTGTGGTGTAGCTTGTCCACGGACACATAGGGTTGGGATGTGTCACGTGACAGGCTACAACCACCTCTACGAGAGAGGGCTAAAACAAGCATGATGGGGAGACTCTCCCAATGAAAAACATCAACTGTACAAAGAGGCTAAATCAAGAGATGGAAGGAGGGAAAAGCCACACAGGTGGTCGGTAGTGCCATTTGAGTACCCCTGGACCATGGTGTAGAAAGGCCCAGGACGCCAGAGTCGAAGGAAAGCCTCTCTGCGCTCCCGCATGCGGTCGGAGCTGCCTGTAGTCTCTCGAGCTCTCCTCTAAGAGTGTGGATCAGCTCTAGCCAAAGACGCGAACAGTCTCTGCTGGTGGCACAGGGCGAGCCTCAAAGATACGGAAGCAACGGGCCCGCCAGATGAACAAGAGTGCCAGGCCACTGATGAGCTCCCAACACTCCTCTCTCACTGCACCACTCCTGTGGAGTAAGTTCTGTGGGCGGCAGGCTGGAGTGTAGGTCGCCCCCCTGCTCACTATTTCTGTTGGTGGAAGATAGCTCAAATTGAAGTGCCGGGCCCGTGAGGGTGGACCAAGCAACTGCTCCCCAAGTGTACGTCGAGCGTGGAAAGAGTAGGCATTAGCCGAAGAACACGAAGACACACTGCTGTGCCAAAGGACAGTCCAAAGAGAGTGACGCTGACTCTCCACAAGATGGTCACAAGCTGCACATGCGGCCGAGAGACCACTATGCACTAGCCAGCTCCCAACTGCTGTAGCTCTGTGTGCTACCAGCCATTGAAACAAGGTGACTCGCCTCGGCTGTCTGGAGTCCCACAACCTCTCCCAAAAGGCTGCCAAGAACTTAGCTATGAGACCCTCCTCCTGCCAATGAGGTGCTGCAGCGAGGCAAGCCTCTCTGTGTGTTGCTAGTATGTGACGTCCCAGTCGAATAGTGTACTGAAAGAAAGGGACACCTGGGTGGTTTGCAGAAGAGAAAGGGTCCCTCCAAAGCCACTCTCCAGGATCCCACTGTACTCGTGTCAGTGGAAAGCACTCCCAAGCCCACAGTCTCCAGTATCCAGTCTCAAGAGCTGATGGGTCAGGATCGATGACACAAGTCCTCCCACAGATGCCCACCACTCAAATCCTCTGAAAACAGCACTCTGCCACCTGCGGGGCCTCTACTGCAACTTGTTGTAAGCGTTCCTCACCCTGTAACTCGAAAAAAAGGGAGGGAACAGTCTCTAAGCAGGCCTGGACTGAGATGAGAACCTCCGGTCGTGTGAAGGCTCCCATCCACCTGGGTGCTACTGGCTCGAGAGGTGTGAGCCAGTCAGCTGGAACTGCCTCTGAGATGTCCTGGCACATGCTCTCCACCCCTCTCATGCCCTGTAGCACTGGAAACCCTGCAACTCCTCTGACAAGCCTGAAAACTGTAACCAGTCACCTAAAGAGCGCGTTGGACCCGCTGCCATGGGACCCCAGGAAACATGAGGTTGACTATCAACCAAGTGGCCTCTCTGAGTGCTAACCATGGGGTTCCAAACACAGATTATCAGAGTTTATGCTACTTCTCGTCACAGAAGCAGCTTTCGAAAAAGTAGATGAGGTGGGCTAACATCCTATTACGGTTCCATTTCTAGATAGTCCATGTTCAAGGACAAAAGAATTTAGTGGCAGATGTGTTGTCTAGAAAGCCCTTGGTTTGTTACCATATACATGTGGTAGTGACATGTGTGAACACACTTAGGCCGCCGGGGCATTTTTTCCCTCATTAGGAGGTTTTTTCCCCGTGCATTGTATATACGTCCCTCACTCTAGGGCTATCAATTTTTCCATTGCACATCTTATTGCACACCTATCAATGAGCAACTTATTTCTGCAGGTAAAGTCATTTGAAACAGTTCCCTTGTGCAAACTGTTCTTGATGCCTTGCCAGACTCTTACTATACTTTTGCTAGTACTTGGAGACTTATGACCCAAGGAAATCCTGAAGTTGTCAAGTTTGATGCATTGTGCACATTGCTGTCGCAAGAGTCACTTTCCAGAAAAAACAGGACTAGACAGCGTGCAGTTGAACAGGCTTTTATTGCTGCTCAAAGAAAGGGTGGTAACAGCAATGCAACCACTTCTTATGGTTCTTCTACGAGTGGAAAATCACTTGTTTCTAATGCTTCTACTGGCAGCAATTCGTTTGGAAATTCTGGTGATAAGGGCAAAGAGAAGATGCGTTTCCATTATTGTAAAGCTAATGATCACTTGATCAAGCAGTGTCCTAAGTTGAAGGCCAAAGAGGCTAAGAAGAAAGAGGACGGTTCCATTGCAAATGTTGGTTCCACTACAAATGTAGCTATTGTTAAGTCCTCTGTGAAAGGAGACTGTGATGTTGATGTTGATGCAGAATGGGCTTTTAGTGCAGAGTGCACTTACAATCCTGTTGTCCATGATGCATGCATGTCAGTTACTATAGATTCACATGTGTGGTATTTCGACAGTGGTGCTACAAAGCACATTACCTCACATCGTGAATTGTTCACCTCTCTCGAGTCTGTCCCTCATGGAAATTCAGTCACTTGTGCCAACAATGCCTCTTATCCGGTTCAGGGAGTTGGAAAGATTGTGCTTATTGTTGCAAATGGCAGTTCTTTCACACTTGTTGATGCACTTTATGTACCTAGGATCAAAAAGAATCTTTTGTCTGTATCTGCACTTGCTAGACTTGGACTTATAGTCAAATTTGTGGATGAGAGATGTACAGTTCATGATCTCAGTTTTGGTGATGAAATTGTTGCATCTTTTGTGCCGTGGGTTGTATAAGCTCACTTTGTATGACAAGTGTGGATAAAATTTTGCAAATGCAGTTGCAGATTCAAGGGCTGTTTCAGATGCAAAACTGTGGCATGCACGTTTTGGGTATCTGCATTTTGCCAGTTTGCTGCGTTTGCAAAAATTTGATATGGTTCTTCTTTGCCGCCTCTTGAAGCACCTGTCAAACATATTTGTGAAGGCTGTATTTTGGGTAAAATGCAGCATGCTAAGTTTCCAAAGGATGGGTCATTCGTGCTACATGCAAATTGCAACTTGTGCATAGTGATGTTTGTGGGCCTATGCAAACTCAGTCCTTGGGAAATTACTTGTACTTAATGAATTTCATTGATGACTACTCCAGGCATGCATGGGTGTATCCGTTAAAGCTAAGTCCGAAGTGTTCATGTCCTTCAAGCCATTTCTTGCTATGGTTGAAAATGTCTCGAAATGTATTATGGACACCCTCTATTGCGATGGAGGGGGGGAGTATATGTCTCATGAATTTAATGCATTTCTGGCTAGTCGTGGGATAAAACACCAATGTACAGTGCGGTATATGCCTCAACAAAATGGTGTTGTTGAGGAAAAACAGGTCTCTTATAGAAATGGCATGATGTATGGTCAAGAGTCAAGCTTTACGACATTCGTTTTGGCTCGAGGCTGTCATGTGTGCCACTTATGTACTCAACAGGTGTCCTGTGAAAGCATTGGAGTCTATGACTCCATATAAAGCATGGCATGATAGAAAGCCATCTATTGAGTACATGCGTGTATTTGGCTGTTTGGATTATGGTTTAGTGCCACAAGTGCGGCGCAGAAAATAGGATGATAAGGCTGGGTTACAGGTTGTACTATGCGCAAACAAAGCGTATTTTGATCTTACGGAATGTTGTGTTTGTGGAAGATTTTGTTCAGCCTTTGCTGTCATGTACTAGCGACAATAATGTAAGCTCACAGGACTTTTATGACACCTTGTTGCCTCTTTTTAGTGGTGGAAGTACGAATGTCAATTCCAATGAGGCTTATGGGGGTTTCTGAAAATGTTGTAGATCAGCTATTACTGATGTAGATGTACATGATGTACTTGATGAGGAAAGGGCTGACAATGAGCAGCCTAGAGGTATGCCAAAATGGCTTGTGCACACTTTGCGTGACAATAAATTGGATGCATCTTTGTCTTACATACTCATTTAGGTTCTCGCCATGCCTCTTATGCATTAGATTGTTATGCTTTGGCTGTGTCTGGCTTACTTGATGTTGAGGAACCTCTGTCTTTTGATGAAGCACAGAATTCAGAAAATTGGATGGCTGCCATGCAATCAGAATATGATGCACTTATAGAAAATGACACATGGACTTTATGTGATTTGCCTCTTGGCAAAAAGGCCATTGGTACAAAGTGGGTTACATAAGGCCATTGAAACGCAAGCCATTAAAACAAGTCGAGCCTTATGGCCATTGAAACGCAAGCCATTGGTTACATAGAGACATTGCTATGTAAGTTTCGACTTGAGGATTGCAAATCTATTGCCACTCACGTGGAAACAGGTTTGAAGCTAAGTCTATATGATGCTGGTGATACTGCTGATGTCACTCTTTACCAAACTGCTTTTAGCTGCCTCATTTATGTATGCAACACGAGGCCACATATTCAGTTTGCAGTCTCACAGGTCAATAGATTTATGCATAGCCGAGGGTCTAAGCATTGGAAGGCTGTGAAGAGGATTTTTTGCTATTTGAGTGGCACTTTACATCTTAGCTTGTTTTATTTCAAGGGGAGATCATTGCCGCCAGACTTACATGCTTTTTCAAACTCAGACAAGGCTGGTTGTTTTGACACGCGAGTGTCTACAAGTGGTTTTTGTTTCATGCTTGGCAATTCATGTATATCATGGTTGAGCAAGAAGCAACCTACTGTGGCCACTTCGAGTTGTGAGGTTGAGTACAGGGCAGTCTTCACAGCTACGGTTGAGTGTGTATGGCTCAGATGCCTTATGGCTGATTTGGTTGTTGGACTGGACATTGCCTAACACTATCTACATTAACAGTCAGAGCGCATGGACAGTTGTGAGGAACCCAGTTTTTCATGCTCGCACAAAGCACATTGAGGTGCATTACCACTATGTCAGGGAGAGGCTCTCAGCAGGAGAGATCAGCTTGGCTTATGTGCCAACATAGGACAACCTTACAGATCTTTTCACAAAGGCATTGTCTCGTGAGAAGTTCGAAGCTTTCCGCAAAGCTTTGGGCTTACTTCCCTTTGTGGACTGATCATGTCCTCAGGGCATGGCACTTCCCTTTACTCATGTGCCAGCTCTCGTTCACCGCATCACTCCAAGGGGGATTTGTTACCATATACATGTGGTAGTGATGTATGTGAACACACTTAGGACCGTCGGGGCATTTTTTCCCTCTTTAGGAGGGTTTTTCCCCATGCATTGTATATATGCCCATCACTCTAGGGCTATCAATTTTTCCATTGCACACTAAGTAAAACACTCTCTATTGTGTGCCTTGAGCTTCCTTCATCTTCTCCAAGCTGTGTGTGTTTTCCTGCAACCCTAATTCCAACATGGTTCAGGCTATTTCCGTGATACATCATCAAAGCTTCAATATGCCACAAACCTTGATTTTGTAGATATCTTTCATCGGATACAGAGTGGAGAGACAGTTGTAGGCTATTTCATACGGGACGGCTATTTGATGCGGAAAACGATATTGTGTGTTACACAGCCTTTGAGGAAAAAGGTATTGACAGAGCGCCATTGTCCACCTTTTTCGCGCCACCAAGGCATAGATACCATCTTGAAGGGTGTTGAACGTTACTTTTACTGGTAGAGGCTCAAAAAGGATGTGGACGAGTTTGTTTGCAGTTGTTTATTATACCAAAAGGTCAAGTTTAACAGGCATAAGGCACCAGGACTTCTACAGCCATTATCCATACCCTCCCGTCCTTGGGAAAGTATTGCCACGGATTTTATTTTTAATCTTCCCAAGACTCAAAGTGGGCATGAAGGCATTTGGACAGCCATTGAACAGATTCCTCACTTCATTTTGGTAAAAGAGACGGTTAAGCCTGATCATTTGGTGAGATTGTTTGTTCCACAGATTTTTCGGTTTTATCAAGGTGGAAAGATACGTAGTATACCACATGTTTTAGGTACCTACGGAACGTACTTCCGTACTAAACCAGGTTTCAGGTACGTAATAGCCATTTGTAAAAAATCCATATTTTATTAAAATTAAGTTCACAGACCTTTGAAAATTTGGACTCATAAACAAATTTACATTATAATGCTGAAAATGAACATATTAGACATAAAACTCAAATGATTCAACCTCAATGATAAATCATAAAATCAAGTTCAACTACAAGCATAATGTCTATGGCATCAGCTACAAGCCGGCACTGTATTTGCCATATAAACCGAAGCAAAATAATGAAACACAATAAAAGTCTGCTGCTCTCCAAAGCATGCACATAGGTGGCATGCTTATGGCCTCAAAAGTCTGTGTTAGATGCCGAAGATGAATTGTCGGAAGAGAGCATGCCCCCTTCATCAAACTCTGGCTCAGCAACAGTAGCATCTGGTACAAGCACCTCTGCATCGCTAGCCTCCTCAGAGAAATTAGCAATCTCGATGTGGATGAGCTGGACAACTTCATTTTCTCTCGTGCGAATGAAGCGGACACGAAGCTTCCCTGTGTGAACACTCTCTCGTCTCACAGTGTTTGGATCTGAAAGCGTCGAGCGTAGAGGAATGCTGAGAGATCGTCCACGTGATCTAGTCACACGACGATCCACACTCTTAAGCTCTCTATGCAGCTCTCTGAGAATTGCCTCATGCTCGTCTCTAATCTGTCAGTCCATCTCCTCTGGTCTAGGATCATCTACCATCTTGAGCTGTGTCACATCTACCTGTTGAAGAGTAAAATGAATGGTAGTGAACAAACTTCAATTTTCTCTCCAAGCCACACAAAATGGTTCGCAATAATTGTTCGCCAAGATGCACGCTAGGTTTTGCCCAATTTTTCTCTTACAACCATAGTACCGTACGGAATGGTACTGTATGTATGTACGGATGCAACCTTGGATTACATGGCATACCTGAGTCCATAGTCTCGGACAGAGACCCCCCATTTACTAGTTTGTTTTGGAGTGCAATCTGGAAGAACATTGCCATGTGGTTGTAGTTCTCATCCTCGTTTCACCCACAAACAAATGGGAAATCTGAGATAGCCACTCTGAGATAGCCAATTCAGTGGTTTTGGATTTATTGAAGTCTTACATTTCCAATCAGAAGACTCAATGGGAAAATTACTTGCCCTTAATGGAGTTTGCCTACAACAACACAATTCATTCATCGACGGGAAGGCGCCATTTGAAGTAATCGAGGGTGCTAAGAAGGTTCCTCCATTTTTAAGCACCAAAGACAAGATTTTTGAAGCTAGTCAATCCGGACATCAGTGAGATCTTGGATAGATCTAGATGCGATTGATAAACACGTTGCCGATAGGTTATGGTTCTATATCTCGATGGACTATATGTGATTTGATTTGAATGTTCAGTGGGCTGTTGTCTTTGTAAGTGCTAGATTTGTGTTGTCTAGTACGTCGGTACTTAGAGTTAGTGTCTACTGAAATAGTTTCTGGCTTATGTTTGATTTTGCAGGCGTAATCAAGGGCGATTACAATTCTTTCAAGAGGGGGGTATGCCCCAAAATGATGACGTCATGTCCACCCGAGAACTGACACATTTAAAAGATTATAAGTTGTTCCAACGTATATGATACCCATTTGATAAGGCCCTTGGGGACACTTAGGTATCATAGAGAGAGCACATATGCTGATGTGGCAAGCCTTGTACAGATAGCCCGCATTTTACGTTGACTGCTAACGTGGCAATGTACGGATTTCCGTGGATCGTGCTAGCTACTGGGCAGCGCCAGCTTCTGGGCCAGATGCTTTTGAGATTGAAGCTTTTCATGTGATTGCTTTTGAGAAGGCCGAGAGAAGGCCGAGAGTAGATAAATTGTAACTAGGGCCTCTCTGTCCCTCAGATTTGCTTGGGAGCACTGAGCAGAGAGGACCCGTAGAATTTGTACTTTGCTCAATTATTAATAGAAAAATAAATACCAAAAGGGGTGCCATACTTTGGGGCCAATACCTCTGGGCACGTAACTACGCCGGGTCGTGTCATCTCTATGAAAGTGTGATAAAGTTTGTGAAGTGATTTTGAGTGATTTCTCGTGTGTCATGCCAGATTTGCGACTTGGTGTGTCCAAGTTTGTTACAATATAACTTTTCCATGTTCCTTTTGGGCGAGCCAGTCGCATTCCTTCCGAATGTTCCTCTCAAAGTAAGGCGGAAGAAATTGTTTATAAAACTCAGTTTTAATTTGAGCCCACATTCTGGCTTGTGTACCTTCCACAATCTTGGCTAACCACCAGTTGCTTGCTGTGTCCTTGAGATACTTCCCAATATGACGCAACATGGATTTTTTGGTGAAGTTTCTGTTGGAAAAAGAAACTTCAAATTGTCTGATGAAAGATAGTGTCTTGGAGATGTCTCTCCATCCTGTGTAATTGTCAAAACTTGACATCCTTGTCACTGGATTTGAAAACCTGCATCTTGCGTTGACGCTTGCGGTTATCCTTTTTGAACTTGGGCTTCTCTTTAGTATTAGTAGGGAAGTAGTAGGAGTTTTTTTCTTTGAAGAAGGTTTAGATACTATATGAGAAGTAGATGTAGCACTATAATCAGGAGAGTACGAGGGAGAAGAGATAGAGACATCCTTGCTTTCGTTCAGCAGAGAGAAGAGAGTTCTTTTTGCTGGCCCTTGCTCTTGGAAGGCCATTTGTTTTGATCCGGAGATCCCTTGTGCGCTTTGGTACCTCTTTCCGCGGTTTCCTCTTGCGGGTTGTTACCATCGGCAAGATTTTCTCAACGCCCATTGGCATTAATTCCTTGCGGCTTCTTAATTCCTTCCAAAACCTTTTGGACATCCGGCAGCGTGAGAAGCTACTGCAATTCCGTGAATTGAACGAACTTGCTAAAGTTCGTCTTCAACGGTTCTTTCGATGAATTCTGTGGCTCATCATGGTTCTTCCCGTTACTTCTTGGAATGTCCGGGCGTTGATACTACTGCAAAAAACAAGAGCGCACACAAATAATCAACAAGCTGAAAATAAATTAACACTCAACCAAAAGAGACAAGGGAGAAGATCGACACAGTATTGGGGACCAGAAGATGAACTGGTCCCCTTTAAAGAGAATCTTTATTAGGGTGAATCTTTTTACAAGCACAAGAACCGAAGTGACCCCTCCATTCTAAATCTCATACTCAATGGTCAATTCTTTCCTATGTGGGAAATTCCAAGGGATGAGCTCTCAACTTCATTTCCCTCTGTACGTGGAGGGTGAAGCTCCACAGATCGTTCTTGATTCCGTTCTCGGAATCCTTGAGCATATGCCGAGACCTCTTTGCTCCTCTATGACGGAGTACTTGCAAAAGCATAACACAAAACAACTTGTAGAGTGTATTCACAATCGGTACTTGTCGCTCCCAAGTGCGGAAAAGTGACCTTCGCCGTCACCAGGAGGTGTATTTTTCCTGTTGGCCTCTTTAAATATGTACTACATATTTTTTTTATTTTACTTTTACCTGTTTTCACCGAAACCCTTGAAAATGTGCAAGTGAATATTGCATGGCCAGTGTGAAACGGCTGCGGTCAAACGGGTTTCTCACATTAGGACTCTAGGTCGGTTTGTCTGGGACTAATCGGGTCAGTTAGCATTGAATTTTGATTAGTATGGAAGCCCGTGTGCCCGATGGAATTTGGGCCACTCAGCAAGTCACTTACAACTTTATAAGTTGGTTGGAACTAGGGAATTAACTCAAAAGAGGCAAACTAGACATATGGCAGTAGGAGAGCAACGTGCAGATCAACACACACACTCCAGGCAGGCTCTCATCCTAAGAGGAGGTGCCCAAAAATGAGATTGGAGGTTGATTTTAGTCATTGTGACCTACAGTGTGTGTGTGAGTAGTGGGTGCAGGTAATCTCAGCTTTAAAGGAAAGCTTGCCTTCTCCCTTGTCTCATGTAGCGCGACGATTTGCTCTCGTGCATCTTTCTCCCCCCTTTGCACATATCGTAATGCCCCACTAGTTGGGCAAGAGCTTTCTGAACATGGATCAGATTAGCTCATTGCCAATGCCCCACAGGTACGCACAGTTCCATCGCGATAGATTGCGAATTTGGAGAGTTTTCTCGCGTGAGAACTTGTTCAAATTATAGGGGAACTTTCCCATTGCGTGTGGGAGCCCTTGGGACACGCGTAGGTGTGTTCGCTCTGCTAAAATCGATTCAAAACAGAGAATTACAGCCTGCTGTGTTTTTTCTGCAGGTTCAGGGTTTCACACCTAAACTGCAAGAGAACACCAGGGAGGCTCGAGAAGGCCTTGGGATGCTTAGACAGGGCTTTGGGCACTTGGCAATGGCAAAACAGGGATTTACAACTCGCTGAAATTCAGTTACAGCTCACCAAAAAGATTCTTAAATGCTAGGGAATCCGCCCTAGAGGTGTACTTTTGACCTACAGAGGTTATGGCGCCTTTATGCTCTACCAAAATCAGGTCGGAAACCTGCGTTTTCAGCCCTTGACAGGTTTGGACAGCGTGGTGGTGAGAGTTTGTTCTAAGTGATTGGATTGTCTTTTTTCAAAAAAATAAGGAAATACCTAAAGGGGTGCCAGTCTTTGGGGCCTACAGGGTGTCGGTCTTCATGTGTGCAGGGACATTCTAGTCGCTGGATGCATTTGTGTTCTCTTTTCTTCTCAGTGCTATGTGTAAAGTTAACATGTAATTGAATTAGTACTGCCCTCTATGGTGTACAGGCCGGTTATATGGTTCCATCAACGGAATGGTCGCTTTTTCTTCAAAAAAGTGCAGCGTGGATTGTTGTGGGTGAAAGAAACACGGAGCTTCTCGTTATGGCAGAGAAGAGAGAGACCAATTTACTGAAGAGGGATCTTCCTCACACGACAGAGAGAAAGTTCCTTCAACTCTTTAAGAAGAGGATAGGTTGTTCAGAGCTCAGCTGCATGGAAATGTTTCAGTAGTTAGCTAACAACTCAAGGATGCATGAGTTCCTACAGGTTATAGAGGAATTTCAGGCTTCGACACAAGGTTTTCAGGCTCCGACACAAGGCATGATTGAGCCCTTGCAAGAAAAGGAGATTTTCAATGCACAAAGGTCTCGTGATGCTCGAGGGAAAGCCCATGTGATTGAGCAACCAACGATGTTCATTGATCCCAAGCAATTTGCTTTACCTGGACAAGAACCATTTGTGAATGGTCGAGGGAGTAATGAACAGGCTATGTGTCAGACCCTCCTGTTACCTAGCTCATATCTTGGTTATTTTGGAGGTGGTTCAATGTTTCAAGCTATGGCTAGACCTTCCACAAGTTATATGCAAGGGAATGTGTTTGGGGCAATGCAAAGAGGTATGGTTAACTCTATGTATGGGAACATGGGTGTCAAAAGGCTGCTACTTTCTTGAAAGGGAATGCGCTTCAATGGTGGACCCCATTGTTGAATCAGGGTCAAGCCCCTACAATGTGGGTCTAGTTCAAACAACTTTTTGCATGTGGATGGCTTACAAACACTTTTGAAGTGGATGTGATGACAAAATGGCACGAGTTGAGTGCTAAAGAGTGTGCGAATCTTGAAGAATACAATAAACAATTCTTGGCCGCAGTGTTGCCAGTAACCTCCTATAGGTTTTTGCCATTGTCAGAACAGATTGAGAAGTACTCTTGCAGATTACCCAAGAAAATCAGGGACTAATGCACAAAGACTACGATCATGAATATGGCGCGGTTGATTGAGAATGCGAAAGTGGCCAGCAATCTGTCGAAGGGAGATTCTGATGGATTTAATAGCAACAAGAGAGGGTCTTAGGGCGAATAGCTTACAACTAAGGGTAATGCTGCAACAAAGCCTTTTGTGCCTCTCACAAAGAAACCCTCCGTTGATGAAGCTGACACGTCCAAGAAGCAGTCTAAACCTTTTTCTGAGCGAGGACATGGATAGAAAAGACATTTTTCTGACAAATCTTTTGAAGAAAGGAAAGCTCTAAGAGAGGCCAAGAAATGCTACATTTGTGAAGAGGAGGGACATTTTGCGAATGAATGCCCACAGAAGAAGTCACAGGATAAGGATGACAAGTCATAGCATAAAGGAAGGAAGCCAAAACTGAGTGCATGACTTGTCCCAGATTTGATTGGTCACCAGCCAAACATAGATGCCACGAAATTGTGTAGAGCTTGGGGCAAAGTTAGAGACCAGACGGTATTGATTTTCTTTGATCCAGGAGCTCGTGCAAATTTCATATCACCAGAATTGGCATCAAAGTGGGCATTCGTGCAGAGGAGATGGGTGTGACAGGTTAAGCAGGTTTGGCATGCCCAGGTCATTCAGAGCTTGTTGCTCCCATTTTGGGGAAACTTCGTCTGCACATTCAAAGTTATGTGGATGCGGAAGAGTTTCATATTATGCCACTTGAGGGATGTGATGTGTTATTTAGGTATCCCATGGTGTTACATGTTGCATGCTATGGTGGATATTTGCAACAAAAAGATTACCCTTGTACATAGAGGAAAGACTCATGTCCTTGATGTAAAGCTTAAAGGCGAGTCTGTTCCAGTTGTTTTTGCTTATGCAATTTCTTCTGTAACAAAAAATCATCTTTCTGTATCCTTAATCTTTGCAAAAGAAGTATCTGAAGTTGTATTTAATCAGTCTACCTTAGATAAAGATAGATCATTTTTTTTGAGTGATTTCAATGATTGTTTTTTGGACTCTTTGCCCGAGGAGTTACCTCCTGAGATACCTGAGGATCATACCATAGATCTTGTGCCAGGTTCTAGTCTACCGAATAGACCACCGTACATGGTTAGTGCAGCCTAGCCAAAAAAGATAATGAGTCAGGTCAATGAGCTTTTAGAGAAGGGGCTGATTCAACCAAGTTCATCCCCTTTTTGTTCACATATACTCCTAGTGCAGAAGAAGGATGGTTCATGGCGTATGTGCATTGACTATCGTGTCTTGAATAAGAAAACCATCCAAAACAGGTTCCCCATATCGAGGATAGATGACATCCTTCATCGGCTTGAGGGAGCGTCACTGTTTACCAGGATAGACCTGAAGAGTGGGTACCACCAGATACGCATTAGGCCAGAAGATGTTCACAAGACTGCGTTCAAGACAACATTTGGTCTCTATGAGTTTCTTGTCATGCCATTCGGTCTCACAAATACTCGTGCCACGTTGAATAGAATGAGGGACATAATATTTAGACCACATAGAATTTTCGTGGGTACATTCTTTGATTACATGACAACACATTAGTATTCCTGAAAGCCAAAAGGAAATCAGTGACTTTATTCCAAACGCCTACAAAATAGCCAAAACATCATACTCGTGCAACCAATTTAACACGATAATCAAATTAGAAAACATAATTTTGTACCATCATAAAGAAGTACAATCACTTCTTGGTTGGTTCAAACAAAAGAGATATACATAGAAACAAAAGAGATATTACCTGTGTATATCTGTTTGTAAGCTACTCTGTTGCTACTTATAGGCTACCTTGTTGCCGCTGGCATTTTATTTGTGTCATAACTTTGTCATACAAACTCAGAATATAGACTTCCAGGTAGGATGGTACAGAACGTACTGTACGTGGTGTATATGTACGTACTGTACGTTGTTCCCTACAGGAAAAAATTTTATGTACGTAAAAATACGTACTCTTGTAAAAAAACTGCAAAGTACTAAATTTTCTAGGAAATTTCCAATAAAAAACAAGAGAGAAAGCAACAACTTATAAAGAAATTCAAAAACATGTTTTACAAGACAACCACATACCGTGTAACTACTGCAAGAGACTTCAAAGTTAAGACAACATTGATAATTGAACAGGAATATCAAAGCTCAAATGAGATCTGAAATAGCAGTGAACAGTGAACACACCAATACTGAAAAAACATGAAAATACCATAGGTGATAGCCTACAGGGCCCTGGCTATAATAAAAGGCTCATCATAGAGCGTACAATTGTCATAAATGAAACCATCTTACTCAAAAAGTAAGTCTATAAAGTAGTAAAAAGCACTCAATAGCTAGCTTTAAGCTATCCCATCATCCATATGATAGCCCCATCCTCAAAAGTAACCATCAGATGCAGATGAAGTCCCCATCCGTCAGGACATTTCCCCCTTCGTCGTCATCTGGCTCTGCCATCACGGACACGTGCCTGATGTAGATCATCCTGTCTCTGACCAACATCATCCTCTAGTGCATCTGCCGAATCCTCAATGAGACGAACCACCTTGTTTTCCCGTTTCCGAGAAGAACGAACAGGAAGCTTCCCTTTACAAATGCTCTCCCTTCGAGCACTCTCTAGGTCTAGAGCATGCTCACGTAGAGGAATAGCCAAAGCTCGTGCGCGTGACCTCATCACACGCTGATGACCACTCTCCAACTCCTTGTGAAGCAGTTGAATAATCTCCTCTTGCTCATTTCTGATCTGCAGCTCCATCTCGTCCATAGCACTAGGATCTGCCACCATCTTCACACTTGTTGGGTTTGCCTGTTGAAATCGAAAAAATATTATTTAGTATGTACTAAGTACTCAATGGTCAAGTGTATCATGATTCAATCATTCATGTGAAAATTAAAAGTGGACCTGCTTGGGTGTTCCCAAAGCGTGCATAAGCCTCATATTTGCTCGACAATAGACTAACTTCTCTAGTTGAGGAGTGCTGAGATTGTGGATCTTCGTATGTATCAAGGAATAAGCACTTCAGTTGCGAGTCGCATGCACCAGCTAAGCAATCCTATAGCAATGAGCATTTAGATTTCAAAATTCACACTTGAGTCTTGGTTTAATATATGGCAATAGTAAGTACAAAAACTACAAGTCTCAAGATTTTCAATTACCTATGAAAGTACTCGTAAAAGCAGATGTATAAGCGTTGGAAGACCTTGTCTCCCATAATTCTGCCACCATGTAAGAGGAAACTTGGTAGCCTCTGGCCTCAACACCACAACTCTTGCAAAGGATGGTCCTAGATTGTTCCTGAAGCTGATTATCTCTGCATCAATCTCCAGCCGATCGTCAATGTCGTACATCATATTGATGTTATCATTCTTGAGCTTCAAGAGATTCCTCTCATGGAAAGGCTCTGGTGTCTTGTAGAAAGGATGAAGCAATGCAGCCATCCCATGAATGGACGACTCATAAAGGTCCATTGCCTATATACAATGTCCAAGATGTCATCTTGGATGAAAAATTTCAGCAATGAAACAAAGTTGAATTGGGTCACGCCGCAAATTCGAAAGACAACAAAAAGATTTGCAATGAAAGCAATAATCAATTTCAAAAGACAAGTACTTACTAGTCCTGTGTCAAAGACTTGCACTTAGTAATGTGTCTCTTCATCTCCATGAAGAGATGATAGACTAAGCCCAATGTAGAGCCCTCCATGTCTGTGACTCGTAGAAGCACATACATTGGCTGCAATGCCACTGTCAAACTTTGAACCTATGTCCACCCAAAAGGACTCATCGAGCACCCATCGCTCTATGTATTTAGTGGGATCCGCGAGTGGTACATCAATCTCCACTTCGGGTCCACGAATGTCTGAAGAAGTGGATCCCTCAATTTGAAGAGCATCTGTAACACTAAATACATATAAGCAAACCTGATCTTCGAGGGCCGCACCATGTCAAGTGTACTGTGGCTCCTGAAGATAGCTAAATCTTGATGTTTTGCGGAAAAAGGTGGTCATCTTAGTGGCATCTATGTCAATAGGCAATACCCAAGGCAACTTGCCTATATCCTCAATAAGTAAGTCAAGACAATGCGCAACACATGCATTGTCAGTCACAACGTGTACCACATTGTTTGGCCCAATCTCCTCAATAGCTTTCTTGATGTGCCCAAAGATAAACTCACCTGTGATGCAATCTCCGGCCTTCCGTGCATCTAGCGCCGCGTAAGAAGTATGTGCCAAGATAAGACGACACAAGAATATTAATGATGTGCCGCTTGTAAACATCACTTCAGCCATCTGATATCATGGTGCACCCCAAACTACTCCCAACTTGCCTTGACCGGGACCAAGGTCTTCTGCTCATCGAGCAGTGTAGTGCGCATCTTCCTATACTCCACCCCTAACCATGAATCTGTGTGGCAAACATCAGCTATAGCCCGGACCATCCTCTTCCACTGCTCAGTCCTCAAAACATTGAAGGAGATATTGCACTCAATGAGAGTGCGAGCAATCTCCATCTCAGCAACCTTTTGACACTCCTTCACCCAAGAAAGAGAGTTCATACGCGAAGGCAAGGTGCTTTGCCTACGTGCATCCATATTACCTTCATCCTTCTCCTCCTACACAACTCGAGCCCTCTTTCTACTAGAACCAGGAGTGGGCAGAGCATCATGAAGAGCATCCTGTGTGTGCTGTCCAGCTCTGTTTTTTTTTGGTGTTGGTGCTTCCAAAAAATTCTCTGCAATCATCTTGTCCCTAATATCCTGTGGTACCTTTTTGCACCCTCCACAATTATTGGTCGTTCCAATGCTTGTCAGGTGCTTGAAGACACGAGAAATTGTACTCGTGAGCTGAAAATTATAGTACTTGCATTGCCATCCTCGAGTGCTGGAACCCGCTTGCCTTGGAGTGTTGATAATGCGGATGACATTGGTATGCTCCTTCGAGTACGGGTTGCATGGCTTAGACATGATGATTCTATCGCAAGCAGCAAGACAAACACGAGAGAGAGAGAGAGAGAGAGAGAGAGAGAGAGCAACTTGGAGAAGAGAGCGAGAGAATTTACCTGCGCACCTGTCTCTGCAAGCTGCAATTTCTCTGCAGTGAAGAGTTTTTGCACGTGGTGTTCAAATGTCTTCAAAATGTGGCCTAAAAACTGCTCGCTTAAGTCTAGCAAAACCCTCAGCCACGGTCCAGGTCGGCCAATAAATAAAAATGAAAATAGCACTCGTACAGATCGTTCTGTACGGTGTGGATCTGTACAAAACAGCTGTACCGTACGGATACGATCCGTACGTACGTGTTGATCCAGCCTTGCAAGTTCCAGGTACTCAAAACGACGAGAACATGTCTGCTCTATAAGGCAACGCGGGTAGCATTGCGAAAAACCTCTTATTTTGGCTAAAAACGTAACCTTTAGATCACGACTCATAATTTTTTTTTAGGTCTCCACAACTTTTCCAACTTGTTTTAAGCTTACCCATGTATTTTAAGCTAAAAAACAGGAAAATAAAAAAATTGATATCGATAAAAACATCAATTTTGATTACGTTTTTACTTTACTGTCTATATCCAAACTATCCTTTATTCACTAATCTTTATTAACCATGTCTTTACTATATTTTAAAAAAAGAAGAGAATGTGGTTTCTCTCTCAACATCTTCAACTCATTTACATAAGACTAATACTCTCTATCTAATAAACTATTCAACAATCTTTTAAATCATGTTCAACAAAAGATCTAGCATATTATATTCTTTTTGACTTTAAGAACCTTGAAAAATAGTCTTATTACATTCTCCCCTTATCTTCTAGTCAACAGCTCTATCCAACTCTTCTTGCCGGTACAACTTCCGCTTTTCTGCACTCGCCTGTTCTTTCAGCTTTCCTCCCGGCCTGAGAGAAGAAACAATGGCCTCATGCCATATCGAGTAAATCGCATCAATCGGGTAATCGGGTAATTCTTCAGGTGTTTAGCAAATCTCAGGTCTTTGGAGAACTTGATCAATCTTTTCACACACATATCAACCTGCAGTTGACGCTTGTACTCCGTTCTGACAAACTTCTCCATCGAAAATTTGTCCAAATCTTCATTCTTTTCTTTAGTTCCCACGCCGGATTTTAACTTTTCTTTGCCTTCCCACTGAGAGGTGTTATCTTTGTCCGATTCTCCACGAGAACCCATGTGTAATCTGGGGTTCTTTAAGGCTTATGCCCTTTAAGTCACAGCGATAAAGATGCGAGCGCGCCCGATGCACGATGGACTTCGCGATCTTCTTTTTTTTAAGATCTTATATCATCGGACGGAACCCTATAAGTTGGAACAACTTATAAACTTTAGATCTATCTATTTCCAAATAGCCCTTTGGAGCAAGATAAGATATGTTTCATGATGCTCAAAGGAGTAGTTGAGCAATTGTATCTACTCTTTCCATACAAAATTGGCTAGAGAAGTTTGTGCTTGAGTACACCAAAAGGCTTCTATGCTTGATATATGTGTGGTAGGAGTAGAGGCGGGGAGGGAGCTTTTGTTCGTAAAATGGACGGACTAGCAAATTTATTGAAGAAGCTCTCTTTATGAGCTTGTGCTGGTCTTTAATCTTATGCAAAAAGATCCCTTCGCCCAACGATGAGCTATGTCCAACATCGTGCCGCTACATCAATCGACAAGGAGATGGAGTGGCGATTGGTTGGTTGGAGGGTATATTTGCATTTTGAACCATGTGTTTGCATACAAGATATAGTAAATATGAAGACAATTGCATTAGTCCAACTTAAAATACAATTGAACTAAAATATGAGGTTCAGGGTGTTGTGTGACGCAACGCACGCTACGTGGAGGAAGGAGAGAGATAGATAGAGAGATGTACTTAAAACTTCGAGAGACAATCACACCTTAATCGGCATGGTACAGCATGTGCGATTGTCAAGAATATCTTTCATACTTTATCTGCATTTGTTTTCTTTAAAAATTTCTCAAATATCAATTCCCGACAATGACTTGAGACGGTGATGGATAGAGGGAGAGATAGTTAGAGATTCAGGCACTTCAGTGTTTGACAACCCATACACAGATGTATTGCAAGGCAAAAAAACAATGGAAGCATTCACTGCAGAATCCATGGCTGATCCATCTCGTAACGAACGAAGGGATTTTTCCACAATGTGTGGCCTCAGAGAGCTTAGTAAGGCCATCTTCAAGTCATCCTCTGTCTTGTCCGAGCCGAAATGAACAATCTGAATATAGTTGCTATCACTTCTTGTAGATATCTCAATCATCAAAAGATAGATCTCAAAACACATTGCAACTCTCAATCAAGATTTCCACTTACCAGTCAACGGGTATGTTGGTAGGTCTGAGACATGCATTATCTCTATTTCTAAACTCGTTGCAAAGTCCACTACCTCATTTGCTAACATCCCACTTCTCTTACCTGATCACCAAGAAAAGCACAATTTTCAAAGCGTCTGAAAATATGTTCACCATTTAGATGTTAGTAAGTATACTTACGTTTCTCTCTTGCACGACCTACCCCCCTGCGAACCCGAAGCCTCCCCGGATTGTTCCATCTGCAAAGAATTATCAAATAATTAATTCAAACTAAATCTAACGATGTGGACATGTACCATACAATCATGAAGGCACCATTTAAGGTCTTTGGACACTTGACTCTGCTATCACAGATATTTGTGTGTCCCCACGTTCTCTTTCCTCTCTATCTTTCACAACATCGTTGTGTGCCTTCTCCTCGTTCGGAGGGAAGTATCCCTCCCCATACTCCAAGAACCATGGAAAACCCTGGTAGACATTGCTTCTGAAGTTGCATGTTATTTGCATTGGGTTAAAAATATGCTCTGATTTTTCGATTTCAAGAATTTCTTGCAAACTTCTGACCCCTTTTATGTTAAACTTGCGAACCCGCAACCTCCTAATACGAGCAAGAACATAGTTAGCATCATATTATAGTTCACGGCATGTAAGGTAATTGTCTACTGCGTATACATGCAAAGAAATCTTTTTCCTACATCCGCCAATGCCTTGCTCACCTCAGATTGTGTTCCCTTTTTCATCACACCCAGCTCATAAGCGAAGGTCTTGCTCTTATGTATCAACTTAGCGTCTTCAATGAATGAATCCAGGTCCAAACGAGGCATCGATTGTAAATGTATACTGTGGGTACATCTGTATACGTTCTCTGCCTCTCCAACAACGGAAGACCAAAATACTTCGATCCTCAACCACTCTCGGAAAATAGCAAACTCTCCTGTGACAATGAAAACAATGGATATGTCAAAACGACTAAATCTATCCACATGACTCTGCAGTCCAACAACAAGGCAATCAAATGTACTCACCAGTATGAGTAATGTCTAGACTACTCACATCTCCCAGATCATTGGATGCCATCGTACGCAAGATGAAGGTTTTTTTTTCTGACATAAGAGTTGCACACGCCAACCCATATAATCTTTCCTCTGTTATCCACTTTTGCAGACTAGTGCACTCGATTGCGCGCACTGTCCTACACAAGAGTCCAAAGGATTCAATGGTAACATGCAGTAGGAGTTGTAATTGTTCTGCCTCAGAAAGATAACCAAGACCAACCCACCTCCACCATTCATCTCCTAAAGCAGGGTCAACTATCGCCAATGCATATCTTGTCATTTTTTTTGACTGTGCGTCTGCTTCAAAGTTGCTTTTTTGTATCAGGCTTGAAACTCTGCTATTTTTCTCTGCCACATTTTTTTTCAAGGCAAGCGTATATTTTTCCTACAGACATGAAGACAATGGTCAAACAAATGTATGGATCTAAAACATTTTGACACTCAATAATTGAACAATCTCAAAACACATACTGGATGTAGCAGCCGAGTCATTAGAGCTACATGTACATTGAACGAGGACTTTTTTCCCACCCTTTTCTTCCTTGGAAACAAGACCCAGTGCCCACACCATCTATAACATGTCTGTGTATGATGTGGACACATATCCTGTTTCATTCAATCTACAAGAAATTGATGCAATGTTAAAGATTAGTCAATCTTATACTATTTCAAGTCAACTGCACACTCAAATACACCAAAGATATATTACTTGTTTGTATGCATCACTATGCTCAACATGTCGGCCTCATTTGAGGAGTCTACTTTGACTAATTCCACTCGAACTCGAGGGTGTAGATCTGCATCTTTCTCATAAGCAACACCTAACATCATAAAGATGGATTATTAAATGTATTTCTTAACATACCCGCAAATTAATACTATCAGCAATGCAGCTAGCTTACTCTCTTTCAGTACTCCCATCCAGGCAGCGAGCCTATGGTTGCCATCCCAGGTATACAACATTTTACCGCATAGATCGTTCCAGCAAGTGTTCTGGATTTCAGCCTCAAACTCATCGTTTATTGCACGCCACAAGGGATCCCATGTCTTCTTGGTGTCATTGTCCACATCAATGATTGTATATCTCGGTTCAAGAGAGCATATGAAGCTTCCCTTGGGTTCGTAATACCCTCCAGCAAGAATATATCCGCATGAGGTTGCAGATGCTTGGTATCCTAGCTAACTTATCTTGCTTTTTCTAGCTTCACCAAACGGCACAGTGGAACCCAAGGGAGCAGAGATTCATGCTCTACCTGCAAGCAACAATATATGTCAAAGACCAATTCAAAGGAAATTTATACTAATCTTAAACCAAAAAGCTCTAATTTACCTTCAAATTTCCTAGATGCTTTGATAACATATCTTGTCGAAGTGTAACGTCTTTGTTGATGGGAAATTCTCCCCCAATGTTTGTCCCTGCAGTCATTTAAGCCTCCATTTTTCTATCATCAATCTCCTCGTTGGAGTTGTATTTGTCCTCCACCACAAACCCAGACAATGCTCCTTCTTGCACTTTAGCTTTTCCTTTTGCAAATTTTTTGGATTTCTCGATTGTTGCGAGACAGGTGGAGATGACACCGTACTAGCAGCTACGCTCTTCGAAATAGTCATAGCAGCAGATGAACATAGTTCTTCTTGTTATTTCCTTGCGATCTTGGTGACCCGCTATCAAATAAATAACACAGTGTAAATTAATTAACATACAAACTTCTGGCAATTATTTGAAATATAATACTCAAATACAAGAAACACAAACTTTTGGACAAATGAAGAAAGCAATTACCAGATCGGTTTTCGGCCGCGTGACAAGGTTTTTCTGTGCCTTCTTTAGGGTATTCATCTCGTCGTTCATTGAAGGTACATGGGGCAGAGGAGCATCCTTGCCATCATACGCTTCTAACACGGCTACAAAAAAGCATCCTGGAGGCAATCTGCTTCCATGTAACTCCGCCAAGTTCGAAGTCTTCTCTATTCACCCTATATCAATCGCTTCCTGTTATATGAACTCAACACTAGCGCCAATATCAGATTTCTTGGCCATCGGAAGAGAACTAAAAGCCTAGCACAAAATACTGATCCGTCAAAAAGAAACGCAGGTAATATTAGTATCACTATTTCTTTTCTCTTTTGCTCTTGAATTTCTTTACCTCAGACAATCCAATTCTCTCTCTCTCTCTCTCTCTCTCTCTCTCTCTCTCTCTCTCTCTCTCTCTCTCTCTCTCTCTCTCTCTCTCTCTCTCTCTCTCTCTCTCTCTCTCTCTCTCTCTCTCTCTCTCTCAGATACGAGGCCCCTGCCCCTCGCGCCTACTCGCCCGCCCCCCGCCCCCGCCCCCGCTGCACCCTCGCCCTGCTCCCTGCCCGCCCCTACCCCTCGCGCTTTCCCCATGCTGCTCCCTCTCTCTCGCGCTGCCCCCCCCTCCCCCCCCCCCCCCCCCCCCCTTCTTCCTTCTGCCTATCCCGGCCCCCCCCTCCTCAGTCTATCGCCCCCCCCCCCCCCCCCCTCTCTCCTCAGTCTATCTCCCCCCTTTCCCCCCCCCCCCCCCCCCGATCTGTCTATCGCGTCCCCCCCCTTTCCCCCCTCTTCAGTCTATGGCGTCTCTCCCCCCCCCCCCACCCACCCCTCTCCTCAACCTATCTATCGCACCTCTCTCTCTCTCTCTCTCTCTCTCTCTCTCTCTCTCTCTCTCTCTCTCTCTCTCTCTCTCTCTCTGATTCTCTGGGCCTCACCGTAATGGATCCACTTGAAGAAGACCCTGATTCTTTGGGCCTCACCGTAAGGGATCCACTTGAAGAAGACCCTGCACAGGACACGGAAGCCGCCAATGTCTCACCTGTTTGCAAGCCACGAGCAAAGGCAACCTTCGTGCTCACGAATAAGCGGATGGCGTAGATGGAGAGGGAAATGAAGGAGTGGAAAACAGAGATGGAAGGATGGTGGAAGGAGAAGACCAACCTACTTCAGATGGTCTTCAATGAGGGCGCACAGTGGAAGAAAGAGAAAGAGAGCCTTAACGCAGAAATACAGACACTCAAAGAATAAGTCTCAACCCTCAAACAAGAGAACCCAAACGTCGAGATACGGTACTCAAAAAAGAAGTCTCAGCCCTTAAACAGGAGCTTGCTGATAGAGTAAGCAATGGACTAGAGGAAGGCGAATTTCAACCCTCGGTAATAGATGAAATCAAGGAAATTAAGGAACAGGTAAGGATGATCACAGAGGAAGAGAAACTGAGTGTGGCAAAGACATCTTCATGGGCGGAGATGATAACAAGGACACAGAAAAAGGCGGACGAGGCTGAAAAATGGGTCGCCAAGAAAGGAAAGGTCAAGAAACTCCTTGTACACCGACGCTTATCAACATGACTCTCGAAGAGGAACAAAGAAGGCGGATGCGAGCACTGCATGTGAGAGTGACCGGTCTCAAAGACATAAACAATGTGGAGAAAGAGGTCACAAGCCTTACATCCATGATGGGGATGGAAAAGCCTCTGCACACAAAGGCATGGAGGGTAGGTAAGAAAAGTGATGGCACGGGTGAGTCTTCAAAGGGGAGAGCTCTCATACTACGCTTTCCCTCGTTGGAAGAGAAGAAGGAATTCTTGAGGAAGAGGCCTACTCTCAAAAAGACAGGAATTTTCCTCGGTGATGACCTGACTCTCTCACAGCTCGCACATATGAGAGAGGTAATGCCAGAGATTACAGCGGCAAGGGAGAAGGGAAAGATAGCCTTCTACAGAGATGGACAGGTGGTGATTTTAGAGCGGCGTACTGCATGACGGTGCGAGACCTATGGGACCACACTGAAGATGGCTACCTGGAACTGTAATGGGTCTATGAGGTTGGACGTGGGCGCATTTGAGGAGAGTTTCAAAGACAAGGATATTGTGTTCTTCTCAGAGACTCATCAGGCCCCTGGACAGGTAATGCCACATGTGGTGGGATACAGATGGGAAACAGCTCACAGGACAAATGCGAGATCTGAGCACGGGAGTAGAGGTTCAGGAGGAGGAGTAGTGCTATTCAGAGAAGAACTACAACCATTACTACGTATTGTACGAAGAGATGATCATGCTAGATATATGTGGGTGAGACTGAGACCTGACACAGGTCGATTCCTATATATTTCCATATGTTACTTTCCTCCCAGTACATCAATGTATGCCGCATCCAGAGGGCAGGCGCCTTTCTCTATCCTAGATGATGACATTTGGGAGTTTTCTAGGGATGGTGATATCATTCTCCTAGGGGACTTCAATGCCCGAACGGGGAACTCGCAGACAGTCTTCTACGACACTTTAGATGAGATGCTTAGAGAGCTGAATGTGGGTGAATTGGGGCTTGACAGATGCTCAGATGACAGAGAGCAAACGGAGTATGGGAGATACCTCATGGAAATGACGACTACACATGGATTAGCCATACTTAATGGCTTACAACGATTTCCTGGAGCAGCCGGTTTCACATGCTTTCCACATAGACATGGGGCCAGTACAGTGGATTATGTTATGACACAACCGAGCTTTATCCCCTGCATTCAGGATTTCACAGCGGGAGCCAGGCCAGTGGGCATAGCAGTAGACCATGCTCTCTTGACACTATCCATTAAATTTCAGTATAGTACAACCCAGACATCAAGAGGCAGGTCACACACTCGCTATACATTTACTCCAGAGACTGATTTCGTTTATTCAGAGGAGATCTGGCACCGTCTATTGGAAGGCACAGCTGGCACAAATGGTACAGGCCTCTCAGTGGAGGAGTGCACCACGCTACTGACTGAGACATTGCACGGGGCTGCATCAGTGGCATACCCACACACTCAGCTGGGCAAGAGACGACATTCTGGGAGCATGCCCTAGAATAGTTGGTATGATGAAGAATGCAGAGAGATGAGAGACCAGCTTCAGAGGGATCTCCTTTTAGGAGTCATCACTTACAGACAGTCTCGGATTGCTTTCCGACGCCTTGTGCGACGGAAGAAGCGAGCTTACCTAGCCCAAATGGAGCGATACTTGTATCATATGTTCTTGAGTAGGGACTCAGGAGAGGCATGGCGTCTCTTCCATGAGCACTCCCCTCCCCCAGTGATTACTTCACCTAAGGTGTGGGGCCAATATGCAACATCATTATATACGGTTCCTGGACAGGAACCCCTTCCAGACCCTACCAAGCCTTGCCCAGCTACGAGCACTTTCTTTACACCTGAGATGGTACAAAGGGCCATTGACAGAATGAAGACCGGGAAGGCATATGATCATAACGGTCTAGTGTCGGAGCACTTTATACATGCCAGGGATATGCTGATGGAGGTTCTCGCAGTGTTGTTCAATCGTGCCATGTGTGAGGGATTACCTGAGACTTGGAGATTGTCTAATATTGTGCCCATCTTCAAGGCTGGTGACCCTACAGAGCCTGGGAACTACCGCACTATCATGGTTGGACACACATTGGCACGGTTGTATGCATCCATCCTGGAGCAACACTTGAGTAATTGGGCAGAGGGCGAGGGGGTACGAGCAAAGGGTCAAGCCGGCTTCAGGAGGGGTTTCTCCACTCTTGATCATATTTTGACACTCAGGGCCATCATTGAGGAGGGCAGAGCACATGGGAGACGAATATATTGTAGCTTTGTGGACTTTCGTAAAGCATTTGACATGGTACCAAGAGCTCGATTGATGCGCAGACTACAGGAGATGGGGGTGCCCATAGAGGTGATTTGGGGGATTATGGCTTTGTACAGATCAGTGATGAGACGGGTACGCACTCCAGAAGGGGTATCTGATTTAGTTCACTCTACCATTGGAGTGAAACAGGGCTGCCCATTGTCTCCTACTCTATTTGGTATGTATGTTGATGAGGTGTCTGATTACATCGATAGAGAGGGTGACAGAGGTGCACAGCTGGCAGGGACGTGGATCCCATTGTTGCTATATGCTGATGATATTGTGCTGATATCTGACTCATCAGAAGGTATGCAACGACAGTTGGATGCACTACGCAATTTTGCAGAGGATAGTGGATTGTGTGTTAACCTAGGGAAAACCAAGGTTATGGTGTTTAACACCACACCGCAATGGGTCAGGAGATCAGTACCCACTTTCAAGTATGGTCAGGAGATTGTGGAGTATACAGATGCATACACTTACTTGGGGGTAGTCTTTACTGGGCCGAGATTTTCCTTGAGAAGAGCAGCAGAGACTAGACTAACTAGAGCTGGTGCGGCTCTGGGAGGAATGGAGAGGATGTGTTCACAGGTTCAGTTCCAGGAACCTAGGACAAATTTATGGCTCTTTGATACTTTGGTTGCCTCTACTATGTTATATGGGGTGCAGGTTTGGGGACCTTCTATAGGCCAGGATGGGTGGAGGCGTATGGAGAAGCCCCTAGTATCTATGATCTCTCGGCTGATTAGAGCCAAGGTTTCTGTACCGCATGATATCATTCGAGCAGAATTAGCTGCCCCCCCCTATGGAGATTGAGGCGCTCACAAGATCAGTCTCCTTTGTACACAGTCTGTGGGATACTACCAGAGACAGATATGCCAGGGTGGCTCTAGAGTCCTCCAGACGATTAGCTCTTAACGGGGATACATCATGCTGGTATGCTCAGATGACATCATGGTTTCAGACACATGGTTTCACCATGGACAGGTTGCCTCCTTTTCAATACTCTCTTCGGGCACCCTTGAGGTCTCTGACACGGGTAGAGATTAATAGACTCATCCGTCAGGATTTGATCCAGTTGGACACGAGGAGGACATGGATAGAGCCATTACAAGAGTTGGGCACAAAGATGGCTTTCTATAGAGAGCATCTTCTCCACCTCACGGGGGATGGGTTTGTAATTTGACCTAGCTATATGGACACGCATCTTTCACATGGTTTGCGTTGTGCCATTGGCCAGATACGCACGTCCTCACATCAGCTCGAGATTGAGACTGGCAGATTCAGAGGGACACCAGCAAATAACAAAATATGCCGCTTATGCCATCTAGAGCCAGAGACAGAAGTACATTACATATGTCATTGCACAGTGTACTATGAGATACGAGGCCGTTTTCACTGTCTATTCAGAGAAGGTTTTGGGCCTCTATCTAGGGTCATGAGTTATGAGGATCAAAGATCTCTTGGGCTTTATCTACTTGAGTTACACAAGCATAGAGAAACCTTACTGAGGAGAGGTGAAGAGAGACATCCCCAGAGACAGATCACAGATTTCTTTACACTAGATACTGTACACCCAGAAGAACAGACAGAGGAGCAACCAGCGACGGTGGAGAGGTCTACCCGCACTACTGGCATTCTCATAGACCGAGCATTGGAGCTAGGGAGATCTAGACGACCCCGAGGGAGGAGAGGAGCTACACAATTTCGAAGGAGGCTATGGCAAAAGATTCAAGCCATACTCTTTCGTCGTCGAGAGTGCAGATGAAGATGGATCTCTACTCCCCTCCCATATTGTCTTCACATTGTACTGCTTAGTTTAGGATCCCACGGTATTTATATTTTGTTATCCTAGTTTAATTTATTTTGTTAATCTGACTTTGTATCAGATACACTGCATTGTAACTTTCTGGTCTCATAGGTCACTTTGGCCTTTTGAAGATGTTAATATAACATTTCATTTCATTTCATTCTCTCTCTCTCTCTCTCTCTCTCTCTCTCTCTCTCTCTCTCTCTCTCTCTCTCTCTCTCTCTCTCTCTCTCTCTCTCTCTCTCTTTCATAACAGGTCTTGAGTTCAACTCCTCATCGCCTAGATCTTTAAGGTCTCTTGGGATAGTTTCCTACAAAGTTAAAACTCTCTCTCTCTCTCTCTCTCTCTCTCTCTCTCTCTCTCTCTCTCTCTCTCCATTATCTTACCTGTTTACTTATCTCTATCAACCTCTTTCTCTTGGATTCAGTCTCGTCCTACCAACCTCTCTTGCTGTCACTTCTCCCCCCCCCTCTCTCTCTCTCTCTCTCTCTCTCTCTCTCTCTCTCTCTCTCTCTCTCTCTCTCTCTCTCTCTCTCTCTCTCTCTCTCTCCCACCCCATCCTACAACCCTCCCTCGCCATCTCTCATGCTCATAAAGACATCCAAGCGCTAGCGCTCAATCACCTACACGAGCAAGAGAGTAGGAGAAGAAGGAAGAAAGAGACAGGTAGAGACAAGTAAGTTATAGAGAGAAACCAATCCAGAGGACGAAAATGCCTCGGCAGTGTTAGACCTCGTAACCACCAGAAAATAAATGATTAAAAAAACTCGCATACATCTATTTATATAGATTTAGGGCACACCTCTTGTCTCATGTACCTTTCTCCTTCTCTCCTGGAGGTGAGCGCTAGCGCTCAGCCGGGTTGCTGCGCAAGGGAGAGAGCGAGGGAGCGCTAGCACCGGGTTGCTGCATAAGGGGAGAGCAAGGGAGGGAGTTATTCAATTAAAAAATAGTCGCCCAAAACCTCTTTATATAGGCTCCTTGTAAAGTTGATTTACTTTCAAAATTGAAAAGCATCCCCTCTACCGCTTTCTTGTGAGTACTGAGCGCTAGCGCTCACCAAATTTCTACCATGCTCTAGCGCTGGTCTCTTTCTACCATGTAGGCGCAATCTCATGCTTTCCAGCCCTAGCGAATGAGATAGAGGGAGAGGATGATTGGATGGAAACTTACGGGCGCTAGCGCTCAAAAAATTGTGGGTCGGCCCAATATTTTGTCATGAATTCCCAAAATGCCCTTCAATTTTTCCAAAACGCCCAAAATAACCCTGGTTGTGAGATTTATTTCCTCATAAAATAAAAAAATTATAGCTTTCTATAAGAAGACTGATTATGTGGGGTGGGATTGGGTAGGGACGAGAGGTGAGGGGGTGGGATTGGGTAGGGGCGAGGGAGAGAGAGAGAGAGAGGGTAGGGGCGAGGGGTTGAGGGTAAGGGCGAGGGACAGAGAGGGTAGGGGCGAGAGGTGAGGGGGTGGGTTTGGTTAGGGGCGAGGAGGTTGAAACATGTGAAAGCCAAGGGAGCACAGAGAAATTTTGTTCTAATTTTTAAAAGCATCCAAAGAAAAGAGAATTAATGCCAGAAGCGCCAAAGGCAAAAGCACAATAAAAGAGAATTTTAACTGCCTTGAAGCAATCCAAGAAACCTCAGAGATCTATGCAACGAGAGTTGAACTCAAGACCTGACCTAATCTACCACATTGAGGGAGAGAGATGATAACTGCTAGGAACAAGGAATTTTTAATTAGAGTTAATGTACGAAGGAGGGAGGGAGATTCGGATGGGAATAGGATCTGGAGCGTAACAATATAATCATCGTGAATGCAGATTGGAGACAAGAAAGTAGAAAATGATGAAATGAAAAAAAGTGATGAGTGTAGTGACTATGAAAGAGAGGAAGAAAAGTGGGACCGGAGAATTATAGATTCCATAAAATTGGAGATTAAAAGTCGAAGTTAAACTCAGGAACAGTTGAGAATGCAATTTCATCAAAAGTGATATACTTGAAAAGAAGATTAGAGATGTAATAACGGTTGGTGGGTTGGTGGGTTGGTGGACACAGAGCAAGAGAGATACATCTGAAAGCTTGAAATCTGATTGAGGTTACAGACAGAAAACAGAAGGTTGTACTGAAGATAACATAGCTAAGAACTCCTTAAACTAAGTTAGAGGATTGGTGATAGCATTTCACCCTGGATCCATTTACTAGTGGCAGGGGCACACCTTCCAGAGTGACTAACTAGACAGCTCCCTGTGGCAAAATCTTTTCCACCATGAATGGCCTTGCCAGGCTGGGAACAACTTCTTAGCTTTCTTTAGATACTTAGCTTGATAGAGTAGCACCAGGGAACCCTACGTTATTTTTGTCTTTCGGAGATGGCGATCATGCCACGCTTTGCGAAGAAGCTACTCTCCTTCCAGAGCCAAAGAAGCTAAACTTCAGCTTTCATCCAGAAGGTCAAGACGAGAGACAGATGCCGATCCCAAATCTACAGTGGCACGCAGACTACCCACTCGCGAAGATCCTGAGTTGAATTCGAAGGGCGCTATTGCTTCCAGACCGAAAGCTAATTGAAATGGGGTGTGATTGGTTGTGGCTTTGAAAGAAGTTAGGTATGCCCACAGGGTGCCGTGGATAGCTTGAGTCCAAGTCGCAGGATGGAGATGACATGCTTTCCGCAGAAGTGCTATCAGAACTTTATTAGTGCTCTCAGCCTGCCCGTTTGCTCTAGGGTAATAGGTACAAGATTTGCGGTGAAAAATCTTGTAGTTGGCAAGCAAGGTTTAAATTGTTTCATTCACAAAGTGACTACCCCTATCACTGGTGATTTCCAGGGGACACCCTAACCTGCACAAAATATTTTTGTAGAGAAACTTGGCTACAGTAGTGCCAATGCCAATCCGTTGTTGCCAGTACCTCTGCCCACTTTGTTGCGTAATCTGTAGCCACTAGTAGATACTTCCGATTGCCTGGTTGGGCGGAGGGACTAATTGGACCCACAAAGTCAATGCCCCATCTCTCAAAGGGCTGCCATGCCATAGAGACCTGCAGAGGACGGTTTGATTGCGTGCTTGGTTTAGGGCCATAGCGCTGACACACATCACATACTTTTACATAGGCAATTGCATCTCGAAAAATATAGGGCCACCATAAACCACACTGCAGAATATTCTGAGCAGTAATATGACCAGAGTAATGGCCACCAATGGGACCATTGTGGGCATCCTCCAAAATATACTCCACTTCATGAGGGGAGACACACCGCCTCAGAACACCATCCTGTCCTGACTTGTATAGCTGGCCCCCAATTAGAGTGAATGACCTAGACTTCAACAAAAGTCATCTCTTCTGCAGTGGAGAAGCATTCTCTGGGTACACGCCAGTAGAAAGCAGATGCAAAACATCGCCGTACCATTCCGGAGTGGTATCCACCTTAAAGAGACTGCTATCTGGGAAGTCCTCAGCAACCCTCGTTGCTTCTTCACCCGTGTGAATGTGAGAGAGGTGGTCGGCAAGGACATGATGTTTGTCGGGCCTGAGTACCACTTCGAAATCAAATTCTTGAAATAAGATTAGCCATCGCCATACTCGACCTACAACTTGCGGCTTGTTGAGCAGATAGCGCAGGGCATGGTGATCAGGAATAACTGTGAAGTGGACCCCTAATAAATAATGCCGAAATTTTTGTAGAGCATACACAATAGCCAAACTTTCCCTTTCTGTGGTGCTATAGTTGCGCTCTGTCTTGGTGAGTAGACGACTTGCATAGTGAACATGGCGATCCAGGTTGTACTCCTTACTAGGCTGAGTCAGCACAGCCCCCACAACCAGTTGACTGGCATCAATATGCACATAAAAAGGGAGAGACCAATTTGGAGCCACTAGAATAGGCGCTTCAGTCAGGCGTTTTTTGAGATATGCAAAAGCTTCAGCCTCTGCATTCGACCATTGAAAGGGAACAGTAGCACTGGTTAGGCGGGTTAGGGGTTGAGCCACCTATGCATACATGTGTATAAACCGGCGATGATAGCTTGTATGGCCTACAAAGCTCTGCACCCCTTTTGGGTTGATGGGAGCTGGTAACTTTAAGATTGCCACGATTTTCTCTGGGTTAGGCACTAAGCCTTTAGCAGACACCACATGGCGTAGAAGTGTGCCCTTAGTGACCAAAAAATGACATTTGTTAGGATTTAGCTTTAGGCGTGCCTCTCTGCATCTCAAGAAGACAGCAGAACAGCTGAGCGAGGTGTTCCTCTAGATTTTCCACTGGGGTTGAACATTGAGCACCTGAGAAGGTCGAAAAATCGTCCATGAAGATGTGAAGATGATCTATAAGCAGAGGACAAAAGATGAGATATACCGCCCGATTGAAAGAAGGTGGAGCGTTTTTCAATCCAAAAGACATTCTAGTATAGATAAAAAATACCCCAGGGAGTCAGAAAGGTCGTTTTCAACCGATCACCTGGATGGATGCCCAACTTATTGTATCCACCAAACCCATCCATGAAACTGTACAAAACATGCCCTGCTACATCTTCGAGCACACGCTCAATGAAAGGTGTGAGGGAACCATCTGGAATAGTTACCTTATTCAGCGTGCGGTAATCTACACACACGAATTTTATTAGACTGCTTCTTAGGCGCTATCACCATGGGTGATAACCACTCAGAGTGCTCCATAGGTACAATGATCCCTGCCTCTTGCATTTTTTCAAGCTCTGACTTGACAGCCTCTACATACTTTGGGTTGAGCTTATAAGCTCGGCCTCTGACAGGCTTATCCCTTTCAACCAGAGGGATTGTGTGGAGACCCAATTCTGGTGGGATCCCTTCCAAATCCTTGTAGGACCAAGAAAAAACATCCTTAAAAGAGTGAATAAAAGAAACTACTTGATCAAGTAATGCGGGATGCTCCCATAACCAAGCTGCTAAGAGGACGTGCTGAGGGTTTTCAGGGTCGCCCAGGTTTACTTTTTTGACAGGGTCAGGAGGTGTAACTGTGGAGGGTACTTCAGAAGTTGAGAGCTGAGCTGCCTCTTGGAGCTTCGAGACTTCATGTGCTGGTGTTTGATCGATTGGAAACTCCGCGTACTCTTCTTGTAACCATCCTGGTGGAAGCTCCTCGAAGGATAAATCTTCAGACACAGACACAACAGGTGCTTTTGAGGAGGCGGGGTGTCTGACCTATGAGATGTTAGAGGGAGGGAGTAATCATTGGCGCGTTTATGCAAAGGATGCGAAGATGATCTATAAGCAGAGGACAAAAGATGAGATATACCGCCCGATTGAAAGAAGGTGGAGCGTTTTTCAATCCAAAAGACATTCTAGTATAGATAAAAAATACCCCAGGGAGTCAGAAAGGTCGTTTTCAACCGATCACCTGGATGGATGCCCAACTTATTGTATCCACTAAACCCATCCATGAAACTGTACAAAACATGCCCTGCTACATCTTCGAGCACACGCTCAATGAAAGGTGTGAGGGAACCATCTGGAATAGTTACCTTATTCAGCGTGCGGTAATCTACACACACGAATTTTATTAGACTGCTTCTTAGGCGCTATCACCATGGGTGATAACCACTCAGAGTGCTCCATAGGTACAATGATCCCTGCCTCTTGCATTTTTTCAAGCTCTGACTTGACAGCCTCTACATACTTTGGGTTGAGCTTATAAGCTCGGCCTCTGACAGGCTTATCTCTTTCAACCAGAGGGATTGTGTGGAGACCCAATTCTGGTGGGATCCCTTCCAAATCCTTGTAGGACCAAGAAAAAACATCCTTAAAAGAGTGAATAAAAGAAACTACCTGATCAAGTAATGCGGGATGCTCCCATAACCAAGCTGCTAAGAGGACGTGCTGAGGGTTATCAGGGTCGCCCAGGTTTACTTTTTTGACAGGGTCAGGAGGTGTAACTGTGGAGGGTACTTCAGAAGTTGAGAACTGAGCTGCCTCTTGGAGCTTCGAGACTTCATGTGCTGGTGTTTGATCGATTGGAAACTCCGCGTACTCTTGTTGTAACCATCTTGGTGGAAGCTCCTCGAAGGGTAAATCTTCAGACACAGACATAACCGAGTGCTTTTGAGGGGGCGGGGCGTCCGACCTGGGAGATGTTAGAGGGAGGGGGGAATCATTGGCGAGTTCATGCAAAGGAGATTTTTTCCCCCTTCCGTGATGGATGCCGAGGGCTTCCATAGGAGGATCATCTGAATCATGAGAATTTGGAGCTGACCCACTTACTTCTTCGACTCGTCCACTGTCTGCTGTAGGACTTGGGACATTTGTGTCCACCTGAGGAGTTGGGAGAGAGAGTGTTACCGGCACATGTGAGTTTTGAATAGAGACCACATAGCATGGCATCGAGGCGGTAGCTTCCAACCACTGCAGCAGGTCTTCGTCAGACCCGTCAGGTGGGATGGGCTGCTCAGGGTCGGGGTTGGACTGTACTGACAATGAGCTTTGATGAACCACTGGATCCATACCTCCTTCGAGCCGAATTGGTTGCATGGGGGGGCCAGGAGTATGTATCCACATGGCGTTGTTTCCCCAATCATGAAGTGCCTTAGTATGCCGCAACCCTAGTCTACCAATCAACAAAGGAAATCCTCCCTCCACATGAGGAAGACTAACTGACCACCACAAAACCAAGCTAAATGTGAAGTTTTGTACCATCAGAGGCACCTTCTCTACAATGCCCATAGGGTAGACTGTCCTCTGGTCTACTGCCAATGTAACAGTGAATGGAGCAAGGCGGGTAGGCTGCAGCCCTAAGGCCAACATAGTAAATTCTGGCATCAGATTGATCCTTGATCCACCATATGAAATCATGTAGGACTCCAAGGGCTGCATAGGTAGGTGCCCGCTACTAGGCCCTGCACCAGGGTACAGAGACTGGATAATGGAAAGGGTGTCACTTCTAAAATTTGCATCAAGTCGAAGCATGTCGTACAGTGACACTTGTTGAAAAGTGTTTTTCAAGATAGACTCTGCTGTGGGATTGTTTCCTTTGATTAGATCTTGCTCTGGTATCTTAAGCTTCTGCAAGTCCTCTACTGCTTCCATGAAAGCACCATCAATATCTGATAAAAGCGAGGTAGGTTGGCTCTTGACACTACCTGCTGGTTTGTCAGCTACTAATGGAGTTTGACTCATTTGTGTGACAGGAGATGGAAAGACTGGACCGCCAGGGAGGCTGAGGCCAAGAGCAGCTCTCTGTGCCCGTGTGAGCACACCAGCCGGCTCTTCCACTTGCTTCAACCCATCTCGAGAGGCAACTACAAGAGTGGAAGGCGGGGCTTGTGGAATGGAGCTTACTGTGATGAGGTTAAGCTTTGGAAATGTAAACTCCTGATGGTTCTGGCTTGTGCTTGCAGATTTGGACGCTCGTTGTTTTGGGCAATCCTTACTATAGTGATCCTTAGCTTCAAGGCAATGTCTGCAAGGAGGGGACCCTTCTGGTAAGGGACATTTGCTCTCATAGTGTCCATACTCCTCGCACCTGTACTAGAAAATTGGCCTATTTGAGGGGCGAGGTGGTCTCGGCCCTTGTTGCTTGGGACCGGATGTTGATGTGTAGAAGCTTTGGGGAACTGAAGGAGTACTAGCATGATAAAAGCCGGGGGATGTAAAGTTGTTGTGCATACCTTGCATAGGAGGTGTTGTCAGCAGAGGTGGCATCGGGTTCTGATGGCTATATGGTGACACCATGTTTGATGCAGGTGCTAGCCCTTGTTGGAGAGAAGGACCTAGACTTTGTTGTATCTGCCGTAATCCCTTGATATAGTAGCAATCCTTGTCTTCATGCCCAGACTTCTCGCAGAAGTGGCAATAACCCCGAAGGGACAGTCCTATGGAGGATGTCCTAGAGAGTGACACAAGCTGCACCATACCATAGCCTTAGTCTCCTGTTGAGACTGAAGATCTTCTAGCTCTCTCTTGATTTGATCCAAAGCCTCAAGATGTGGGGGTTTCTCCTGGCGAAGAGAGATATTTTTCTCCTCTTGAAGAGCGCGTTGTAGTTTTAGGGCTTCAAGTTCTCTACGTAAAGAAGTCAATGGATCAACAGGACTTTCCAAAAACACAGAGGGGGTCTCTATGTGAGGGGAGTTGTTGAACAGCTTCCTAGCCCCCTCTATCCTAGTAGCAGTTGCGATGAACTCCTCCAAGTGGCGTCGGGTCGGAGACTCTCTCGGAGTTTTTGCGGAGAAGTTTTTGGAAGCGCCTTCTCCACCCACTTCTTAACCATGAATTCACCGGGTTGCTGGGGAAGCTTGGCAACCAGAGACTTGGTCTTAGTCATAAGCTCTGCAAAAGTCTCCTCTCGCTGGAGCACCATGTTGGCCAACTCATCCAACACCTTCTCTTGGTAGTCACTGGGCCTGAAAGCTGCACAGAACTGTTGCCTTAAGGCTGCCCAGGTTGCAAAATGGTTCTTTGCAAACTGGCTGTACTATTTGTCTGCTAAGCCATCCAAGGTAGATGGAAAGAGTACCAAATAAGCATCCTCTCTATTAATACCACGACCCCTCCAGAGAGATACAAACCTCCTTGCATGGTCGTCATCATCTTCTAAAGAGAGTCCTTTGAAGGTGGAGAATTGATGTTCACCTTGGCCAAAACACTTGCCAAAGCCTCCATGGCCCCTTGCTGAGCCTGTTGCTCAATAGCCTGCTGTAGTAGAATAGGAGATATCTTTACTGGAGAAGGTGATCTGGAAGATGTGGAACCGGATGAAGGAATGGGTGATGTATGTGAAGGTATGGGTGATGAGGTTGATGGACTTCTACTAGGTACCAAAGGTCGTCTTCTCTTATAGTACTTCAGAGGGATCAGTAGTGTGCTTTGACGCTCGATTGACCGTCTTGTATGTGTCATGCAGTGACCACCAATCCAACCAACCTTTGGGCAAGAAAACCTTGAACTGGCTAAAGACTGGTCTACACTCTACTAGACCAGGCTAGTGACTAGAGCAGGGTGGACGAAAGACGAGGAGGACTAGACCAGGGTCAGGAGGACTAGACCACGATGAGGACTGGTTGGACCAGGGCGAGAGATGACTAGGGCGAGGGAGGACTAGACCAGTTGGACCAGGCGAGAGGAGAACAGTGCAAGGCAAGGGAGGTGAAGCTAGGCAAGGTAGGCGAAGCTAGATAGACCCAACTAGCTTCAAGATTTGTACCTCACAGAGTGAGATTTCAGTTGAGGTCCCACCGTGATCGCCAAAATGAGAGCACTTGTAGCGCAGATAGTGTGTTGTGCTCTCTATAATGGGTGCTCCTCAGTGCAATGTGCGTGACAATCTCACTCAAAACAGGCTGAAGACAGGAAACAATAGACAACAATTGAGCTCACTGAGTCACAACAGCAACAATAGACCACGACAAATGACTCGACTATCTCAAAGAACTGATACAGACTTTGGCGTGGCAGCACACTCAGCTCCAGCCCAGGACTCTTAGGTACAATGGGGTGTCGAGGCTCAGATGTGCAGGGATGGTGAAGACGCGCTTTGTATATAGACTCACTCTAAACGACTACGTACGACCATATATGAAGATAATCATGCAAATGACCCAAAACGACTACTCATATGTATAATCATAAAGAGCCATCAACGGCTCATAAATGTCCAGTCAGCTAAGTCTATCTCCAAACTGAGTGGTGGTGGTGACTTGGCCACGATGTCCACTAGACCACCGTTTGTACCCTGCCACGTGTCACTCCCTAGCCCAGAGGGTCCAGTGTGAACCAGACCAACTGTACCAACTGTCCAACTGTCTGTCGTGTGAAGTGACACTGTAGCCCTGCTACACACTTACAACTTTACAAGTTGGTGGGAACTAGCGAAATTAACTCAAAAGAGGCAAACTGGACACATGGCAGTAGGAGAGTAACCTGCAGATCAACACACACACTCCAGGCTCTCATCCGAAGAGGGGGTGCCCAAAAATTAGAGTGGAGGCTGATTTCAGTCATTGTGACCTACATTGTGTGTGAGTAGTGGGTGCAAGTGATCACAACTTTAATGGAAAGCTTGCCTTCTCCCTTGTCTTATGTAGCATGACGATTTTCTCTTGCTCATCTCTTTCTCCCCCCTTTGCACATATCGTAATGCCCCACTAGTTGGGCTACTCAGATGATCATGTACAGTGCTGAGGGTCTCTTGCGCATTTTCCAAGGCAAGAGCCTTCTAAACAGGTACTGGATTAGCTAATTGCTAATCCGTCACAGGTACACACGGTTCCATCGTGAAAGATTGCAAATTTGGAGTGTTTTCTCGTGTGAGAACTCGTCCAAATTACAAGGTACTGTCCCATTGCGTGCAAGAGCCCTTGGGACAGGCCTAGACGTGTTCGCCCTACTAAAACCGATCTAGAACAAAGAATTACAACCTGTTGTGTTTTTGTGCAGGTTTAAAGTTTCACACCTAAACTGCAAGGGAACACTAGGGAAGCCTCGGGAAGGCCTTGGGATGCTTAGACAGGGCTTTGGGCACGTGGAAATGGCAAAACTGGGATTTACAGTGTGCTGAAATTCTGTTACAGCTCATTGAAAAGCTTCTAAAATGCGAGGGAATCTGTCCTAGAGGGTATTTTTGACCTACGGGGGTTTTGGTGTTGTTATGTTGCAAAAATCAAGTCAGAAACTTGCGTTTTCAGTCCTTGACAGGTTTGGACAGCATGGTGAGAGTTTGTTGTGATTGGATCGTCTATTTCCAATCAAATAGCAAAATACCGAAAGGGGCGCCAGTTTTTGGGGCCTACATGTGATGTGGGTCTTCGTGTGCACAGTGACATCTAGTCGTTGGATGCATCTGTGTAAAGTTAACATGTAATTGAATTAGTACCACCCTTTACGGTGTACAAGCTGGTTATATTTGCACGCAAGCTTCACTCATTTGTTTCCATATTCCCAACGGCAAATTCTCCAAAAGCTAGCGCTAGAAAATGGTCCGAAGAGGGGGGCGTGGGCTGTTTTTATAGGCACTTCTCCCTAGCAGGAATAGCCGGTCGGGACCCAAAAACAATAGCTGTCCAGAGGGATCTCTGCGCTAGAGAGGAGAGAGGGTTAGCGGTAGTTTTGGTGTGAGCAAGAGAGAGAAATCGAAGGCTATTCTCAGCCCAAGAGCTATAGCACTAGCTTATATTTGAAGAGGCCTTGCTTTATTTTAAGCACTGGCTGCCCACTTATTAAGTGGGTGGCCGATCATCTTTTAAAAATGTGTGAACTTGTTTAAAACTCAATAAAACTCAGCAAGTTTAAAACTGATGCCACATAACACTGCCCAGGCATCCCCGGATGTTGTTCTCAGGCATGGATGCAATGCAAACACAGATTCTTCACGGGAAAGCATCTAAAGCACTCAAAAATATTCTTCTTTTTAGAAAAAGCTTCTCAAAACCCATCTTTATTCTTGTGCTTGCGTCTTTACGCGTATTCCTCCAGTTCGGATTTCCCGCGAGACCAATGAAATATTCTCTTTCCGATGCCCCCTCTCACCCATCACATGATGCATCAGGAATATCCACTTTTCGGTCTCTCTTATCGAACTAATGGTACAACCCCTTCGTGATGCTTAATGTCACACATCATATGACACATCAAAGTTGTCCGTTCCTGATGGCTTTAACAATTTTAGTAGATCTACAATACAAAATAAGAAAATAGTCTATTTAGCAACATATGGTGAGTTCCATAAAGTGCTTACAAAGATTGTTTCCATCGCGACAAGTTACTTTTTTTCTCTGTTTTCAGCCCATAGACATCATAGACGGGGCTGATCTATGAAAGAGAACCTGAGAAAATACCTCTTACGTGGGTAGGATTGGAAAAGAGGGTTCTTTGCAAAGAGATCTCTTGCGGGGAGTTTTTTAAGTTTCGAAACTTCTCAAGTAATGTTTTTCATGTTTTGATTTCTCAGTGTTCGTTTGCACGAGGAAGTAGGAGTGTCACAAGACTGGCACCACGTGCCAACGGAAAAGAACAGACTTTAGCACTTCAATAAGAACTGAAACTGAAAGAGAGAGAGCACACGCGACACGGAGTTGCGGAATTCCACCCCAGAGAATATTGGCCCCAAACCTTGGCGTCCCTTTCGGTATTTCTTTATATTACCTGAACTCAGCACAATGCCAGTACTCGCGCTTTGCACCTTCTCACTGAAGCGTGCCAGAGACTAAGCCCTCTGCACTTATTTAAAGGCCCTTCGCCTTGAAAAGCAGTTACATGAAAAGTAGTCAAAACCCAAAAGCAATTGGTTCCAAAAGCTGGCGCTGAAAACTGAACAACGTAAATCATGGAAATTTGTATAGGCTGCCACGTCAGCAGGTCAACAAAAAATCTGAAAATCTATACAAGTTGCCACGTCGACAGTCAACGCAAAATTCAAAAATCCGTATTGATGCCACGTCGTCAGCTTCTACGCTGTCTTTTGTGTGTGTGTGTGAGTCCAGCTTTATTTTAACTCCTTTATGTCACTTGGGTCCCATCGAACGGGATCCCATAAGTTGGTAGGACTTTTTCTGTTGTTGTTTGTTCTTCTTAGGGTCTAGGCCCCTCGGCCGTGATCTGGCCATGATCTGAAGGTTGGCTCTGTTCTTCAGTGACTTGACACGTCAACAGTTTGTGACATCCCCCCCTCTTGAAAGAAAGTAATCCTTCGCGATTACAACATATCTGCAAAACAACTCAAGTTAGCTCAAATTCTTTTGAGGGACATTTCGAGGGACAATCACTTTGCTCTTTTTTTGTTAAGGAGTTGGCTTTTCCTTTTGGATCTTTTGATCAAGAAGTTGGCTTCTCCTTTCGACTCTTTCAATCAAGGAGTTGGATTCTCCTTTTGTCCAGATCGAAACTCTTGGTATTTCGGCGTAGTAAAATTAGCTATCACACCCAGACATCACTAATCTTCCACGGGTGTTTTGATGCACTAAAATTACATACCGAGGCAATCTCATCCAAATTAGGAATATATTCAATGGTTGGCACATCACAATGCAATACAAATGCTCACATATGTATGTTACAAGACACAACGAACACACCGCTTAGCACTCCCCCAAGACAAACGGTCTACGTTATGAAGCTACTCAACGACTACCTCGTCCCCCCTCCCGCCCCCTCGCAAATAACCTAAAAAGGTCCGGGCATGAGCTCAGAAAACTGTACAACCAAACGCTCCCCAAACCGCAATCTACGTCACTTGGAGGTTCAAGCATACAACCAAACGCTTTCCAGACAATGGTCCGCGTTGTTCGGAGGTTTTCTATCATACAACGGAACGCTCCCCAGACATCGGCCTGCGTCATTCCAAGGTTTTCAAACATACAACGAAATGCTCCCCAGACATCGGCCTGCGTTGTTCCGAGGTTCAAACAATACCAAAACAGTATTTCTCACTTCTCCACCCATGAGTAAAATCACCAATCAATGAAACGAGAATTAAAACCAGAGTCAAACAGTTCAAATCAGCACCAAGACAGGTTTAAAACAGATAGCATCCATTTCAAACAATACTTTTTTAAACAATGTTTAAAAGTATCTAACTATAAAACAACTAGAGAGTTCATTCAGGGTTTTGTTCGGACAACCGAACTTTGAGGATGATTGGCTTTCCCTTCTGTATCACGGTGATGGTTCGGTTCCAAATCTAGAGAGTCGCATCATTCTTGTCATGAGAGGGCATACCCAAGAGAACGTCGCAGTTTCCCAACTCCATAAGGTAAAATCTGCTTTCCCATGATAATCTTGGATAGTCCCTGGAAGAGCACCAATGAGTTGTACCACTTTCTGAGTTTACCCCGTGGCTAGCTTAGCTTTAATTTCTCCACTCCCTGCATCATTGTTATGAGCGCGTGTAGAGCTAGAAGAGAGCAAGAAGAGGCGCTCACAATATACAAGAACTTGGACTTGATGATAAGCTTAATATTGATTATAAGGCTTAATACTTTATTAAGAGAGCTAGATACAAGACTTGGATTACATGACTTGAGTTCAAGACAAGGCTTGATTGCATGGACAAGAGTTGAATATAAGAACTAGAAGAGGGATTTCCTCATAGGAGCCTCACAACTGGTGTTGGCAAGAGTGAGGGGCTTGTGTCCAAGACCCCTATTTAAACTAGTGCTTGAGGAGGTTAGGACTTTCTAGGTTCTTCTTGAGGAGGTTAGAATCTTCTAGAACCTTCTTGATCCTTCTAGTTCTTCTAGAACCTTCTGGATCCTTCTTCAACTTTCTAGAGCTTTCAAGAGACTTCTAGATTCTTTCGGAATCTTCTCCAAGCTTCTTGATCCTTCTACTTCTTCTAGAATCTTCTAGATCCTTCTTCAATTTTCTAGACCTTTCCAAAAACTTCTAGATTCTTCCGAAATCTTCTCCATGCTTCTAGAAACTTCTAGAATCTCCTTGATACTTTTAGAACCTTCTAGAATCTTCTAGATCCTTCTAGAATCTTCTAGATCCTTCTAGATTCTTCTAAAGCCTTCTAGTGATGATGTAGGCGATGACACAGGCGATGATGCAGGCAGCGACTGACTCTCAAGCATCCATGACATTACCCCTCCTCTAGCGACGAGTTCCACGAGGAGCAATGGTGTTCCTTGACTGGAGCTTCCATGGATGTTGTTATAGAACTCATGAATTTTGGACCAATGACAAGGCTCCAACACTGAAACATAGAAGACTGGATAAATTTGCATAGACTGTGGAAACTGGAGATGATATGTGAGTGGATTCACTTGGCCAACTATCTTGAATGGTCCAAGTCTTTGATAATTCAGCTTTTGAAAAGGGCAAAATGTACGTAGATCATGGCAGAGAGGCCACTCGATCCTTAACCTTGCACGGTAGTTGTTGCATTTTGTGTTCCTTTGTGTTGACCATATATCTTTGTTGAGCTCTTCTAATATTCATCGTCAATTCTTTATGGATGCTTTGGAGATGTATGGCTAGATCTGTGGCAGTTCGATTCTTCACTCGATGATTCATGTGGACATCCATCCTTAGGTGTTGATGGTAGTTGATTGTGCATCGATGATACTGTTCTATGGCTTGATTCACCCCCTTTGTTTGTCTATTACTTTGTGGATGATTGGATAGAGAGAGATTAATCTTTACACTTGAAGTTTGAACAAGCCTCTCTAAAAGCTTGATATCAACTCTGGTCCTTGGTTTGAAACAATGTCACATGAAAGCTCGTGATAGCGGTAAATATCCTCAAAGAAAAGCTTTTCCATTCCTTCCCCAATGGATGAAAACAGATGATAGCCTTGGTGTAGCTTGCTAAGCTTGGTTTCAACTACTACTTCTCCAAAGCATGTTGAGAGAAGTGTGCCAATGAGATTAATTTGAGAAGCACCATCCGAATAGATTGGTTGCATGCATATAAACAGCACTGCTTGTTGGAAGAAGCCTCTAAACTTTGATCCTCTCCCATCATACTTTTCAGGTAGGTTGTCCTCATGCTCCTTCCTTTGTTGTGGTGAACGAGAAACCACGAGCAAATTTTGGTACATATTGGCTTCTTGGACTGGTGGTTGAGGCTCTTGCACCACTGGACTTGGAAAGCGTGGTTTCTCTACTTGACCCATTGGACTAGCCAAAATCATGGGTGGATTTTGGCACATAGTGGCTTTATAGAGTTCTTGCACTGGGGTTTGAAGCTCTTGCACCACTAGACTTGGCAAGTGTGATGTCTCTTCTTTCCGTTGTGCATGTAGCTCTTGAATTTTTGTTGCACCTTTTGCAAGGTGGATGCAATGCTTTCCAAAATAGATTGTTGCATGGCTAGGTAAGCCATGATGTCAGTCTTGCCAAACTATTATGAGCGCATATAGAGCTAGAAGAGAGCAAGAGGAGGCGCTCACAATATACAAGAACTTGGACTTGATGATAAGCTTAATATTGATTATAAGGCTTAATACTTTATTAAGAGAGCTAGATACAAGACTTGGATTACATGACTTGAGTTCAAGACAAGGCTTGATTGCATGGACAAGACTTGAATATAAGAACTAGAAGAGCGATTTCCTCATAGGAGCCTCACAATTGGTGTTGGCAAGACTGAGGGGCTTGTGGCCCAAGACCCCTATTTATACTAGTGCTTGAGGAGGTTACTTCAGGAGGCTAGGACTTTCTAGGTTCTTCTTGAGGAGGTTAGAATCTTCTAGAACCTTCTTGATCCTTCTAGTTCTTCTAGAACCTTCTGGATCCTTCTTCAACTTTCTAGAGCTTTCCAGAAACTTCTAGATTCTTTCGGAATCTTCTCCAAGCTTCTAGAAACTTCTTGATCCTTCTAGTTCTTCTAGAACCTTCTAGATCCTTCTTCAACTTTCTAGAGCTTTCCAGAAACTTCTAGATTCTTCCGGAATCTTCTCCATGCTTCTAGAAACTTCTAGAATCTCCTTGATACTTTTAGAACCTTCTAGAATCTTCTAGATCCTTCTAAAGCCTTCTAGTGATGATGTAGGTGATAACACATGCGATGATGCAGGCAACGAGACCGACTCTCAAGCATCCATGACAATCATAATCAAAGTGCATCAGCTTCAAGAATTCTGGATGGGTGAAGTTCTCCATAGCTTCGGGGTCAAAGAAGATGAAGGATTTCAAGACGTTGACTTTTCCATAAGATTTTCATAATTCACTAGAACACTCTAGGTGTATACCATAAATATTGGGTACTAGTTCAATAGTAGTTCTAGCCCTCTTAGCCGGAGGTGGCCTCGAGGATCTGCCTGATGTGGGAGTAGAAGGTTGCTCTGAGGACGTCGAGGCTTGCTCGCGACATGTATTAAAGGTATGCCTTGTTTGGAAACATTCAAAGCATCAACCTTCTTTTAACAAGGCGTCTCGTTGACGGTGTGTCAGACGAGGCCGTTAAGGCTGGTTTTCACGGGATTCCTGAGAATTTGTTCGTTGTTGCTGGGAGTTTTAGTTAGTGGCCGGAGTTGCTTCCGTGGTAAACTCCAACTTTCCTTTCATCATTTTGTAGCCGACCGTGGCATGGTCAATAAGCTCTTGCATGGTTGAAACTTGCTTGGACAAACAATATTCCTGCAATAGTAATGGTAATCCAATGGTGTAGCGCTCTCACTGGACCTCCGAGGGAATAAAATTAAAGGACACCGGAAGGTAGACATCGAGAAACCTTTGGTTGCAGTCCTCCATGGTCTCTGTGGCAAGCATTTTCAAGTTGCCCCATTCTGACCTAATCTGGACTTCGAACATAGAAGTCATGTAACTACGTGCAAAACTGTCTTGAAAGCTTGCCATGTTCTTGGAGCATGCGGTTGTGTCGCGATTGAGCTCCATCATTGCATAGCATTATCTTTAAGAAATCCCGCAGTCCCAAAGACAATGATGGTGACTCTTCAAAGGATGGTCACAAGCTGCACATGCTACCGAAAGGCCACTATGTACAAGCCAGCTCCCCACTGCTGTAGCTCTATGTGCAACCAGCCACTGGAACAACGTGACTCACCACGGCTGTCTGGCATCCCACAGCCTCGCCTAAAAAGCTGACAAGAACTCAGCTGTGAGACCCTCCTCTTGCCAATGAGGTGCTGCAACAGGACGAGCCTCTCTCCGTGCTGACAGTATGTGACGTCCCAGTTGAACAGTGTACTGAAAGAAAGGGACTCCTGGATGGTCGGGTGAGGAGAAAGGATCCCTCCAAAACCACTCTCCAAGATTCCACTGCACTCGTGCCAGTGGACATCACTCCCAAGCCCACAGCCTCCAGTGGCTTGTCCCAAGAGCTGCTGGGTCAGGATCTATGACACACGTCCTTCCACAGATGCCCATAACTCAGATCCTTTGGAAACAACGGTCTGCAACATGTGGGGCCTCTACTGAGACTTTGTGTAATCGAACCTCTCCCTGTAGCTCGAAACACATGGAGGGTACAGTCCTTGAGCAAGCCCGAACTGCGATGAGGACCTCCAGTCGCGTGAAGGCTCCCATCCATCTAGGCGCTGCTGACACGAGAGGTGTAAGCCACTGAGCTGGTACTGCCTTTGTGATGTCCAGACACATGCTCTGCACCCCTCTCATGCCCTGTAGTTGGATGCTTTGAAGATCCTCTGACAAACTTGAGAACTGTAGCCAGTCACCTAAAGTGCGTGTTGGACCCTCTGCCATGGGACCCCAAGCAACATGAGGCCTACTACCAACCAAGTGGCCTCTCTGAGTGCTGACCATGGGATTCCAAACAAGGGGCTATCTTAGGCGCTCCTCCATGTAAGTGGTGCTCTAGGCCTCTCTGCAGCTCCTCCTAGGAGCGAAGTAGGCTCACAGCAAAACAATCCTCAAGTCTCCTATTGAGGCCAACTCTACGTATCTTTGTGAAAATCCATCTAATGGAAGGTCGGGCCTCCTGCTCGAGGCACTCTAGCTCTATGCCGCTGAAGTAAAAGCTCCTTCCAGGGCTCCTCCCCTAGAAGCAGTCCTCTAATGACAAACTTCCCAAGAAGGGCTTTGGTGCAGGGTCTATGATCCCCAAACCCCCCCTGAGAACAAGGTAGAGTGAGTTGCCAGGCCACTTTGGCCCGAGCTATCTAAGTGTCGCACCGTGACAAAAGGAAGTTCCTGACCAACCTCTCTACCTGGCTGATGTAGGAGCTTGAAAAGATCCAACAAGATGTAATATACCACATAGTAGTAGCCAACAACACCTGGTTGGCCACTACGACTCTGCCTGCCAAAGAAATTCGTGCCGAACTCTAGTGTAACAACTTCCTCCTGATGGACAGGAGGAGAGGAGGAGGGAGCAGCAATTTGCTGCTCAGGAGACAAGGACTTCTTCTTCTGCTATTGCTTGTTCTTCTTAGGGTCTAGGCCCCTCGGCCGTGATCTGAAGATTGGCTCTGTTCTTCAGTGACTTGACACGTTAGGCAGTTTGTTACAAGGAGCAAAGGAAGGCATGAGCTTCCGCAAGAGAAAAGTGCTTTGAGGAAATAGAGCTAGATCAGGCACTCTGAGGAAATAGAGCCGCTAGATCAGCCCAAGGGTCTTGCATTGAGAGTTTGGGAGTAGATTCACCGATCTGAGAGTGGTAGACTCTCCAATTGAGATCGATATATCTCTACATGTTGCTTTCATAACAATACTCATGTACACCAACAATCTATCGATAACTCGCGTCTATTAAACCCTTGACAAAAATTTCTAATGGACAAAAGAGGTGATTGTATCCTATGGTTAAAGATTTGTGACCGTGTGTTCATGCAAAATTGAGGGTGTAGAAATGTAGTGTGATTGTTGCATAGGATTTTAAGAAGTTGTAATTATTGACGCTTGGAAATTTCTTTCGTCAGATATATTTCAACTTGGCTAGTTCTGGATGTAGCTTCTTCAATACCATTTCAACTCTTTGCTCTTGCTGTAACTAAGGAACTTGGGAGAGGACTCACTTACAACCTTCTTAACATGTTGCGACTATGGAGATTGCGGCGTGTCAGTGCTTTGTTTGCTAGGTGAGAATTAGCATATCAAATAAAGTAAATTAGCTTTCCTTTGCAACCGTGAAATCAACATCTATCATTTATTCTGTCATAGGCTTGAAAAAGATGTTCGTTTCAGCTACTTTTGGATGCGTTGCTTGAAGCTTTTTGGTGTAAGTTGCAGTCCCTGTTTCTATATATGTTTATAAAAGTTTAAGGTGGTTGTCTTATCATTTTAGTCTTTTATATGCAGGTAACATTATTGGTTGTTCATAGCGCGGGATGCTTCTATTACTTACTAGCAGATAGGTACCATGATGAGGCTCGAACATGGATAGGGACTAGCCTAGAAAATTTCAAAGAAAAAACCATATGGCTTAGATATGTTTATAGCATGTACTGGTCAATCACAACATTGACAACAGTGGGTTATGGTGACTTACATGCTCAGAATGGGGAGGAGATGATTTTCAATTTCTTCTACATGCTCTTTAATCTTGGATTGACAGCTTACCTGATTGGCAACATGACGAATTTGATTGTGCATATCACTGGACGAACTAGAAAATTTGTAAGAGGAGTAAATTGCACAGAAGTTTTGATTCTAGTTTTAAATCTTTTATTTGCATCAATTTGGGTTTTTTGTGTTTACGTTGTAGAGAGACTCTGTTCAAGCTGTTTCAAATTTTGCCATACGTAACCATTTACCGCTGAGATTGAGAGATCAGATGATGGATCATATGAGACTGAAATTAAGAACAGAGAATCTTCAGCAAGAGGAAGCCATGGCGGTGTTACCAAAGGCAATACGATCGAGTGTCTCACAACATCTCTTTCTACACACTATAGAGAGGGCTTACTTGTTTCGTGGAACTTCATATGACTTCATGCTACAACTGGTAAGACATGTTTTTGGACCTACAGCTAATAAACCTCTAATCATATTACTTAACAGACCTCATACGACTCATTGTATTTATTAAATGCTTCTATGCAAAAGGTGACAGAGATGAGAGCTGAATATTTTCCACCTAGAGAGGACATTATTCTCCACAATGAGGCTCCAACTGAGTTTTACATCTTGGTATCGGGACTAGTGGAGCTTTTGATGTATCAAGATGGAAGAGAGCAGGCAAGTTGTGGTACTTGTTAGTATGCAGTAGGACTAATCTCACTATTTATCTTGCTAGGAGTTTCCTTGTTGAACAAGTGGAATGAAGTTATCATCAGATAACCATTGCTTGTTGTGGCTCAATTGTGGTCTATCTAACTGCTTTTTGGTTAATTTTCTTTTGTGATGCAATCTGGTTTTTCCACAGCATTATGGAATTGCTGGAGCAGGGGATGTTATCGGAGAGATAGGGGCTCTTTGTTACAAGCCACAACCTTTTACTGTTAGGAGCAGGAAATTATGTCAGCTACTATACATAAATCGAAACACCTTTCTTAACATTGTTCAAGGCAATGTTGTAGATGGACAGATAGTGATTGACAATCTTTACCAGGTGTTCTAGTTGTTGATTTTATCTGGAAAAAGCCTATACTTTTGCAAACCAATTTATCTATTCTATGTATTATTTGTGACTTTTTGTTATATTTTTTGACAGTTCGTAAAAGATTCCAGAGTTCTCTCCATGCTTCGGCTTCCCATGGAGTTAGAATCCGTCATGGCTGATGTGGGAATGGGCATCCCTTTGAGCCTATGTTTTGTTGCCTCAAAAGGCAACAACCAACTTCTGGAACAACTTTTGAAAAGAGGGAGGGACCCAAATGCGACGGATTTCTGTGGACGCACTCCATTGGTGTGTAAGATTCATTTATGTCCCTCTCCTTGTGTGTTCTTCATTACTATGTCCTTAACCGCTTGGTTATGATCAGCATATTGCAGCAGCAAATGGGTTTTTTGAGTGTGTACAAATGCTTCTCCTCTACGGAGCTAACCCTAATATTCAAGGTTTGTTAAAGTTGTCATTACAATACCAGTGTGTTGTGTTCAAGTTTAAAACAACCATACCATGCTTTATTCTTACATATAGTGTGGATGACTAGAAAGATTCTAAAACACTTACATTGCTGCAGACGATGATGGTAATGTTCCTCTTTGGGAAGCAATTCAAGGTAGGCACAAATCTATTGTCGAAGGCTTATGGAGTGCAGGTGCTCGTTTGACGTCTGGAAAGGAAGGAGACTATGTGTGCAAAGCAGCTGAGGCAGGTGGACTTCACATTCTCGAGGACTTGTTAAAGTATGACAGTGATATTAACAGTCAAAACTCAGATGGATCAACTGCCCTGCATGTTGCTGTTGCACTAGGAAACCTTGAAGTGGTAAGGTTTCTAATAGAACAGGGGGCTAGCATTGAGGTTCATGATGCGAGAGGCTTGACACCATATGACTTGGCTGTGCAACAAAAACAAGAAGAGTTGGTTAAGTTGTTTCCAACCATAGCAAAGAAATCACAGGAGGAAGAAACTCAAGGGGATAACTATGACAGGTCACATGCAAAAACACAAAAGAACCCTACTAATATCACAGAGATTTTCTCTTTCCCTGTAGTCAGCGAAAGAAGACCATTATCTCAAAAAGCAACAGAAAGGGGTTGTCAGATAGATGCCAACTTTGACAGGTCGATTGTACATATGGTTTCGAGCTCGTGGAATGTGGATAAACATTTTCTTAATCGAAAAGATTTACCTATGCGCGTGACAATACATCGGTATCATCCCAAGGGCAGGCATGCCATAAAATCATTGGGGAAGCTCATCAACCTTCCTGGCTCCATAGACCAGCTACTTCAATTTGCTAGTAAGTGGTGGGCTATCATTCTTGTTTGATATTTAGGTGCTTTCAGTTTCTAAAAACCCATCTTTGGGGCATAAATGACATGCAATTGGGAACTGTAATTTATCTTGAAAGATAAGAAGATAAAAGACAGTATATTATCTATTAAGCACTTCGTGTGAGAGTTGGTAGCCTTGAAGGAACTGTGACCTTTTAGCTATTATTATCTTGTTACAAACACGTGTGAGCCATTAACTCTAGATCTAGCTTTGTGGTACCTAATGCAGCTTAGTGTATATCATGAGTAGTTCAGAGTTACAGATTTCATGGTGCATTTTGTTTATCTATATAGATTGGCCAAGTATGTTACCATATCAACTTAGTATATTCCTCTTTGATATAGAAAAGAAGGCAAGCTTGCTTAAGTTCTAGGTTTTTTAATTTCAAATAAGCTTTTTAAAAGTTGCCCTATTTTTTGACTTAGTTGCTTGTTGATGCGTACGAGCTAACATTTTCATGTGATTTTGTTGCAATGTAGGTGGCCAATTCATGTATTCTCCCGTGATGATACTTGGCAATGACTTGGCTGAAATAGATGACCTTAGTGTTATACGGGATGATGACCATTTGTATGTGGTTGATCAAGAAGAGCTTAATAGATTACTTGGAGTCCATGGAGATAGAAACCATGAAAAAGAAAGCTCTACGTAATTTCTTCAAGAAAGCTTGTCAGAATTTCTAAGAGAACTCCTAAAGAGTCGAAGCTTTGTGAAGTTACAGTAGTAGAGCTCCTTTTGGGGACCTGTTTAGACTTCATCTTGTACTTGCAAATCTGGACAAGGTGCTACATTAGCAAGAAATAAAAACAACCCCCCCTCCCCCGCGGTGTTTTTCAGACAAACTACTCTTTCTCTATTGTTGAAAGGCCATGTCTTCAAGAAATTCAATTAGAGAGTTTTCCTCCCTCTGTCTTCTCTATTGTTGGAAGGCCATTTGTTTTCAGTGGAATTTTGCTCTCCTTCTATTGCTTGAGGGATTTTCAGTAAATCTCTTAAAAATTCCATGTATAAGAGAGATAGATAGATAGATAGATTTTATTATCGTCCTCGGAGGTCAAATATGACCTATGGGACCAAAGTTACATGTGATGTATTATGTGTATAGCTGATGAGTGACTCTCGATGCTCCAAAATTGTAGTGATGAGAGTCGCAATGGAGAGCCCACACTTTGGCTGGGAGAGGAAAGTGTGTAGGTCTAAGTTATGGCTGAAAATGTGAGAGAAGCAAGTTCGGATGTGATCAAAAGCTGAGCACTCTAGTAGTGTGTGGTACTCAGACTCTCGAACTTGCAGTGAGCATAATGTGCACAATCGATTTGACTCTTCTCCATTGCCCCAACGCCCTATCTCGCATCGAAGGAAATGGGAGCTAAGCCGAATTGCTGCGATGGTGCGTATCGCGGACAAGGGAATAGGCTCAAGCATGTAAGTGTGAGTACGGTTTCCTCTCTCAGCGAAGAACATGGTTTTGTAGTTGGGGGCAATATAGGTGGTGTAATGTATGAAGCGTGACCCACCGGATTTCTCCCAAGCCGTAATACATTGGCGTTGTAGAAAAGCTTCATTCACTTGAGAGTCAATTGAAGCATCATGTAGCAAGTGTAATGCATCCCATCTCCCAAACCACTTCTTTATGTCTTGCATCCATCCCGTGCTCAAGATCTTGCTTTTATGCGTCTTTTGAACTTTTTTGCTTGCTTCCCATGCAATTGTAGGAAGTCGATGTGAGGGGTTTTGACGCATCTTTATCATGTACTCCACAACCCTTTCCATGCCCATAACCTCAATTGGAAGAGATCCCGACTCAAGAAGTAGGAGCATATATGGTGTTTGTGTCTTAACTTGGAGAAAGTTTGTAAGAAAACGCTTTTGGACATTCTCAAACTCTTTCCAAGTAGACTTTGAGATGCTTCCGCCCCACACTTCAACTCCATAAAGAAGAACCGGTGTCACCAATGCATCAAAAAGATACTTCTTGAGAACCCAACACTTGATGTTTCCCGCATTACACATGTTCTCAAATGCATAATATACTCTCTTTCCCGCTTCCAAACGACGCATAGCACATTCATGCCACTTGTGATTGGATGGAACCTCAAGGCTAAGGTACTTAAAGCTCTCAACAACTTCAAGTGTCTCGTTGTTGTACACAATGCATGGCTTCTCCTTATGGTTGGTTTTCACAAGCATAACCTTTGTTTTGGATTCATTTACAATCAGCCCACTATGCAAGCAAAAGTTCTCAAGGACAACCATAAGATTTTGTGCATCTTCTAAAGTGTGTGCTAGAAGCACTACATCATCCGCATACAACAAAAGCATGATTACCGCATTGCAAATAGTGACCTCTTCAATTTTCTCTTCCCATGCGCAATTGACAAATCGCCTTCTCATAGATTCGAGAAACCGCAAGCATAAACTCACTTGGCACTTGGAGTTCTTCCATCCTTCTCCACAAATTGCTACGTAGAATCATATCAAAGGCTTTCTTAAAGTCCACATAACAACAATACAATCGCTTGCCTTTCAACCGACTTTCCTCCATGAGAACACGAAGAGTGACAAGATGATCAATGGTGCTATGGCATCGACGAAAACCCGCTTGTCCCTTTGCACGCTTGTCATTCTCTTCAACCCAATCACTCAATTTCATCTCCATTATGCATCCAAACAACTTTGCCATAAGAGACCCAATCATTATAGTCCGGTAGTTGCTTACATTCTTTACATCCCCTCCTTTATGCAAAGGCTTAACCCAATTAGTACTCCAATCATAAGGTATACCATGTTGAAGTGCAAGATTGAACATATCACACATCCACTCATGGGTAAAATCTCCCGTCCATTTGATCATCTCCGGCTTGATACCTTGAAGATCTCCCGCTTTGCGAGTGGCCAACTTTTCAAACCCACCGCATACATCCTCAATAGTAAAAAAAGACGGCATATATGGGAGTGAACCATAAAATGGCATTTTTTCAATATTTTCTTGCTCATATAATTGCCTACAATGTGTGTACATATCCACTAGACTCAAGTTACCAAAATTCTCAACCCGCTTGCCTCTCAAGTTTCTCCAAAATCTTCCACATGCATGTGCCTTTTCTTAGACTTGAAATTCTTGTTGCTTTACTTCCTATCTTCTTCTCTTCTTTTGAATCAATGCCTTGTATGTATGCAAATGACTTTGATAGTTGTCTTTGTCCATAGTTGCATCAAGCTTTATCAAGGACTTTCAAGCATCTTGACATTCTTTATCAAACCACCTTTTGCGTGATCTATCTTTGTTGATACCATGGAGATGCTTTATGGCAAAGCATTCTTCCGCACAAGAACAAATAGCTTTCTTGAAAGCTTCCCATTTAGTTTCCAATGGTGCATCACATTGAAGCTTTGTCATCCATAATTTTTGCTCAACCATTTCAATGTACATTGGTGCCCGTTTAAAATCCATACATAGTGATAACTTTTCTTTCCTTTGGCTGAGATTATCATGCTTAGTTGCTTCTCCACATGAAAGGTCAATACATAAGGTGCGATGGTCGGATTCCGGGGTCCATTGACCAAACATAAAACTCTTTATGCAATACATGATGGCTTCAGAGAGTAGCATATAGTCAATCACACTATCCCCATTATGTCTCCTACATGTAAATCCATTGGTTCCACTCCATAAAGATACACCATTGGCAATGACCATACCCGTGCTATTACACATGTGTAAAAGTAACTTTCCATAGTGATCCGGCTCTTTCTCATCCATTGAAGTACGATCATACAAGTGAACTTCCTCCAACTCCCTTGAAATGTATGGCATATCAAATTGTTGAGTATCATGTTGCAATGTTTTTGTGCGAGCATTCATATCCCCAAATACAATAACATCACCTTCACCTTTGAAATAAGCAATGTCCTCTTCCAAATCAGAAAATGGTTGATCTCTATCCATGCAAGCATAAAAGGGAGAATCATGATGAGGAATGTAGCAACCGGCTACAAAAATGGGTGCTCTTTTTGGTGTCATAATTTTCAGCCATACATAACGTTTGTACTTGTCATCTTTCACAATTGATACAAAATCTTCCAATCCTTTCTTAACCATACATGCTAACCCTCCTTGTCCTCTTCGTTGCTTGAGATTCTTTGACCACATCAATGAATGTACATTGTAATCCTCCAAGCCGTTAATCCTTTGTGTATCATGCTCCCAAGTTTCAACAAGAAGTACAATATCAGCTTTGCTTGTTAGTTCATCAATGCCAACCCCCGCATTCCATGGGTATCCATTACAATTCCAAAAGCATATTTTCAATTGTAACTCGGTCTCATAGGTCATGCATCCCTATTTGCTTGAGAGACTTGCCTCCTCCTTGGGCACATTTTCTTCATGAGAGATCTCCTTGTTTTTATTATTCTTTTCCTCATATGCCTTGCGACGCATATTTTGTTGCTTAATAATGCGATCTTCACATACAAAACATTTTGTATCCCTCAAATAGATCCAACTATTATCAAGGATAATCTTTCGCTTGGTCTCATCCGGCATGGTGCATACAATTGGCCGTTCTCCCGAGCGAGGAGCTCCTTGCTTCCCCACTCTATGTGCTCCATAGACCATAACTCTGGATATGCCAAAGTGGGTTTTGAAGAAATCTTCAATAACAATGGCAAGAGAAGGAAGTGTCTCTAACTTCTCTTCGGGAATTCCACGAATAACAATGTTCTTGGAACGTCGCTCCCGTTCCTTCAACTCCTCCACATCCACATTCTCAACATTCTTTGTTTGAACCATAGCTTGCATGAGTGAGGAATTAGAAACCACATTGCTACCACATACATCAACCCAAGACTTGTTTGTGCATACATTTTTCATGTCGCATACATCCCGGCTCATAGTGTCAAATTTCTCCTCTTTCAATACATGGTCATGCTCTACTTTGCTCATCCGCTCCTTCGAAGCATTCAAGTCCACAAGAGAGCGTTTACATTCCTTGACTTCCTCTTCAAGTTGCATCAAACGTGTTGTTTGCATCTCAAGTGTCCTCTTGAGATTCTCATTCTCAACCACAAGTACCCTTAGTGTGCCATTCTCCATTGCAAGTGCTCGTAAGTCTTCGCCTTGTTTGTTTACGGTCTCTTGCAATGATATCAAGTACGCCATGATCATGGTTTCCGATGTCGTTGGTTGGGTGGTTGTGTTGCTATCTCCACACTTAGGAGATTTTGGAACATTTTTCACAATGGTTGTGGACCTTGTTGAAGAAGAAGAACCCTTGCAAGTGCCGGAAGACATTGTATGTAAAATAGTAGATGAGAATCAATTTTGTTGAACCTGTTCACTTCGGAAATGATGCTACAGAAACGCCTTCCATAACTCTGAAAATTTATGTCTTTACATCAATGCGTAGAGGACTTCGTGCTCTTCGATTGAGGCTATAGATCACCCAAATCGGAGTTCGGATGAAGAAGTTATGATCAAAAAAGTGGACTGCTGTCTACTAGGTCAAAAAACGGCTGCACTGAGAGAGAGAGAGAGAGAGAGAGAGAGAGAGAGAGAGAGAGAGAGAGAGACCATGGTCAGTTCTCACAAATATGTATCAATGCCAAAAGTGATTATAGAGTTCCTGTTCCTAGTGCCTTCCCTTGATTTTCAAGGTAAGTGGATTCCTCTTACACTAGAAGGAGATCCGCATCCTACCTTGGTGTATTATCGAGATTTTAATGGAGTGGATTTGAAGGTGATTTTCTAGGCTCAACATAGGGGCTTTTTAGTCATATGGGTTCTAGATCCTTGCCTACACGATCATGCTACATTGCCAGATGTGGACAAAGCTTTTGGCTGATTTTTATTGACTTCACTTAACGTGTGGCTTTTGCACCACTTTTGACAAGCCACTATGCCACTTTTGATGATTGATGTATCTTATCACTGATGTATCAATATAGTTGTGTGAATGGTGGGTTTCTTTACACTATTGAGAAGAACTCTTAGTTATTTGTTTGTTTAGAATAACCATCATTGTTTTATCATTTGAAATCCTCTTTTGCACTCAATAATTATTGCTTGAGTGCTTTGTAAAATTGCTGGAGTCTTTGAACTCTTGGACGGTGTGTCAAATTCTTTGTTTAGAGCATCCTATGCTTTCTTAGCATCTTTAATGCCAACAATATGCGAGATAATGTGACTGTGCATTGAAGCCAAGTGTCTTCCAATTAGGCGCAATATTGACAGGTCTAATATGCATCTTCATGCGGTTCAATTAGATGCCATAAGCCCTTGCACATGAACAAATCCATAGTCTACTCTTCCATGTGAATAAATTTTTTCCATTGTGGTAATCATGTCATTTTTTTAATTCATGAGGTGATCTTATTTGGGCGACGCTCAAATAGTGTTAAGCTACAAGCGTGGATATAAGCTCTTTCATTCATTTGTGAGAAAATGCAAAGGTTTAAACAAGAATTAATCGCAATCATGTCTAATTGTGTGTGCAACTTAGAATTTTTTGGCGGTCTTACCTTGTACAAGAGTACCGTGCACGTGCTTTCAACAAAGTTACTTTTTATTTTTATGCATTAAAATAAATAGGGTGGAAAATTTGAAATTGCTATCATTTGCAAGTGTTAAGTTTTTAGGGCTTTATTGTTGGGGATTGATGATCATTCACCAGTTGCACATAAAGTACGAGAATTGATTGGTCTCTCAGCCTATGGGACATCTTGTTGCAAGGATCAAGATGAGATAGAAAATTGTGATTAAGCTACTATTGTAGCACATTTAAGAGAGTTGTGGGGAGAGGCTTGCTGTTGAAGTTAAAAGGGGAGGAAGGTGACACTAGTGTTGTATTGCGTAGACAAGCTGCTTTTTGAGAGCCAAAGTCCTTTGATCAATGGTAGCTCAATATTGACGTAAGCAAGGAAGGTGGAGAAAGCAAAGATGCTTTTTGTTGACAGATCTTGGTTACAGACGAGGTACTTTGTGCATGATGCCAAAAACTATCTATGCTTTTGAGTTGCACCATTGCAAGATTGTTCTTTCCAATGTGGTTGCAATTGCTTTATAAATAATAGTGGAATTACTTCTAATGCTCTCAAAAGTGCAAGTACTACTTCAACTAGTACTCCCAAAAGTGTAGGGACAGAGATAGTTTAAACTCTTATGCAGCTAGTAGGGTACATCACTTGTCTCTTCCACAATAGCAAGCAGGAAAATAGCTCGTCAAGTTTTCCTAAGGTGGCGGGTTCTTCTGCTATGTTCCTCACAATATATCAATGTCATAGGGTGAGATTTTTCTTTGCCACCTGGTTCATTCTACCACCTTGAGCCAGGAGCATATTTCACTTCGCTTGTACGGCTCACTAAGGACAAGTTAGACTCCACCATTCTAAGGGACCAATAATCAAGTCTTGTTTCCTACCTAAGATGAAGTCTAGCTATGTGGGAAAATGTGAGGGTATTTAATTCAGCCCTATTTCTCTCTCCAAAATACGAGCTTTGTGTGTGTGTGTGTGTGTGTGTGTGTGTGTGTGTGTGTGTGTGTGTGTGTGTGTGTGTGTGTGTGTGTGTGTGTGTGTACATGTATGTATGTATATAGCTATATATATAGAGAGGGAGAGAGTGCCCCAAAATTTAGCAAGACACTAAATTATTTAAACAATTTTTTTATTGTTTTGTTATTAGAAAAGAGATAGAATTGAATTATCTTGACACAAAAAAATATATGTATCTAGATTATGTATCATGGATTATCTATATGTGTATGTTCAATGGCAAACAATATGTGCAACCTATCAATGTAGGTGCATGAATATGCTCTAAGATGTTTGGATGTTGGATGATGCGCAATAGGCGATGGCAAGACGGTCTCTAAACCATTGCCAATAACTCTTGTAGTTTCTTGTTATGCTTGGCCAAGGTCTCTTCAAGCTTTCTTTTAGGGTGTAAGTTGGCCATTAAGGAGGTGAGTGTTAGATTGAGTGATCCTCCTAGTCATGAGTGTGCTATACAGCCTTCACTATGATCATTTTCAAAAGGAAGATCGAGTGATCCTCCTAGTCGCATGTGTGTTATTCCCCTATGTTACTCTCATAAACAAATCCAACGAAAATTTTCTTTTTAAATGCAAAAGATAGCTTCTCCCTCAATAGAGGATGATGAGACCACCAACCCCCAAGCTAAAATATTGCAACTATACATATGATTTCCTTTATCAACTAAGAATTTAAATTAATATGCGTCAAAAAGCTAAGTTAAATATTGGATGGTATTGTTGGCTCTTGAGATGAGATAGTTTATTTGTCAACACAAATGCTTAGCTCACTAGTGATTTTTTTTTTAATAAAGATATTTAAAGATAGACATCTATTGTCCAACCAAAATAAAGTATGCAAAATTTGGAGCAATCCATCCAAAATTGCTACAAGGGAAAATGTTCAAAAACCTCCCCTTGGACTTTGGACTACTGAAAGAACTACATAGAGACTCACTGCCACATGGGCTAATAGAAGTCACATAGACGAATGCTAAGATGATACAATAGGTGATCTCATCATGATACGGTGTGACACATATTGAAGTATCCTCTCCTCAAATAATCATTACTATAGACCCAATGAGTAGATTGGGGACCATCCATATCCTCTATAGTACGACATTGTAATTAATATAAGGGTCAGGTGTAGTACAGACATGGAAATCGCTCTCATGTTCCTTGTCTTTGTCTTCATCCACACCCTTTGCTATGTTGTCTACCTTTTTCCTTGTTGTTACTACTCCTCCCATGACACTTTGAGCGGTGAATGACCTTTGATGTTGCAATTGCTACAATATTTGTTACTGTAGCAATCCTTTGAAAAGTTTTTAGGCTTGCCAAACTTGTAACAATGACTTTTATTTTTATTTGACCTAGATGATAATGCCCTAGACAATGATGCAAAATATGCTCCTCCATTTTTTCTTTGTTTGATTCTTTTCTACTTTGTGGATTGCACTTATCAGTTGTAACGAAGGTGTGGGATCCTTTTTCTCTAATAATATGACTATGTTGTCATAGGTGTCAAGCAGAGACTCAAAAGCATAGCTACTTTGTCTTCTTTAGGAATCTAGTACTCAATGTAAATGAGCTACGTGATTATGCTCATTAGCCTATTTCATAGGCTAGATATGTCCTCTCCTTGACGCATAACTAGCTTATGAAGATTTTTATTTAAGATTATTTTAGATTTCTCTTGCTCCCCTTGAAGCATAGTTAGCTTATAAATGTTTTTCTTTAAGCATATTTTAGATTTCTTTTGCTTAGCACCAAAGTTTTTCTCTAGAACTATCTGTGTTTGAAGTGTTGTAGTGCAACATATGTGAATTGCACGTAATAATCATGTTAGGCCGGGATAATTATACCTAGAGCTTGTTCATCATTTGCATATGCCTATGCAACTTGGGCTTGTGTCTGTGTGTGTGCGCCTTTAGAGGTGGATGATGTGGTTGCCCTAGGCTTGACAAATCCATAAATGTTTTCTCATTAGGTCACCCTGTAGATTTGTCTACCACATGTGAAAACACTCCCCGTTGAACTTCTCAACCCTTGTCCCCCATAGTGAAAAATAGAGGGGTCTACAACATGTGAAAACCCTCCCAATTGAACTTCTCAACTCCCTTGTTCCCCATAGTGCAAAATAGAGGGGTCTTCACTCTCATCCGTGTGCCAAGGTCAGTGTTTACCTCCTTGCAAAAGCACTATTATGATGACATGCATTTTGGATTTGGGTGCAAAAAATTTGAGCTTAAAATTTCAAAGAAGAACTTTAGAGTGTGTGTGAGAGATTAGTCTCAAAGAAGCCTTGGTGATTTAAAGGTTTGGTAAACTCTGTCTTAGCTCCCTTTGAGTTCGAATGCCTTGAAGCTTTGAAGCTTTGATGGTTTTGAGCTCCATTTGAAGTTGTGCTATGATGCTACCGTGGGAACACTTTCTTGGCTAGAGATGTTGAGAGCCCTTTGGGGCTTTTGGGAAAGCATCCCTAAAAGGGTTGGAGCTTGGAGGTCTTGAAGTGTGATTTGGTGCACATGAGAGAGGTTGTTTATGGAGAGAGGCCAGGAGGTCTTGTAGTGTGAGTTGTTGCACACGAGAGAGGTTGTTTATGGATCCGAGTGGGTCGTGGGCATAATTAAGAGGCTTTTCACGTCTGGCAATGGCTAAAAAATCCTTTAGTGCATGGATTACTGCTTATACACCCACCTAGGCCAACAAGCCATATTGATTTGGGAAGATGATGTCCACCCACATCCCCTCCTAAAATTGAGGTGTTGACATTGTGACCTTGTTGAGAGAAGCGTCCCACTTATGTTGGCCTAGCCAAGTGGGCCAACCCTATCCCCAAAGAAAAGTGTATTATGCTTCAGACTTGTAGTGTGGATACACACAAAACACACATACACACCCAAAATTAGGTGAAATTGGGAGGATAATGAGCAAGATGCTCAAGAACTTGGAATGCAAAGGTTGATAGCTTATGAAAGAGCTCTTGAGGAGTATTTCCTCCACACATAAACAATGCAAGAAAAGGGTTGGTGAGGTGAAACTACTTGGAGTAACAATGTTACAAAAACCGATACAATGCACACCTAAATGCAGGTGAATTTGAATGGCAATTGAGTAGAGAATAGAGATAAATTTTCCCAATCAATATAGCAAAAGAAATATTAGATGATGCATACCCTAATTGCCATGAACATGAGACCTAGAACTCTAAGTCAAGCCATGACCTAGCTATGGAGAGTTGTAGCTTGATGGATTTGCACCATGAACTTGCCCACACAAAGTTTGATCATAAAATTGATTAGAGCCTAGATAAACTTAATGGACCTAATGTGATTAGGAAGGTGCTAATCACTAATTAGTTTTGATACCAGCTGTTAAGGTTAGGGTTAATGTGGAATAATGAAAGTAGCATTCATATAATGAAAGATTAGATATAGAAATTGGACAATGCATAGTGTAAAAAACCAACAAAAATATTAGATTATTATGAAATGAACTAGCAACACTACTAGTGTGTGTATAAAGTGTGGCTACTTATATAGGAGTAGCAAGGCTAGTGCAAGTGGTAGTTCAATGGTTAGGTACACCTCTCAAGGGCCAAGAGGCATCTCCCCAAATGGCAAAGGAAAACCTCCTAATGTAGGCTCCAAAGGCACTCTTTTGGCTCCATGTGAAACTCACTTAAGCCTACATTCTATCACATGGTTTCATGTTGACTAGATGCAAACTAGGCTTGAGATTGTACACACCAACATGTTGTAGCATAGGCCAAAGGCCACATACCCAACAATCACCTTTAATTGACCTAAAACAGGTTTTTACAACATAGATCCGCATTCAATTGTGGTAGTGGCGGATGCGGATAGGAAAGATCTCATTCACTATATGCATGAGCTTTTTACACAGATCTTGTGGCATCAATTCATGAACAGTTGGTGGTATAGACAACGTGTTCCCCTCTCCTATAAACTTGGAGGCAACATGGGCTACTTGACTAAAGTTTTGGTTGTATAATAGATACAACATGCATTACACATTTGTAGTCTACTTGTCAAGAGCAAATCACTCCATTTTGATATGGACGTATAGTGTTGATTTGCGAGTAGATGCATGGGCCTGGAGCAAAATATTACTTATTTTATTAGTGGCTACCAATGGCAAGACTTCCTAACATTACAAGTCACCTCTTGATGATTTGTCCATTGTCCAAGGTGTACAAAAATATGGATATTTGAGTATCAATTGGCTCTATGTCCCTCTTGTTGTGATAGAAAGTTGAGGTCTACTATATATACCCCACAATAGTGTTGGGGTATAAAGCCCAATGTGGTCGCCCAGGTAAGTGGGCGGGCCGCCAGGTATGTACACATATTCTTTTGTAAAAACCTAATAAGAACTCACTATGCTCTACACATTACAGTAGAGCGAGTTCACCATATCGTCGTGCTCTTCTTCTCGCACTCTCTCTCTCGCGTCGCACTTCCGCTCGTACTCCTTCAACTGGTATCAGAGCTCAGATCGAGACTCGGGGCAGCACTGCAGGAGGCTAGAGTCACCAGCTCATATTGGAGTGAAATTCGACAGGCGAAGACACGGCCCCAAATCCTATGCGACGGCCCGAAGAGTTCGGTGTCGTCAGAATTTCATTCTGAGGTCATCTCGGCCACCGTTCGGCTTCAACAAAGGTCTACGCAGGCCATTTTCGACTACGTGGTCTCGACGGGTGCAGATCCGACTTTGCAAATTTGGGGTTTTCGGCCTACGACTGCACGTGATGAGAATATCGACACTCCCAGAGTGTTGATTTGTGGCTGTCTACACATCGAAGGACAGCTCATAGTTCTTGGAGGCGTGTCATATATGACACGGGCGCATCTACACACAGACTGTAGCCGACATCCACTAGTTCATCAGGTAGCTTGTGTTTGCTGCTTGATATTCCAGATTTCATCCTGACATTGCAGGTACTTCCACATGGGATGTATTGTCAGAGATGATGTATGTCTGTTGAGGGTTTGCTGGCTGTGAGTCACGCAGCAAACAACCGCCGCAGCGGTTACAGCATACAGTGGGAAATTTGTGGATGTATGACTTTGTGGGAAGTCTATGTACTGTCAGATTTACTGCAGCCTTTGTTGAGGGTCGAGTGAGGTTTTATTGAGCTGGGGGATTCTCGAATGTTGAGATCCTTTCGGTGATACAGGTCTTGGAGCGATCCCTCGAGCACCCTCACATAGGCAGCTAGGATGTATTGACTGTGAGTTAGACAGTTGGGATTGCATCTTTGCTTTACTGCCGTTGAGGCATTGTCGCAGTCTATGCTTACAGGACAGTGACAGGACAGTCAGAGACAGTACAGGTGCAGGACAGGTTTACCCGCAGCTTACAGTGTCAAGAGAGACAGTGTTTTTTGAGCTGTTTTTTGGTCTGTTTTTTTAGTACACCAGAGCCATTTTACAAAGGAGACTCTCCCAAAATTTATGCAGAATCTGAAGCTTTCTTGGTTCATTTGATAGGTTGATATTGGTTCAGAGGTCAGTTTACAGGGGAAACTCTGCCGAATTTTTCCCAGGAAAGTAAACCACTGTGAAGCGTAGCTATGGCTGGATCACAGGACACTACTCTTTACAATATCAAGAAGCTGGATGGAACCAATTTCCCATTGTGGAAGAAGTAGATTTGGCACGTGTTGGTACAAAAGCAGCAGATAAAACCTATAAAGCTCAAGGGGATAAAACCAGAAGATATGGACGAAGATGAATGGAGCGAAATGGATGAATTGGCACTTTCTACCATTATGCTGACTTTGGCAGAAAGCGTTTACTTCAATGTAGCAGACGAGATGTCGGCTTATCAAGCATGGTTAAAGTTGAGTGATCTTTATGAGAAGCAGAGTGCAGCTTCACAGGTATACTGGCTTAAGAAGCTTGTTGACTTGAAGATGAAAGAAGGGACACCTATGTCCAATCATCTAAATGAATTCAACACAATCTATAGTCAGTTGTCAGCTCAAGGTGTCAAGTTTGATGAACCTGTTAGAGCTATGTTCCTGTTGATCACATTGCCGGAAAGTTGGGACACTTTTCGCACAGCTTTGAGTAATTCTGCACCTCCATATGGTTTGAACATAGCAGGTGTAGAAGGAAGTCTGCTTACTAAAGAAACCAATAGAAATACAATGGACAAAGGCAAAGGAACAGCCTTAGTTGTCAGGGGAAGGACCAAAGAAAAGTACAAAGGTGGAAAGAGGAATCAGTCTCGTAGCAAGTCCCGCAGTGCTAAAGGCAAGAGTGACATAGAATGCTACCATTGTGGCAAGAAGGGTCACATGAAAAGAGACTGCAGAGAATGGAAAGCAAAAAAAGGCAAAGAGAAAGCTGAAGACCATGGTGAGAAGAACAAGTCCTCAGTGAAGATTCAAGAAATAAATGTGACAAACACTGTTGCAGAGGATGGCAGTCTAGTGTCAGGAGACATCTACTTCTTGAAGAATACAATGGACTCAGCTCTTCTTACAGCATATGATGGAAATGCACTGAGTGACTGGATTATAGACTCAGGGGCATCACTTTATGTGTCTCCAAACAAGGAGTGGTTTACTTCTTATGTGACCACTAAAGATCATGTTCGGGTAGGCAATGGGCAGACATGTGAGATCTTAGGTGTTGGAGATGTTCAATTGAAGTTTCAGAATGGCTCTTCTTTCACGCTGAAGAATGTGAGACATGTTCCCGCAATTACAAAGAGCTTGATCAGCACAGGTTTACTTGATGATGCTGGCTACGTCACCACTTTTGAACAGAACATGTGGAAGATATCCAAGGGTTCTATGGAGTAAAGTCCGGAGGACTTTACATGATTTATGTATCAAATGTCTCTAAAAATGTAATCAATGTAACCGAGCAGCTGAACGTTTCTTTGTGGCATAGCCGGTTAGGACATATGTCCAAGAAGGGAATGGAAATCTTGTCTCGTTTTGGTTATTTCCCTGGCTTTTCATTTAATGATTTTGAATTCTGTGAACATTGTCTGTATGGTAAGCAAACACAGAAGCCACATAAGCATAGAAGCAGTAGAAGAGATACACAGTTGGCACTTGTTCATAGTGATTTGTGTGGACCTATGCCTAACCTATCTCTAGGGGGAGCTTCTTACTTTATGACATTTATAGATGATTACTCGAGGAAAGTATGGGTTTACTTTCTCAAGCACAAGGATGAAGCGTTTAGTGTTTTCAAAACGTTTGTGACACTTGTGGAGAATCAGAGTGGCAAGAAGCTTAAATGCTTACGCACTGACAATGGTGGAGAGTATGTTTCAAAGGCCCTTCAGGACTTTTGTGAGTCAAAAGGTATAAAACGTGAACTTACTTCTCCTTACAATCCTCCTCAAAATGGTGTTGCTGAGAGGATGAATAGGACCATACAAGAGAAGGTCAGAAGTATGTTGTCTAATGCACAGCTACCAAATGGGTTTTGGGCTGAAGCTGTATCAACAACTGTTCATCTTGTAAATAGATCTCCTAGCAAGGTTTTGCAGAAGGATTCAGTGCCAGAGATGGTATGGTCAGGCAAAATGCCCTCATACAAGCATCTCAGAGTCTTTGGCTGTGAGGCATATACTCACGTTCCAAAGTAATTTAGGAACAAACTTGAGCCAAAGAGTAGAAAGTGCATCTTTCTAGGCTATGGTAATTCTGGTGAGATGGGGTACAGACTTTGGGATCCCGAATCCAGAAAGGTTGTCCGCAGCAATGATGTTCACGTTAATGAATCCAAATATCATTCTAAACCAGAGAGGGTTGAGGAGATTAGAAGAGTTGTCTTCCAAGAAGATGGACCTGCACGTGCAAGACAAAATGTCAGGGCTCAAGAGGAGCAAGGACAGGATAGAGTGGAACCACATGTTGTGGCTGAGCCTGAGCCACCTACTGTGTGTAGATCTGGACGTGTCACGCGACCTCCTGATAGGTTTGTTCCATCTATGAACTATGTCATGTTGACTGATTGCAATGAGCCTTCATGTTACAAGGAAGCAGTGCAAATGAAGGACTCCGGGAATTGGCAATTGGCCATGCAGTCAGAGATGACAGCTCTGCATAAAAACAAGACATGGAAGCTAGTTAAATTACCACAGGGCAAAAAGGCTCTACCTTGTAAATGGGTTTACAGGTATAAGATCACCGCTCATGATAGTCAGCCAAAGTACAAAGCAAGGCTTGTTGCCAAGGGCTTTGAGCAAGAACAAGGCATTGACTTTGATGAATTCTTCTCTCCGGTGGTCAAGATGACTACATTGAGATGCTTTCTTGCATTGGTTGCCATATTAGATTTGGTGTTGCACCAAATGGATGTCAAGACAGCGTTCTTGCATGGTGATTTAGATGTGGAAATTTACATGCAGCAGCCAGAAGGGTTTGTTGAGAAAGGCAAGGAAGATTGGGTATGCCAGTTGTTAAAGAGTCTTTATGGCTTAAAACAATCACCGAGGGCATGGTACCATAAATTCCACAAGTTTATGCTTTCTCAAGGCTACAAACGTAGTGAGTTCGATCACTGTCTATATACAAAGAAGGCTAAGGATGGTAGTTGGCTGATCCTTATTTTGTATGTGGATGACATGTTGATTGTTGGCAAGCACTTGGAAGAAATTTCAGCTTTGAATTCAAAGATGGCAAAATCGTTTGACATGAAAGACATGGGTGAGGCAAGTCATATACTTGGTATGCGCATTGAGAGAGACAGATCAAAGAAGTTGATTTGGTTATCTCAAACAGAGCATATTGACAAGGTTTTGCAACGTTTCAATATGGAGAAGGGAAAGGCATTGAGTGTTCCATTGCCACCATATGTGAAACTTAGCAAACAAGATTGTCCTGTGTCTGAGGAAGAACAGGCTGAAATGGATAAGATTCCATATGCGTCTGCAGTGGGTAGTTTGATGTATGCAATGATTGCTACTCGCCCAGACATTGCATTTGCAGTGGGAGTAGTAAGTCGATACATGTCAAACCCAGGCAAGAAACATTGGGAGGCAGTGAAAGGAATATTGAGATACCTGAAAGCTACAAAGAGTATGCGTATATGCTATGGGAGTCAGGAGCTAAGTGTAAAGGGTTTTACAGACTCAGATTATGCAGGTGACTTAGACAACCAAAGGTCTACGTCAGGGTATGTCTTTACATTGGCTGGTGGAGCAGTATCATGCCGTTCTAGATTACAAGATTGTGTTACTCAGTCTACTACAGAGGCTGAATATGTTGCATCATTAGAGGCATGCAAAGAATCAATTTGGCTTAATCGACTAGTAACAGATTTGGGAATCAAAGAAGAGATGCATGTGTTATATTGTGATAATCAAAGTGCTATACAATTGGCTCGCAATCCAGTTTATCACTCAAAGACAAAGCATGTGGATGTGAAGTATCATTTCATCAGGGAAATGCTCGAGGATAAGCAACTTCAGCTTGTCAAAGTTCACACCACAGAAAATCCTGTTGATCTACTTACAAAAGGACTTCCCTCAGAGAGCTTTGCGCATTTTCGCAAGCAGTTAGGTGTAGGGTAGTACATCACTTCTCTACATCTCTTGTATATTAGCTGGTATAGTAGCTTCTCTCACACTTAAAGTACCACATTGGACTTTAAGTGGGAGGTTGTTGGGGTATAAAGCCCAATGTGGTCGCCCAGGTAAGTGGACGGGCCGCCAAGTATGTACACATATTCTTTTGTAAAAACGTAATAAGAACTCACTATGCTCTACACATTACAGTAGAGCGAGTTTACCAGATCGTCATGCTCTTCTTCTCGCACTCTCTCTCGCGTCGCACTTCCGCTCGTACTCCTTCAAATAGATGGCCATAATACCCCATGTGGGTTTTTTGTGAGTGCCATGTGGAAATCGCAAAGGGGGGCTGCCTTGAGCCGCCCTCCAGAAAATCACCAAGTCTTTGAAAAATTAAAAAAAATCGCTTCTTTCATCCCTCAAATTTTCCTTGCTCACACATCCAGTGGATGAACCATAGAGGCCACCTAAAAACCAATATTATAAGATGAAAACATGGTCCTCCATTCCGCATTTTGAAGTCTTTAAAGCCTCAAATTGACACCCCCAAAAAGAAAAAAAACATATGGTACTCTATCCCATTGCATTATACCAACTTCAATCGACCATATTTTGCTGCTAGAGTCTCCAATTGGCGATCCATCTCTTCTTATTAGCTCGTTTACTGCATACCAACTTTTGAAACCCTAACAAGCTTGAAAAAAAAAAAACTTTGATGGCACGTTTCTTGAGGCGACCAAAATGGTGCAAATTTGGCCCTCATTGAAACTTCATTTGCTCATATCTTGGCCACTTGGACTCTGATTGGAGATCTATAAAGACCAGAATGTACCATAAGTCTAGCACTTCAAATGCACAATTGCACGTACTTCCTTGAGCAACCACAACACTTGTCTCTCATGGAAGAAATTTACAAATCACGTTATCCTATCAACTGCAATATCTTCAGCATTTGACGAGCAATTTGGACAAGCTTGGAGAGTACCCTAAAGTTCACCATATGCATCTTTAAACCTATCCTTGTACCTTGGCATGTAGATGTCCTCAACACTACTTCTCTCCATTCCTTACATCAACACTTTTTGGATACAACATCATTGCTCAACCCCATTATTGAGCATTCATGCTCAACCAAAAGCACGTTTATTGAATTCAAAACTACAAAATAAAGGAAATATTTGCGCAAACATAAAGTAATTGCAACCGTAGTTTTATTCTTATATCCTGCAGCTTTTCTTCAAGTGGGTTGTCCAACCCCTTCAATCACAATTGATGCACGTCAGGCATTAAGTCCCTATCAAAGAACAACTTGAGCCACATACCATTGACTCTATGCATGAGATGTTTACCATTCATTCACATTAATTGGTAGGTGCCATTGGGGAAAACTTTGTGTACCTTATATGGACCAACCCACTTCTTCTTGAACTTCTTTTGGAAGGTGATTGAGATAGCTCTCAATTTTTATCACTAAGTCACCCTCCTATATCTTTTGTCCACCAAGTGCTGGTTGAACATTGTAAGCCGCTTCTCCCTTTGCTTCACATTAGACTGTTGCTACTTCTCTATTCATTTGCAACGCTTCGAGGCATGTAATATTGTCCTGGAAGACATTTTGTTGACTTGTAATAATTTTCCATATACCTTTTAATCCACCCCATTGAACATGCATTGGCAGCAGGACCTCTTTGTGTAAGCCCACAAACACTTCACAAGGTTAGCTTCCCATTCTTCTACATTAATGCAACTAAAGTCAGCCGATGCTATGAAGAGTGCTATGCCGAGATATGTGTGCTCTCAAGGGTATGTCAAAGTGGTCAAGAAGATCGGAAGGTCAAGGGCAGGCAAAGGATAGCGGATCTGTATGCTTTATGTGGTTTTCAAGGCCAGAGTGCTTTGCTATGGTGCCTGCCAGAGGTGGATGGTTGAAGGGTGAAAAGTGTAGAAATGGGAGTGCCAAAGCTGGCCCTCAGTGTGGTCTACAAAGCCGGTCTAGGCGGCTCCTCAAACGGAGCTACGGTGTGAAAGTTATGGTAGCTTGAAGTTGGAAGTGGTTTGTAGATTTTCTTGCCAAATTGGGCAGTAGCAAATGGTGGACCAGGGTGGAAGTGAATGCATGGGCCTAAAGTGATCATGTTTTAGTGCATGTTGGTATTTTTGGATTGGCAATCAAAGTTCAAACAGACAAGATATGAGCAATTGAAGTTTCACTGACCAGTTAAGTGCCAAATTGACTACCTTGGAAGGCATGCCATATGGTGTTTTTTTTTCCTCGCCAGGATTGTAGAGGGTGGTGTGCATCATGAGGTGCCAGTTGGAGTTGGCAATGCCTCAATTAGAGCCACAATTACCCAAATACAAGCAGTCAAAGTTTGAACAGTTGTCAAGAGGATAGTGCCAAGAGGATTTCCTCTGTTTTGGAGGCCTTGATTTGCAGATTTGGAAGTCTTGCAATGTGGTGCCGATAAAGGGGATCAAAAAAGGCAAGGTGGAGATCCAGAACAAAAGCTAATCTATCTTGGAACCTAAGTCACTTGAGTCACATTACTTGTACACCCATCTCTCTCACTTGTACATTACAATTAGGCATCATCCACCCTAGCTCTCAAGGAGATCCGTCTGTTCTAACATGGTATCAAAGCCTAGGAGTTGATGAGAGCTAGGGCTAGCAATGGAAAAGTTTGGGCTTTTCTTCTAACTAGTCCTTGTCATCCTAATTGGGGCTATGTTCTTATATGAGCCACTTGCCTCATTAGGATGATTAGACTCTAGTTAGACGTGTTTAGTTGAGAATGCCTCCTTGTTCACTACTGACAACATTCATTTTCTCTACCTTGGCATTGCCCTTTTCCACTTTCTTGCCATCTTCGCACTTGTTCTTCTTCTTCTCGTCTTTCCACTTATAGCACTTCTTGTTGAGGTGACCCTTCTTTTTACATTGAAAGCATTCCATGTCCTCCTTATATTAAGATTGCAATGTCCACATGCATTACTATGCTTGTGAAGCTTCCTCCTAAACTACTTTCTCCATTGATCAACATTGAGAGTTATACCTTCCTTGTCTCGATCCACGGAATTTTGTTTAATCTCTTCAAAAAGTAAATATTATTTGAATCAACTTTAGGGTATCATTAACATGTTTAAAATTACTTATATCAAAAATTTGACAAAGGTTATGAGCGCAATAGACATAGAGCTTTCACTTTCTCATCGATCTTCAAATTTTGAGCAAGTAACTGACTAAAAATACATTTAAATGAGAACCAACATTGTTGCCTTCTTTCATCCTCAAATCGAAGAGCTACTTTGTAAGATAAAATCTTCTTTATGGGAGTTTCATTATCGTAAGTGTTACACAACTTTGTCTATAAAAACTCAATGGTCTTCTCAATAATCATGATAAAAGTAAATAAATTTTTCCCAAGTATAATCTAATAATAGACATTGTCAATGCATTTAATTCAAGCCAATCCTTGTCAGACATGGTAGCAAGCTTAGTTGACAAGCTAAGCAAAACATCCGGGATTCTGTCTTTTCACAAAGAAAAATCACTACCAACGAAGCTAGGTATATTGTAAAGCTCTACATCTAGCCCATAGAAGCTCCCATACTCAAGCATGAAACTACGACACACTCAAACGATTTGGCAAAGTTGTGATAATAGATGGACAATAACTTAGCCAAAAGCTACGAGTATAAACCAAGAGACAAAACTATGCCTAGAGAATATAGCAAAACATTGGTACAGTTTTGACTCTAAATGGATACTGTATCAACCAAAAATGTCATAGATAAACCAAGTAGAAACTATGGTTAAGGATTTGACAAAAAAATTGATAAGATTTTGGTATTAATTTGGCATACAACTCAAATGACACTCTAGGCCAAAACAGAATCCCAATTGATTCTAGACAATGTCAAGCCAACTCAGCTATAGAGCACTTATACCCATCTATACCTGTCCGATGGTGACACTGGGATAAGGGGAGTTCCAATCACCTAATCTGATGGGCAACCCAAGTCCCAATGTTTGTCTTTAAATGTTCTTACCATGGCACTTGCAAAAGGCTATTGAGACACTATTCAAAATAACTACCATAAAATGTCAAAAACGACACCACAGGAGCATACACAGAAATATCCCCAAACTTTCAACATAAACTAAGAAATATATAGATCAATAGTACTGCTAATGAGTAGATGTGCATAAACAAGCATTAAAGTCCATCAAAAGTCTGTCAACTACCACCTCAACTAAATTTGCCTTACTCACTGCATGAAAGGCAGCAACTCACAAGAGAGCAAAACACTTCCAAAACTGAATCAAATCTTATGTGCATAGATAACTCAAATTGAATTTTAGAGAGCATAAAGTTGCCAAGGAATCGTAGCGACCATAAGCAGGGATAAAATCGCTATAGGTTGGCTGTCTGCCACATAAGGCATCAAGAGTGCACAAATTGCAACACAGAAGCTGATCCAAATCATCATGTTAGACTGGCTCATCTTGGCCACAACAGCCTCAGTTTCTCAAAATAACATAAATTTGCATTTGATACACAATTCTAGCATGAAACCAACACTCCAAATGAGCATTCAAGATCCAACACTCCAAATGAGCATTCAAGAGTTGCAGCCGACCTGCTACAGCGTTATGTTCTTTTGGGTTCTTTGACCTGCCAGTGTTGCCCTTTATGTAAATCTAACTCCACCATTGCCTGTTGCATAGATTTTCACAGTACTCTTTTGCTCGCTTAGATTTCAAATCCACCGCTGTTGAAGCTTCAATAAAATGCACAAAGCACACACATTGCTCTCAACACGGAAAAATAAATGACTTGCTCAATTTTTTCTCTACGTTAGGACTTTGACTCCACTCAACCACACATCGTGAGATTCATGCTGCCGTTTTTTGGCAATAGCCTTCCAGGCTTGGTGTGGTGGCCAATGTTTGTGAGATCTGGGTATAAAGTGGCCCCTATTTACAGGTGCCGGCACTTAAGGCTCTATCCATGTCCGCCAATGCGCACTAACCGCCCTTACAGTCCATTATTGTTTGACAGCTTCAGTGACTTCCATGCAAATCCTCCTTGAAGCTTATTCCCACTTCTCTGAGACGAGCATTTGCTCGATTCAACCAAGCATATTCATGCACTGGTATGCAGCCATGAAGCTTGAAAACACGTACCATCACTCACCACCTACCCACCTCAAGGGTGCGAAGGTGTCAAAGGCCCAAAATAACTGTAATGCATATAACTTAGTGTGCACCAAGTGACTATTGCATCCAAGAATATTACGCTCGAGCAACTGTGACCATTGCATGCCAAGGCTTCACCGAGGAGGACCAAACGTATATGATTTCAAGTATTCAGATGTTAAGCTTATACAGAACATGTCTTATACACACATACTTTTCAAACAGATCAGTCCATTTTCATCCCAATGACTAGGGAGTTGTTTGCTTGTGTACGAGGTCATCATCCTCCAATTTACGGGCAAAAATAGATCGACACTCCTGTATAAGAAGTGCGAGATGTAATAGCAGTACAAGTTTGACTCAGAAGTAAGGTTTCCATCATGTGAGCAATGCATGGTTCTTAAGAGAAACATGATTCTTACTTTTTACCTTTGCTCCGACGAACTCTAAAGGTTTGCACGAGCGTATACCTGTCCAGGTTTTACCTTGACCGAAGGTAACAGTACAAGAGTACTGAATAACTTATTCGATGTGGTTCTGCTTTTAATAAAATTATCTCGACACTAGAAGAGTACAGTACTCAATGTTGGCATTTGGCTCAAGCTTATAAGTGCTAGATGGCCAACATGAGTGCCATTTTGCAATTTGAAATGGACCTAACCTGAAATCATAAACAATCAAGCTCACAAAATTGAAGGAAAATCGTCTACTCACGAAAGGGTCCGACTCTCTGTTGTTTCCACCTCAGTTGCTATTCACAAGCATCCAGCACCAAACTGGATTTTACAGGTTAGATGACACAAATAAATAAATTTATGAGCCAAAAGCCTGGCCCTGTCAAAGCTATGCAGAGGGCCAGACCCAAAAACCTCTGGTATAATACAACGCCGCCCTGGTTTAAAAACAGTCCTATGGTACATTAGTCTTTTACTCAGGCCCTCAAAAGGGCAGCAGCCCAACTAGTAAAGAATCACCTGACCCATTTGGAAGATCACTCTGTTGCCAGTCAAGCCGGTATGCAATGCAGATTTACACTTGATTCTGTGAATAGTCCGTTCCTCTTTCAAGATCCCTTCAACCTTTTGTTTTCAGTTTCAAGATCCTTGACTCGCAAAATAGTCTCTTTCAGCTTTTTGCGCAAGTCTGCATCGCTCACTTCTGCATGCCTCCGCTCTTCTACTAATTCTTTCTTCAGCACATCTCTCTCCTTCATGACTTCGTCCAACTTTTTCTGAGTGCCTTCCAAGATCTGCTGCGTATATTGAAACTGAGCTTTGAGCCATTCAACCCTCTCGGCAGCATTGCAAGCTTGAACCTGGGCCTCCAAACTCATGCAGCCATCCTCAGAAACCAAATTTCCTTCAGCTTGAACTTCTGAGCATGAAGGTGCAGCTGGTGCTTCTGAAACTGGGGCCGATCCAGTTTGAGTGGAGTAAGTTTCAGTACAAAATCTTCGAGATGGCACGCGCGGTAAACGAGACCTGGATGACCTGGGAAAAGCCTTAAGGAGACTGAATTGGGCACCCACATTTGAGAGGGCCTTTTTTGCCGTTGACCCACCAGAAGATTCTTTTGCCTTCTTCTTTGCATGATGGTTATGATAGCCAATTTTATGCGAATGAGTGGACCAGTAAACCTTCTGCATTTTTACCAGACGGGCCTCTAGCTTGGCAAGAACTGAAGTTCTCTCAAAGCCTTGCTTATCATGTGCGGGCTCCACAAAGTTGGCCTCAAGAACTCCGATTATCCCTCGCCCATGACTACTAGCAGCATTCCATACTCGCCAAAAAGGTTTGATTAGTCTATTCTTGTGATAGACATTAAAGCCCTGCACGTCTGCATGTTCTTTGGCATCTTTCACAAATCCAAGGGTGACAACAGCCTTCATATCTGAAGCATCTTCCATTTGCCCAATTCTTTCATCATCTCTTATCCTTTCATCGAGTGTACTCTTCAAAGGCCTATAAGTATGGTTCTCAACCATCATCATATCATCTACCAGGCAATGATGTCTAACCTCCACACCTCGAAGAAAAATTTTGAAAAAGCTTGGAAGCCTTAAGTATAAAATTGACAAATAGCTTCTCAAGGAATGCCTATATGTCAAGAAATGCTTAGAATTTGGCAGGTGCTGCGCCAGTGCAATGTTCTTCGGGTCCCTATTCACTCCCCTGAGTTGTATGTCATGAAGATCTGTTTCAAAGTCAAGCTCCAAGGCTTCTTGATCATCCAACCAAAGATTGGATACAATGATCCTGGTTCCTTGCTGACCAATCATACTGAGCTGTTCTAAAAGCTCACGTTCTGTTGAGAAAGGTGACCATTGCTTGATCGTTTCCATGTTCTTGTTCCAGTCACTTATTTGCCCTCGCAAAATCTTCTTCAAACCATAGCTTTGAACTTCAAAATCTACCATGGGAACTATAATGTCTTGCTGCCGTGTCTTCGTCAGAAACGAATAAGACAGCAGGCCAATACTGCGAGTTGCCACGCAACCTTCTCTTGCTGGGGAGCATGAAAACACAATGACATCAGCTCCAAGCCGCATTGTGCTTGTCTTGAAGCCGTTACCATATTGTCCAATCGTGTTGGTCATTTTGCTCTTGACAGAATATCCAAAAGACATGCAATGCCGCAAGCAGTCTGGATCCATTCCACCTCCATTATCTTCAAACACCAGCACACGACCGCTCTCACCTTCTGTGCTCTTAAGATTCAATGTGTCAATTCTGACAAAGGTTGCCCCATTAGAAACTTCATCCAACGCATTATCAAGAAGCTCTGCAATAGCACCCAAAGCCCACTTGTGACTGGTAGCATTGGAATGCAAGAACTTAGGATGAACTCTGACATGATCCATGCCATCTCTGTGAGGCTTCTTTTCAGCAGAATCACCCTCATAATCACCTGCCTTCCAAAACTGCCTTGAAAAAGCCTGAGTTCCTTTCCTGAATTTGGTAGCTTCTGAGATGGAGGATTGTTGCAAAGTCGCAGACACTGACGCTGCATTGACTGTCCGCTCCTCTGACAAGAGAGGTTCCAGAAAATCTGGTGGCAAATCCTCATCCTGCCTGTGTTCAGATAAGGATGATGATAAAGAGATCGCTTCTTCTACCTTCTCAAGCTTGATTCTCTTCTCAGGAGGCGAACCAGTATATGCATCATCTCTCCTCATTCTACCTGTTTTGTGAGAAAAACAGGCTCCCACCATGCTGTTTTCACCACTGCTTCTGCTGGCAAGTGCTGAAGTCAGTGTTGCAGCCGTAGAGGAAATCCGACTTTTAAGCAGCCAAGGTTCTCCTACTGTTTGCAATAAAGCCATACCATGGGTCCTGACCTACACAAATTCCAAAGCCTATTTCAATTAGTAAACACAAAGAGTATTCTGCAACGTCGGAAACAAGATTGAACAGCATGACACAGCATTCTGTTCATTGACTGCAACCCCCAATCGCGCCAAAACAATAAATGCTTATACAAGTTTACATAACCATTGCAACGGGCTAAAAGCCTTTTAATTGGAGATCTGCAAATATACTTATGGAAGTATCGGTGTCACAACAACAGCGTGAGCGTGATGCAACTGAAGTCTTCCAACTTTTCACTAAGAAAATAAATCTTTCAATCAAATTCTTATCGAACTGCGTTGAAACAAAAACAGTGTATTATAAATTAAAAAATCCACAAAGAAATTTCTCTTCAAAGAACATCTATCATACCAGCAAATACGATTACCAGATGACCACAAACACCGACAAAAAACTCGTGCCAGACTGACACCAAACAACGGATCTTCCTTTTTGAGATATTTACGACACCGACAAAAACTTGTGCCAGACTGACACCAAGCAAGCAACGGATCTTTTGTTTTGAGATATTTTACGACATCGGTTTTCATCATTAGCCAAAAACCATGCCTGCAAGATCTCTACAGTTTTTCACCCTTACAAGCACACGCACACACAGAAAGACATAAATAAGACACTTCAATCTCTGTAGTTCTTCAGACAAGGCATTTCCCTGACAAAAACAGAAGCCAAAGCAAAGAGACGCGCAAAAGCAAACAAGAGGCCTTTTCAAGCGAGCAAACCTGGAGTTTCTGCCAGCGATGGTATCGCAAGATCCGCAGACGCGCAAGGAAGGAACCCCTCAAAGGTCAGGGACATGGGGAACCGGAGATCTTTAATAGGAAATCTCGCCGTATACAACGAAAACAACCCTTCTTAGTATCAGACTCCCAATATCCCTTAAGGAGGCTTCCCACCAATGGAGGCGAACAATAACGGATACCCTACTGACATGCAACTTTTAAACATGTTGAACTGCAGTTTGTATGCACCACACACACACAATCTGTATACTTTTCATCCCTTTCTTGCATTGACTATGTTCACGGAATGACTTTTTTGCAATGAATATAATATAAGCAAGCAATTACCTTTGTTGACCCTTACATGCACAGAAAAATAGATAGGATGTGTCAAAATTTTGGTGGGCTTGGAAAAATTGAGCGCACCCTTTTTTCCACAAGTCTAGCCTTATACCGATCAACACTGATGTTTTGCTTGCGTTTTAACTTGAAAACCCACTTGGTACCAAACAAAAACCAAGTGTCATTCTTCACAATAGCATCATTGTCATAAAATCTAATATCTAACCAACCCAAATGATTTTCTCATATTAAATTTGGTCATTTAATGTGGGAGAATAAACGGAAACAAGGGTTGGTATATAAACATGTGCTTATGGATCTATCTCAATACGGGACCAAGGTTAAAGGGGTCCAAATGAGAGATGGTCTATCAAAAAGCAAGGCTAGCTAATGGAGCTTAAAGACCTTAGGGTTAGCGTCATTAAAGACTTCCAAAGGTTAGTGTTAAAAGTCCTTTGACCTTAAACAAGCTAGGGTTGTGCTTGAGGTGGGAACCTGGCCCAAGCTTGAGGTGCTTGTTGACTAAGGTGCTTGTCGTGCTTGCTAACTAAGGTGCTTGAGGTGCTAGGGTTGTGCTTGAGGTGGGAATTTCCCCAAGCTTGAGGGGCTCAAGGTGTTTCAAAAGTCAACAAGTATCCCTATTCATGGGGGGGCGAGCCCTCATTGTAGGATCATGAGAGAGAACACACACACCCTCACATAAGTCAAGCCTTGCCTAAAGAAGCAACACGGACACATGTCAAGTTCATCTCCATGTTGCCGTATGTGCGTAAAGCCTATTGGTTGGCCTCATAAGGGATCCAATGATAATTTAGCTAATTTACTTAATTGTTTATGTATTTATCAAGTCCTCTCTCTCAAAGGGGAAAGGAGGACACTTGTCCCAAGGCTAGCATGGTTGCTTGATTTAATTAAAGCATGTGATTGGCTCTTGTAGGGATCCAATCAAATTCTCTCATGAGCTACAAGGAGGGGTCTACCACAATCTATTATCTCGATTGAGAGGGACTTAGTTCGAGGTACACTGTTGGGAACTATAGTTTTCATAATGGAGTCTCTTTGGGCTTGCCTTTGGCTTAGCCATTATTGAGCTACGAGCAAGCTCAACATGAACCATAATCAACCGAGCAATGTTAGACCCTCTCCGCTAGTCTTTGCAATCAACAAACTCTAAACCACGGGTGTGGCTACTTGAGAACTAATTTTCAAAGGTAAACAAGAGTAACGACTAAGGTTTTTGAGGGTACCAAAGCACAAAGTAATCTATACATAAGTTTAATTAGCATGGTTGACAATAACCAAGAGAGTAGAATAAACATTGATAACTTTGATTTTGCACATGAAGGTGCTAATGATGATGCCTCAATGTTTGTTAATTATCTTGCTACTAGGTTGCAACAAGCTATGGGCAACCCTACTTTGCAAGCTGAAGTTACTCAACAACTTCATGCTTATGGGATTTCCCTTCCTCTCCAAGAGGAGAGAGAGCTTAGGAGGCCTCTTGATGAGACTCCCAGAAGAAGACTCTCTCCCATAAGAGAGGAGGAATCCAAAGAACAAGAAAGAAGTGAATCACTAAGTATGTGGCTCCACGAAGACGGCGGTCTAGACGATCACCAACTCCTTCCAAGAAGAAAATATCAACCCATAGTCCTTCTCCTCATCACTTCGAAAGGAAAGAGAGGAAACAAAGAAATAAAAAGGCAAGAAAGAGGTCACCCTCTTCTCCTTCTTCTTCACATTCCTCCTCTTTCGACGAAAGCAGCGGATATTCTCCTAGAGGATACACGAGGAGAGGACATTGCAAATCCTACCTTGCGTGGAGAAGGTCCCAAAAGCTGAAGAAATTCAAATTGGGAGGAAAGAGTATCTCTTTTCTTACCTATGATGTCACCTTTGGTGCCACTGACAAAATATTGGCCTTCATCTAGCAATTTGATGTGGCCTTTGGAGACGAGGGCTTCACAGAGTCCTCCAAGCTACGTCATGTAGCTATGCACTTCCAGAAATCTTCTTGTCAATGGTGGGCTAGCCTTCATGGCAACGGCGAAGCCCCAAAGACATGGAAAACTCTACGAGTTTCCATCATGAAGCAATTCCTTGCAAGCGATGCCAAGGACAAAGTGCTTATCGAATGGCGGACTTTGAAGCTGCTCTCCAACGAGTCTATCCACAAGTATGTGGACAAGTTTTGGGATTTACATCTCAAGGCTATTGTCTTTCAAAAGATAGACTTCGTCGAGCAAAAGCAACAATTATGTGCGGGATTACCTGAAGAAATGGCCGAGTATGTCAACTCTCAACGGCCTGGTTCTATCACCGAAGTAATCCACCTCACTATGGTTACTTTGCACATCAATTTCCAACAAGGGTCTAGAAGTAATGCCAAGCCAATGGAAAGCAAAGACAAAAATGATGTAAAGAGAAAAAACAATGCCCAAAATTCTTCCCAAGGCAATTCCAACAACAACAGCAATAGCAAAAATCGGTCCAAGGAGAAGGAAGTTTACAAAGGTAAAAATAAACTCTCTCCTAAAGAGCTAGAAACTTTTTGTAAGGGCAAAAAATGCTTCAAGTGTGGGGGGGCAAGGACATGGCTACCTTTCTTGCCCCAAAAGAAATGCCCTCAATGAGACTCCTAGAGCTTCAACGATCGAAGCTCCAAAAGAGGATGCTCATTGCAAAGGATCACCTCTCTTCTATGCTTGGGGGAAGGTAAGGGAGCATGATGCCTTCTTCTTGTTTGACCCTGGCTCTGCTTACACTTGATCCTGGTATGTGTGCATACTATAGACGCTTCATAGCCAAACTCTCTCAAATAGCGGGACCATTACATGACTTGACAAAGAAGAATGTTAAGTACTCATGGACTGATAAAGAGAAAAATGCTTTTGACAAGCTCAAAGAGAAGCTTACCTCCCAACCAGTCCTTGTGCTTCCGGATCTCTCAAGCCATTTGAGGTCCAATGTGATGCTTGTGGTGATTTCCTTGGACCAGTCTTGCTTCAAGAAGGGCATGCTATAGCATATGAGAGTCGAAGGCTCAATGCCAAATAACGAGTCTTGGGCATATACAAAAAAGAGCTTTTATTTGTTCTACATGTCCTAGACACATGGAAGCACTATCTATTGAGGACTCCATTTATTTTGCAAACAAACCACCAAAGTCTCAAGTACTTCATGACACAAACCAAGCTTTCTGAGAAACAAATGAGGTAGGAAAATTTTCTTTCGCAATTTTATTTTCATATTGCTCCCATTGCTATTAAGCAAAATCAAGTGGCTGATGCACTTTCACGATGACCAAGAGTCAATGTGGAGTCTATAGCAACTCACAATGATCTATCTTCTATGATAGATGAGTATGCTACTAACCCTGACTTTAGAGACATAATGTCAGCCCGTGCTTTGGGGAAGAAATAAGAACCATTCACCTTGCAAGATGGTTATATTCTCCATGGCAGTAGGCTGTGTGTTACTCACTCTCTTGGTTGAGAAAGTCATGTATGAATCCCATGCCCCTCCCTATGAGGGGTATAGAGGCATTCAACCTACTCTTTGAGGAGTAGAGACGTACTTCTATTGGCCTACCATGGAAGTAGGTATACAAGAGTATGTTTCAAAATGTGTGGTATGCCAAAAGACCAAGTATGATAGAGGGAAGCAACCTGGATTACTCCAGCCATTGCCAATCCCTAATTCACCATGGGAGAGTATATCAATGGATTTTATCTTTGGATTACCCAAGTCTATCCGTGGGAATATGGGAATATGGACAATAGTTGACAGGTTTAGCAAGCAAGCACACTTTATTCTTGTCAAAATGACTATTAAGGCACACCAAATGGCAACCCTCTTCATATCTCATATTTTCAAACACCATGGATTGCCAACATCCATCGTGTCAGATAGAGATCCTAGAACGACCATTAATTTTTGGAAAGGTCTCTTTGAAAATCTAAGTACAAGATTGAATTTCCCTTCCGCCTATCACCCACAAATGGATGGCCAAAGTCAAATAGCCAATCTTATGATTCTCGATCTACTAAAAGACTTACGTTACAGAAGTAGATCAACGCTCACAATGGGAGAAGTGCTTACCCCTTGTAGAGTATGCGTACAATAATATTGTTCATACTACTACGGGAAAGGCACCTTTTGAGATCATAGAGGCAAGACCTAAAAGTCCCTTGCTACTTAAAGTACATGGAAAGATCTTTGTTGCTGATGAGTATAGCGACAACCTACAAGAATCTTTCCAAAAGATTAAGGAGTCTATATCCATCTCTAAAAAAAGGCAAAAGACTGGTGCTGACAAGCACAGAAGGGTCTTAACATTCAAACAAAATGATTGGGTCTTACTTAAGATTCCCAAGGCTCGATTGAGGCAAACAACGGGCATAAATCATACGGGCCATCAAAATTATTATGCTAAACTAGCAAAAAGATACTATGGTCCTTTTCAAATCTTGAAGCCAATCAATGAGATGGCTTATCAACTAAAGTTGCCCAATCATTGGCTTACACAATTCTTTTCATGTGAGCCTACTTAAGCCCTACAAAGGAGAGCCACCAAGTGAACCAATTATTGAAGACCCCCCAAAAATTGAAGACCAAGAAGAGGTGCTACAACCTGAAGCTATCCTTTGGCATGAGGACAAGGTGCTATGACATGGTAAGATTATCGAAAGTTCAAAAATTATCCTTTTGAAGATGCTAGATGGATGCAAGGAATACAGCTTTAAGGATAGTATGAACCTTGTCAATACTTACAATGCTACATTAGAGTAAGCAAATGTACTTTTAAATGATCAATGTTTTTGTCTTATAAGACTAATTCTCTTTTCCTTATGTACACATTTAAGTAGTATGCATGCTTAGAACCATGTTGTGATGACGACATCTCTCAAACACCAAGTAGAATTTGTCACTCTACTTTGGGAGAATGAAATGGACTGAAGAGCAAACATGCTTGCGGCAGCTAAGTCTCCCAAGCCCCAAATGGATCAGTCATGTCGTAGGTAAAAAGGGATCCTCTACCCGCTAAGAAACATCCACTAATGACTAAGGCTTTATCTCTTCTACCTCATAGTTGAGGACGACTATGATTTCAAGAGAGAGGTAATGTCATAAAATCTAATATCTAGCCAGCCCAAACGATTTTCTCATATTAAACTGATCATTTAATGTGGGAGAATAAACGAGAACAAGGTTTGGAATATAGACATGTGATTATGGATCTATCTCAACACGGGGCCAAGGTTAAAGGGGTCCAAATGAGAGATGGTCTGTCAAAGAGCAAGGCTAGCTAATGGAGCTTAAAGACCTTAGGGTTAGCTTCATTAAAGACCTCCAAACTTTATGTTAAAAGTCCTTTGACCTTAGGCAAGCTAGGGTTGTGCTTGAGGTGGAAACCCGGCCCAAGCTTGAGGTGCTTGTCATGCTTGCTGACTAAGGTGCTTGTTGTTCTTGAGGTGCTAGGGCTGTGCTTGAGGTGGGAACCTACCCCAAGCTTGAGGGGCTCAAGGTGTTTCAAAAGTCAACAAGTATCCCTACTCATGGGGGGGAGAGCCCTCATTGTAGGATCATGAGAGAGAACACACACACCCTCACACAAGTCAAGCCTTGCCTAAAGAATCAACATGGACACATCTCAAGTTCCTCTCCATGTTTCCCTCATAAGGTACCTAAAGCCTATTGGTCGGACTCTCAAGGGGTCCAATGATAATTTAGCTAATTTAGTTAATTGTTTTTGCATTTATCAAGTCCTCTCTCTCAAAGGGGAAAGGGGGACACTTGTTCCAATGCTAGCATGGTTGCTTGATTTAACTAAAGCATGTGATTGGCTAAGCTTGTAGGGGTCCAATCAAATTCTCTCATGAGCTACAAGGAGTGGTCGGCCAAGTGAAGCTAGGGGTGTGCTTGGGGGGTATACTCTCTCTCACACACACACACTCACAAGCTCATTCTTGCTTGGCAAAGTGCAAGACCTCCATCTCCTTCTTCAAGCTTGTTGAGAAGTTGAGAGCCTACACCAACACTCTTGGCTATGGAATGCAAATCCAACCAAGAGCTATGCTTCTATGCTTAAGCTTGCCATCTTCTTCATCATCATTATTATGCTATGCTATGCAAGAAGAGTGATGATAAGTGAGGAACTATCTCTTTCTCGTATGTTACTTATTCTTCCTCATTCCCCGCTAGCTCTCTCCACCTTTGAAGGTGTTTGAGGCCTTGGGACTGAGGCCCAGGATGGTTAATGCTTTTACAAAGTTTATGCTATGCTCGTGATGCATGAAGCTTTCCATCTTCATTGCATCGCCTAGGTCACGAGGAACACAAAGATTGTATTGTACCAAGTCTCTCTTGATGGGAGAATATGTAATACAAAAGCCTATTGGAGGGGGGAGTGGCTCCACATAAATCCGGTCCTCAATTGTTGTCAATTTCTCTAAACTCTCTCTCTTGCAAAAGTATTGTTCATGCCAAGTTAAATAAATATATGGCTATGTTGCTACCGCTAATTAAGTTCACCCTCTATGTTCTCAAAGTAGTCTCATGGAAATGCTCACTCTAATCCTCTTAATTCCACTATTCTCAAAGTTCTTAGGCCATTTCCATTATAATCATACTAAATTAAATTGCATCCAACCAATTTTTGGAATTTTGTGCTTCATCAAATGATAAAGGTTCTTCCTCATCATTTGTACTAGTCATAGCCAAAACACAAGTATCTAATGCATAAGAGGCATGATGAGAACATAAACCTATATGATTAGACAAAGGTGCACCCAATGTTACTGGCAGGCAAGGTTTGCACCAACCATCTTGGCATACCTCTAGCCTACTCATGTTTAGCACTATCCTCATCAATTTCATCTTGTATATCTACATCAGCAAATGGATGACCTATAACATCATATGAAAATTATATGGCCTACACAAGTGTCTCATTGGGGATTATATTTGTACTCACACCATTTAATTGGAGGCAACAACATATCATATACATTTTGTGAGCTCATATTTGTTGCTTTGGTACATGCTAACAGGATCGAACTCCATGCTCCACAAAAACAACATCTCGACTAATCAAGATATGCATCATTTGTGATTGAAACAACTTAGTACTTTTGCATTTTAGATTGTAACCAATAAAAATATTTTTTACGATTTTATCATCCAATTTTTTGCATTGTTGATCATGCACTAATGCATAAGACAAGCAACCAAACACATGTAAGTGACCAAGATGAGAGATATACGGCATTGTACATCGATATTTTATCCCATGTCTCACCAGAAATGCATTTAATTGCTTACATATATATCACCCAAATTCCTTAGATTCAGGCTCATTTCAGCCTTCATTTCCACTACAAGCAATACTCCGAATGCAATCTCATCCTTTTGTGCAGAAATTTTTCAAGTGCAATTTTCTATAGAACGCGTCTCTTATAGTCCTTTTTGGGTTGTGCTACATAGTACATGTTTGTCCTACTTTGTTTTCCTCTTTCAAAGTAGTTTTCACATCAGGTGCAGTCACTCACCATGGGTGACAACAACGAATATTTGCTACCAAGGACGAGTTGGATGGGGATAACTACCCAATGTGGGATTACTTGATGATGCATGTTCTTGTGTCAAAGGGCATGTGGAATGTTGTGCAAGGCATTGATGTACGTTCGCCTTCTATGTCTGCAAGATTTTTTGAGGATATTTCAGTTTCTAGCAGGTCTGTTGCTACTAGAGTTGTTTATTTACAATTGAGTAGTTTTGTTGGATGTTAGAGATGCACAATCTCATGCATTGATTGCATTATCTATGAAGCACACTATTACTTCTCACATTTTCTCAGCAAAATATGGTCGCTTCTTTGCCACCTCTCGAAACACCTTCTAAGCATGTTTGTGAAGGTTATATTTTGGGTGAGATGCAGCAAGTTTCCAGAGGATGCTTCAGTAAGGGCTACATGCAGGTTGCAACTTGTGCATGGTGATGTTTATGGGCCTATGCAAACTCCATCCCTGGATAATTACCTATACTTTGTGACTTTCGTTGATGATTATTCCATGCATGCATGGGTGTATCCGCTTAAAGCCAAGTCCAAAGTGTTCATGTGTTTCAAGCAAATTTTGGTTATGGCTAAAAATGTCTCTAAATGTACTATGGGCACCCTCCCTTCAGTTCAAGGAGGGGAGTATATGTCTCATGAATTTAATGCATTTCTAGCTAGTCATGGGATAAAACACCAACGTAAAATGATATATATACCTTAACAAAATGGTGTTGCTAAAAGAAAAAACAGGTTGCTTACAGAGATGGCACGATGTATGGTCAAGAGTCAAGCGTTACCACATTTGTTTTGGCTTGAGGCTATCATGTGTGGTACTTATGTACTTCACATGTGTCCTACCAAGTTCTTGCATCCAATGACTCCTTATGAAGCATGGCATGATAAAAAGCCATCTATAAATCACATGCGCATTTTTGGTTGTTTAGCTTATGCTTTAGTGCCATAAATACAACATAGAAAATTGGATGATAAGATTATCAAATGCATTTTATTTTGCTATAGTCTTGAAAGCAAAGTTTATAGTTTATACCATCCACAAACAAATGTATCTTGGTTTCACGAGATGTTGTATTTGTGGAAGATTCTATTCAGTTTTTTGTATCATTTACCAAAGGTAGGTATGTCAGCTCACAGGACATTGTGACACTTTGTTGCCTAGTTTTTATGGTGGAAACTTGAATGTAAGTTCCAAAGAGGCAAATGTACAACCTATGGGGGTTTTGGAAAATGTAATGGATTAGCCTATTACAAATGCAGATGTACATGACGTAGAAAGGAGAATGAAGAGGCTAGGGGTATGCCAAATGTCCCGTGCATACTTTGCATGATAGTAAATTGGATGCACCTATGTCTAGTCATACTCGCTCAAGTTCTTGCCATGCATCATATGCATCAGATTGTTATGCTTTGGTTGTTTTTGGTTTGTGCGATAAAGAGAAACGTCTTTTTTCTAACGAAGCACATAATTTAAAAAAATGGATGGCTACCATGCAATCAAAATTTGATGTACTTATAGAGAATGACACACGGACTTTATAAGATTTGACTCATGGAAAAAAGGCCATTGGTACAAAGTGGGTTTACAAGTTGAAACGTAAGCCAAATGGTGACATTGATCATTACAAATCTAGACTTGTTGCAAAAGGTCATGCACAACATAAAAGCATTGACTATGAAGAGATTTTTCTCACTTGTCGTATGACTACCACTCATTTTCTATGTGCAATTGAAACTCATTTTGGATGGAATGTACATCAGTCAGACATTGTTACTACTTTCTTGAATAGTCCAAGAAAATATGGTGTGCAAATGTACAAAATCTTTGTATGGATTAAACCAGTCTCCTCGTATTTGGTATGAAAAGGCTGGCACTCATTTGGTTAAACAAGGCTTCTATAATAGTCCATTTGAGAGCACTTTGTATGTCAAATGTGAGGGCGATGTATCTCTCAATGTTTTTTTGTATATAGATGATTTGATGATTACCGGTTTGAATGAGACATACATTGTTAAATTCAAGGTTGAATTGGATTCCACTTTCAAGACGAAAACCTTGGGGCTTTGCATCATTACTTGGGCAAACAATTTAAGCAGTTTGATAAAGGGATTGCTTTTTGTCAAGCAAGAAACATAGAGACATTACTATGTAAGTTTGGACTTGAGAACTCCAAACCTATTGCTACTCCAATGAAAACATGTTTAAAATTGAGTCTTCATGATGGGGGAGGTCTTGTTGATACCACTCTTTATCAGACTGCTATTGGATACCTTATTCATGTATGTAATTCAAGGCCGGATATTTAGTTTGCAATCTCAAAGGTTAGCTGATTTATGCATAGCCTAGGTCTAAGCATTGGTAGGCTATTAAAACGATGTTTCACTACTTGAATGGAACTTTACATCTTGGGTTCTTTTCTCCCAAGGAGGGGTCATTGCCACCAGATTTACATACTTTTTCAGACTCAAATTGGGCTTGTTGTTATGACACATGAGGGTCCACAAGTGATATTTGGTTCATGCTTTGTAGTTCATGCATATCATGGTTGAACAAACTATTTTCAATTGTGAAGCTGAGTACAGGAAATTATTTACAGCTATGGTTGAGTGTGTATGGCTCAAACACCTTATGACTGATGTGGGTGTTGGACAAGACACTACCAACATCATCTACATTGATATTCAGAGAGCATTGGTAGTTGCAAGAAACCCACTTTTTATTCTCATGCAAAGCACATTGAGGTCCATTATCACTATATCAGGGAGAGGCTCTCATAAGGAGAGATTAGTTTGGCTTATGTGCCAACACAGGACAACCTTGCACAAAGGTATTGCCTCGTGCAAAGTTTGAAGCTTTTCACAAAGCTTTGATCTTGCTTCCCTTTGTGGATTGATCATGTCCTTAGGGAGTGGCACTTTCCTATACACTATATGCCAGCTCTCGTTCACCACATGATGCATGTGAATATGCTTAAGACCATCGGGGTATTTTTTTCCCTCACTAAGATCTTTTTACCCCGTGCATTATATATATGTCCATCATTCTAGGGCTAACATATCTTTCTATTTGCACACTAAGAAATACACTCTGTTGTGTACCTTGAGCTTCTTTATCTTCTCCAAGCTATGTGTGCATCCCTGCAACCCCATTTCCAACACTTTGATTAGAACGGAGTGTGCTCACAATACCACTGGATACATTTTCAGCCATAAGCAAAAATTTATTGAAGCACATAAACACTTCATACTTTGCCTTTAGCGGATACACCCGTTCATGCCTAGAGTAGTCAAAAGATAGAACATGTTACGTCAATATAATCTAGCTACAATTTGTGAGTAGCTCTCACAAAACTAAGGCCTTAGGAAACTCAGAACCTTACATTTTGCCCAATATATAGCCCTCACATACATGTTTCAATGGCGTCTCAAGAGGGGCCAATAAAACAACCATGTCATAATTTTGTAAATGCAACAAACTCGTAAAATTTAGATGACCAAAACGTTCATGCCAAGTTTTTTCATACAAAACGGCCTTTGAATTGAAAATTGCTTATGTTGAATTTTTCATGCGTTTCTCGCAAGCATTGAGCTTGTATAACCCATGGAAAAAAGTGTCAGATTCCACAATTATCTATCCCAAAACTAAGACAATGCACAACACATTTGTCATCCACAAACTTGAATACAAGACCAAGTTTGTCAAGTGCAAATATAGACAAAAGTTTCTTCTTGATCCCAAGTACATGCAAAGCATCCAAAAGGGTGAAAGTATTTCCACTTACAGTATTAAGCACATTCTTCCCGACTCCCTTAACTAGATAAGAGGCATTGTTACCATACTTGATAATATTCCCATTAGGGACACTCTCAAGAGAAGTGAACAAGTCATGATGATATGTAATGTGCTTAGTTGCACCACTATCAAAGTACCACACATTATCCATAGATTTTGCAATACATCCATCATGAACATATGGGTCATATTGACACTGTGCACACTCTGCATCTTGCACAACATGTACCAATGGAAGAACCATTTGCAATGGCTACATTTGCCTCCTTCTTTTGAGCCCCTTTAGCCTAAAGCTTAGGACATTGCTTGATGAGATGGTGATTTGCCTTATTTTGACTTCTTCTTGCGTTTATCGTGTAAGACTTAAGAGATGTTTCATTGTTTGAAGAGGCAACAACTATGCACACAACCCAACTACCTGTAGAACCACTAGAGGTGGCAACAATAATATTCCTGTTTAGCCTAACACTTAGGACATTGCTTGATGAGATGATGATTTGACTTATTTTGACTTCTTCTTGCATTTATCGTAAGACTTAATAGATGTGTCATTGTTTGAAGAGGCAACAACTATGCACACAACCCAACTACCTGTAGAACCACTAGAGGTGGCAACAATAATATTCTTCATTTTCCACGCAACCACAAATAATGCTCAACAACACACTGCTTAGCCCTAACTTAACAGGGATCGGGCCTCTTGTGGAATTACATAGACAAGACCAACACAATTTATATCATCAAGATTATTCTTTGTCAAAAGCCTAAAGATGGAGGCAAAGATCTAATAAGAATCTGCCAAAGCATCAAGAACTGTTTGCACAAAAATACTGTCAAGAATGAACTTAATAATGGCATTAAGTACTCATTAAGATCTCTAATTCCCATAAGAAATACATCCATATCATCTTCCTTGTGCATAACCTTAGAATCTACCTCCTTGGCACGAGTATGAAATTTTTTATCTGCATACAAAGAAGCTAGCCTAACCCATTCCTATTTTTTTGTTCATGTTGGCCGAATGTGTGAAGGAATGGAATGCTTAATAGAAATCACAATCAACTCATGAGCCTACATCCCAACATGAATGCTCAACAAGAGGTAAAACAACTCTAGCAGCAAAACTAGTAGAACCTAGAGAATCGTCCACAAAACATGTAATGATATATTATTGATGGTGTATCAATAGGCATTTTTTCTATGGTTGACACATAGTGTATTTTTGTGTTGGTACAAATAGATGAACATTGGTGATATCAAGTAATCGACCCTCATCATTGGTAATCAATCAAAGCGGTTGAACTACAAGATGTTACATTGAGTGACACGTAGACAGAAAATCACCTTAAGTATGATGTACACAACAGACTAGCAACAATTGGCTTAATCGGGGATGGGAAATGAGAGAGTTTTTGGAGGGATCTTTTGAGGGACCTTTTTCTAAGCCTTTTACTTTACAAGTTTTTGCATGGATAAAGATTTTCACATGTTGTGTGTAGAGAGCGTTTTGGAGGGAGCTTTTTCTGTTATTCCCAATTCCAATTGAGCCTTGAAACTAACATGTACACCAGGAAAAATAATGTTTTGAACACAAGGGAAGGAGAATAAGGCACCGTATTAAATCACAAAATTCTCCAAATAGAATTACAATATCAATTTAGGAGCTCACATGCAATCACCAGAAAATGTGCTTTGCACAAGCCACCTTCTCCAATCATGAATTCCGTAAAAAATAATTACTCCATTAAATGTGTAGTTACAATTACATTTCTACACTAGGAGATGTGATAAAAAAAATTCAAGTACATTTTTAAAAAATGTCATACAACGACAACTGAACACACGAAGAAAATCTTCATTTGTCACCTTGCTCTGATGGATAAACATATTGTAATTTAAATCCATGCCAAAGTAGCGAAGGAAGATGACGTAAATATGCTTGCAAGCTATATATGGTTTTCTTTGAGCCACTCGTTCTACAAAGTCTCCACATGTACACATCGGGCTACTTGCAATATGAACTTCATACCTCTCCCCTCCGACTTGTGAATAAGATGTCTCCACCATGAATTTTTAATGCATGCTTGTCTTCATGACAATGTGCTGCACAATCTGGGCTTCCATAGTTACTATCAATTTATTTCTCTTGGATGATTGAATTGATACTCTCGATCGATAATGCACATTGCTTGTTTTTGTAACTACAGTCTTCTTCATTGTGAAGCCTCCTGTCTCTAATGCCAACAACTCTGAAGCAGTCATGTTTGTTCCCTTTTCCACTGGCCATATATTGGGAACGCTTGTAGGGCTTTGTGTGATTGTGTTATAGTCCGACACATTTACTTCTCTTGATTAAAGTTGGGTACCACATTCTAGAATGGACAAGCTTAACCCAACAGTGGCCATCATACTTATGATCCATCCTTAACATTTTGGGGACACCATCTGGCATTGCACCTAGCTCATAAACACAGTCTCCATTATACACCTGGGGAACTTCATCTACCTTTTTCTTCATTGTAAACCTAGAAATCATTTGGCTCAACTTCGGGTACTTGTGGTTGTTTAGAACAATGAGCTCCATAGTACTATGTGTTTTTCCTACCTGGTTTGATCCCGAGGATATTTTACTGTTTTTATTTTCTTCTTCTCTCCAATCATCTTTTATTGCTTACTGGCAAACAAAAAATGAGTCCTATGCTTATTGCTCAAGTCAACAACAAAAAAGACTTATTTTTCATCAGTGGAGCTGTCAAACAACTCCACTATTGCCACACTTGATTTTGAGGACATACTCACACCCTTGTTTATAGCCAAAAGAAACTTTGTAGACAATGTTGAGTCCAACACAAATTGAAATTGACGACCTAATGTCACACCATCTTCCACCTTAGTCTGAATCTTGCTATCCGTAGTGGGAATGATGGCAAACATCTCGCTATTACTACCATTTCCATAATTTCTAGGATTCACCGTGGCAAACCTTGCTGCTCAATCAAGCAAGAAAGGTTCACCACTAACAATATTCAAGAAAAGACTCACCTTGCTTGAAGAAGAGGAAGCCATCATTTGTTGAATTCTTCAAAGCTTAATGGCTATCTAAATATATGTAAGTTGTCACCCAAGCCTATATTTATAGGCAATTAACACACTCGAATATACGTTGAAGCTCTATCAATGTTACTCTAGTTGCAAGTATTCCTCGGAGAAAACCCTATTGGTCTAGCAACAATCTAGTTTCAATTCCTCATCTATTCCTTGTACCACTATCATTCTAATTCTTTCTCTCTTTATATCTCTCCTCTTCTATCTCTATCACTCTCCCTCTTTTTCTCTTTCTCTCTCTATCACTCCCTCTCTCTCTCTCTCATTCATTGGGATTAGGGTTGTAGGAAAATGCGCACAACTTGGAGAAGATGAAGGAAGCTCAATGCACACACATAGAGAGTGTATTACTTAGTGTGCAATGGAAAGATCGATAGCCCTAGAGTGACGGGTGTATATAGAATGCATCAAATACAATAAGTTTGGATGAAGTTTTAGTAAACCAAGACAAAGAGATGGGAGAATCCATGCAGTGGAAGGTAAGGGTTTAAAGAAAGCACTAAAATAACAAAGAAACATTGAATAAAAATAAGGGAGGGAGCTTGTGATTGTGGTCATGTCTATGGGTAAGGGTAAACTTTTGAGGTTGGCTATGGGATTGGTTTATTTTCTTGGGAGCAAGGAGAGGTTTCTCAACAAACCAAAAATCAGTGGCAAGGGTGGTGTTGATATTGGGAAATCATATCCAATTATAGGAGGCCTAGGTAGATGCCCTAAACTATAGGGCAAGGCTACAAATAGCACACATAGAGATATGAGGAAAAAGGGTTTAGGTTTCATAAAATGTATTTTACTCTAAGAGCCCTAGAAGGGCGACTTGAAAACTAAATTTGGGAACCTTAGAGGGCTCTGTGTGGAGTGTTTAAGGGGCCTACCATAAAGATTCAAATTGCAATGAAGTAGATATCGCAAAGGGCACCAAGGAGTATTCTAAAAGAGGGAGACAAATAAAGTCACGAATTAGTTTATCTACACCAAGAAAGGTGAAGCAAAATTTATAACAATTGTATTTAATAAGACAATGGAGCTCTAGCAAATGAGAAAACTTGCAATAGGTAAGCCAATGGAGTTCTAGGAAATCTACAAAGGGCAGGTTAAGATAAGTTTGAGAGGCTTACGGAGAATTCTTTTAAGATAATAAAATGTTAGATCTATAAAAAGGCAAGAAAAGAGGCTAATAAGGCTAGCTAGGAAACCAATTTTGTTGTGCCAAGAGCTAAAAGAATTTGAGAGAACTTGAAGGGCTTCCTTAGATAGGTTAGTCTTGCTATTAAGTGTTAACAAGATATTCCCTAAAAGAAAACTTCCATAGAATACTCAAAGACACATGTCCAGTTTTTACGAGCTAGTGGAAAAATCAGGGACTTCAAAATAGGGCTTGTGATGAGAGTAGGCTAGTGGATGGCAAGGTTCTTGTAGAACTAAAGGAGGGACTCTTGCTGCATGTTAGAAGGCAGGAAGCAAGATGCAAAAAAAATTATAAAATTTGTATAATGGTGACGTAGCAATTGCTCGAAGGGCCACTCTTTGTTGATTGAGGGTGATGAAGACTAAGTAAGAGTAGTGTGTCAAGCATGATATAGGAGTCAAAATACTTACTTAGTTGGGAGATTTCAAGTAAGATGATTGCTTTTGTGAGGCTTGAGGGCTTGAGAATCCATTACTGAAAGTTGTCTCACAACAGTTCCCAAAATAATGGTCACAAGCAGAGATTCCTTGCCAGTGGTGTTGAGAGGGTGTTGGGCACGATTATGCACACGACATGCCCTAGACATAGAGGAGGCTGGAGTTCCAGATTGCAAGGTTAATAAATGGTGTCTAGAGATGATGAGGTTGGCCACTTAATACCCAACAAATTGAAAGCTCAATTAAGTTTTTTGATCTATATTTAAAAAAATCATTCTGTTTTATAAGTACTTGGGTCATTGTTGTGCTGATCTTAATTTGGTTGAGCAGGATGACATGGCCCAGAATGAGCAGTGAAATAGGTGGTCCTTTTCTTATGGCTTACTTCATTGGCTCAATTGCGAGGGCAATAGAAAGAGAAAATCAAGGCACAAAGTTTGAAAATTTTTATTTTCAAGTTTAGCTCACAAGAATAGGATTCATGCAATGCATTTTGATGATTTAAGTAAAACAATAGGATCTAGTGATTGTTCACCTGATTGGAAGGAAGCATCATCAGCACAACTACTGAGTGATAAAGGAAAGAGAGGGAATCTTATTTTATATGATAAGCCATAGATCAAAAAAAATTTGTCGAACTCTCAAGTGGAGAAATATGAGCTAATGAAGTTCTCTTCTCAATGAGCTTTGTTCAAGTGATTGGGGCAAGGGAGCACGTTAAGTATAACAACGGTTGGCTAGCAAATGGGGAAGTTTAATTTTAAAGGTCACCAAAGGAATATCAGGCTCACAATAGGGAGTCCTCCGCATTAACGTAGAGGACCTCTTGCCCGAATTATCTCGCCCAATCCTGGCCGAGCATAATGAAATTACGCCAATTTTTTGCAGCATTTTGCACACGCTAAAGCCCTAAGTTGGAAATGGAGGTCCCTGCGTTAATGCGGATGACCCCTTACCTGAATAATTTCACCCACTCTTGGCCGGGCTTAATGAAATTATACACATTTTTGGTAGCATTTTGCACTCTAAAGTACTAAGCTGGCAAGGGGGGTGCTCTGCGTTAACACGGATGACCCTTTGGCCGAATAATCTCGTCCAATCTTGACTGGGTTCAATGAAATTACATTTTGTGTGCACTCTCTAAGGCTCTAAGTTGACAAGGGGGTCCTCTCCATTAACGCGGATGACCCCTACCCCAAACTTGGCCAGGTTTGTTACATCCATTTCCGGTAGCGTTCAACACTCCAAGGCAATAAGCTGGCAAAGGGGGGTCCTCTACGTTAACGTGGATGACCCCTTGCCCCCCACCCAACACAACCTATGGTGCTACATTTGTAGCTAAACTATGTATGGGCTGTGATAATTGCCAAGCTTGGCTTTCAAAAAATCAATCACTAAAACAAGTTGGCCCATTGACAGCAGCGACGGCGCAACCGTAGAACTTGCATCCACGTATACCCAGTGGCTTCTTCACCCTAATGGATCTCATGCGTACAATGACAACCAGCTCAAGACCCTTGCACCTATGTTTCCCGCACCTCCGTACACTATGGAAAACGACCATGGGATGGTGAGAGAGATGGGCATCAACTACGGTAGGGCAGTAAACAATTATGGCACCCCAATTTAGCAGTGTCATTGATGAAGGAGCAGGTAGTGGGCGAGATTTCTATTTGGAATGTTGTCCCTTGAAGTGCATTGATTGTGGGATATGCCTAACTGGGGCAGCGCAGGAAGCTATGGGTTGCTTTCGACAGATGCAAAGAGAGGGCATCTCTCAAAATTCAATCACTTATGCGTGCATCTAGAAGGCATTTGGCATCATGCAAATGTCGGTATGGAAAAAGAGTTTGCGATGGTATTGTTAGTCAAGGGTGGTTGACAAAAAACATGGTTGGCACTCCCTTGGTCGACATGTATGCCAAACGTGGTGTACTTTATAAAGCAAAAAAAGTGCTTGAAGAGCTTCCTGTCCAGAATGTAGTCTCTTTGATATACCCACCCAACAAAGGCAAGGCAAGGAAGCTCTAGGCTGTTTTCAACACATGCAAAGAGAGGGAAGCTCTCCAAATGCAACCATGTACGCTTGTATCTTGATGGCATGTGGCATTATGCAAGATGTTGATCACGAGATATACCCAACAAAGGCAGGGCCAAGAAGCTATGAGTTGTTTTCAGCAGATGCAAAGAGAGGGAAGCTCTCCAAATGCAATCACGTATGCTTGTATCTTGAAGGCATGTGGCATTATGCAAGATGATGATACGAGCAAAATAATTCATGATGATATTGCTAGCCAGGGGCTGTTGAAAAAAACGATGAATGTGGCACTGCCTTGGTTGACATGTATGACAAACGTGGTCGACTTCATGAAGCACTCTTTGTCAAGAGAGCGTATATATTGTTAGAGTCATTGTGCAACATGGGCTATAGGAGAAACATGTTGTACTATGAGGTGCTTTGGTTGATATGTATGCCAAATATGACACCCCCACGAATAATTTGGTTTCAGCTTCTTGCAGTGCATTGATTGCATTATATGTCCAACATGGTGGTGGTCTAGATTGTTTTCACAATATGTGAAACGAAAATGATCCCTCTTGATGCAATACTTATGCATGAACCTTGAATGCCTATGGCATTATACGAGACATTGTCATGGGTGATAGTATCCATGATGAGGTTGCCAGTCAAAGGCTGGTGGAGAAACATGCTTGGAAATGCTTTTGTGATCAATATTTATGCTAAATGTGGTGCCCTCACAAAAGCTCAAAAGTTTTAGATGAGCTCCCTGCCTGGGTTGTTGTCTCTTGGGGTATGTTGATTGTAGGATATGCCCAACATGTTTGTGGCAAGGAAGCTCTTGACTGTTTTCACCAAATGCGAAGAGAAAAGGGCCCCTCAGCAAATGGAATCACCTATGCATACACCTTATAGACCTGTGGCATTTTGTATCTATTTTTGTCATATGAGAATCGAAAGGCACTTCTCCAAATAAAATCACCTATGCAGTGCAAGACATCACCTTGGAAAAGTTTATTCATAATGAGGTTGCTAATCAAGGGCTCTTGGTGAAACATCTTGTGCTTGGAGGTGCTTTGGTTTGTATGTATACCAAATCTAGCACTCACATGGGAAGAGGGGACTTTATTGAAGAGGAGAAGGAATACAACTGCTCTAGGAGGAGAGAGAGAGAAAAACCAGCCTGGAATCATGCCAGGTAAAGCAAATCCTGAAGAATTGAAAATAGATAGTGTGGACAAATTTCAAAAAGGATCCAATGCAAAGGAAGGACCCACAGGGTTCTTGATAATGTTTTTCTCAGTCTAGATAAAGGTTATGGCATACACATTTTTACAAGTAATGCTAGCCCAAACCTGGCAGGGATCTACTTTCTGATGCCAGTAGCTGCTCGAGATACCCAACATGGCCTCCGATGAAACAATAGGTGTCACCTCAAATTGAACAAGCACTGGTGCTGCATTTTAGAGAAAGGATTGCCTTTGATACTATAACTACATACAAATGGTAAGAGTGCTAGCACTATAGCATGCATCTTTATAAGCACCATCTCAAAGAGCTTCTTGGTGTCAGAAACATCATTCAACTATGCATTCTTCTTACAGAAGAGTGTCTTGTGAGCATTGTGTAAAGCATTCAACCTTTCCAAGGTAGGTAGGTTGAGCTTCTCTATAGTGTTCCACAGTCAAGAACACGGGATCACTCTCTCGCATAACAATGAAGGAGAGACGGTAGGCTGCAATAAACTGTCTTGTTGTAACTGAGGATAAGATCAAATATTACTTCATGAAGCTCCTCACACTTCATACTCCTACATGGCCAATGTCGGGGGGTGTTTGAGGCAAGCCATTTGAGGCTACTGCATGGCGACAGGGGTGTAGGAAACTATCCCAAGAGACCTTAGAGAGAGAGAGAGAGAGAGAGAGAGAGAGAGAGAGTGCTTTGGATAGCTACTATATAGAGAGAGAGTCGACGGTTATAGACAGTCAAGTATGGGTGATTTTTGCGGTGCATGCTGCAAATAAGGCATTGCATAATACTGGCAAAAAAAAAAAAGGTAGGTGCGAAGTCTCAACGTATTTGGATTCCACCGGTTGAGAGAACACAGTTGCCATGCAGCGGAGGTGGAGATTGAGGTGGTTGGGCAACTACAAAGAGTTGTGGGCACCGTTGTCAAGTTGCTGAGTTGGGTGCATGGCGGCCGTGTTCTCTCAACCACAACCAAAGATGTCGGGACTTCGGATCAACTTCTTGCATAGAAAGTGGTCTCTTGGAGTGTTTTGATTATTATGTGTAGACTTGACAATCACGTAGCGATTGCTGTGTATCAGGCAAAGGTATTTTATGAAAAAACATGCACAAAATCATGGCTAGCTGAGAGGACATGGCTTGCCATCTAGAGCAAGGAGATTGCGGTTTTGAATAGCTAGGTGGGCTACGAATGCTTCCTTTAGCCATCAATTAAAAAACCAGGGTGCCCATCAATCAAATGAGTAGGAGGTAAAGCATCACATGCACTGCTACAAAGGGACCTGGGGTTACGAATGTCAGCAACCATTAGAAAATTGGTTGAGTAGTGAGGGTAAGGGCGAGGCTCTAGGCTTGATGAACATAACTCCAACTTGCAAAGTGGAAGGCCAATTTGCATCTTGAAGGCTTGTGATCGTACGCAAGATGTTGACATGGTTGAGAAAATTCATGATAGCATTGCTCATCATGGACTATTGGAGAAAGATGTGCTTGACAATGCTTTGGTCGATATGTCTGCCAAATGTGGTGTGGTCATGAAAGGATAATAAATTTTTCATGGGTTGTTTCTCTAAAATGTCATCACTTGGATGTGATGATTAATAAATATGCCCATTGTGGCTATTGCAAGGAAGCTCTAAGCTATTTTTACGTATGCAAAGAGGAGGCCTTTCTCCAACCTATGCTTGCACCTCAAAAGCTTATGGCCCTAGGGACTCTTAGGGGAAGATGTCGTGCTTGGTCGTGCTTTGATCGATATGTATGCCAGATGGGGTGCTCAACAAACATCATGGAGGATAGGGAGTGCACATGCCTATTTCATTGGAAAAATAGTTTATTTAAACATACTAAACAATGTGTGAAGAAAGAAAATCGACAACAACATATTAACTTATGTGAAAAATGGTGACTAGCAACAAATAAAGAGGAAGCGTCATTAAAAAGTAAAGAAATCCATGAATGGTGGCACAAGGGACATTTAGAGGAGGGAATATATAATTGTTCGATACATGGATGAGTTGGTGGGAAGCACGGATTGCACATTGGGGAATCTTGATGTCAAGGGTGAGCATTTCTGTCAATCAAATTTTTGTTTGAAATATTGTGTTGAATGCTTAAATTTTTTGTGTCTTGTAGTAGGAATCTCTTTGTGTGTAGGTTCTCTTAAGGTCAGAAGAGCTAGCACATTACAAACTTGTTTGAAAGTGTGCATACTTCTCGTACAATCATGAAGAAGGATACAAGGAAAAAATTAGAACATACTTTTGATGGGTTTGTGTAAACCATCACTTATAGTTTTGCCTTCATGATTTATAGAAGTCTTTATAGTGGTATGCTATTTATTAAAAAAATTCTCAATAGTGAGAAGCTTGCAAAAAAGGTTTATTTCTCAAAAAAGTTGCCAAAGGAAGCTCACAAGAAAATCAAACCCAATAATAGATATAGAACTCCCACTACCATGTGAAACTCTTGCACATTGCCATGTCAACTAGAGTGCATCAATGCCTAATGCAATGCCACACGTCTTCAACACGATTTAACATGGAAAAGATTTCACTTGGCATCATCTAAAAGTTGCTATCTTCCAAAAATGGAGCTTCACGAAGAAAGATGCTTCACTATAGTAGATTATAACACGTCAACTAGAGCATGTTAATAAAAATAATGTTTTTTTAAATTTTCACAAAACCACAATGCATACTCAGGGGGGCTAAAAGGGCATGGACTTTTGCATGAAAAAAAAGGTTGTGATTGCAATGGAGAGAAAATGTGGGGTTGCAATGCAGCTAATGTGGCGCATGCTTGTTGCTTTAGTCAAAAAGGTTGAGCGGGCTACAACGGCCCCCTAGCTTGTTGTGGCTGATGAGTTGCATGCATCGCAAAGCACACTCGTCTACCTGCCATATGTGCATCTCTAAAACATGTAGCTACTCCTCGCCAAGTGTTGGTTGCATCAACAACACTGCTACTAATTATGATGGGGCTTTGAAGGGTTAAGCCAAGTAGGGGAACGAAGGGAGCTTTTGAGGGATCTTTTTATGGAAAATGGACTGGTTGATAAATTTATTGAAAAAGCTCTCTCTATTAACTATATGCTGGATTCCCTTATCTTATGTGAAAAGCTCTCTCTGCCAAATGATGGCTATTGTCTGACAATGTGCTTGCACACAAGCTACATTACATGTAAAGACAAGTGTATAAGTTTCACATGCAAGATCATTATATGACTCCTAATTCCACAAAATAAGCAATAGATTCTTTACCTTGAAATACAAAAGAATTAAAATACAAGCATCTAAGTAAATGGTACTGGTGGATAGGAATTCTTTGAACCAGCATTTGGTCCATTGTAGAGGTTAGCGAAAGACAATGTATGTGTGTATGTTTCAATTATTAAAGGATGCAATGCACGCGGCCCGGGGGGGGGATGTAAACTATTCAAGAGAGAATAACACACCTCAATTGGCATCGTGCAGTAGGTGTGAGTATCAATAAGACCCTTCATGCTCCATCTATAATTGTTTTTTTTATAATTTCTCCAATATCAATTTTTCTCAATGACTTAGGGCAAGGTCATGTAACCCTCCTTTACTACTATCTAGTTTGAGCAGTCGGTGATGTTTACCCTCATCATTAGTTTAATAGAAGGTCAGGTTAATAGCAAGTCAAATGCATGAAAGAGCAACGATCTAATGGTGGGTAGTGTGTAAAGCAAGGCTACTATTGTTGTGCTTAGATAAATGATAATCATTGTGATTATTTTCATGGCATTAAGGTAAATGTCATAGCCCGTCATTCAAAATTGTGTTGTCACATCAACAGACATCACTATAGTGTGGTGGCTGGGTTGTTGGAGGTCTCTTGTCACTAGAGCATAAGGCCGAAGAAGAGCATAGAGAACATCTTGCATTCACTAAGAGCACCCTAAACATCTGACACGAGTGCTCAAAGCAATCCACAAGCATAAAATGATGATCATAAAAAATAATAGCAAGTATTATTTCCTCAATGTAGAGAGAGAGTGTGTGAGAGAGAGAGAGAGAGAGAGAGAGAGAGAGAGAGATTAGAGGATATTGTTACAAGAACATTAAAAAACCACTTAATTGCAAGATCAAATCACTTGAGAATAAATATATCTCTATTCAAAAGCATCTTAAAAACGATCGTTCATAACGATCTACAAAAAGTTGCATTGTACACTAAATGCGACGTGCAAAGTGAAATATCTATGCTAAGTCATGCACTGGTGGATCTAACTCCACAATGTTTTGTAGCGGCCAATGTTTTGTAGCTAAGCGCACAATGGTCAAAAGCTAGAGATTGTGCCACCGTTGCCCGTTGAGACGGATTGCAATGCCCATGAAACTTTCTAGGGATTGTGATTTAGGTGGTTTCCCAACCTCTACAAAGTTTCATGGCCATCCGCTTCCGTCTCGTTGGTCTAGGGAGGCACTTGTGCCAATTTATTCGTTTTGTCTTCGCTAAGGACCCAATGGTAAAAAACTGAGGATTGTGCCACCGTAGACCGTCAAGACGGATTGCGATGCCCATGAAACTTTGCAAGGGTCGGGATTTAGGTGCTTTCCCTGCACGTGCAATGCTATCGGTTCGGGGTGGCACAATCGCCAGTTTTTTTGTTTTGGCTTCACTAAGGGTCCAATGGTAAAAAACTGGCGATTGTGCCACTGTAGCCCGTCAAGACGGATTGCGCCGCCCATGAAACTTTGCAGGGGTAGGGATTTAGGTGATTTCCCTGACCCTGTAATGTTTCATGGCAATCCGCTCCCGTCTTGTCCGTCTAGGGTGGCACAATCGCCATTTTTTTGTTTTCGCTAAGGACCCAATGGCAAAAACTGACGATTGTGCCACAGGAGACCGTCGAGACGGATTGTGTTGCCCATGAAACTTTGCGGGGATATGGATTTAAGTGCTATCCCTTCCCCTGCAAAGCTCTATGGCAATCCGCTCCCGTCTCCTCGCTCTAGCGTGGCACAATCGCCATTTTTTTCGTTTTGGCTTTGCTAAAGGCCCAATGGTAAAAAATTGGAGATTGTGCCACCATAGACCGTCGAGACGGTTTGCGATGGCCTTGAAACTTTGCAGGGGTGGGGATTAAGATGCTTTCCTTACCCTTGGAATGTTTCATGGCCATCTTCTCCCATCTCGTTGGTTTAGGGTGGCACAATCACCAATTTTTTCGTTTGGGATTTGTTAAAGGGCCAATTTGTCGAAAACTCGTAATTGTGCCACCGTAGCCCGTCGAGATGGATTGCAATGGCCATGAAACTTTGCAAGGGTAGGGATCTAGTTGCTTTCCCTGCCGTTGTAATGTTTAATGGACATCCTCTCCCGTCTCACTGGTGTAGGGTGGCACTTGTGCCAATTTTTTCATTTTGGCTTCGCTAAGGCCCAATGGTAAAAAACAGGTGATTGTGCCACATCAGACTATCGAGAAGGATTGTGTTGCCCATAAAACTTTTCAGGGGCATGGATTTAAGTGCTTTCCTTGCCCCTACAAAGATTCATGGCCATCCGCTCCCGTCTCATTGGTCTAGGGTGGCACAATCGCCATTTTTTCTATTTTGGCTTGGCTAAGGGACGGTATACCGTCGAAACGGATTGTGTTGCCCATAAAACCTAGCATGAGTGGGAATTCAAGTTCTTTCCTTGTCCTTGTAAAGATTGATGGCCATCCACTCTCGTCTTGTCATTCTAGAGTGGCATAATTGCCAATTTTTTTGTTTTAGCTTGGATAAGGAACGAATGGTAAAAAACTGACGATTGTGCCACCGTAGACCATCACAACGGATTGCGATGCCCATGAAACTTTGCAGGGGTAGCGATGTAGGTTCTTTCCCTACCCTTGCAATGTTTCATGGCCATCCGCTCCCGTCTTGTCCGTTTAGGGTGGCACAATCGTCAATTTTTTGGTTTTGGCTTCCCTAAGGGTCCAATGGTAAAAAACTGGCGATTGTGCCACTGTAGCCCGTCGAGACGGATTGTGTTCTCCATAAAACTTTTTTGGGGTAGGGATTTAGGTCCTTTCCCTACCCGTGCAATGTTTCATGGCCATCCACTCCCGTCGGCCCTCAATGCCTAATGCAATGCCACACGTCTTCAACACAATTTGACATGGAGAAAAGATTTCACTTGGCATCATCTAAAAGTTGCTATCTTCCAAAAATGGAGCTTCACGAAGAAAGATGCTTCACTATAGTAGATCATAACACATCAACTAGAGCATGTTAATAAATATAATATTTTTTCAAATTTTCACAAAACCACAATGCATATGCAGGGGGGCTAAAAGGGCATGGACTTTTGCATGAAAAAACAGGTTGTGATTGGAATGGAGAGAAAATGCGGGGTTGCAATGCAGCTAACGTAGCGCATGTTTGTTGCTTTACAACAGCCCCCTAGCTTGTTGTGGCTGATGAGTTGCATGCGTCACAAAGCACACTCGTCTACCTGCCATATGTGCATATCTAAAACATGTAGCTACTCCTCACCAAGTGTTGGTTGCCATCGATAGCACTGCTACTAATTATGATGGGGCTGACAATTGGTGGACGGTGTATCTTATTGTTAACCCTCACACACATTCCTATCACCTAAGACGGACGCCGTATTATTTATTCGGTAGAGTCAGGTACTGGGCTTGTCGGTCCAATAGGAAAAGGATAAGAGTGATCGTCGATGAGAGGTGCACCCTAACTGGAACATTCAAGGGATTAGTTGGCTAAGCATGGGCGCCCAAGTGTGAATGGGGCGAGCTCATATAAAAGTCAACTAAACCTAAAATTCACTCATTCTCTCATTTGTGCAATTGAAGAGTGCTCTTGCTCCATCTCCATCTTCTTCTTCTTCATCTCCTTGTGTGTGTGTGTGTATGCATGAGAGAGAGAGAGAGAGAGAGAGAGAGAGAGAGAGAGAGAGAGAGAGAGCATTGCGAGGATGGCGCGGCGGTGGCGAAGCGATTGAGCACGGCGCAGCGGCGGCTCCTTCTTCTTCGCGGCGAGGAATCCTCCACGACAGCAAGCGTAGAGTGGTGAGTGACACACCATCGCCATCTTTGAGCTTACTAGTTTAGGCTAGTTGCATGCTTGGAGCCATTTGTGGCTCGCACACAATGTATCGGCAAGTCCCTTGCATTGACACGTGCGATAGATGCACACATTTTTGGCGCTGCTGTCGGGGAATGCCATACACTACGCTTGAATGGCACTCTGTGCTTCTTTGTGGTGCAATTTCAAATGTAGAAAAGGTAGAGAAGGAAGGTGTGTGTGTTGAGAAGAAGGAGTTTGTTTTGCTGCTGTGTATTATTTTTTTAATAAGGAATTGAAAGGTACTCTGTTTTTTTTGTTAATAAGGTTTTGAAAGGTGTTAGTATTAAGGTTGTAGATCCATAATGTTAGTTCTGTGTAAAGTACAGTAAGTAGTTATGTTAGCTAGTGAATTGTTGTAGTAGTGCGTTAATGTGTAACAATAGTTGTATTAGTGGTAAGAGGTAGGTTAGGTGTGTGTGTGTGTGTGCTCGCACGCACATCGCGACCACGACGACCTTATCCCAAAAAAAAAAAACTCAAAATTTTAAAGGTAGGAATGGGATCAAGAATATTCCACCCAAGTCGAGACCCAAGCCCAAGCTCACGCTCAGGCTCAGCAGGCCTCAGTCGCCCTTTAAATTTACGTATTTTAGCCTCACACGTACCTAAAAATCAACCTTTTTGAGGACCAACGGAGCTTCAGGCGATTGAACGTTGTGCTGTAAAGCACACCGCAACCCTTTGAGTGATACGCTCGTTTCAAGCTATCACACACTTTAATAAAAAAACCGATCATTAAAAAACATTAAAAAACATCAAAAACGAGTGAAAACGGACACCTAAAAAAGTAAGCGATTAACCTTCGAGGTTATTCGCCGACGCTTGTAGGGTGCCAAAGGCACATGCATATGCGCTCTAGTCGTGTGCTAGAGGTAGAGCAACTAGAGAGAAATTCGACTTATGCGAGTTCTCAATATCCACCTACCTTAGGTTCCGGGCCCTCGGCGGGCACCCAAGGTAGTACAAACCAAGACCCAAACATAGCGGCTAGTGACTCTTCCTCTGACTACGACGTCATGGAGGGTTTAATCCCGATAGCTCAAGCTAAGACATGCATGCCATGGGCCCGCGGTACGGGCCAAACATGCTTAGCCGCTTGAAGGAAACGTTTAGTAGAGCCACTCGCTCCGAACATGGAGATAATGATGTAAATGAGGGGGGTGGGGAAGTAAATTCGCCATTCATGACCAACATAGACCCTATGCCCTTAGAGAGTGTGCACGTGAATACTCCATTCACTGCACCCCCTGACTCTGCAAAGCTATTTCCCTCCGAGGTTATATTACCTGATGGTAGAAGCCTTGCCGAAGTGCAAGAGGTTGAGCGGTATATCCTTGTAGCAAGGGAAAAGGAAATCGAGAGCTTGCGCAAGGCGGAGCAACGAAGAGAGTTAAAATCGAAGGCTCCTATGTCAATATCCTTGCTAGGAGAGCAATCAAGTGCTCTTGAATTAGCAACCACTAAGGGTCAACCCATACAGAGCCACATTGCATCTAGTTCAAAGGACACCCCTAACACCTCAAGCTTAGATGGATCGTTCCTAAATGAGAACTGGGAGTACGAACTACAAACGAAAACTCTAACTGACCTATACACAGGTCACACCTATCACGTGGGTTGGTTAGATGTCCTACAATCCACAATGGGTGCTACTAGTGTGGAGGATCAACAACAAAGAGTTTGTGAGGTCATCCATAGGGTTATTGAGCTAGAGAGATAGAACAAGGGGATCCACATGCCTTCAACGGGTCTAATGATATTCTTGGATATAGGGAAGGCTAAACAACTAACCTTATCGCAAATGGAGACTCTCTCGGTAAGTCCATTGGATCCTCCATATGTTGCTCAAGCTATCGATCGATCTATCGCTAAGAATATGCGTAACACGCTTGATAGAGAGCCTAGAAGTAAGGCAGTTCAAATAGCCAAGCTCACACAAAAATTTAGTGGAGACGGGGATGTGAGAAAGCATATCGAAGTGTTTGAACAAATATGCGATTCTCTAGGAGAACACAATGACCTGCATAAGAGTAATGCTTTAAGCCTAACCTTAAGTGGAAAGGCTAGGGATTGGTATAGAACCCTAAGGGTGGAAGAAAAAACGATTTGCCCTACTCTTAGGAGACTGTTCTTGAAAGAATACATACGAGAGGGAGTGCTTTAGGGTGTAGCCTCTCAGCTTCAGAAAGCCCAACGAGAGGAAGGAGAGTCGGTGAGAGACTTTATTAGTCGCTTGAAGCTTTTGAATTCTCGTTGTAATCCAAATGAGCGCTTTAATAATAATCAATTTCTTGATAGATTCCTTAGGGGATTACGACATGAGGATATCTACAATGGCCTAGTCATTAGAGATATCACCACTTGGGAGGCAATCACCACTAATGCGATCCAATTGGAGGATAATTTAATGATTCAAGGAGAAAGAGTGTCTGTTGAGCTTAAATCTACTAGCTCGCAAGCATCGGGGCATCAGCCAATGACCCTAAAGCCTATTGCTAAGGAGCCAAAGACATCTGAGATGACTTTAGCAGATCTCACCAAGGCCATTCAAGAGAGTCTTAGAGAAAATTGTGCTCCGCAAAACAATCATATGTATCCAAGGAGGGAGCAACAATCGTGCTCAATATGCTATGGACTGCATAGTACTAGTGAATGCCCTACTTTTAGGGTAAAATTCAATGGGAATTGCAATGCCTGTGGGAGGTATGGTGATCAAGCTAAGGATTGCATAATATTTAATCGTGTGATGTCCAATAGACCAAACTTAGCATGGACATATACACCTCAAGTTCCTGCATTGATGCCATGCCGGCCCCACCTCTTGAACAAACGTCACAACACATGGTGCCTAGTGCCCAAAATGTTGTTCAAACAACACCCTTACCACCTCTAGTGCTAGGACCACAACCACCACATCCAAGAATCACTTCTGTGAATCAAGTAGGTTGTGACTCATCCATTGCTTGTTTGGAAGGCTGTGAGGAAGATATAGACCCTAATATTGCCTATGGGTTGGATGTGCTTGAAGAAAGTCCACAATACTACATGGAGGACTATTTGGGACAAGTCAAACCTGTCTATCAAGTAGCTGCTCTTGTGGCAAGAGACCAAAATATCAATTACACTGCTAAGAGTTCACCTCTTCAATGCTATGAGTGTGGAGGTCCACATCGTGTATCCGAGTGTCCTATTAGGCTACAAAAGAACGCCACACTAATGCAAACCAATCAAGGGAGCACGTCTACAATGCCGATACTCATGTGTAATCGATGTGGCATAGATCATTTGATTGCAAAATGTCCAAATAATCCAAATGCACCGAAGATCACACCATTAAACTTGATTGAGGTTACCGAGGAGCCATCACAAAGTACACCTGTGGTACCAGTAAACGTACTCACACGATCGATGCTCCAAAAACAAAATTATATTCTTGAGGAAAGAGACACGACATCCATTGCCCAATCTCAAAAAAAGAAGAAAACACGAAGAAAGAGATCGCAAAAAGCAGCGAAGTCAGACCCCAGTTCAAAGACCAACATAGGGACTGGTGACGACCCCGTATATATGAACGACGCTGAAGAGGATTTTGATTCAGGTAAAACCATGGAGACCAAAATGACCACTAAGATAGAAACCAAAAAGGAAGATCTTCATGAGGCACAATAGCCAGGATCCAAGAAGAAGATAGGAACTTATCCAAACCCTACAGAGGAGATCGAGCGAGTCAAGCAATTAAGGAGTTTGGTAGAAGATACCCAAAGGGATCTAGAATCAACACCTAGGCAGATCCAAATTACAAACACCGTGTTCCGTATGCAATAACAACCTCACCAAGTCCATAGACCCTTAGCCATACCTAGTGTCATCCAAGAAGAAAGTGACTTAAAGTCATGGGAAAGTGGGCGTACTCACTTCTTGATGGAAAGAATGTTTACAGAGGGACTACCTGATCCTATCGAAGAAATGGAGATTCCATCTTCCCCACGTCAAGGGGCTGAAGCCCAAAAGGTGCCATTAGACATCGCCAAATTGATGGATTTCATGTCTTCAGAAGTTAGAACCACCATCATGTCCAAACTATATAAAGAACCCGAGCTAGTCTCAGCTCTTTGAGCCTTCCTCAATGGAGAACTGTAGTTTGGGCTACCACAATTTGCACAGATGGATGGAGCTAGGGAGATGCCAATAGAGGAGGAACACTTAGATCCACAACCCAACCTAGATGAGAACCTTGTTATAGAAATACCTGTTAACAAGTTGGGACAATACTTTGAGGGTGATGAATCCAATGCGACCATACCAATCACTACTAAGGGATTAATTGTGAAGGGAATCCTTGATGGTGGTGCTGGGGTTAGCATTGTGACTAAAAATTGTTGGGAAACTATGGGAAGACCTCACCTTGCGACCACAAATATAGTAGTGAAGATGGCCAATGGGTCTATTGTTAAACCTATTGGGATGCTAGAAGATATCAAGATCAAGCTTGGTCTTTGGACATAAAATAAGAATTACCTTCATTTTTATGGATTTCTCCAAGCACACTATGGCATCAGAGATGATCTTAGGACGTCCTTTCATGAGGGAAGCAAAAATGGTGCATGACTGGTCTAAAAACCATGTCTACCTGCAATTCCAAGATTCTGTTATTCGAGTGGATCTTGTAACTGTTCGAGCACATCCCCAAGGAAACAGGTTTATAATTGATCATAGATCTGACACCACAGTTCAGTCAGCCCCACTGCAGTATTGTTACACGTGTAAAGCGGACACTGATGTTGGGGAATATTCTCCTTATATGGATGCACTACCTGGGACGACTGAGTCAGACAATGTGGATTGGGTCCACCTAGCAGCAACCATAGACACTTGGGGAAATAGGGGGACGGCCTGGGTAACACCTGAGGGGGATGAAATGGCACCACTCGTACCCTTAAATATGCTAGAAGCAATGCATATAGCTTCTGATGACCTACAAGATGAAGCTTTGACTGGCATTGGAACAGTAGCACCTCACAAGACTATAGCCCACACGATTTGGGGTCAGAATCATCAATTGAAATTGACTCTGAGGACGAAGAATCCGAGTTAAATCTTAATGCAAATCTGGGGACAAACCATTCAGGGCCCAGTGGTACCCTAGATGACAATCTATCCAAGGGAGAAGAAGACAAAAGAAGCGATTCATCTAGTGACTCTTCACTAGAGATCGGTTGTAATAAAAAATTAGACAAGAACAGTAAGAGATATAAGAGGCGATGATATCGAGCAAATGTTCGTGCTAGAATAAATGAAAATAAATCTACCACAGAATGGCTTAATTATATAGGGGCATGTGATGCTCATCAGAAGTTGGTAGATAACTGGGATGAATACCTTCAAAGCGTTATGTGGTGTAGTCCACAACCCATTGACATCGCACAACTAGAGGCTACATAGAAGCCAAAGTTGAGCCGTACCGTAAGGAGATGACAAAATCGAGAGTTAGCTCAACAACAAAAGGAATTGTAAGTGATATCACAATCCACAGACAACAGGACCCCACAAACTTACACCCTGCACTTGAACATTTACCACAGAGCAACGTAACTTGTTGTGTATACAAAGGCTCAAAGAAAACCTATCGATGGGAGCAATGGAGTCTATGACGGTCCTGTTGAAATTAGGAATGCAAAGAGACACACACAACTTGGAGAAGATGAAGGAAGCTCAAGGCACACAATAGAGAGCGTGTTACTTAGTGTGCAATGGAAAGATAGATAGCCCTAGAGTGATGGGCGTATATACAATGCTCGGGGGAAAAAACCTCCTGAAAAGGGAAAAAATGCCCCGGTGGTCCTAGTGTTCACACACATCACTACCACATGTATATGGTAACAAATCCCCCTAGAGTGATGCGGTGAACGAGAGCTGGCACATGAGCAAAGGGAAGTGCCATGCCTTGAGGACATGATCAGTCCACAAAGGGGAGTAAACCCAAAGCTTTGCGAAAAGCTTCAAGCTTCTCATGACACAATGCCTTTGTGAAAAGATCTGCAAGGTTGTCTTGTGTTGGCACATAAGCCAAGCTGATCTCTCCTGTTGAGAGCCTCTCCTTGACATAGAGGTAATGCACCTCAATCTTCTTTGTGCGAGCATGAAAAACTGGGTTCCTCGAAACTACCAATGCTCTCTGACTGTTAGTGTAGATAGTGTTGGCAGTGTCCTGTCCAACACCCCAATCAGCCATAAGGCGTCTAAGCCATACACACTCAACCGTAGCTGTGAAGACTGCCCTGTACTCAGCCTCACAACTCAAAGTAGCCACAATAGGTTGCTTCTTGCTCAACCATGATATACATGAACTGCCAAGCACGAAACAAAAACCACTTGTGGACACTCGCGTGTCAAATTAACCAGCCCAATCTGAGTCCAAAAAGGCATGTAATTCTGGCGGCAATGATCCCCCTTTGGGATAAAACAAGCCAAGATGTAAAGTGCCACTAAGGTAGTGGAAAATCCTCTTGACATCCTGCCAATGCTTAGACCCTGGGCTATGCATAAATCTACTGACCTGTGAGACTGCAAACTGAATATCCGGCCTCATGTTACATACATAAATGTGGCAGCCAACAATAGTTTGATAAAGAGTGACATCAGCAGGATCGCCAGCATCATGTAGACTCAACTTCAAACCTGTTTCCATGGGAGTGGCAATAGGTTTGCAATCCTCAAGTCCAAACTTACATAGCAATGTCTCTATGTAACTTTTCTGACACAAGGCAATACCACCATCACACTGCCTAAACTGTATACCCAAGTAATGATGCAACAGCCCCAAATCTTTCATCTTGAAAGTAGCATTCAAATCAGCCTTAAATTCAGCAATATGTCTCTCATTTGGTCCAGTGATCAACAAATCATCGACATAAAGAACCATAATGAGAAGTACATCACCCTCATGCTTTACATACAATGTGCTTTCTGTTGGACTGTTACGAAAGCCTCATTTGACCAAATGAGTGTCAAATTTCTCATACCAATGTTGGACGGGAGCGACTCACACACCCATGAAGTGCATGCAAAAACTACCTAGATCAACATAATGTCAATCGAGGACACAGATGACACGATAGGCACACGGAGGAAATCTCTTTAGCTTGTCAGGCTGAGACCATCCTACACATACAACACTCTGGAAGGCCAACTAAACCACCATTAAGAGCCTCACTGCTCTCAACTACACCACCTAGCCACATACACACATACGGAAGGTAACTCACCTAATCATGCCAGATTCATACGAAACTTAAGGAACACCATCCCCTCACTAGGATACACCTATCCCAAAGCTTCTACACTCAAAACCCTCACTCTAAACCCATCTGTGGAAAACGCGTAGGATGACAGAGCTGAATTTTGAAAGTGCCCAAAACTGAAATTTATGAGTACCTATGCGTAGCTTATGTCGCCACGATTCTATAGACTACTAGCACGCAGAAAACAAACATCGTTTGATACACTTACGGCCACAAATAGCTCGTAGATGCGTCGGCGTGTGCGCTTTGTCTCGCGTGGAATGCTTGGCGTTGTTGCGTAGCTCTCCTCGAGCCTACAACAATGGTGCAGTCGGATCTCCAATGTGTTGAGCGAGCCGGGCGTAGCGAGAGGATGAAGCTCACGCTCACTCTCTTTCTCCCTCACACACAGTAGACGGCAACGCTAAAGTTTTGATTATGATAAAAGTCTTTTTTTACAAAATGACCTAGGTACCTTATATACTAAGGCTACCTTAGGTTTAACCAAAAATGGGGTTGAAAGGGTCAAATGGCTTTGTATTTACAATCTGGAAGTGCCATTGTACCCCGGCTTCTGAAACTAGAATAACTACTCATTACAAATGATGTTTATAGCCATAATCCGCTGCATTTCATAACTGGCAAAAGATAAGACTTTGGTACAAAATTTGAGTTATGTTGTGTTGTTGACCCGGCAGTCAACATTCCCCCCTTCCGCGTTCATGTCATCCCCGACATGACCTGATTGTCGATGGCGATGTGGTCTTTGCTGTCGTTTTGTTGTTGGAAAGAAAGTATAGACTATTGCCTTTGGAGTAGCTTGTCTTGTTCGTCCAATCTGATGTACATAGTCTTACATGATTCAGGAAAATCATAATTGATGACGAACTTTATGTCTTTCACATCCACGCTCCATGCTGCAACATCTTTTTCTGTCATTATAGGTCTACTACCAGATCTAAATTCAAAAAGAACCCAATGTCATTGAACTTAACTCTTATCATCATGGATAGAGAAAGCTCCATCCATCATTTGCTCCAGCAAATCTGTGAATTCGGAGTATTTGTGATTCTCAAAAACAACTTCTACAGCCTGTAGAATTGAGTGATTGGCTTTCTGATCGTGTGAGCCAATGACAGCTTTGTAAGGATTTTGTAGAAATTGTATGGCTAAACCCTTAACTTATTTAGGCCAAGTTGCACTCCAATGCAAAGTCTGTCGGTCAGGTTGAATCCAAGACTTAATTATTCTAATTTGAGGTTCAAAACCCTGTCGAGCATTCGATGCGCATTATCAAGGACAAGCTTTTGAGATCCTCTGATTACCCTTATGTCTGCTCTTTGTCATTGAGGACTTCTTTGTTCTTGAGTTATGTTGTGTTGTTGACCCAGCGGTCAACACTTTGCTGTTGTTTTGGCTTCATCTGTTGCACTGCTTGTATCTTTGTCGAACCACAACAAGAACTATGATCCATGAGAGCGGACATCTATCATCATAACCATTCATCTTTTGAGATCCTCTGATTAGTTTTATGTCTGCTCTTCTTCATTGGGGACTTCTTTGTTCCTGTGCAGTCATGTTGTTAGTGTTGTCTGCAACTTTGTCATTGTAGGCCATTCTTCGACTCGCCATGGAGGAGAAGTATGCTATGATTTGAAATTGGTGCTCCAATTCATTTGTCAATTGATTTGAGTAGCATTTCCTTATTGTTGATGTAGAAGGAATATGTACAAGAGGGTGGTGATAGGTGTCTTTAGATTAGGGTCTGAAACCTGGATGACCAAAGGGAAAAAACCCGGTGGGAAAAAAATGCCTTTGGTATACGCTCTTATTGGAGTTGAGCAGTTGAACGTGAAGTACATGTTCATGAAAGGTGAGTGCTTGGGTGAAACACGGAAAGAGTGCCTGATGCAAGTGCCAATTATGGGACACTCTATATGCATATGAGAAATTTGTCAACAAAAGCATGCAATGTGAAAGAAGGAGATGATGGGTGTTTCGAGGAATAAATGTAGCACATGTGACATCAAAAGATGTTTCAATAGCTTCCACCTTTCCAAGAAGGGTTTTCAATGTAGAAGTTTCTCCACTCGTATCTCACTGTGCTCAGTTCGTGAGTGTCTTTTGGACCTTCTCCTTCACTTCACCAGACTTAAGTACTTAGACTTCGACTCTTTTGCTCACCTATACCAGCATGAGCGACACAACGTAAATATGCTCAACTCTTCCAGCTTGAGCAGTACCTAGAATAGCTAAGACGCTTAGACCACAGAGAATATTACTTGAAGCTTTGGGACTAACACCTCACTCATTTTGTGGCTTAGCTACTCGACTCTGACTTGTATGACTTGTCGGTTGCATGTTGACACTGCTTTGTGATAAGTTCTTCGGCTGTTGTAGTGGCTGCTGAGACATACTTCGTGAAGTTTCATCGTTTCCCCGTACCTTCTTCTCTTTGTAGTGCTCAGGCCTCTCGTCAATCTTTTCTTCATGTGGATTATGGATTTTTTTATTTTTTTCTTAATAATAAACAAAGAAAATGTTAAAACGAAGTTAACAAAAGAAAAATCATTCAAATAAAAATCTAAATGCTATGTACACTATACACATGTCCCTAGGGGCTCATATATGGATTTTGTCCCCATACTCCTCTGTAACACTACTATGAGGGAATATACTCTAAATTTCGTCAAAAAATTATAACAATAAAACGCAAAAATTCAATGCATCTCACAAAACATTGCCCTCTAATAGTCATAATGTTAGGTCCGCATTCAGAATGCCTCCCCCCTTCCTATTTGGAGTCATCCTTTACGACAGGGTATCGCAAAGGGTATGTGTTGTGCTTGGGCAATTAAAAGTTGTGCCTGTGCAGGCCTTGTAATGTAGCCCTATTATGCATACACAATCAATGCATGGAAAAGATTTATGTTGTGCAAGATGTGGGTATAAGCAATTTGCTTATTGGCATTTGTTGGCAAGGCTTCCTATTCTAAGCAATGTAATGGTCTTTGAAGCTCCTGTATCGTTGCTTGATTGAAGCGACTTGCTCTCTTCTAACTGTACTGTAATCGTAGGAAGAATTGTAAGAATTCAAGCGGCGATGCACTGACAACAGTTTTGTTGTTCTTCTTTGGGACCCATTGCTTTGCGATTATTGGTTGTTTTGTTGCTGGCTCTCGTTTGGAAACCCATACTTGCCCGTGCTTCGTTTGTGTTTGAAGAGACTTCTTTGGGATCCACCTTTTTGTTGTGTGAGTCGACAGTGGTCTTTGCTTCAGCCCTTGTACGCTTGGTTGGAGATGGGATTTAGGCTTTGAAAGTATACTGTGGTTGTTTTGGAATCCAAATGAATTCCTGACTTTTTTGTGATTGAATCAACTTCTTTGGAGCCCAAACCTGAGTTGTGAAAGCTTGCAACTTTGTGATATTCTTACCCGTTCGTGCACGCTTTCCTTGTTTTTGTTTTGGTGTTGGATCTTGTGATTTGTCATTAGAGATCTTTGTCTTCTTGATCCATATCTGTTTTTGGCCGATCTGACTTTTTTGTATCCAGATTTGTCGAGCTTTTTGGCTTTGACTTGTTGTCCCGTTCTTTTGACCTGTCATGGTTGTTGCTGAAGGGGTTGGTGATAGTGATGGCCTGAGTTGATGATAGGGGATGTCGTAAGATTCATCACTATCGCTACTGTCCTCAGCTAGGTTGACTTCTTGTACTTTCCCTTGATTTTTTGGCTGGTAGTGGAAAGTTACTGTCTGTTTGCTCGTGGGTGGTAGTTTCTTGGAGGACTTTTCTAGCCCATTGATTAGAGCATTGTTAGCTCGTTGCTTTGGTCGTATTCCTCCTAGCTGAGTCTTTGCATCCTTATTAGGAGCCATGTATGAGGATGCTTGTGGTGGCTATGTCTTCACCGAGGACTTTGGAATTCACTTTTGATGCACTTTATTCGTGTAGCGATGACATTGATTCCCGGGTCGTTGATATTCTTGAAGCTCGAAGTGTTTTACAGAGTCATAGAACTCGTCGTCTTCTTCATCTTTTGATTCTCCACATTTCTTTGTTTGCTCCTTATGTCGAGAGCTTGTTGATGTCTGGATCTCTTTGTTTTCCTGGATTACACTCACTGCAAAATAAGGGACGATATCATAGCCATTTTCATCACAAAAATTTGTTGTGGGAGCATCCTCCACGGTGCACACGTCCAGAGTAGCCAAGATGTGTTCCCATCCAAAAGGCTCTAACTCTTCTTCAGGAAATGGTTCTGGGATATAGTCCATATCCTCTATAACCCGTTCTAGGATACATTCCTCACGTTTCAAGCTACCACATTGTGAAGCTCCACACATCCACAGTTCTTTAGGCTTACCTAACCAAGCTGGAAGTTCTGATCCTGCTACTGTGGCGGAATCAAACTCCTCAACCGGTGTTCTCGTCACATCCATATAGCTATGGTCCCTCAAGTTTATCTTTGTTATGGTTTCCATATGTCTCAGGTATATATGGTCATAACCCCAATCTTGGACCATTTTCAATTGTCGCATGAATGGTCTTCCTAGAATGATGTCATAGTTGTTCTTCTTGCCAAAGTCAACAACAACAAAAGTGTGTTCATATTCAATGCCACAAGAAGTAACAAGTACTTTTTCTAGCAGTCCTAGGGGCTTTTCCTTGTGTCCGTCTGCAAGCTGCAGGGTCATTCGTGTGGATATCAAGGCAGGTTTTCCCTATTTTTTCCAAACCTCTTTGGTTGCAATGGCCACACCAGCTCCACTGTCAAGGATTGCCATGGTTTTTACACCATTGAATTCCACAGGAAGGGTGGTGTTTCCCTCTTCTCCCTCGTAATACTCGCCTACCTTGTTTAATGGCACTGGCCTAGTATTTAGCTGAGGCATTTCAAGCTCTTTGATGCCTTCCTCGATTTGAGTCATTGGTTTTTACACCAAATTTCTCTAGACATTTACCCACATTAGCCCACATGTTTGGTCTTATTCTGAGCAACTCGGCTAACATTATTGTACAGGTGACTGAGGTAGATAGAATATCTACTAGCCCCTTTGAATCGATGCCCTTGCTAGGAAACAGTCTCTGTGATGGGACTGCAACGACATCTGACTTGGTCTCATACTCTCGCATGTAGGACGGTAGTGTTCTTAGCGAATGGGGTTGACTATCCATAGATTGTACAGATCCTTTCTCGCCCCAATACGATCGCACGTCTAGATTCATTTGAGATCGAGCCTCAAATTCCTCTATGGGTGGTAGAACTCCTCGTTCATCACCAGTCTTGTCTACTCGTCTTCTTAGGTCATCGGCTTCATTGGCCTCTCTGACTTGTTTCCACAATTCGTCAAGACCATCTATCTCTTTACAATCCTCAGGTATAGCTTGGTGAAATCCCTCGAAAAAGTTATCCGTGGTATTTAGTACTATCCTTGGTTCTAATGCTGGGTCTTTGAGGTTTGGTATGTGCTCATGACTAGAATCTGGCTCTTTTAGTTCCTGGTTTGGTGGGATTACTTGTGTAGGCATGACACGGATCACATCTTCAAGTTTTGCAACTGGTGGTTCTAGTAAAGCTTGGGCTGTTTGAATCATTTTTCAGCACATTTCAAACCTTTGCTTTTCTAGTTTCACATAGGGATATGTCATCCACCTGTGTTCTTGGGTTTGGTTGTTTTTGAGCCTTTCATCATAGGCTTTCAAGAGGGCATCTAATGTCTCATTAACCTTCTCTGCCAACACAGATCCTCCTGAACTAGCACTTCTCGGTTTCTCATCCGTGGATGGTTCTTCTAGAGGTTTAACCATCTGCGTAAGAGAAGGTGCCTCCTTTTCCTCATGTTGTTTTATCTTCTCCTCAGCTTCGGTAAGCTTCTCAGTTAGGGATTTTTGCTCTCGTTCCATGCGTGCTTTCATCCTAGTCTTTCTAGCTTTCCAACTATTTCGTTTGCTCTTGGTTTTCTGACTAGGTGCGTCTGTCTTTGGTCCATCATCTGTCTTTGGACTCATGTCACTTTCCGTGTTCTTTGTCTCTGGATTCTCATCAGCTTTCTTTTGAGCTTGTGCTCTCGTAACCACTTGAACTGGTATGACATTTTCATTTTCTGAGCTACTAGGTAGCCGAATAATCCCTAATACATTTGTTGTGATTTTCCTGATTTGGTTTGGGTTTTTCAGGCAATCGGGGATCAAGTGAGTGATGCCACACTCAAGACAATAGGCATTTACTTCAGTGATCTCCGTATGAGGACATTGTTTGACCAAGTGGTTGTCACGACTTTTGTGACAATCTGTCTCTGGTTGAGGAGATTCTTTTAGCATTTCCTCTTGGCTATAAGCAAGCTTTGACCTAGATAAGCCGCTATTTGCAATGAATCGCAATGTCCTTTCGTCCATTTCATACCTTCTTTCTCTTGATTGAAACCCAGAAGGTGGAGGTTGTACCGGCCTCACCACTCCATGTGTTTCTCTCACATTTTGTTGCTCCGAAGGGTAGTAACCACTTTGGTTGCTATACCACATTGTAACTGGTACTGGCGTTGGTTTATTTGATGCTTCCATCATTGGCATGTATCTCATGTCTACCTGCATTCTAGCACCTGGCAGCGGAGGTTGTTGTCCTAAGACAAGCTGTGGCCTTAAAACTCCTACTGGTCTTGGCGCATTCTCCGTAATGTATCTAGGTGGAGTAGGTGCTTCTGGAACAAGTTGTACATACCGCTCCCTAGCATTTTCCATGCTATAATAGCACTCTTCCTCCGTATGGTTCGTCCATTTTCTCTCAATTTCACACCACTTCGGCTTTCTCGAATCAGACCTTACAAGAGGAATCAACCTCTTGACCAAGTCGTCGATAAGATTTTCTTGATCAATAGGTGCCGTTGGCTTGGCAATGGACTCACTTATTTGTGAAACACTGTGCTGAGAGGATGTGTCATCTCCTTGACTCTTTAAGTCTTTTTCTTTGTATGCCTCACAATTATCCACTAGATAAAGAGCCTCTTTGATCAACTCGTTTAGCGTCATCCTCCTTATCATATGCAGGTCCTTCTGAAGGCCCGCATGTCTCATTCCCTGGATAAAGATCAGCATCAGTCGTGCTTGCGTAGGTTATTCCGCTCTCGGACATAGCTTAACATATCTCTTGAGCCGTAATGATGCTTTGCGTAGTACTGACTCATCCTCTTTCTGTTTGAATCTATGGATTTGCGAGACCGTGTTGTGAGCAATGCCTTTTGGCAAGAATTCTTCAATAAACTCCTCAAACAACTCATCTAGGGTCTCAAAATCCCATTTTTCCACCGAGTCGAACTATGTAGCTGCATCATCTTCTAGAGTCAATCCAAATCCCGCAAACTGTGTTGCAAAATCTAAAACTTCCTCTGCTCTAATCACTCTTCTAAAAGCCATTACGTGATCTCTCGGATCTTTATCTCCGGAGTATTTTCTGTTTACCCATTTCTGGACTTGGGATGGTCTAACTCGTCGACTGTCTACAAGTCTAACCAGAGACTCTCCCAATCCTTCTCTCGTTATCGCTCTTGAAGGGAATCCTGGTGGCTCTCTTCTTGGAATTCCTATAGGAATTCTCGTGTTTGGTGGAGGCATTTGTGGTTCTTCATTGACCAACTATCCACCTCTTTCTAGTACAGTCTGTGGATTTGTGCTTTCTACAACTCTGTATTCTCGTCCATACTTGTCGACAGCTATAGATCTCCATTGACAGTCGACTCCGTATGTGTAGACATATAAGAGCTTGTAATCCGTTATCTCTTCTAGGTATGGATGTATCTATATAGTCCTTCACTCTCATGACCAATGATCCAAACTCTCTCAACAAGATGGGTCTTTATCAATTGCAAGTTTGGAAGATCCATTGTGGGAGGATATTCTTCTATCGTCGGGATCTCCAAGCTTGTGTAAGCTGCGTTTGAATCTAGGGTAGACATGATTTCTGGGCTTAAGAGCTTTTGCTTGGTTCAAGTAGACTTAGTCCACTGTGTTCAAGTGCTTTGGTTAGGGAAAAGTCTATGTCCAAAACCGCAACCGTTTCGTCACAATTCTCGCAAATTGTCACTTTTAGACACCCCTAACTTGCGGATAAATTTTGAGGCCTCAAACGACGTTTTACTCTAAGATCTGTAGAGCCGCTCTCAGGCTACGTTTTGATATAAAAACTTTTCCGATCCGATATCGTTTGTGAAAGTTATGGCCAAAACAGTGAAATGCAGTTTAGAATGGTCAAAATGAGTCCAAATTCAGTTTTAAAAAAAGATTTGGGATCTTTGTGACACTGTGAACACTTCTGTATGGTCAAAAGTATAGTTGGACCCTAAAACTGGCCTAGAGACATCCTACACGTAGGATGTCTATATGCTCAGAATTTAACAAAATTTGGTCCAGGGACTCTCTTTAAGTCCAGCAACACAATGGTATGCTGAGAATTTTATTTGGACCTAAAAATGGCCTTGAGACATCCTACGCGTAGGATGTCTTTTTGCTCAGAATGACTTGAAGTTTTCACCCTAGCTTCTCCTTGATGTGTTGATCACAATGGTGTGCTCATAAGTTGGTTTGGAGTCCTAAATCAAGCTGAAGACATCCTACGCGTAGGATGTCTAACTGCTCAGATTTTGTCCAAACTTGCACTGTAGCTTCCCCTTGATGTGCTAAACTCACAACTATTTTTACTTTTTGATTCTGACACCTATAGGTTGGTCAAATGATCCAGAATCTGCTTCAGAAGCCTGATGTCTGTTCTGATGAATTCCCAAGTTAAATCAACTCCAAATTGGACTAAATTTTCCTAGGAGGCTTGCCTAAGGCTATACAACAGCATGGTATGGTCACAGTAGAATTTTGGTTTCAGAATTATGCCTTAGACATCCTACGCGTAGGATGTCTAACTGCTCAGAATTGCCCCAAATTTGAACCACAGACTCTCCTTAAGGTGCTGATCACTGTGGTATGCTCAGAATTTTGTTTAGAGTCCAAAATCACACAGAAGACATCCTATGTGTAGGATGTCTTTTTGGCCTGTTTGACCCCAGACTTGTCCCACAGCTTCCACTTGATGTTAGTAACCCAATGCTATGCTTAGATTTTAATTTGGATGTCAAAAGACCCCAAAACTAGCTGTTCTTTCCTTTTTCAGTCAAAATGCTAAAGTGCGCTCAATCTTCCCTTTCAATGACCCAAATGAGATGAAATTTATCACATGCACTCAATACAACATTTAGAACATGCCTTTGAAGTCACCCTATGGTTTGGTCTCAAAAATTATGCCTTGGGCACAATTTGGGTAGGATGTCTGGCACTTCTCGTCTTTTGGCTTTGATCTGTAAAAATTTGGTCAAATTTCCACTTTCTAGGTGAAACTAGGGTAGAACCTATCTTCTAAACACACTGGTCAACTCATAATTTCAAAATTTCCACCAGATCACCCTGTAGACATCCTACGTGTAGGATGTCTACTGTTGATTTTTTGAGACTGAAGTGTCCCTGATGCTTCCTTATACTCTCAGCAAGTGCAAATATGCGTCACAATTGCAAAAACATTCAAAAATCACTCAATTTAAGCCTTTTCTGAAACTTTACGTTTTCTGACTCCGCCTTTTGGCTTTTGGTCAACAAAAGTAGGGAAAAACACTCAAGTCAATATGTTACTAGGGTAAAACCTACCCTCTGAACCCACTGGTAACCTCAGATTTTCAAAAAAGTGCCCAGATCACCCTGTAGACATCCTACGCGTAGGATGTCTATTGCTGATTTTTTGAGACTGAAGTGTCCTTGATGCTTCCTTATGCTCTTAGCAAGTGCAATTATGCTTCCCAATTGCAAAAACATGCAAAAATCACTCGATTAAGCCTTTGCTAAAATTTTACATTTTCTGACTCCGCTTTTTGGCATTTGGTCAACAAAAATAGGGAAAAACACCCAAGTCAATATGGTGCTAGGATAAAACCTACCCTCTGAGCCCACTAGTGCAGTCAGAATTTTCAAATTTGTTCTCTAGAACCCCCTTGAGACATCCTACGCATAGGATGTCTATGTTTACAGAATTGCAGGTTTTCTTCACAGAACCCTTGCAAATGCTCTTTTCTATGCACAACATCAGTCAGTCATACAAAAATATCCACAAAAGCTTGTTTAATGCATTTTTACCCTCAAAAGCACACTTTTCCATGATTTCAAATGCAATCAAGCACTTTAGCAAATAATTCAATGCTGAATAGCTCTAGATCAGAATTAGGTCACTTACCTAAAGCTACTCCTACAAATCATATGGGGTTTTGCATCTATGAGTAGAAAAACGCTTCACTATCACACACGGACTAGTAAACGCTTTTATCACCTCACAAATCACTCGACCACCAACAACTACTCTAATCCACAGATCCTAACTAAACCTATCTAATCGCAGACCCTCGGCAAGACACACGCTTCCTGGCTATCCACTTGATCGTGGAATATCCTCTTCCGGATCCACTTAAGAAAAACGCTTTCTTTAGCCGAAACTAAATCAAGCAACCATCACACGAGTGTTAGTAGGAAACCTACTTAGGTCCTTGTGTCCCCGGCAGCGGCGCCAATGTTGGACGGGAGCGACTCACACACCCATGAAGTGCATGCAAACACTACCTAGATCAACATAATGTCAATCAAGGACACAGATGACACGATAGGCACACAGAGGAAATCTCTTTAGCTTGTCAGGCTGAGACCATCCTACACATACAACACTCTGGAAGGCCAACTAAATCACCATCAAGAACCTCACTGCTCTCAACTACACCACCTAGCCACATACACACATACGGAAGGTAACTCACCTAATCATGCCAGACTCATACGAAACTTAAGGAACACCATCCCCTCACTAGGATACACCTGTCCCTAAGCTTCTACACTCAAAACCCTCACTCTAAACCCATATGCGGAAAACGCGTAGGATGATAGAGCTGAATTTTGAAAGTGCCCAAAACTAAAATTTATGAGTACCTATGCATAGCTTATGTCGCCACAATTCTATAGACTACTAGCACGCAGAAAACAGACATCGTTTGATACACTTACGGCCATAAATAGCTCGTGGATGCGTCGGTGTGTGCGCTTCGTCTCGCGTGGAATGCTTGGCATTGTCGCGTAGCTCTCCTCGAGCCTACAACAATGGTGCAGTCGGATCTCCAATGTGTTGAGCGAGCCGAGCGTAGCGAGAGGATGAAGCTCACGCTCACTCTCTTTCTCCCTCACACACAGTAGACGATAGCGCTAAAGTTTTGATTATGATAAAAGTCTTTGTTTACAAAATGGCCTAGGTACCTTATATACTAAAGCTACCTTAGGTTTAACCAAAAATGGGGTTGAAAGGGTCAAATGGCTTTGTATTTACAATTTGGAAGTGCCATTGCACCTCGGCTTCCGAAACTAGAATAACTAAATGATGTTTATAGCCATAATAAGCAACATTTCATAACTCGCAAAAAGATAAGATTTTGGTATAAAATTTGAGTTATGTTGTGTTGTTGACCCGGCGGTCAACAACCAAGCACGAGGAGATTTCTTCAACCCATACAAAGCCTTCTTACATCTACACACTTTGTCCTCTTGTCCTTTTATGACAAAACCGCGAGGCTGCGTTACATAAACTTCCTCAAATATGTCACCATTTAAGAAAGCAGTAACAATGTTTGATTGATGTACATCCCAACAAAAATGAGCTGCTAATGCACATAGAAAATGCACAGTAGTCGTACAACAAGTGGGAGCAAAAGTTTCTTCATAATCTATGCCTTTTTGTTGTGCATAACCTTTTGCAACAAGTCGAGCCTTATGGTGATCGATCTCACCATCCGGCTTGCTTTTCAACTTGTAAACCCACTTCGTACCAATCGCCTTTTTGCTAGGAGGAAAATCACATAAAGTCCATGTGTCATTTTCAATAAGTGCGTCATATTTTGCTTGCATGGCAGCCATCCTATTTTTTGAATTCTATGCTTCATCAAAAGACAGAGGCTCCTCAACATCATGTAAGATAGACATAGCCAAAGCATAATGATCTGATGCATAAGATGCATGGCGAGAGCCTGAACGAGTACGACTAGACAAAGGTGCATCCAATTTACTATCATGCAAAGTGTGCACCAGCCATTTTGGCATACCTCTAGCCTGCTCATTTTCAACCCTTTCCTCATCAAGTACATCTGCATCAGTAATAGGCCGATCTGTAACATTTTCAGAAACCCCCATAGGCTGTACATTTGACTCATTGGAATTTACATTCGAACTTGTTGGGGTATAAAGCCCAATATGGTCGCCCAGGTAAGTGGGCGGGCCGCCAGGTATGTACACATATTCTTTTGTAAAAACCTAATAAGAACTCACAATGCTCTACACATTACAGTAGAGCGAGTTCACCATATCGTCGTGCTCTTCTTCTCGCTGTCTCTCTCGCGTCGCACTTCCGCTCGTACTCCTTCAACTGGTATCACAGCTCAGATCGAGGCTCGGGACAGCACTGCAGGAGGCTAGAGTCACCAGCTCAGATTGGAGTGAAATTCGACAGGCGAAGACACGGCCCCAAATCCTGTGGGGGAGCCCGACATCTCGGCCACCGTTCGGCTTCGACAAAGGTCTGCGCAGGCCATTTTCGACTACGTGATCTCAGCGGGTGCAGATCCGACTCTGCAAATTTGGGGTTTTCAGCCTACGACTGCAGGTGCTGAGGATATCGACACTCCCAGAGTGTTGATTTGTGGTTGTCTACACATCGAAGCACGGCTCAAAGTTCTTGGAGGCGTGTCACATACGACACGGGCGCATCTACACACAGACTGTAGGCGACATCCACTAGTTCATCAGGTAGCTTGTGTTTGCTGCTTGATATTCCAGATTTCATCCTGACATTGCAGGTACTTCCACATGGGATGTATTGTCAGAGATGATGTATGTCTGTTGAGGGTTTGCTGGCTGTGAGTCACGCAGCAAACAACCGCCGCAGCGGTTATAGCATACAGTGGGAAATTTGTGGATGTATGACTTTGTGGGAAGTCTATGTACTGTCAGATTTACTGCAGCCTTTGTTGAGGGTTGAGTGAGGTTTTATTGAGCTGGGGGATTCTCGAATGTTGAGATCCTTTCGATGATACAGGTCTTGGAGCGATCCCTCGAGCACCCTTAGATAGGCAGCTAGGATGTATTGACTGTGAGTTAGATAGTTGGGATTGCATCTTTGCTTTACTGCCGTTGAGGCATTGTCACAGTCTATGCTTACAAGACAGTGACAGTGAGAGACAGTACAGGTGCACGATAGGTTTACCTGCAGCTTACAGTGTCAGAGAGACAGTGTTTTTTGAGCTGTTTTTAGTACACCAGAGCCATTTTACAAAGGAGACTCTGCCAAAATTTCTGCAGAATCTGAAGCTTTCTTGGTTCATTTGACAGGTTGATATTGGTTCAGAGGTCAGTTTACAGGGGAAACTCTGCCGAATTTTTCCCAGGAAAGTAAACTACTGTGAAGCGTAGCTATGGCTGGATCACAGGACACTGCTCTTTACAATATCAAGAAGCTGGATGGAACCAATTTCCCATTGTGGAAGAAGTAGATTTGGCACGTGTTGGTACAAAAGAAGCAGATAAAACCTATAAAGCTCAAGGGGATAAAACCAGAAGATATGGACGAAGATGAATGGAGCGAAATGGATGAATTGGCACTTTCTACCATTATGCTGACTTTGGCAGAAAGCGTTTACTTCAATGTAGCAGACGAGATGTCGGCTTATCAAGCATGGTTAAAGCTGAGTGATCTTTATGAGAAGCAGAGTGCAGCTTCACAGGTATACTAGCTTAAGAAGCTTGTTGACTTGAAGATGAAAAAAGGGACACCTATGTCCAATCATCTGAATGAATTCAACACAATCTATAGTCAGCTGTCAGCTTAAGGTGTCAAGTTTGATGAACCTGTTAGAGCTATGTTCCTGTTGATCACATTGCCGGAAAGTTGGGACACTTTTCGCACAGCTTTGAGTAATTCTGCACCTCCAGATGGTTTGAACATAGCAGGTGTAGAAGGAAGTCTGCTTACTGAAAAAACCAATAGAAAGACAATGGACAAAGGCAAAGGAACAACCTTAGTTCTCAGGGAAAGGACCAAAGAAAAGTACAAAGGTGGAAAGAGGAATCAGTCTCGTAGCATGTCCCGCAGTGCTAAAGGCAAGAGTGACATAGAATGCTACCATTGTGGCAAGAAGGGTCACATGAAAAGAGAGTGCAGAGAATGGAAAGAAGAAAAAGGGTAAGAGAAAGCTAAAGACCATGGTGAGAAGAACAAGTCCTCAGTGAAGATTCAAGAAATAAATGTGACAAACACTATTGCAGAGGATGACAGTCTAGTGTTAGGAGACATCTACTTCTTGAAGAATGCAATGGACTCAGATCTTCTTACAACATCTGATGGAAATGCACTGAGTGACTGGATTATAGACTCAGGGGCATCACTTCATGTGTCTCCAAATAAGGAGTGGTTTACCTCTTATGTGACCACTAAAGATCATGTTCGGCTAGGCAATGGGCAGACATGTGAGATCTTAGGTGTTGGAGATGTACAATTGAAGTTTCAGAATGGCTCTTCTTTCACGCTGAAGAATGTGAGACATGTTCCCGCAATTACAAAGAGCTTGATAAGCACAGGTTTACTTGATGATGCTGGCTACGTCACCACTTTTGGACAGAACATGTGGAAGATATCCAAGGGTTCTATGACAGTAGCACATGGAGTAAAGTCTGGAGGACTTTACATGATTTATGTATCAAATGTCTCTAAAAATGTAATCAATGTAACCGAGCAGCCGAACGTTTCTTTGTGGCATAGCCAGTTAGGACATATGTCCAAGAAAGGAATGGAAATCTTGTCTCGTTCTGGTTATTTGCCGGGATTTTCATTTAATGATTTTGAATTCTGTGAACATTGTCTGTATGGTAAGCAAACACAGAAGCCACATAAGCATAGAAGCAGTAGAAGAGATACACAGTTGGCACTTGTTCATAGTGATTTGTGTGGACCTATGCCTAACCTATCTCTAGGGGGAGCTTCTTACTTTATGACATTTATAGATGATTACTCGAGGAAAGTATGGGTTTACTTTCTCAAGCACAAGGATGAAGCGTTTAGTGTTTTCAAAACGTTTGTGACACTTGTGGAGAATCAGAGTGGCAAGAAGCTTAAATGCTTACGCACTGACAATGGTGGAGAGTATGTTTCAAAGGCCCTTCAGGACTTTTGTGAGTCAAAAGGTATAAAACGTGAACTTACTTCTCCTTACAATCCTCCTCAAAATGGTGTTGCTGAGAGGATGAATAGGACCATACAAGAGAAGGTCAGAAGTATGTTGTCTAATGCACAGCTACCAAATGGGTTTTGGGCTGAAGCTGTATCAACAACTGTTCATCTTGTAAATAGATCTCCTAGCAAGGTTTTGCAGAAGGATTCAGTGCCAGAGATGGTATGGTCAGGCAAAATGCCCTCATACAAGCATCTCAGAGTCTTTGGCTGTGAGGCATATACTCACGTTCCAAAGTAATTTAGGAACAAACTTGAGCCAAAGAGTAGAAAGTGCATCTTTCTAGGCTATGGTAATTCTGGTGAGATGGGGTACAGACTTTGGGATCCCGAATCCAGAAAGGTTGTCCGCAGCAATGATGTTCACTTTAATGAATCCAAATATCATTCTAAACCAGAGAGGGTTGAGGAGATTAGAAGAGTTGTCTTCCAAGAAGATGGACCTGCACGTGCAAGACAAAATGTCAGGGCTCAAGAGGAGCAAGGACAGGATAGAGTGGAACCACATGTTGTGGCTGAGCCTGAGCCACCTACTGTGTGTAGATCTGGACGTGTCACGCGACCTCCTGATAGGTTTGTTCCATCTATGAACTATGTCATGTTGACTGATTGCAATGAGCCTTCATGTTACAAGGAAGCAGTGCAAATGAAGGACTCCGGGAATTGGCAATTGGCCATGCAGTCAGAGATGACAGCTCTGCATAAAAACAAGACATGGAAGCTAGTTAAATTACCACAGGGCAAAAAGGCTCTACCTTGTAAATGGGTTTACAGGTATAAGATCACCGCTCATGATAGTCAGCCAAAGTAGAAAGCAAGGCTTGTTGCCAAGGGCTTTAAGCAAGAACAAGGCATCGACTTTGATGAAGTCTTCTCTCCGGTGGTCAAGATGACTACATTGAGATGCTTTCTTGCATTGGTTGCCATATTAGATTTGGTGTTGCACCAAATGGATGTCAAGACAACGTTCTTGCATGGTGATTTAGATGTGGAAATTTACATGCAGCAGCCAGAAGGGTTTGTTGAGAAAGGCAAGGAAGATTGGGTATGCCAGTTGTTAAAGAGTCTTTATGGCTTAAAACAATCACCGAGGGCATGATACCATAAATTCCACAAGTTTCTGCTTTCTCAAGGCTACAAACGTAGTGAGTTCGATCATTGTCTATATACAAAGAAGGCTAAGGATGGTAGTTGGCTGATCCTTATTTTGTATGTGGATGACATGTTGATTGCTGGCAAGCACTTGGAAGAAATTTCATCTTTGAAGTCAAAGATGGCAAAATCGTTTGACATGAAAGACATGGGTGAGGCAAGTCATATCCTTGGTATGCACATTGAGAGAGACAGATCAAAGAAGTTGATTTGGTTATCTCAAACAGAGTATATTGACAAGGTTTTGCAACGTTTCAATATGGAGAAGGGAAAGGCATTGAGTGTTCCATTGCCACCATATGTGAAACTTAGCAAACAAGATTGTCCTGTGTCTGAGGAAGAACAGGCTGAAATGGATAAGATTCCATATGCGTCTGCAGTGGGTAGTTTGATGTATGCAATGATTGCTACTCGCCCAGACATTGCATTTGCAGTGGGAGTAGTAAGTCGATACATGTCAAACCCAAGCAAGAAACATTGGGAGGCAGTGAAAGGAATATTGGGATACCTGAAAGCTACAAAGAGTATGCGTATATGCTATGGGAGTCAGGAGCTAAGTGTAAAGGGTTTTACAGACTCAGATTATGCAGGTGACTTAGACAACCGAAGGTCTACGTCAGGGTCTGTCTTTACATTGGCTGGTGGAGCAGTATCATGGCGTTCTAGATTACAAGATTGTGTTACTCAGTCTACTACAGAGGCTGAATATGTTGCAGCATCAGAGGCATGCCAAGAATCAATTTGTCTTAATCGACTAGTAACAGATTTGGGAATCAAAGAAGAGATGCCTGTGTTATATTGTGATAGTCAAAGTGCTATACAATTGGCTCGCAATCCAGTTTATCACTCAAAGACAAAGCATGTGGATGTGAAGCATCATTTCATCAGGGAAATGCTCGAGGATAAGCAACTTCAGCTTGTCAAAGTTCACACCACAGAAAATCCTACTGATCTACTTACAAAAGGACTTCCCTCAGAGAGCTTTGTGCATTTTCGCAAGCAGCTAGGTGTAGGGTAGTACATCACTTCTCTACATCTCTTGTATATTAGCTTGTATAGTAGCTTCTCTCACACTTAAAGTACCACATTGGACTTTAAGTGGGAGGTTGTTGGGATATAAATCCCAATATGGTCGCCCAGGTAAGTGGGCGGGCCGCCAGGTATGTACACATATTCTTTTGTAAAAACCTAATAAGAACTCACTATGCTCTACACATTACAGTAGAGCGAGTTCACCATATCGTCGTGCTCTTCTTCTCGCACTCTCTCTCGCGTTGCACTTCCGCTCGTACTCCTTCAGAACTTCCACCACTGAAAAGAGGCAACAAAGTGTCATAAATGTTCTGTGAGCTTACATTACCGTCTCTAGTACATGACAGCAAGGGTTGAACATAATCTTCCACAAACACTACATCCCGTGAAACCAGAATATGTTTTGTTTACGGATGATACAACCTGTAACCTTTGCTTTCAACACTATAACCAACAAAAATACATTTGATAGCCTTATCATCCAATTTTCTGCCCTTTGTTTGTGGCAGCAAAGAATATGCCAAACAACCAAAAACACGCATGTGCTCAATAGAAGGCTTTCTATCATGCCATGCTTCATATGGAGTAATAGAATGCAAAGCTTTTGTAGGACACCTGTTTAGTATATAAGTGGCACACATGATGGCCTCAAGCCAAAAAGAATGCGACAAAGTTTGACTTTTAACCATATATCAGGCCATTTTCGTAAGTGACCTGTTTTCCCTTTCAGCAACACCATTTTGCCGAGGTGTATAAGGCACTGTACATTGGTGTTTTATCCCATGACTAGCGAGAAATGTATTACATTTATGAGACATATACTCCATCCCTCGATCGGAACAGAGGGTGCCCATAGTACATTTCGAGACATTTTCAGCCATAGCCATAATTGGTTTGAAGCACATAAAAACTTCGAACATGTATATGGTAACAGGTCCAATGACAGTTAAGGAAATAGAGTTAGCAGACCCAGGAGAAGAGTCCAAACCTGTTTTCATTGCCCAAGATCTGACAGAGACTGAGGAGTGTGTACTTAAAGTACTTATCAAGGAATTCAGGGATACATTTGCCTAGACATATCATGATATGAAATGTGTTCCACCGTCTGTGGTGCAACACACAATCCCCATGAATAGCATGGTTAATCCAGTTCAGCAAAGACCCTACCCAATGAATCCTAAATATGCATAAATCGTTCAAGAAGAGATTGAAAATCTTGTGAAATGCGGATTCATATACTTTATTGAGCACTCATAATGGGTGTCTCCAATGGTGATTGTGACAAAAAAGAATGGGAAACTTAGAGTGTGCGTGGATCTCAAGAAGGCCAATGCAGCCACTAGGAGGGACCATTACCCCTTGCCATATTCAGAACATGTGCTTGAAAGACTTGCAAGGAAGGAAGCTTATAGCTTTTTAGATGGGTACTCAGGCTACAATCAAATCACAATTGTGCTGGAGGACCAAGCTAAAACAACCTTTATAACAGAATCTGGAGTGTTCACATTTTGTGTTATGGCTTTTGGCTTAACCAATGCCCCTGCTACCTTTCAAAGATTAATAAACACTCCTTTTAGAGAATATTTGAGGGAGTTTTGCGAAGCTTTCTTAGATGACCTTTGTGTTTATTCCTCTTGAAAAGAACATCTATCATGCTTACGAAAAGTGTTTGAGAAGTGCAGATTGTATCGCATCTCCTTAAACCCTTTCAAATGCCAATTTTGGGTTGAACATGGAGTCAAGTAAGGGCATATAGTGTCCAAAAATGGGAGGTCCACAGATGAGAGTAAAATTAAAGCCATTGCTGAATTGCCACCACCTATAAACTATAAAGGAGTTCAAAGGTTCATGGGCCATGTTGGTTATTACCGACGGTTTATTTTAAACTTTCCCGAGATAGCTCGTCCTTTGTACAAGCTTCTTATTGAGTTCCAATGGACCGCGGAGTGTGACCATGCTTATGAGTCATTGAAAAAGACCTTGACTAGCACTCCTATTCTACAAGTGCCCGATTGGAATGTAATTTTCCATGTGCATATTGATGCATCGAACTTTGCTATTGGGTGTGTTCTAGCTCAATCAGGAGAACATAAACTGGACTACTCCATTAGCTTTGCAAGTCGTCAATTGAATGATGCCGAGAGAAACCATACCACTACAGAGCGAGAAGGTTTAGGTATGATTTATGCAGTGAAGAAATTTCGCTACTACCTTCTGGCCAACAAGTTTGTTTTCTATGTTCATCATCAAGCTTTGTTGTATCTAGTAAATAAACCTTGTTCCACGGAAAGAATTACACGATGGTTGTTAATTCTCCTTGAGTTTGATTTTACCATTGTGGTAAGACCTGGTAAAAGACATGTCATGGTGGATCATTTGTCTCGCATACACAATGGTGAAGCCTCTACTGGAATCGATGATGAGTTGCCCGATACTTCTCTATTCCTAGTCAAAACCATACCTGAATGGAGTGAGAAGATTGTGAACTTTCTAGTTAGTGGTTTTCCACCCAAAGAGCTTCGTAAGGACATAGCTCGAAAACTGTTAAAAGAATGTGAATCTTACTCTCTCATTGCAGGAACTCTCTATAGGCTAGGGAAGGATGATATTCTTAGACATTGTGCTCGTGAGGATGAGTATTTATACATACTGCAAGAAGCCCACATGGGTATAGCCGGAAAACATTTCTCAGGGGAACTAACAACTAGAAAGGTGTTGCAATCAGGCTATTGGTGGCCTACCTTATTCAAGGATGCATCACTTTTTGCAAAAGGATGTGATGAATGCCAACGTTACAAGATCACACAACAAAAGAATAAGATGCCCTTACATCCTATTAAAGTGACTCAACCATTTGAAAAATGGGGTTTGGACTTTGTAGGCCCAATTAGTCCAACAGATCGTAGCACTCAATCTCTATATATTATCGTTGCCACTGACTATGTGACAAAGTGGACAGAATCCAGGGCGACACGTAAGGCCAATGCGAGGTCAACTGCCAAGTTTCTCTTTGAGAACATTATTACAAGATTTGGTTGTTCCTTTGAGATTGTGAGTGACAATGGTACTCATTTTATAAATGGAGTAATAAAAGAACTCACCACCAACTTTATGATAGCTCACCATAAGTCCACACCTTATTATCCACAAGCAAATGGCCAAGCTAAGAGCACCAAAAAGACCTTAATCTATATCTTGACCAAAACGATGGAAGCTCATCGCACATATTGGGATTTAAAGCTTACATAAGCTCTATGGGCTTATCGTAATGCGTACAAAGCTGCCATGAACTGCACACCGTTTAAGATGGTTATGGCCAAGAAGCGGTTATGCCATGAGAGTTTGTCGTTCCTAGTCTTCGAGTAGCTTCTCAAGAAGGTTGGGATGGTAATCCCTTAGTTGAGCGATTATATATCCTTGAAAGGCTAGATGAAGAGAGGCAATTAGCTGTGCAAAATGCACTTGTGGAGAAAGATAGGAGGAAGAAACGGTTTGACCGTCATCTAAAGAACAAAGATATCAATGTTGATGATAAAGTCCTTATGTATGGAGTGCGTAACGAAAAGGAAAAGTTGAATTATAAGGGAAAAGGACCATATAGAGTATGTGAAATCACCCCACAAGGAACCATTCGTGTGGAGACTCTTGATGGAGTTGAAACCATTGGATTCCTCAATGGGAGCAAATTTAAAAGATATATGATCCTTTAAGCCAAGAGGAGCTACGTGCCATCCATACAAAAAAGGCAGCTAAGGCACAAATAGAATTGAAGAAGATACAAGCTGAAGCTGAGGCTAAGGAGCGACAACAACGCATAAGACGCCAACAAGAGGCTAACCTTGGAGTTACACATGCATTCCACGTTGAAACCGACGAGGATTGGTTGGACTCTGACACACTTCTACGATACCCTATTGAGCTAAACAGTGCCTATGGAAAAGTGCTATATAACGCTTTATTGGACACGGGTGCTAAATATAATCTGCTATTATATGGGGTGTGGTGTCAGTTAGGGAAGCCACCTCTATCTGAGAGTATTATCCAAGTCAAGGGTGTCAACAAGAAAAAAACTGCGGTTTTTGGAATCTGGCACACTTCTGTCAGTTATGACAATGGGGTTGTAGCTCAAAAGTTTTTGGTAATGCCTGTTGGAACTATGGAGGGTAATATAAACCTAGGACGCATGTGGATGATAGCCACCAAATGCACTATTGATTGGGGCACAGGGGGTGTCACAACACAGAAACCAACTCTTAGCCCTGCCACTCAAGCCATAGTCCCTGAGATATTTCCTCTTAAGGAAATAAAACCCAAAACATTGCATGTCCAAGAGGTTGAACCATATGTCCCCATAGCCCAACTCTCTAGAGCTTCAACTATTGTAGTTGAAATAAAGCTTGAGACACACAAGTCCCATCCCAATATAACAAAGAAAACATACAAGTGGGTCTCTAAAGCTTCTGTAGTGACCATAGCCAGTGCTAAAAGACAAGAGCCTGGTAAGAGACGTCCCATTGCCCCAAGAAATGTAAAGAAACGTTGCGTTGGATTCCTAAAAAACTATTAGAAGCCCAAGGCTACTATAAAGGAAATGATCAAATCTGGGTGCCAAAACGTAAATTGTGCTCTTACCTGTCACCAGGCTCATGTGAGCTCAATCCTGTGGCTCCAAAACAAATTGAAGATTGCGGAAAGGAAAAAATCACAGAATGCTAACACACCTGCTAGTTTGGGTACCGAAGAAAGAACGATTTGTTCCACCTAGCTCAGAAACAAGGAAATCAAATGAAGCTTCTTGCTTTTCGTGTAGTTGCTATATGGAAATAGAAGCTTCGACACAACCTCCACCTACCATTTTACATATCCATACAAGCAAGAAAGAGTTTGCACCTCCCATTGTAAGTTCACCACCTACAACAATGTTGCAAATAAAATCATGGGAGAGTACCTTACCACCCTTGCAACTAGATGAAACGCATAGGGTGGTCGAAAACTATTGGTTAAAGCCTTCACCCATAACAACTTGGAATAATTGGTTTCAAAAGGTGACGATATCATTCCAAAAGGTATGATCTACCCAAGGAAGGGGGGAGTGTTTGCTGACATCCATCATTCACTTGCTTCCCTCTCAACCTTCCTTCCTGACCTCTCAATCTCCAATCTTAGGGAATGTATATATAAAGCCTTATACTCACAAAAACAAGATAAAAAAGTAAAAGAGCAAGAGCCATAACACAAAATCATAAAAACACATTATACACAAGAACACAACCCTTGTAATATTTGCACTCTAACCATAATCTATTTGCGTGTACAGATATGGCTAGTACGCTAGAGTCATCCACTCCTGCCTTGGGTGAGAAGTACCGTCATTATTTTTCACAAATGTTTTACATGGTCCTTCCGGTGCTTGCCTGTGAATGGGATTTGGTAGGTACACTAGCATGTGAGAGGAATTTCGAGGAGTTAGAATGGCTGATACGTCTCTTGACCACGACTGATCCATACTTAGTAGAGAGTGTATCTCCCATTGCACAAGCCTATCCTTTTGACCAAGATGACTATAGGCGTCTAGTAACCTTCTTAGTAAACATTGGTTTCTCTGATGATGAAGAAGACTTACATGATTATATGGATGGCACATATGGTCTCACGGATGATGACTTTGTTTTTCTTGACGATGAGGATAGGGATTTAGCCTTAGGGTTTCTCCCCAATCTCCACAATATTCTATTCCCTTGACTCTCTAGGGGGAGTGCAAATAATTAGGTTAGGGTTCCTTATTGTTTTTTATTGTGTTCAATAAGTGTTGGTACCTTTTCCCACTTATGTGCCTCCTAGAGGTATTCTTTGTGTTTCCTAGTGTGTACAAGAACGTGTTGATGTTGTTAGGATTTGGACCTTCATGGAATCTTTCTCTCGTTCACACTTCAAATCAAGCGCGACCATCAACACAAATAGGTGTTTCTTGTCCATTAGCATTTCCCCTTATCTTTTTGCATCCATGTTTGTCTGCTTTAATTGTGATTGGTAGCATAATATCTAGCACATTTGCTTAGTATAAAACATTAAATTCAATGTAATTTTTTGTCATAATCACTTGTTTAGGTTTAAAAATCAAGTAGTCCGACTAAGCTAGTTTAACCAAGCTAGGCGTTAGAGATCTTCTCTTAATACCATGGGGAATGCCTTCCTAATAATCAATGGTTAATTAGGTTCTTAATCCGATTTAGGCAGCATTGTGTGAAATGTACTAGGACTTTCTAGTGGGCTTAGTCCCTATTGACCTTTAACTTAAGTATTATAAAGGGAGTTTACTAATGTGATGAGCCTGGGAAGGGTAACGGTGTTATATGCCCCCCCAAAGTTACAACATTAAAATACTGAAAACGTAAAAAAAAAATTTAAAGTGCAACAATACAAAATCTTAAGCTGGAAGAGAAATTTCAGCTTGATTTGGTACTTCACTCACATGTATCGCCTATGGTACTAGAGCCCTAGAGGTTCCCAGTGTGGGCGCTTTTCCTTGAAAAGCAAAAAGCCCAGGGCATACAAAATAAGCACACACATCAAAATTGAAACAATGTGAAAAGACTTTGGGGGGTCAAAGAAAAGGAAATAACTCAGGCAATGATTTCATGAGCAATTCCTTTTATCGTAGCTTAACTACAAGGTCTTTTAGGTATAGCCTCTAGTCAGCCCCCCTTGGACATGAAATACTTGGCTATCGTGATTAAACAACTTAATTGACCAAAGAAAATTGAGAGGCTTGCCCACGGTATTAATAGTCGATCTTTAGTTCCTTTCAATCGTTAAATTAGCGACCCCAGACTTGTTTAATTTTTTACCGTTACAATTGTTTATGCGTTTGATTATATTTTTAAAATTTTTATTGCTGACAAATGGTTTAAAATTTTGTTACCAATCAAATTGTTTGTCTACAACTGCATATGCTTTTTAATTGTATATGAGAATGCAATTACTGTGCCAATGTTGTTTGATTTTGTAGTGACCGAAGAAGGCTAAGGACATTCATCTCAAATGCTCTTCCACCTCGACGAACGAGCTTCAACTCAATAGCTTCTGAGGACGGAATCTACATCAAGAAGGGGGGCATGTTAACCCTCAAGCACATTCCTATCACCTAAGATGGACGCCGTATTATTTATTTTGGTAGAGTCAGGTATCAGGCTTGTCGGTCCAATAGGAAAAGGATAAGAGTGATCGCCGATGAGAGGTGCACTCTAACTGGAACATTCAAGGGATTAGCTGGCTAAGCATGGGCGCCCAAGTGTGAATGGGGCAAGCTCATATAAAATTCAACTAAACCTAAAATTCACTCATTCTCTCATTTGTGCAATTGAAGAGTGCTATTGCTCCATCTCCATCTTCTTCTTCTTCATCTCCTCGTGTGTGTGTGTGTGTGTGTGTGTATGCGAGAGAGAGAGAGAGAGAGAGAGAGAGAGAGAGAGAGAGAGAGAGAGAGAGAGAGAGAGAGAGGTTTGCGACAATGGCACGACAGCGGTGTAGCGGTTGAGCGCGGCGCAGCGGCGGCTTGTTCTTCTTCACAGCGAGGAATCCTCCATGACAACAAGCGTAGAGCGGTGAGTGACACACCATGCCATCTTTGAACTTACTAGTTTATGCTAGTTGCATGCTTGGAGCCATTTGTGGCTCGCACACAGTGTATCCGCAAGTCCCTTGCATTGACAGGTGCGACAGATGCGCACACTTAACAGTGTTCTCATGAGGCTGTTGCCCTTAGCTAATGACAACAAGTTGTCGCTACTAGAAGAATCACTTCCACAATTGCTGCTATTACCATGGTTTTTCTTGACGGGTTAAGCCAAGTAGGGGAACGGAGGGAGCTTTTGAGGGATCTTTTTATGGAAAATGGTATGGTTGATAAATTTATTGAAAAAGCTTTCTCTCTATTAACTTTGTGCTGGATTCCCTTATCTTATGTAAAAATCTCTCTCTTCCAAATGATGGCTATTGTCTGACAATGTGCTTGCACACAACTACATTACATGTAAAGACAAGTGTATAAGTTTCACACGCAAGATCATTATATGACTCCTAATTCCACAAAATAAACAGTAGATTCTTTACCTTGAAATACAAAAGAATTAAAATACGAGCATCTAAGTAAATTGTATTGGTGGATAGGAATTCTTTGAACCAGTATTTGGTCCATTGTGGAGGTTAGCCAAAGACAATGTATGTGTGTATGTTTCAATTGTTAAAGGATGCAATGCACGTGTTGGAATTAGGGTTGCAGAGAAACGCACATAGCTTGGAGAAGACGAAGGAAGCTCAAGGCACACAATAGAGAGTGTGTTACTTAGTGTGCGATGGAAAGATTGATAGCCCTAGAGTGATGGGCGTATATACAATGCTCGAGGGAAAAAACCTCCTAAAGAGGGAAAAAATGCCCCTGCGGTCCTAGTGTGTTCACACAAATCACTACCACATGTATATGGTGTTGGGTTAAAGGCATGTGTGCCCGACTGCCCGTTGTTCAGCCGCCCATGTACAGCCATTCTTTTACTCATTCATAATAACCATACTCAGAACTACACATTGTAGTGTGAGTACCGCCCCGCCACACCATGTGTCTATCTCCTTCTTCGTGCTAGCTCTCTGTGTGTGTGCTCTCCGATCCCAACAAGTGGTATCAGAGCTTGGTAGTGAGAGCATTGAGAGCTTCATCATCATTGTTGAGTGTGCTGAAAATTGCTGCTGTTTCATTGCCGTTTTTCGGTCTCGCGCACGCACGTATTTCTAAAAAGCAGAAGGTTTTTCCGAGCTTGGCATTGGAAGATTCAGCACTCCGCGAGTATTTTCAGTATGTGTCTTGGAGTTTAACCCCCCTTTCAGAGCCATTCGTGCCATCAGAAATCCCATCCGAGCTATAGACTAGGAGCTGCGTTTTTTTCAGCTCTCTTTGGTAGTTTTCTGCTGCCAGAGCTTCCATAGCCATTACAGGTGCCATTGTTGCAGTGTCTTCCACTTACATGAGCCCACAGCTCATTTGAGAGTGTGTAGCCTCTTCTTGGAGTGGCCTCATACACACAGATAGAGTGGGAGTTTGGAGGCATTGTCTTCTTTGACTACAGGTACAGGTACAGGTGCAGGTACAGGTACAGGTTACAGGGAGCTTTGGATACAGGTACAGGTACAGGTACAGGTACAAGTACAGGTACAGGTACAGGTACAGGTACAGGTACAGGTACAGGTTACAGGGAGCTTTGGATACAAGTTTCTTCCGTGGTTACAAAACATGTATTTTGACTGTGGGACAGCCATGTATATGGTTGTGGTTTGAGTGGGAGCTTCTACTTTTCTGGGCAGTCTGTTTATGCGTGTTCTTGAGCTGCAGGTTTACATCATCTATGTATGTTGACGGATGTGGATATGGCAGTTTGACAGACACTCTTTATGCATGATATTGTGGAGATTTGGTTCACTTATACATAGAGCGGGTTTGCTCTTGCTTGCAGTGTTGCGGTTTGAGTACGGACAGGTACTTGGTTGACAGTAGAGATTAGACTTCGTTGAGATTGTGCATTGGTTATATGCTCACTTGGGTCCATTTATGCTCACGGATTTGTGTAAGCTTGGTCAGCTTATGTCTCTATTGTGGTTATTCAGACATGGAGTATGTTTATGCCTCTATGAAAACTCATTGTTGATGCATTTTGTGGCACGGTTTGCCTAGGCCGGTTGAGTTACAGGTGTCACAGGTTTATGAAATTTTTTGTGGATTTCTACGTACGTTTTTTGACCATATTATGGGCTGATTTATACTCTATGAGTTTGCTCTTTGATTGAGCAGCAGGTGTTGTCCGATTTGCAGCACTACTTTGTTGTGGCAGTTTGTTGGTTGGTTACAGGTTTCTGATTGTTGCATTCTTGTTGTAATGGGCACTAAAGAGGACATAGTTTTCAATATTGAGAAGTTGGATGGTGCTAACTTTTCATATTGGAAAGATCAGATTTGGGATGTCTTGGTGCAGAAGAAACAGATTCGACCTCTAAAGTTGCAGGGAGTTAAGCCAGAGAACATGGAGAGGGATGATTGGGAGGAGTTGGATGAGATGTGCAGGTCTACCATTAGGCTTTCCCTTTCAAAGTCTGTTTATTACAATGTGAAAGATGCACAGGGTGGAGCTTATGAGCTATGGCAGCAGATTTGCAATATGTATGATAAGCATTTGGCTGCTTCTATGGTGTATTGGATTAAAAATCTTATTGAGTTGCGAATGGAGGAAGGTGCTTCCATGAATGTGCATTTGAATGAGTTCAATACAATTTTCAGCCAACTTGCTACGCAGAAAATTACGTTTGAGGACAATGTAAAAGCTATGTTTTTACTTGTCACGTTGCCTGAGTCATGGGACACATTTAGGACAGCCATAAGTAACTCGGTTCCTGCGGATGAGTTGACAAGTACTAATGTGGAGTCTAGTCTTCTCATGGAAGAGATTAATCGAAAGAATAATGCAGGTAGTAAGTCTTCTAGTGCAATGGTTGTCAGAGGTAGGACTATGGACAAGTATAAGTCTAACAGGGGTAAATCTAGAAGCAAGTCCCGTGCAGGCACAAGTAAAAAGTATGTGGAATGTTTTCATTGTGGTAGAAAAGGCCATTTCAAAAAGGATTGCTACAAGTGGAAAAGGGAAAATGGAGATGGTAAGAAGAAAGACCATGATGCTAAGGACAAGCCTAAGTCCAATGTCAAGATTGAGGAGTTCAATGCAACACATGGAGAGTGTATCTCTCAAGATGACCATGTATGTGCTCCAACTAGTGCTACTAGTGAAGAGCTTGGTGATGTGTTGCTTGCATCCTATTTTGATGATTCTTTTCTTCTCACTCATGAGAGTAGTACGCCTATGGATTGGGTCATTGACAGTGGTGCTTCTTTTCATGTTACGCCTCATAGGTCGTGGTTTCATGACTATGATGCTTCGAGCACAGAAACTGTCAGGATTGCCGATGGGCGTTCTATGCAGATTCATGGCATTGAGGATATTCATTTGGCTATGCCAAACTCTACTACGTTTGTCTTGCAGGGTGTGCGTCATGTGCCGGCTCTTGCAAAAAGCTTGATTAGTGTGGGTCAGTTAGATTCACTTGGTTTCAATGTATCTTTTGGTGACGGAGGTTGGAAGCTTACTAAGGGCAGCCTTGTTTTGGTTAAAGGTGCTAAGAGGAATACGTTGTATTCCCTTTCTGTAGCTAGTGTGGCTGATCACATTGTGGGGATCACTGAGCAACCTCCTGCTTCTTTATGGCATCAATGTTTGGGGCATATGTCACTGAAAGGTTTGAAGTTGTTGGCACGTGCGGATTACATTCCCGTTTCAAATTTTGGTGGTTTTGAGTTTTGTGAGCATTGCCTTTATGGTCGACATGATCGGTCTTCTCATAAGAAGAGTGTTCCACATAGATCTTTGGAAAAGCTAGCTTTGGTGCATGGTGATGTATGTGGGCCGATGCCCAATGCTTCTCTTGGAGGTGCTATGTACTTTGTTACGTTCATTGATGATGCTAGCAGGAAGGTATGGGCATACCCCATTCGTAAGAATGATATGGTGTTTGATATATTTAAGCAATGGTTGGCTCTTGTTGAGAACCAATCAGGTTGTAAGTTGAAGTGCTTACGTACGGACAATGGGGGTGAATTTATGTCTCATGCTTTCACTACATTATGTGTTGAGAAGGGTATACGGTGTGAGCTTAGTGCTCCCTATACACCTCCTCAAAATGGTGTGGCAGAGCGCATGAACAGGACTATACAGGAGAAAGTCCGTAGTATGCTTTCTATGGCTGGTTTGTCAGATGGATTTTGGGCTGAAGCAGTTGCCACTTTTGTGCATTTGATAAATCGTTCACCTAGTGTTCCTTTGGGCTTCAAAGTGCCTGAAGAGGTATGGACAGGTTTGCCACCTTCGTATGGTCACCTTTGTGTTTTTGGTTGTGAAGCTTATGTACATGTACCTAAGGCAAAACGTAGCAAATTGGATCCAAAGAGCAAGAGATGTATCTTCTTGGGTTATGGTAGCTCTGGTGAGATGGGTTATCAATTGTGGGATCCTATTGACAGGAAGATTGTGCGTAGCCATGATGTTGTTTTTCATGAGGACTGTATGTATAGAGCATCACCGCGAACGGTTCAGGTTCGGCGGTTGAGGTTCGGCGTGTGATATTTGAGGAGGATGGTCATCGTTATGATGGTCCCATGGCTGCTCGTGGGCAGCCCATTGACCCTCAGGTGGGAGATCAGACCTTGTTGGGAGATCATGTAGATCAACCCTCCTGCACAGTTTTTGAGGCATTCAGAGCGGCGTGCAAGATAGCCTCAGCGTTTTGTGCCTTCTATGGATTATATATTGTTGACTGATTGCGGGGAGCCATCATGTTATGATGAGGCCATGTCTAGTGTTGACAAGCTCAAGTGGGAGCAGGCTATGCAGTCGGAGATGGATTCGTTGATCCAAAATGATACGTGGGAGCTTACTCCTTTGCCAAAGGGTAAGAAGGCACTACCATGCAAGTGGGTTTACAAGATAAAATTGTGTTCAATGGATGCAAAGCCTAGGTACAAAGCAAGGCTTGTGGCTAAAGGATTCAAGCAACAGAAGGGCATTGATTTTGATGAGATCTTCTCCCCAGTGGTGAAGATGTCTACTTTGCGTATGTTGTTTGCTTTGGTAGCTACAGAAGACATGGAGTTGAAGCAAATGGATGTAAAGACAGCTTTCTTACATCCGGACTTGCACGAGGATTTATACATGGAGCAACCAAGTGGGTTTGTTATTCATGGTTCAAAGAAGATGGTATGCTGGCTTCTTAAGACCTTGTATGGGCTGAAGCAATCACCTCGTGAATGGTATCGTAAGTTTGATGCATTCATGAGTTCATTGGGCTATGTACGTAGTTATGAGGACCCATGCCTCTATACTCGCAAGGCTGCAGATGGCAGTCTTATTGTTTTGGTTTTGTATGTGGATGACATGCTGATCGCAGGGAAGTGTATTTCTGATGTGGATGCCTTGAAACATAGGCTACATGAGACCTTTGCCATGAAGGATCTTGGGGATGCCAGTCATATTTTGGGTATGCGGATCACTTGTGATCGTTCTCGCAGGGTGCTCTTTCTTCGTCAGAAAGAGTACATTGACAGGGTGCTTGAGCGTTTTCATATGGAAGGGGGGAAGGCCATTAGTACCCCGTTGCCTCCATATGTAAAACTCAGCCATGATGATTGCCCTCAGACAGATTTGGAGACTGCAGAGATGTCTCAGATTCCCTATGCGTTAGCTGTTGGTTCCTTGATGTATGCCATGGTGGCTACGCGTCCAGATCTTGCTCATGCAGTTGGTGTGGTTAGCAGGTACATGTCTAACCCGGGCAAGCGTCATTGGGATGCAGTTAGAGGTATTCTCACATACTTGAGAGGGACTTCGGAGTTGTCCCTATGTTATGGTGAGAAGGATATGTCTGTTTGCGGATATATAGATTCAGACTATGCAGGGTCAGTGGACTCAAGGAAGTCTACTAGTGGCTATGTGTTCACAGTTGCAGGTGGACCGGTTTCATGGGCATCACATTTATAGCCATGCATTGTTTTGAGCACTACAGAGGCTGAATATATGGCTGCCACTGAGGCTGCCAAGGAGGTGGCTCTGTGTGTGTGCGCTCTCCGATCCCAACATATGGTAACAAATCCCCCTTGGAGTGATGCGGTGAACGAGAGCTGGCACATGAGTAAAGGGAAGTGCCATGCCCTGAGGACATGATCAGTCCACAAAGGGGAGTAAGCCCAAAGCTTTGTGGAAAGCTTCAAGCTTCTCATGAGACAATGACTTTGTGAAAAGATCTGCAAGGTTGTCTTGTGTTGGCACATAAGCCAAGCTGATCTCTCCTGCTGAGAGTCTCTCCCTGAAATAGTGGTAATGCACCTCAATGTGCTTTGTGCGAGCATGAAAAACTGGGTTCCTCGAAACTACCAATGCGCTCTGACTGTCAGTGTAGATAGTGTTGGTAGTGTCCTGTCCAACACCCAAATCAGCCATAAGGCGTCTAAGCCATACACACTCAACCGTAGCTGTGAAGACCGCCATGTACTCAGCCTCACAACTCAAAGTAGCCACAGTAGGTTGCTTCTTGCTCAACCATGATATACATGAAGTGCCAAGCATGAAACAAAAACCACTTGTGGACACTCGCATGTCAAAACAACCAGCCCAATTTGAGTCCGAAAAAGCATGTAAGTCTGGAGACAATGATCCCCCCTTGGGATAAAACAAGCCAAGATGTAAAGTGCCACTAAGGTAGCGGAAAATCCTCTTGACAGCCTGCCAATGCTTAGATCCTGGGCTATGCATAAATCTGCTGACCTGTGAGACTGCAAATCGAATATCTGGTCTCGTGTTGCATACATAAATGAGGCAGCCAACAACAGTTTGGTAAAGAGTGACATCAGCAGGATCGCCAACATCATGTAGACTCAACTTCAAACCTGTTTCCATGGGAGTGGCAATAGGTTTTCAATCATCAAGTCCAAACTTACATAGCAATGTCTCTATGTAGCTTTTGTGACACAAGGCAATACCACCATCACACTGCTTAAACTGTATACCCAAGTAATGATGCAACAGCCCCAAATCTTTCATCTTGAAAGTAGCATTCAAATCAACCTTAAATTCAGTAATATGTCTCTCATTTGGTCTAGTGATCTACAAATCATCGACATAAAGAACCACAATGAGAAGTACATCACCCTCACGCTTTACATACAATGTGCTTTCTGTTGGACTGTTACGAAAGCCTTGTTTGGCCAAGTGAGTGTCAGCTTTCTCATACCAAGCACGAGGAGATTGCTTCAACCCATACAAAGCCTTCTTACATCTGCACACTTTGTCCTCTTTTCCTTTTATGACAAAACCACGAGGCTGCGTTTACATAGACTTCCTCAAATATGTTACCATTCAAGAAAGCAGTAACAATGTCTGATTGGTGTACATCCCAACAGAAATGAGTTGTCAATGCACATAGAAAATGCACAGTAGTCATACAACAAGTGGGAGCAAAAGTCTCTTCATAATCTATGCCTTTTTGCTGTGCATATCCCTTTGCAAGAAGTCGAGCCTTATGGCGATCGATCTCACCATCCGGCTTACATTTCAACTTGTAAACCCACTTCATACCAATGGCCTTTTTACCAGGAGGCAAATCACATAAAGTCCATGTGTCATTTTCTATAAGTGCATCATATTCTAATTGCATGGCAGCCATCCAATTTTTTGAATTCTGTGCTTCATCAAAAGACAGAGGCTCCTCAACATCATGTAAGCTAGCACAACCAAAGCATAGCAATCTGAGGCATAAGATGCACGGCGAGAGCCTGAACGAGTATGACTAGACAAAGGTGCATCCAATTTACTGTCACGCAAAGTGTGCACCAGCCATTTTGACATACCTCTAGCGTGCTCATTTTCAGCCCTTTCCTCATCAAGTACATCATGTACATCTGCATCAGTAATAGGTTGATCTGTAACATTTTCAAAAACCCCCATAGGTTGTACATTTGCCTCATTGGAAATTACATTCGTATTTCCACCACAAAAAAGAGGCAACAAAGTGTCATCAATGTCTTGTGATCTTACATTACTATCTCTAGTACATGACAGCAAGGGCTGAACAGAATCTTCCACAAACACTACATCTCATGAAACCAGAATACGCTTTGTTTGCGGATGATATAACTTGTAACCTTTGCTTTCATCACTATAACCAACAAATATACATTTGACAGCCTTATCATCCAATTTTCTACGCTGTGTTTGTGGCACCAAAGCATATACCAAACAACCAAAAACACGCATGTGCTCAATAGAAGGCTTTCTATCATGCCATGCTTCATATGGAGTAATAGACTGAAAAGCTTTCGTAGGACACCTGTTAAGTACATAAGTGGCACACATGATGGCCTCAAGCCAAAAAGAATGCGGCAAAGCTTGACTTTTGACCATACATCGTGCCATTTCCGTCAGTGACCTGTTTTTCCTATCAGCAATAGCATTTTGCTGAGGTGTATAAGGCACTGTACATTGGTGTTTTATCCTACGACTAGCCAGGAATGCATTAAATTCATGAGATGTATATTCTCCCCCTCGATCGGAACGGAGGGTGCCCATAGTACATTTCAAGACATTTTCAGCCATAGCCAAAAATTGTTTGAAGCACATAAAAAATTCAGACTTTGCTTTAAGCGGAAACACCCATGCATGCCTGGAGTAATCATCAATGAAAGTCACAAAGTAAAGGTAATTTCCCAATGACGGAGTTTGCATGGGCCCACAAACATCACTATGCAAAAGCTGCAACCTGCATGTGGCCCGAATTGAACCATCCTTTGGAAAGTTAGAACGCTGCATCTTACCCAAAATACAGGCTTCAAAAAATATGTTTGACAGGTGCTTCGAAAGGCTGCAAAGAAGCAACCATATCAGATTTCTGCAAACGCAGCAAACTGGCAAAATTCAGATGACCAAAACGTGCATGCCAAAGTTTTGCATCTGAAATAGCCTTTGAATCTGCAACAGCATTTGCAAAATTTTGTCCACACTTGTCATACAAAGTGAGCTTATACAACCCACGGCACAAAAGGCCAGATGCAACAATTTCATCACCAAAACTGAGATCATGAACTATACATCTGTCATCCACAAATTTGACTACAAGTCCAAGTCTAGCAAGTGCGGATGCAGACAAGAGATTCTTCTTGATCCCATGTACATAAAGTGCATCAACAAGTGTGAAGGAACTGCCATTTGCAGCAGTAAGCACAATCTTTCCAACTCCCTGAACTGGATAAGAGGCATTGTTGGCACAAGTGACTGAATTCCCATGAGGGACAGACTCGAGAGAGGTAAACAATTCACGATGTGAGGTAATGTGCTTTGTAGCACCACTGTCAAAATACCACACACGTGAATCTGTAGCAACTGACAAGCATGCATCATGGACAACAGGATTGTAAGTGCACTCTGCTCTAAAAGCCCATTCTGCATCAACATCAGCATTACAGTCTCCTTTCACAGAAGACTCAACAATGGCTGCATTTATAGTGGAACCAGCATTTGCAGTGGCACCACCCTCTTTCTTCTTAGCCTCTTTGGCCTTCAACTTATGACACGACTTGATCAAGTGATCATTAGCTTTACAATAATGGCAATGCATCTTCTTTTTGCCCTTATCACCAGAATTTCCAGACGAAGTGCTGCCAGCAGAAGCATTGGGAACAAAAGTTTTTCCACTCGCAGCAAAACCATAAGAAGTGGCTGCATTGCTGTTACCACCCTTTCTTTGAGAAGCAATACAAGCCTGCTGCCTAGTTTTGTTTTTTCTGGAAAGTGACTCTTGCAACAGCAATGTGCATAATGCATCAAACTTGACAACTTCAGGATTTCCTTGGGTTAGCAGTCTCCAAGTACTAGCAAAAGTCTGGTAGGAATCTGGAAAGGCATCAAGAATAGTCTGCACAAGGGAACTGTCTGAAATGACTTCACGTGCAAAAATAAGTTGCTCATTGATATCCTTGACACCAGCAAGGAAAGTTTCCATATCATCTTCCTCATGCATAATCTTCGACTCCAGCTCTTTACGTAGTGATAGCCATTTTTTCGGCTCTTTGTAATTACCACAGTGAGTTACCTCACCCTACCAAAATCACCCAAACACTGTGGCTATCCCTACCATTTCACTGTACATAGGTGTGTGTGAGTCACGGGACTTTTCCCATATCTTCTTAAAAAACCCTCAATTAGCTAGTCATTGGGCTAGTTGAGCCAAAAAAAAATAAAAAAAATATAAAAAAAATATAAGTATATTATGGCCCATGCGTATGTAAATATTTCTTTATATATAGGGCCTAAATAAAAGATTTTTTCATAATTATTTTGGTATTTATTTAAATATTTCTACCTAGGTGTGTGTTATTTATGCTCTGTACATTGCCTCACCATTACCACAATTTTTTCTTACCATTTTTCATACTCTTTATTCCATATAGAAATATTTTCATGTAAGCTTCTCTTATATTTGGTGTAACTCCACCCCAACAAAAATCCAAAAAAACTAGTTTTATTTATGTGTATATTTTTTCACTATTTTGATTTTTCCCTTCCTACATCTATTTTGTTTTTTTCTAAAAAATTAGAACACCAAAAATATTTATCTTTTTATGGTAGCCTCATAATGAGAGAGATTTCTTTTGACCCCTTTATATTTTTTCCACTTATATTATTTATATTTGACATGTACATATTTTTTAGACCCCTCAATATTTGATTTTCTTAGTTGTACTATTCACTTATATCCTAATCTCAACAATATCTTCAATTATAGACCTACCAAATAAGGTCAAGGGTAGGTGGCATGCATACATGCACTATGGAGGGCTCACTCTTGGAGGTATTCAAAAGAATCATCCAAAGAAGGACCCCACAAGGACCTTGTAGTGGAAAAAAACGGTCGGTTTTGCTGAATTTTTAAAGTTCACTTGCTCTCCGAATTTGAAAAGGTGATACAAACAAAAGTTGTAGCTCGTGGGCTGAACTTTTGCCTCAAAGTTTTTCATATTTTTTTGAGCTACGAGCTGTGAGCTATGATTTTTTTAGTGGACCCCAGTTTTCCCATGCTATGCAGCCACACTCTCTCTTCCACTTTATCATTTTCCTCTTTCACACACACTTCTCCACTCATCATCCCCACCCCTCTCACCACTCCTCTTTGCACCCTACTCACCTTCTCCTCAACCTTGAAGAATAAGAGAAACCATGGTGAACTCATACCTCCCACACACAATTCCATTCAAAAATTGACCACCTAGTCTCATTTTTCCTCCTCCAATTTACCCATATCTATAAAAAAAACCACAAAATTCATCCTCTTCTCTTAAAAGACAGCATCATGGTGGTTGATTACTCAGCTTTAATTACCTTGTCTCTCAAGGAAGGTCAAGAGTGGAGAAGAAATGTACCGTCAAAGCTAGTGGACCGTCAACAAGCGTCAAAATCGGCCCTACTCAAGACACTTGGAGCATCAACCTTGTAAGAAAGCCACCTTTTCTTACCTCTTAAGAGTTTTTTTCTTCCTTATTTGTATCCTACATGGATACTCCCATTGTAAATATCCAATTCCATTTGTAAATTAATACTAACTCTACTAACACTAACCCACTATGAAAAGTCCTATCACCTCCATTTCTCTCCTCTCTCTTTCCTCACCAACTTCTTGATAATTCCAAGCAAAAGAAATTAGATAAATTGCTGAAAATCTAACCCAACCATGGTTAGAGGCGTAACCCTAGCCTTCAAAATTGCTATAAAAGGAGGGTGTAGCTAGCATAAAGGGAGAGCCATAAGCAAGAGCACTATGCTATAGCTTGAGAAGCCAAGCTCAACCTCTCTAGAAGGAGCTCTTGAGTGGAAGCTCATTGTCTTATGCATGTGCATGTGTTGTAATAGGGGATTAGCAAGGGAACTCTATGCCATTGTAAGAGAGAGAGAGTGATCATTCAATTGAGAGTAGGAAATCTATCATTTCTCCTACTAGTGTAAGCCCAACATTCGCTGAATCAAGGAGGGTGGATTTGGACTAAGCTTGGATACTTTGTCTCCCTTCCAACGTGAAGTAATGGACAACAATGATGCGTAAGTGTCTTGGTGTTTTTTTGTTAAGTTCTTGATAGCTTGTCTCTGGTGTTGTTATCAATCTAGCCATAAATCCCACATACTGTAAGAGGGCGACAGGGTGGAGAGGACTCCCCTGGCCTTAAGACAGTGATTGGGGTGGCTTTTCTTGTGATGTGTTGTGGTGAAATTTACGCAAGCTATGTTGAACAAGTACTAATCTCACTTTGATTTGTCATGACAGATTTGTAAGAAGGTATTAATGCAACAAGCACCCCCTCCCCCTTTCTCTCTCTTTTTTAAATATATAGTTGTGTTTGCTTGATCATTGCCGATACGTTTCAAAGCAGCCCGAGCACTATCTCTCTCTCTCTCTCTCTCTCTCTCTCGTGTTTTAGTGTGTGAGAGTGTTCCATTGGTGTTAGGGTTAGTGTAAATTCCTTGCTTGTTTGTGGGTTGCTCTAACGATTCTCCTCTTTTGCGTCCTAGTTCGCTCTTAAACTAGGTGGTGCCCCTTGTGTAGTTGGGATTTGGCTGTGGGTTTGTTGTTTTGGTTTGTGTTGTGTTGTGCCCCAGCCCCATTGAGCAGCACGGGAGCCTTGAAGGGTGTCTAGAGGTTGCTCTTCTTGTTGCCCGCCCCGGACCGCCTCAAATTGGTGCCCCCACTGAGGACGGCTTGTGTATTTTTGTGTAGAATCAACCTTTAGCATAGTCAAGTAGTTTGCATGAATCACGAAGATTTGTATGATCCCTTCATTCCCATTGCAAGGCAAAAGGTACACATAATTATTAGTACTAAGTTGCAATTTCAACGTGTCATTCGTAGAATTTTAGGTCCTCTTAGGTTGGCCGAGATAAACGCTTCAGTAAATCCTTTTATTTTGCCTCTCATTAGGTACGACCTTAGTGTGGACGTCTATATTTTTGTTTTGTTTTAAGCATTAGGACATGCATAGGCCATGGATAATGGCCCAGGAATAGAGGTTTTTCCCTTTCATTTTACTCCACACATTAGAATAAACGTTGCAATTAGTAGAAAGATCCATTTTCAACAACGAATGGTGTTCATGTTTGGTGCCCAAAGAGCAGGAGAAATTCTTGCATCACCAAACCCTGTCATTCTACCTCTCATCAACTACCACACTTCTTTTGATGTACATGTGTTCATTTTATTTTAAAATGAAGTGCAGCCCGGCAAAATAGTGTGTATGTTTGTTTTTTCTTTGTCCAAGTTGTTACAAGAAACAAAAAAAACGATCATTTGTTCTAACTGGGAATGTGTGTGCAGTGAAAGTTCAATCCTTAGAGATCTAGCTCTATTACCAATTGAGTTGCAGGAGCAAGTAGTAAGGCGTCTCCCTCATAACAAGAGGGTGGTGAAGTTAAGACGGAAGGTCCTACGCGTGGATTCCATTTTCCTCTTGTTGTTGGGCACTAAGGAAGACCGCACATTCATCCAACTAGTGTGTGCCCTAAGATTGGTAAATAGAGTGAAATTTAGCGTTTGGCGAGTGCATTTCACCATTAAGGAAGACTCTTCAGGAAACTTGCGGCCAGAGTTCATGCTTCATAGACTCACATTTGGTGAATTTTTCCCTCATTTGCGTCTTATTAATAGTCTTCCTTTCGCTTTCAACAAAGGAGATAGGGAGCTATTCAGAGCTTAATAAAGAGAGCATAGAGAAGATTGCAAATTTGTATAAATTCTCATCCTTCTCTACTTTCTATGACACTTTGTTCATAGAGACATTGTAAATCTCTTTATGCTTTTGAATGATTTAACCATAATCCTAAGGAGTTTTTGTCCAGGAATTTTGTAGCACAAGTGAAGTCTTTAAATCTTGCAAACTTGATTGGACTTGATGAGGATGTTCTTTATGAAGTTGTGAGAAGGTTGCCTCACTCGGACTGTGTGGAACTCGAAGGAAAGGAGCTCCTAGTCAATTGCTACTTTCTCACGGCCTTCGACGAGCATGAAGATCTAGTTTTTATACAAACCGCTTGTGCATTGGGAATTGTAGAGCAAGTGCAATTTATCACTTGGGACGTGGTTGCTCTTTTGGATCCAGAAAATGAAGTTCTAGAGATTTCTGTTTATCGCCTTAGCTTTGAAGAATTTCAACCCTTCTTAGAGCTCATCAATAGTCTACCCTTTTGTTTTGATCAAACAAATCGAGACCTTATTGAAGCTTGGATAGCTGAAGAAGAAAACCTAGAGTGGTATTTTCTCACTTCTTCATTTGCAGGCGAGTGGTTCTAAATCTCTATTGTATCCCTTATTGTAACTCGTGTTGTAATCTTTCATAATAATGGAGAGCCAACGCCAAATGTCTGGATATCCTCTTTTCTTTGGAGAGCCTGGAGAGGATGCAGAATTATTTTTAGCAAATTTCAAGATGTCTTGCCGTATCAAGAGGATAGTAACCGATCAAGAACGTGTAGAAATGTTTGAGGTGGTCCTTAGGAAAGATGCTAGTACTTGGTTTGACTCTTTGCCTGAGGAAGTTAAGGGGAATTACACAGAAGTTTTGAATCGTTTTAAGAGATACTTCTTTGATCCCCAAAACACTCAAAAACTATGGCAAGACATTGTTTCTCATAAGCAAAAAGACTTAGATGACTACTACTTGTACAAGCAAGAGTTTCTACGTCTTTGGGCTCTATGGATACGAAATGTTGCTAACCCTGGTGATGGTGAAGAATTTTTAAAGAAGGAGAGGTTCATAGCCGGACTCTTTCCTGACCTTAAGGTAAAAGTTGAGGCGGGTGCACCTACTACTTTTGATGCAGCTGAAACTAGGGCTGCTGAGAAATATAGGAAACTCAAGTGCTTAAGGGGAGAGGTTCCAATAGAAGGTTTTAGACCCAAAGGTAAGTCACAAGCATCAACATCGAGGGAGCTTCCTGAGGTAACGGCGGAAGTAATTGAGAAGTTAAACGAATCTTTAAGCAGCCTGTCAATTCACCTTGCACAAGCTGTAGGTCCAAAGGGACAAGCAAAGAAGTCTGAAGAGCGAGATCCACGACCTAGGAGAGTCTTGCAATGTTGGAATTGCGGAGAGTCTGGACATGGGATGTATAATTGTCCTTGGCCCCGTGGGGAGCCAGGGAGACCTAACTTGAGTTACCCAGTGATGAATGCAGGTGAAGGAACTGGTCAACAACCAAGGCTTCTACAAAGACCAAATGGACCAAGACCACCTCCACAAGGGGTAGAAGGAGTTCCATCTTTGCCAGATCCAAATGTGCATGTGGTAGAGGTGACAAACTCAAATGAGGTTGACATGGAAGCAAATGGCATTAAGCGTGGCCGAGGAAAAGGTAAAGAGAAAGAGGGTGTCCCATCACAGAGTGACCATGGACAAGGCAAGAAGGCAAAGGAGACCAAGGAAGCTAAGAGGACTCGACGTCGTATCAATCTCCAAGACTTCCCTCTTGGACATGGTATGGCTCCATACAACCTGTTGGAAGACATGCGAGGTAAGGGTCCTGATATCTCATGGCCTCAGTTTCTTGCATTATGCCCACAAGTTAGGAGGGATTTAACAAAGGCAGTTAGCACTAGGAGAAAGGTAAAAGAGAGTTTTCCTGTTGTAAAAATTGCACATGCTGAAATGAACGAGGATATTACACCTGTGCTAGATTGTTACATAAAAGGAAAATTGGTTAGGAAAGGTCTAGTGGATGGGGGTGCACAAATTTGCATCATGACAGAAGGGCTCATGCAAAGACTAGGCATGCACATCCATGAGACACCTGAAATCAAAGTGAAAATGGCAAACAATAGCAAGGCTAGGTGCGTAGGCATTTGTAAAAATGTTTTTGTGGAGGCCTTTGGCATTAAGAAGGCAGTGGATTTCTATGTCATGTCTACCAAGGGAAATGGTTACCCATTTATCCTAGGAAGACCATGGCTAATGAAAATGCGAGCTTTGCAGGATTGGGAGAGTGGGAAATTAATTTGCAGGAATGACAATCATAAGAAGGTTGTCTTTAACATGAAGGAGCAACGCCAAGAGGAGCTCCATGAAGAATCATCTCAAAGTGAGACGGAAGAAGGTTGGACCGATAGCACTTCAGAAGAAGAAAGTAGCGGCAGCATTACTTAAGAGGAGTCTTCCATCGAAGTCATGGGGGTAAGGTTTAAGCCAAGCAACCAAGAGACCTCTTGTCAAGGCTTGGAGGAGGTAGGTCCTCAAGAGAACCAAAAGGTGGAAGATGAAGGAATGTTAGAAGGTATGTTGTCTACAACACTTACAAAGGATGAAAGAGAGGAGTTTAAATGTGTGCTAAGGAAATTTCCGAGGCTTTTTGCTAAAGACTACACCGATGTGCGTGGAGTAGATGTTGTTCAACACAAGATTGAGTTGAAGCCAGAGGCCACACCTAAGGCTCAAAAGCTACGAAGGCTAGGAGTCATTAAGGAGCAAGCTCTACTCAAGGAGGTAAGAAAGCTTCTAGCAGCAGGTTTCATTTATCCAGTGGAGAATTCAGAGTGGGTCTCTCCCGTTGTTGTCACTCCTAAGAAAAAAGGCAAGTGGAGGGTGTGTGTGGATTATCGTCCACTTAATGAGGCAACAAAAAGAGATCACTTTCCCCTCCCATTTCAGGATGAGATACTAAATGAAGTAGCTGATCATGAGAAGTACACTGTGTGTGATGGCTACTCGGGTTACTTTCAAATAGGTATCGCATTGGAGGATCAATTGAAAACAACCTTTATCACTCCTTGGGGTTGTTATGCTTTTAGAGTCATGCCATTTGGCCTGACAAATGCTCCTGCAACTTTCCAACGCTTCATGAACATGGTGTTTCAAGCATTCTTTGGAAAGTCCATTAGGGTTTTTATTGATGATTTTTGCATTTATAGCTCAAAATCATTGCATCTACAAAGGGTAGAAGAAGGTTTAAAGAAGCTCTATGACATGGGAGGTCAACTCAACCCCGACAAGTGTCACATAGCTGAGGATGAAGTGATCTTGCTTGGTCACAAGGTTTCCTATAAAGGCATTGAGGTGGATCCTTCAAAGGCAAAGGCTCTTATTGAGCTCCCCTCACCCAAGAATCTCAAAGAGGTCATATCATTCATTCAAAAGTGAAGTATATGTCACGCTTTATTCACTTAGCTTCGGAGTTGCTTCATCCTTTGCAAAAGTTGACACAACAAGTAGAATTTGCATGGTCTGATGAGCTTGAAGAGTACTTTTGTAACATTAAAGTCATTTTGTCAGAGCTACCAACACTCATGCCTCCTTGTTGGGAGTACACATTCTTTGTTAGCTCTAGTGCTGGGAAAGAAACAATTGGTGCTGTGTTGCTACAACAAGATCCCCACAGTACAAGGATGCGACCCATCTACTTTGCTAGTAGGGTCATGAATGCTTTGGAGAGAGACTACACAGAAGCAGAACTCATGATGCTTTCTCTCATGTTTGGGTGAGAAAGTTTAGATCCTACCTGCTACCAAAACCTTTTGTAATTCTCACTGCAGAAAATTTGTTCCCTTGGGTGTCATCTCAAATGAATCTTAGTACTAGGATCTCAAAGTGGATTATGGAGTTGCAAGAGTTTCAATACTCTTTCAAGGTAGAAGATAGTGTGCGTGCACAATTGGCAGGGATTCTCACTTATAGGGTGCACGAAAAGGAGATTAAGGTGCCTGAAGTAAAGACCCTACCATTGCCACCACCAAAAAGTATTTCTAATGCTTTTACCTTGTTCTTTGATGGAGCTTTTCGTCGAGCCACAGGAAAAGCAGGGGGAGGGCTAGTGTTGCTCAACCCAAGTGGAGAGGTGGTCATGAAAGAGAAGTTCAATCTACCAAGTTCAGCTAGCAACAATGAAGCAGAATATGACGCTCTACTTCATGGTTTGAAGATGTGTATTGGCCAAGGGATACAACGTCTCATGGTAAAAGGAGATGCACTTCTCATTGTTAAACAGATTTTAGGCATTTGGGCATGCAAGAATGAAAGCTTAAGGACAAAAGTTCATGCCATTCGTAGGCTATTTAATCAATTTGAGGAGGTGCAATTATATCATATTCCTAGGAAACAAAATGAAGATGCTGATTTACTTGCACAACAAGCCGTTGCATGTGTAAATAAAGAAGTGCAGTTCATCATGGTGGCAGCAACTGTCAAGCAACCGAGATACCAGGGATTGGAGTCATTGACTCCCATTATTAGCTACATTTTGGAGGGCGAGTTTCCACAAGACTTCACGAAGTCTCAGAAGAGGAGACTCATGAAGAAGGCAAGCGTATATCTCTTCCTAGAAGGCTCCCTCTATCAAAGAGGGAGGGATCAAGTATGCAGAAGAGTACCAACTATTGAGGAAATTCCAGCCATTCTAAAAGGTTTGCATGAAGAAGCATGTGGTGGTCATTTTGCCCAAGAATTAACTGTGAAGAAGATTTTGCTTGCGGGGTATGTTTGGCCAAGTCTGCATGTGGATGTCCAACATTGGTGTAAAAGTTGTCACAATTGTCAGGTAAATGGGAATAGAAGATTGGTTTATGGTCCAAGGCAAATCGTGCTTGCAAATGGACCGTTTGAAAAGTGGGGCATTGATGCTATGGGTCCTCTGCCTAGGACAAAAAATGGTAAACTCTACATTCTAGTGGCTGTAGACTATATGACTAGGTGGGTGGAAGCACAAAGTGTGGCAAAGGTAAATGAGAAGACAGTGAGCAAATTCGTCTACACTCACATTTGTTGTACATTTGGCACACCTTTGGAGATTGTTTCTGATAATGGTCCAGGGTTTAGAAAGGGATTGCTCACAGAAGTCTGTGAAGAACTTCACATTCTACATCGTCACAGTACACCCTACTATCCCCAATCAAATGGTTTGGTAGAAAAAGCTAATGGTGTCATTGCAGGCATCATTAGAAAGATGGTGAAAAACAAGACAAAGTTGTGGGATAACTTCTTGGATGGTGCCTTGTGGGCGTATCGAACCACATATAGGGAAGCCACGGAGTTCACACCATTTCACTTGGTCTATGGTCAAGAGGCTTTACAGCCAATTGAGCTAAACATTCCAACAATGCGACTTCATGGCAAATCAGCACAAGATGATCAAGAAGCATGGATGGATCGACTTCTTACCTTAGCTGAGCTTGAGTGGAAAAGAGAAGCAGCATAGGAGTGCTATAAGAGGAAAGCCACACAGACAAAGGAGAAGCTTGACAAGAAACTGAAGGACAAAGGCATCAATGAAGGAGATCTTGTGCTAAGGTATGACAATCGACTCGATAATCGTTTTGATGCCAAATTTGAAACAAGATGGCAAGGGACATACATAGTCAAGAAGGCTTTCAATTCAAGTTACTATCAGCTTATGGACTTGAATGGTAAAGAGCACTCCAGGAAAGTAAATGGGTATCGCTTGAAGCCCTATTTGAGTCGCCTTCTACCAAAGGATCTACCAAAGATCTGTCCAAAGGCCGCTGTCTCATGTAAGTATTGTTACATGAAGCATGAGTGTAACTCCAGCCAAAATTCTGAGGGGCCAAACAATGAAGATCTTGTCAAGGACTCTCAAGCACTCTCTTTGGAAAAGATGCTCTATGATGGTACATGAATATACCATCATCCAGGGGGAGGGCTAATGATAGCCGTTTTTTCGGCTCTTTGTAATTACCACAGTGAGTTACCTCACCCTACCAAAATCACCCAAACACTGTGGCTATCCCTACCATTTCACTGTACATAGGCGTGCGTGAGTCATGGGACTTTTCCCATATCTTCTTAAAAAACCCTCAATTAGCTAGTCATTGGGCTAGTTGAGCCAAAATAAAAATAAAAATAAAAATAAAAATATATAAGTATATTATGGCCCATGCGTATGTAAATATTTCTTTATATATAGGGCTTAAATAAAAGATTTTTTCATAATTATTTTGGTATTTATTTAAATATTTCTACCTAGGTGTGTGTTATTTATGCTCTGTACATTGCCTCACCATTACCACAATTTTTTCTTACCATTTTTCATACTCTTTATTCCATATAGAAATATTTCATGTAAGCTTCTCTTATATTTGGTGTAACTCCACCCCAACAAAAATCCAAAAAAACTAATTTTATTTATGTGTATATTTTTTCACTATTTTGATTTTTCCCTTCCTACATCTATTTTGTTTTTTTCTAAAAAATTAGAACACCAAAAATATTTATCTTTTTATGGTAGCCTCATAATGAGAGAGATTTCTTTTGACCCCTTTATATTTTTTCCACTTATATTATTTTTATTTGACATGTACATATTTTTTAGACCCCTCAATATTTGATTTTCTTAGTTGTACTATTCACTTATATCCTAATCTCAACAATATCTTCAATTATAGACCTACCAAATAAGGTAAAGGGTAGGTGGCATGCATACATGCACTATGGAGGGCTCACTCTTGGAGGTATTCAAAAGAATCATCCAAAGAAGGACCCCACAAGGACCTTGTAGTGGAAAAAAACGGTCGGTTTTGCTGAATTTTTAAAGTTCACTTGCTCTCCGAATTTGAAAAGGTGATACAAACAAAAGTTGTAGCTCGTGGGCTGAACTTTTGCCTCAAAGTTTTTCATATTTTTTTGAGCTACGAGCTGTGAGCTATGATTTTTTTAGTGGACCCCAGTTTTCCCATGCTATGCAGCCACACTCTCTCTTCCACTTTATCATTTTCCTCTTTCACACACACTTCTCCACTCATCATCCCCACCCCTCACACCACTCCTCTCTGCACCCTACTCACCTTCTCCTCAACCTTGAAGAATAAGAGAAACCATGGTGAACTCATACCTCCCACACACAATTCCATTCAAAAATTGACCACCTAGTCTCATTTTTCCTCCTCCAATTTACCCATATCTATAAAAAAAACCACAAAATTCAGCCTCTTCTCTTAAAAGACAGCATCATGGTGGTTGATTACTCAGCTTCAATTACCTTGTCTCTCAAGGAAGGTCAAGAGTGGAGAAGAAATGTACCGTCAAAGCTAGTGGACCGTCAACAAGCGTCAAAATCGGCCCTACTCAAGACACTTGGAGCATCAACCTTGTAAGAAAGCCACCTTTTCTTACCTCTTAAGAGTTTTTTTCTTCCTTATTTGTATCCTACATGGATACTCCCATTGTAAATATCCAATTCCATTTGTAAATTAATACTAACTCTACTAACACTAACCCACTATGAAAAGTCCTATCACCTCCATTTCTCTCCTCTCTCTTTCCTCACCAACTTCTTGATAATTCCAAGCAAAAGAAATTAGATAAATTGCTGAAAATCTAACCCAACCATGGTTAGAGGAGTAACCCTAGCCTTCAAAATTGCTATAAAAGGAGGGTGTAGCTAGCATAAAGGGAGAGCCATAAGCAAGAGCACTATGCTATAGCTTGAGAAGCCAAGCTCAACCTCTCTAGAAGGAGCTCTTGAGTGGAAGCTCATTGTCTTATGCATGTGCATGTGTTGTAATAGGGGATTAGCAAGGGAACTCTATGCCATTGTAAGAGAGAGAGAGTGATCATTCAATTGAGAGTAGGAAATCTATCATTTCTCCTACTAGTGTAAGCCCAACATTCGCTGAATCAAGGAGGGTGGATTTGGACTAAGCTTGGATACTTTGTCTCCCTTCCAACGTGAAGTAATGGACAACAATGATGCGTAAGTGTCTTGGTGTTTTTTTGTTAAGTTCTTGATAGCTTGTCTCTGGTGTTGTTATCAATCTAGCCATAAATCCCACATACTGTAAGAGGGCGACAGGGTGGAGAGGACTCCCCTGGCCTTAAGACAGTGATTGGGGTGGCTTTTCTTGTGATGTGTTGTGGTGAAATTTACGCAAGCTATGTTGAACAAGTACTAATCTCACTTTGATTTGTCATGACAGATTTGTAAGAAGGTATTAATGCAACAAGCACCCCCTCCCCCTTTCTCTCTCTTTTTTAAATATATAGTTGTGTTTGCTTGATCATTGCCGATACGTTTCAAAGCAGCCCGAGCACTATCTCTCTCTCTCTCTCTCTCTCTCTCTCTCGTGTTTTAGTGTGTGAGAGTGTTCCATTGGTGTTAGGGTTAGTGTAAATTCCTTGCTTGTTTGTGGGTTGCTCTAACGATTCTCCTCTTTTGCGTCCTAGTTCGCTCTTAAACTAGGTGGTGCCCCTTGTGTAGTTGGGATTTGGCTGTGGGTTTGTTGTTTTGGTTTGTGTTGTGTTGTGCCCCAGCCCCATTGAGCAGCACGGGAGCCTTGAAGGGTGTCTAGAGGTTGCTCTTCTTGTTGCCCGCCCCGGACCGCCTCAGTAGCAAAGCAATTTTAGCCTCATTGCGGCTTGCATAAAGACCTGCTATAATCTCCCAAGCTTTTTTTGCAGATTTTGCTGAACTAATGTGAGGAACAATGGTGCGCTTCACAGACAACGCAATCAATGCATGAGCATGCGCATCCTTTACATCCCAACGAGCTTGTTCTGGTGTAGGCAAAACAACTCTTATAGCAGCAATCCTTGCAACAAGACCTGCAACATCGCCTACATCCTCAAAACCAGGACGTACATCAATGCCCTGCACAATGTTCCAGACGCCCTTTGACACAAGAACATGGACGTACATCAATGCCCTGCACAATGGTGCGCTTCACAGACAACGCAATCAATGCATGAGCATGCGCATCCTTTACATCCCAACGAGCTTGTTCTGGTGTAGGCAAAACAACTCTAATAGCAGCAATCCTTGCAACAAGACCTGCAACATCGCCTACATCCTTAGAACCAGGACGTACATCAATGCCCTGCACAATGTTCCAGATTCCCTTTGACACAAGAACATGTTGCATCATATAAGCCCACATAGGGTAGTTGTCCCCATCCAACCTGTTCTCAGCAGAGCAAACATCTTGAACACATTTGTGTTGTTGTCAACGATGGTAAATGCTGCACCTGATGTGAAAACTACCCAAAAATAGGAGAAATGCAGCGAGAACAACACATGCTATATAGCACAAACTATAGAAGACTATGAGACACATGTTATGCAGAAAACGGAACTGACAAAAATTCTGCACAAAATGACAAAATAGCCTGTGTATTTGTAGTGGAAACAGAGGCCGAAATGAGCCCGAATCAAAAATCTCAGCAGACTAGGCTCTACGAGCTTTTCCGAAATTTTTTGTCGACCTGCAAACGCTTACCAAAGCTCACTGAAATCGGAGAAAGTGAGCACATGTGCTGGAGCAGCTGGCGACTAAGCCCGGGAGGACGCAACCTGCTTTGATACCAATTGTTGGAATTAAGGTTGCAGAGAAACGCAAACAGCTTGGAGAAGACGAAGGAAGCTCAAGGCACACAATAGAGAGTGTGTTACTTAGTGTGCAATGGAAAGATAGACAGCGCTAGAGTGATGGGCGTATATATAATGCTCGGGGAAAAAATCTCCTAAAGAGGGAAAAAATGCCCGACGGTCCTAGTGTGTTCACACACATCACTATCACATGTATATGGTAACAGCACGCGGCGGCGGGGGGGGGGGGGGGGGAGGGTGGGAGAGATGTAAACTATTCAAGAGAGAATAACACACCTCATTGGCATGGTGCAGTAGGTGTGAGTATCAGTAAGACCCTTCATGCTCCATCTATAATTGTTTTTTAAATAATTTCTCTAATACCAATTTTTGTCAATGACTTAGGGCAAGGTCATGTAACCCTCCTTTACTACTATCTAGTTAGAGCAGTCGGTGATGTTTACCCTCATCATTAAGTTTAATAGCAGGTCAAGTTGATAGCAAGTCAAATGCATGAAAGAGCAACGATCTAATGGTGGGTAGTGTGTAAAGCAAGGCTACTATTGTTGTGCTTAGATAAATGACAATCATTGTGATTCTTTTCATGGAACTAGGGTAAATGTCATAGCCCGTCACTCAAAATCGTGTCGTCACATCAATAGACATCGCTATAGTGTGGTGGCTGGGTTGTTGGAGGTCTCATGTCAATAGAGTATAAGGGAAGAAGAGCATAGAGAACATCTTACATTCACTATGAGCACCCTAAACATCTGACACGAGTGCTCAAAGCAATCCACAAACATAAAATGACGATCATAAAAAAGAATAGCAAGTATTATGTCCTCAATGCAAAGAGAGAGAGAGAGAAAGAGAGAGAGAGAGAGAGAGAGAGAGAGAGAGAGAGAGAGAGAGAGAGAGAGAGAGAGAGAGAGAGATTAGAGGATATGGTTACAAGAACATAAAAAACCCACTTAATTGCAAGGTCAAATCACTTGAGAATAAATATATATCTATTCAAAAGCATCTTAAAAACGATCATTCATAACGATCCAAAAAGTCGCATTGTACACTAAATGCAACGTGCAAATTGAAATATCTATGCTATATGATGCACTGGTGGATCTAACTCCACAATGTTTTGTAGCGGCCCTAACATATATGTTGCCTTTAGGGCACGATCGACCTCATCTGAATGCCTCTTGTCTCATTCATGCATCTCTATAAGTCGATGGGCTTGCATTTCCAAAATGGCGTGTAGCTTGGTGGAGAACTCTTCATTGCTCTTGAATATTGTCACCATATGGCCCAACTGGGCTACCTAACAATGCTCACGCCCCATAGTCTTCTCCATGTTGGACGATAGTGTCATTATTGTTTGTATAATGTGCGAGAAATTCCTAAATAAGCCAATGCCCAGGTTCCATACCCCCTGCACAACAAAAAAAAGTCAAAGCTAGCTGAGATACTTTATTTTTGAATATAAGGGGCCAAAGTGTACCTTGCATAGATGTCCCATAAGCGAACTGTAACATCTTCATTTATTGGAAATTCTCCTCTAGCATTTGCCCCACCTGTCATGTATGCCTCATTTCTCTATCATCAATCTCTTCCTGGGAGTCATCAACATCGCCAACAAATCTAGACGATGCTCCTTCGTGCACTTTTGCTTTTTCTTTTGTTGCTTTTTTAGATTTTTCCGATGTCGCAATAGGTGGAGGTGGCATAGCACTAAGTGGTCTGCTCTTGGATAGAGACACACTAACAGATTGAGACATTTCTTGTGGTTCTTTCCTCGCTGTCTTGGTAACTTGCTAATGAACAAACAATACAGTAACGATCATTCAACAAACAAACTTAATGAAAATAGTTAATAGTTTACAATCAAAGATAAGCCTCTATCAAGATGAACCCAAAAATTATTAGATCGCTTTTAGGCCACGCAATAATACTTTTTTTGCCTTCTTCAAAGTAGTCATTTCTTCGTTAGTGGAAGGAACATGAGGTAGAGGAGCATCCTTGCCATCATAAACTTCCATCATTGCAATAGAGAAGCAACTAGGTGGCAATTTGCTCCCATGAAGCTTAGCCAAGTTTAAAGTCTTGTCTATTTGACTTATGCCAATCGCCTCCCTGTTGTAAATGAACTCAACGTAAGCGCCATCATCAAATTTCTTACCCATCTTTAGTTTGAGATGCTTTGATCTGCAAAATAAAAAGAATTTTTATCTGATTTTTTGTTTCTATCTTTCTCTTCCCTTTTCTCTCTGCCTCCCACCCTTGCTCCCTCTCCCTCTATGTTCAGTACCACTCCCTCTCTCTTTTCCCTCTCTCCATACCAACCTATCTCTCTCTCTCTCTCTCTCTCTCTCTCTCTCTCTCTCTCTCTCTCTCTCTCTCTCTCTCTCTCTCTCTCTCTCTCTCTCTCAATCTTCTCTCCCTCTCTCCCCCTTAATCACAAGTGAGAGGGATAGGGAGACAGGGAGGGAGATATAGAGAGGGTGAGCAAGAGAAAGACGGAGATGGAGAGGGTGAGAGAGTTTATAAGTGAGAGAGAGAGGAGAGTAGGATGTACCTTCCAAGAGTGATGATCATCACTAGAAAAAATTGAGAAGTTTCAAAAAACTTGAACACCCCCGGTCTTTATATAAGCATCCATCAACCCGTTCTCAATCCTTCTTCATTTTCTAAGCCTCTCTCTCTACCCCTCTCTTGCTCACCCTCTCTTTATCCCTCCCTCTCACTCCCTTCCTCATCTCTAGCTCTCTTTTCTCTCACTCTCTCAACTTGATCCCTCCTTCAACCCAAATAGCTCTCTACCCTTCCACCCTCTCTAGCTCTCTTTTCTTCTCTATCTCTCTTCTCGCTCACCCTCTCCATCTCCCTCCCTCGAATCTACTTCTCATTCTCTCTGTCAACGCTCTCTCTATTTCCCCCTCTCATTCTTCATCTTTCTGCTCTCTGTCAATTTCGATCCCCACTTTTGCCTCTACTATTCTCTCTCTCTCTCTCTCTCTCTCTCTCTCTCTCTCTCTCTCTCTCTCTCTCTCTCTCTCTCTCTCCACTTCTACCTCTTCTACCCCATGCCCTTTTTGATCTCTCCATCTCTTACTATTAGCCAATAAATTTTAAATTTATCTATCCAATCCTTTCTTTTGCACTCTCTTGCGCACAATTTAGGTGAGCGCTTCTACCTCTTCTACCCCATGCCCTTTTCGATCTCTCCATCTCTTACTATTAGCCAAGAAAATTTTATATTTAGCTATCTTTCCAATCCTTTCTTTCACACTCTCTTGCGCACAATTTAGGTGAGTGCTAGCGCCCTAATCAAGTGTGCACGAGAGAGAGAGAGAGAGAGAGAGAGAGAGAGAGAGAGAGAGAGAGAGAGAGAGAGAGAGAGAGAGAGAGAGAGAGAGAGAGAGAGAGAGAGAGAGAGAGAGAGAGAGAGAGAGAGAGAGAGAGAGAGAGAGAGAGCTTTGTTCAAACCAATTTCAATAGAATTTTCCACAAGTTAAAACACTTGAAGTATTTATATAGGCTTTTCTTCTTCTTTCTATCTCTCTCTACATGCGCTCATCGCTCATTCTAGGTGGGTGCTAGTGCCCTCTCACAATAAGAGAGAGAGAGAGAGAGAGAGAGAGAGAGAGAGAGAGAGAGAGAGAGAGAGAGAGAGAGAGAGAGAGAGAGAGAGAGAGAGAGAGAGAGAGAGAGAGAGAGAGAGAGAGAGAGAGAGAGAGAGAGAGAGAGAGAAGAAGAAGAAGAAGAAGAAGAAGAACAATATTTTAACATCGTAGGAAACTATCCCAAGAAGAAGATCCAAGGCGATCATCACTCTTGGAAATTTGAGTGATACTCTTCTGATTGCAACCCCTGGCTATTTTTCCATAATCAATTGAGGTTGCTAACCTATCCCAGCGTATCCTTAATCTCTAGCTCACTCCTCTCTCTCTCTCTCTCTCTCTCTCTCTCTCTCTCTCTCTCTCTCTCTCTCTCTCTCTCTCTCTCTCTCTCTCTCTCTCTCTCTTCGGGAATTAGGTGCTAGTGCCCAAGCTAAGATGAGTGCCGACCTGATTTGTTAAGAGGTGGTCTGTCCATCTAAGAGGTGGTATGAGCTTAGCGCCAACCTTATTTGTTTTGATTTGATTTTTTAAGCCAAAGAGCTCTCTTAAAAAACTGAGCGCTAGCTTTGATTTGAGTGAAAGCATTGAATTGATCTTTTTAGCATTGATTCTCCTTCCCTCCCTCTTCCTCTCTCTCCTTGTGTTGAGCGCTAATGCTCACACCTCCAGCAATTTTCTCTCAATTCTCACATTAATTTTGCACAAAACCTTGATGAGATCTCTATATGTCTGGCCTTGGATTGGGTTCCCACCCACTGATAACTTCCAAAGGGTTGTATTGGTTGTAAGAGTAGTTGAAAGACATGTGATTCCCTCAACTTGGATGTTGTTTTGAATGATGTCATTTATAAGCGCATGTTCAACACTACCCATTTCAAGATAGGAGTGGAGCAGGCATAGGTGGTAGTGAAAGGGGCCTTTGGGATCCATGTGAAAGTTTCCTTGTTTATTGTTCTGCTCCTCTTTTTCAAATACTATGCTGTGTTTGAGATGCTCCTACCCCAGACTTCAACTCCATAAAGAAGAACCAATGTCACCAATGTATCAAAAAGGTACTTCTTGAGAGACCAACACGATGTTTCCCGCATTACACATGTTCTCAAATGCATAATATGCTCTCGTTCTTGCTTCCAAATGACGCATATCACATTCATGCCACTTGTGATCAGACGGAACATCAAGGCCAAGGTACTTAAAGCTCTCACAACAACTTCAAGTGTCTCATTGTTGTACACAATGCATGGCTTCTCCTTATGGTTGGTTTTCACAAGCATAACCTTTGTTTTGGATTCATTCACAATCATCCCACTATGCAAGCAAAAGTTCTCAAGGACAACCATAAGATTTTGTGCATCTTCTACCTATTGTTCTTGCATTCTGGCGAGTGAATATTGGAACCAACTTATCAAAGGAAGAGAGCGACAGTTTGGTGCAAATTGGATTTCAATTTGCACATTTTGTAACACCACTATGAAGCATGAACAATACAAATGCTGCTCTTACACAAGGAGGCTCCCGTAGTAGCAGGAAGCGTAAGTGGAGACATGGTATTTCCAAAGAAGCGGAAAAGAGATTGGAATCAGCAGCAAGTATGGTTGCAACGATTTTGGAAGAGAAACTAGAAAGTGAACAACACATAGTTTTTTGAGTTTTGACAGAGGGTTATTATGATGTACACATTAAGGTAGAACCTAGTTGCACCTACCCCAATTTTTAGATGAGAGAATCCACACATAAAGCTTTTTTGGCATGTAGTATATATATAGTGAGGGGTAGACCACCTCATGTATAAGAGAGAGAGAGAGAGAGAGAGAGAGAGAGAGAGAGAGAGAGAGAGAGGAGGGAAGCGAGAGATGATGATAGCAGGGGGGTAGACATAGAGGGAGGAACATACAAAGAGAGATGGAAAGAGAGAGGGTGGAAAAGATAGTTAGGATAGAGGATGGGGATAGATAGAGAGGGAGGGAGAGACAGAGAGAGATTTGTAGAGAGAGGGTAAGAAGTCTTCTGCTTGTGGAAAATCACATGTTCCTAATACTTCTCCTAGCAGCAATTCGTCTAGAAATTCTGGAGATAAGGGCAAAAAGAAGATGCGTTGCCATTATGACAAATCTAATGACTTGATCAAGCAGTGTTCTAAGTTGAAGGCCAAAGAGGCTAAGAAGAAAGAGGGTGGTTCCACTGCAAATGTTGGTTTCACTACAAATGCAACTATTGTTAAGTCTTTTGTGAAAGGAGAGTGTGATGTTGATGTTAATGCAGAATGGGCTTTTAGTGCAGAGTGTACCTATAATCTTGTTTTCCATGATGCATGCATGTCAGTTTTTGCAGATTCACATGTGTAGTATTTTGACAGTGATGCTACAAAGCACATTACCTCACATCGTGATTTGTTCACCTCTCTTGAGTCTGCCCCTCATGGGAATTCAATCACTTGTGCCAACAATGCCTCTTATCCGGTTCAGGGAGTTGGAAATATTGTGCTTACTACTGCAAACGGTAGTTCTTTCACACTTGTTGATGCACTTTATGTACCTCGGATCGAGAAGAATCTTTTGTTTGTATGTGCACTTGTTAGACTTGGTCTTGTAGTCAAATTTGTGGATGACACATGTACAGTTCATGATCTTAGTTTTGGTCATGAAATTGTTGCATCTGGAATTTTATGTTGTAGGCTGTATAAGCTCACTTTGTATGACAAGTGTGGGAAAAATTTTGCAAATGCAGTTGTGGAGTCAAAGGCTATTTCATATGAAAAACTTTGGCATGCATGTTTTGGTCATCTGAATTTTGCTAGTTTGCTACATTTGCAAAAATCTGATATTGTTGCTTCTTTGCCACCTCTTGAAGCACCTGTCATACACGTTTGTGAAGGCTATATTTTGGGTAAGATACAACGTTCAAAGTTTCCAAAGGATGGTTCAGTTAGGGCCACATGCAGGTTGCAGCTTGTGCATAGTGATGTTTGTGGGTCCATGCAAACTCCATCCTTGGGCAATTACCTTTACTTCATGACTTCCATTGATGATTACTCGAATCATGCATGGGTATTTCCGCTTAAAGCGAAGTCCAAAGTATTTATGTGCTTCAAACAATTTTTGGCTATGGCTGAAAATGACTCGAATTGTACTATGGACACTCTCCGTTCCGATCGAGGGGGGGGGAGGGGGGAGTATATGTCTCATGAATTTAATGCATTTCTGGATGGCTAGTTGTGGATGAAACACCAATGCACAGTGCCTTATACGCCTCAGCAAAATGGTGTTGCTGAGAGGAAATATAGGTCACTTATGGAAATGGCAAGATGTATGGTCAAAAGTCAAGCTTTGCCGCATTCTTTTTGGCTTGAGGCCATCATGTGTGCCACTTACGTACTAAACAGGTGTCCTACAAAAACTTTGCAGTCTATTACTCCATATGAAGCATGGCATGATAGAAATCCTTCTATTGACCACATGCGGGTTTTTGGTTGTTTGGCATACGCTTTGGTGCCACAAACACAACGTAGAGAATTGGATGATAAGGCTGTCAAATGTATTTTTGTTGGTTATAGTGTTGAAAGAAAAGGTTACAGGTTGTATCATAGTGTATTTTGGTTTCACGGATGTTGTGTTTGTGGAAGATTCTGTTCAGCCCTTGTTGTCATGTACTAGAGATAGTAATGTAACCTCAAAGGACATTTATGACACTTTGTTGCCTCTTTTCAGTGGTGGAAGTTTGAATGTAAATTCCAATGAGGCAAATGTACAGCCTATGGAGGTTTTTGAAAATGTTATAGATCAGCCTATTACTGATGCAGATATACATGAGGAAAGGGCTGAAAATGAGCAGGCTAGAGGTATGCCAAAATGGTTGGTACATACATTGCATGATAGTAAATTGGATGCACCTTTGTCTAGTCGTACTCGTTCAGGTTCTCACCATGCATCTTATGCATAAAATTGTTATGCTTTGGTTGTGTCTAGCTTACATGATGTTGAGGAACCTCTGTCTTTTAATGAAGCACACAATTCAAAAAATTGGATGGCTGCCATGCAACCAAAATATGATGCACTTATAGAAAATGACACATGAATTTTATGTGATTTGCCTCCTGGCAAAAAGGCCATTGGTACAAAGTGGGTTTACAAGTTGAAATGCAAGCTAGATGATGAGATTGATCGCTATAAGGCTCCACTTATTGCAAAGGGTTATGCACAACAAAAAGGCATAGATTATGAAGAGACTTTTGCTCCCACTTGCCGTATGAATACTGTTCGTTTTCTATGTGCATTGGTAGCTTATTTTGGTTGGAATGTACATCAATCTGATATTGTTACTGCTTTCTTGAATGGTGAAATTTTTTAGGAAGTCTATGTAATACAGCCTCACGGTTTTGTTAAGAAAGGACAAGAGGACAAAGTGTGCAAATGTAAGAAGGCTTTGTAAGAAGACACTTTTGATGAGACTTATGTATTTTGCAAGTAGGGTTATGATTGCAGCTGAGAAGGGTTTCACTTCTATAGAACAGTTAGTCTTGGCCTTTACATTTGCGGTGGAAAATTTTAGGGCCTACTCATTACTCAAAAGGTTAGTTGTGCTTACCACAGAGGATGTTTTCTTGTATGCTTTGCAACACATGGAACTATCCCCAAGGATAGAAAATTGGGTGGTGCAGTTACATGAATTTGACTACACACTACAAATGGAGAGGACTACTAGGGAATTCCTAGAAGATGTGCTAACACATCAATGCTATGAGAAGAAATCTCCTCGTGCTTGGTATGAGAAAGCTGACACTCATTTGGTCAAACGAGGCTTTCATAACAATCCAGCAGAAAGCACATTGTATGTCAAGCGTGAGGGTGATGTACTCATTGTTGTTCTTTATGTGGATGATTTGTTGATCATTGGTCCCAAGGAGGCACATATTGCTGAATTTAAGGTTGACTTGAATGCTACTTTCAAAATGAATGATTTGGGGTTGTTGCATCATTACTTGGGCATACAGTTTAAGCAATGTGATGGTGGTATTGCCTTGTGTCAAAAAAGTTACATAGAGGCATTGCTATGTAAGTTTGGACTTGAGGATTGCAAACCTATTGCCAGTCCCATGGAGACAGGTTTGAAGTTGAGTCTACATGATGCTGGTGATCATGCTGATGTCACTCTTTACCAAACTGTTGTTGGCTGCCTCATTTATGTATGCAACACGAGGCTGGATATTCAGTTTTCAGTCACACATGTCAACAGATTTATGCATAGCCCTGGGTCTAAGGATTGGTAGGCAGTCAAAAGTATTTTTTGCTACTTGAGTGGCACTTTGCATCTTGGCATGTTTTATCCCAAAGGGGGATCATTGCCACCATATTTACATGCTTTTTCGGACTTAGATTGGGCTGGTTGTTATGACACGTGAGTGTCCACAAGTGGTTTTTGTTTCATGCTTGGCAGTTCATGTATTTCATGGTTGAGCAAGAAGCAACCTACTATGGCCACTTCCAGTTGTGAGGTTGAGTAGTATAGGGCAGTCTTCACAGCTACGATTGAGTGTGTATGGCTCAGATGCCTTATGGCTGATTTGGGTGTTGGATAAGACATTGTCAACATCATCTACACTAACAGTCAGAGCGCATTGGCAGTTGCGAGGAACCCAATTTTTCATGCTCGCACAATGCACATTGAGGTGCATTACCACTATGTCAGGGAGAGGCTCTCAGCAGGAGAGATCAACTTGGCTTATGTGCCAACACAAGACAACCTTGCAGATCTTTTCACAAAGACATTATGTCGTGAGAAATTTGAAGCTTTTTGCAAAGCTTTGCGCTTGCTCCCCTTTGTGAACTGATCATGTCCTTAAGGCATGACACTTCCCTTTACTCTTCGTGCGAGCCTTCACTCACTGCATCACTCCCAGGGGGGATTTGTTACCATATACATGTGGTAGTGATGCATGTGAACAGACTAGGACCGTCGAGGATTTTTTTCCCTCTTTAGGAGGTTTTTTCCCCCGTGCACCAAGCTTGGCTCTTACCCATTTTCCTTTATCTCTATTTTTTTTTTTGGAGTAATCGTACACTTGGCCTAGATTTTCTTTCACAAACCATTCAAGTTTAATAATATAAATTATCTCATTCTTGACAAGCTTTTTGGTTTTGCAAGCTTTGTAAACAAGGTATGGCTCCCAAGAAATGAGGACGAAAGGTACTGAATGGAAATAAAGGTTGGTTTTAAGCAAGTTGGTGTCATGCGTGCGCAAAGGTAAAATGCTTTTTAAAATACTTGAAATGTTTTGTTGTATTATAGAGAGAGAAATGTGATAACATTTTTTGTATTCGTGTATTGCTAGCTTGGTCACACATCCCCTTGTGTGATGTGCATGTAATGTGTAAATTTTTGGTGATTGACAAGAAGCAAGAAGGAGAGTTGCTATTGGCTATGTAATCTTAGAACGAGTAAGTACAATTAATTTCATTTTTTAATCAATATAAGTGCTAATCTTCATTGACAAAATATGTGGTAGTTTATGGATTGGTGCGCACACATGAAATATTTATGTTTCAAGTATTTGGATTGGCTAGCCAAACTTCAATATTAGAGTATTTGGGTGAGTATCTAAGGAAGTGGATGCAATGGAATTTAGCTTAGAGAAACACACAAGAGAGAAATGGTACAATGCTCTTGTTTGTGTGATAGACCAACTTGTATGGAAGGTAATGTTGGGGCTCCCATTTTTACTAGATGTAGAGCTTAATACACGGAAGAAATAGAATTAATTGATTTGCAATGCAAAATGTCCTTGTTCTAAATATCAATTTTTCATTTTAGCTTTAGCACTCAAAGTGAAGTACCTAATACACTCCTATGTAGAATGAGGGGTGTCATATGGAAAGGATCAATCTTTGTAGACTAAGATATGATTGTGATTATTTGCAATGAAATATTTTTGTGCGCTTTGCCGCACATGTCAGAGGCTAGGAACTTGCCTGTGCACTGTGTGCGAGCCTCAAAAGGCTGCAAGCACACAACTAGAGAGACCTAGCAAGCTCAAAGAAACAATGGTGTGTCACTCACCACTCAATGCTTCCGTCGTGAAGGATCCTATGCTGCAAAGAAGAAGGAGCCGCCACCGATGCTACACTCAATCGTCTTGCCGCCATCTATGCCGCCGCAATGCTTGATCACACACACTCTCTCTCTCTCTCAAGCATACACACACACACACACACACACACACACACACACACACACACACACACACACACACACACACACACACACACACACACACACGTACACACATGAGCACACAAAGGAGAAGGAGACAGAGATGGAGCAAGAGCACTTCTTAGATTCAAAATCAAAGAATGAGGATTTAGGTCAAATAGACCTTTTATAAGAGTTTGACCCATTCACGCATGGGCGCCACAGTGGCAGCTTGTTGCAAAACTACTGTAAAAATAGGATAAGTGGTGCACCTCTCATCGACGATCACCTACTCACCTATTGGACCAACAAGCCCGGTCCTTGACTCAATCTAATAAATAATATGTGTTCGTTGAAGGTGATAGGGTGTCCGGTGAGGGTTAACATGCCCCCCTTCCTGATATAGATTTTGTCCTCGAAAGCTATTGAGACGAAGCCCGTTCGTCGAGGTGGAAGAGCATCCGATATTGAATGTCCTTAGCCTTCTTCAATCACTACAAAGTCAACCAAAATTGGCAGAGTAATTGCATTCTCATATACAATTAAAAAGAATACGCAGTTGTAGACACACAAATTGATTGGTAATAGAATATTAAACAATTTGTCAGCAACAATAAACATTTAAATGTAATATAATCAAACGCATAAGCAGTTGTAAAGGCCAACAACTAAACAAGTATGGAGTCACTAATTTAACGATCAAAAGGCACTATAGATCAACTATTAATACCATGGGCAAGCTTCTCAATTTTCTTTGGTCAGTTAAGTTGTTTAATAGCGAGAGCCAAGTATTTCATGTCCGAGGGCTGACTAGAGGCTATACCTAAAATACCTTGTAATTAAGCTACAATAAAAGGAATTGCTCATGAAATCATCGCCTTGACTTATTCCTTTTCCTTGACCCCCCAAAGTCTTTTCACATTGTTTCAATTTTGATGTGTGTGCTTATTTTGTATGTCTTGGGTTTTTTGCTTTTCACTAACAGCGCCCACACTAGGAACCTCTAAGGCTCTAGTACCATAGGCGATACATATGAGTGAAGTACCAAATCAAGCTGGGATTTCTCTTCCAGCTTAAGATTTTACATTGTGGCACTTTTGATTTTTTTTGTTTGTTCGTTTTCAACATTTTAATTTTGTAACTTTGGGGGTTATATAAAATTGTTACCCTCCCCAGGCTCATCACACTAGTAAACTCCCTTTATAATACTTAAACTAAAGGTTAATAGGGACTAAGCCCACTAGAAAGCACTAGTACATTACACACAATGCTGTCTAAATCGGATTAAAAACCTAAAGTAACCCTTAATTATTAGGAAGGCATTCCCCATGATATTAAGAGAAGATCTTTAATGCCTAACTTGGTCAAACTAGCTTAGTTAGACTACTTTATTTTAAACCTAGACAAGGGATTATGATAGAAAATTATATCGAATCTAATGTTTATATTAAACAAATGCGATGAATATTATGCTACCAATCACAATTAAAGCAGACAAATATGGATGCAAAAAAAGACAAGGGGCAATGCTAATGGACAAAGAACACCTGTTCGTGTTGATGATCGTGCTTGATTTGAAGAGTAAACAAGAGAAAGACTCCATGAAGTTCAAAATCCTAACAATGGCAATGCATTCCTGTACACACTAGAAAACACAAAGAATACCTCTAGGAGGCACATCAATGGGAAGAGGCACCAATCCTTATTGAACACAATCAAACAACATAAGGAACCCTAACCTAATTATTTGCACCCCCCTAGAGAGTCAAGGGAACATGATATTGTAGAGATGGGGAGGTAACCCTAAGGCTAAACCCCTATCCTCATCATCGTCAAGAAAAACAAAGTCATTATCCGTAAGACCATACGTGCCATCCGTGTAATCATGTAACTCTTCTTCATCATTAGAGGCACACATGTTCACTAAGAATGTCACTAGGCGTCTATAGTCATCTTGGTCAAGAGGGTAAGCTTGTGCAATTGGAGAGATGTCCTCTACTAAGTATGGATTAGTCGTGGTCAAGAGACGTATCAACCATTCTAATTCCTCAAAATTCCTTTCACACGCTAGCGGATCTACCAAATCCCATTCACATGCAAGCATTGGGTAGACCATGTGAAACACTTTTGAAAAGTAAAGAGGGTACCTCTCACCGTAGGAGTGGATGACTCTAGCGTACTAGCCATATCTGTACACACAGATAGATGATGGTTAGCGTGCAAATTTTTATGAGGGCCATGTCAAAAGGTCGTGTCCTTGTGCATAATGTGTTTTTATGATTTTGTGTCATATATAGAACTTGTAGGTTTTTAGATTTTTGTTTGGTGGCTCTTGCTCTTATACTTTTTTATTTTTGTCTCTATGAGTATAAGGCTATTATATACATTCCCTAAGATTGGGAGATTGAGAGGTTAGGGAGAAAGGTTAAGAGGGGAGCAAGTAAATGATGGATGTCAGCAAACACTCCCCCCTTCCTTGGGTAGATCATACCTTTTGGAATGATGTCGTCACCTTTTGAAACCAATTGTTCCAAGTTGGTAGTGGGTGAAGACTTTGACCAATAGTTTTCGACTGCTCGAGAAATTTCATCTAGTTGCAAGGGTGGTAAGGTACTCTCCCATGATTTTAATTGCAATGTTGTTGTAGGTGGTGAACTTACAACCGGAGGTGCAAATTCTTTCTCGTTTGTATGGATATGTACAATGGTAGGTTGAGGTTGTGTCAAAGCTTGTGTTTTTGTTGAACCACTACATGTAGAGCAAGAATCTTCATATGACTTCATTGTTCCTGAGCTAGGTGGAACAAATTGTTCTTTCTTTGATACCCAAACTAACTTTGGAACAGGTGTGTAGCATTCTGTGATTTTTTCCTTTCCGTGGTCTTCAAATTGTTTTGGAATTACAGGATTTGGTCTACATGGATCTTTAGTAGGCGAGAGGAGAGAACACAAGGTACATTTAGGTACCAGATTTGATCATTTTCGTCATAGTAGCCTTGGGATGCTACTAATAGTCTCTTGGGAATCCAACGTAACATTTCTTTACATTTCTTGGGGCAAGTGGAAAGTCTCTTACGCGACTTCTATTTTGAACCAGATTGAGCATCAAAAGTGGTTGTTAAAGAAGCTTTAGGGACCCATTTGTATGTTTTGTTACTTGTATTGAGATGGATCTTGTCATAAAATCTAATATCTAATATCTAACCAACCCAAATGATTTTCTCATATTAAATTGATCACTTAATGTGGGAGAATAAATGGGAACAAGTGTTAAGATATAGACATGTGCTTATAGATCTATCTCAACACGGGGCCAATGGTAAAGGGGCCCAAATGAGAGATGGTCTATCAAAGAGCAAGGCTAACAAATGGAGCATAAGACCTTATGGTTAGCTTCATTGAAGACCTCCAATAATGTGTGTAAAAGTACTTTGACCTTAGGTAAGCTAGGGCTGAGCTTGAGGCGCGGGAACCCGACCCAGCTCGAGGTGCTTTTCCTGCTTGTCCTGCTTGATGACTAAGGTTCTTGAGGTGATTGATGATTGAGGTGCTTGAGATGCTTGAGGTGCTTAATTATTGAGATGCTTAAGGTGCTTGACATGCTTGAGATGCTAGGGTTGCACTTAAGGTGAGAACCTAGCCCAAGCTTAAAGTGCTTAACGGAAAAGCTTGTGGTGGGAACTGGGCCTATGTATGAGGGGCTTGAGGTGTCAAAAAGTCAAATATTCAATCCCTACAAGGAGGGGGCGAGCCCTACATGAGGGGGGATGAGAGAGAACACCCACACACTCACACAAGGCATGCATGGTACAAATAAAGCAAAAGGGACACTTGTCAAGTTCCTCCTCATGTTGTCCTCATGGTGTGCCTGAAGCCTATTGGTTGGCCACCCAAGGGGTCCAATAATAATTTAGGAGACTTAATTAAATGATTGAGCATTTATCTAGCCCTCTCTCTCAAAGGGGAAAGGGGGAAACTTGTCTCAAGGCTACCCTTGCTGCTTGTAATGCCTCCTGCTTATGATTGGCTAGGCGTGATTGGCTAGGCCTGGAGGGGTCCAATGAGCTTCAACCATGAGCTACAAGGGGGGGTCTTTGACCCAAGCAAGCTAGGGGGTTGCTTAGGGATTATACTCACCCACACACACTCACAAACACTCTCATTGTGTGCTATGCAAAGTGCAAGAGCTCCCTCTCCTTCTCCAAGCAAGTAGAGGTTGAGAGCCTACACCAACACTCTTGGATATGGAGTGCAAATCCAACCAAGAGCCATGATTCAATGCTTAAGCTTGCCATCTCCTTCTTCTTCATTACTATGCTATTATGTATGCTAGCAACAAGAGTTATGATAAGTGAGGAACTAACTCTTTCTCCTATGAAATGTTTCTTCTTCCTCTTCCCTACCCTTATTCCCTGCTAGCTCTCTCCACCTTCGAAGGTGTTTGAGGTCTTGGACTGAGGCTTGGGATAGTTAAAGATTTCTTCAAGTTTATGTTATGTTTGTGATGCATGAATCTTTCCATCTTCATTGCATCACCTAGGTCACAAGGAACACAAAGATTGTATTGTAACAAGTCTCTCTTAATGGGAGAAATCATAATACAAATGCCTATTGGAGGGGGGACCGGCTCCACATAAATCCGGTGCTTCATGTTCTCTAAATTCTCTCTCTTGCAAAAGTATTGTTCATGCCAAGTTAACTAATTGCTATGATTATGTTGCTATCTTCAATTATGTTCACTCGCTATGCTCACAAAGTCATTTCTCAAAAGTACTCTCATTAATTTCCGCTACTCTCAAATTAAATAGGCCAATTCCATTACATTGGTATCAGAGCATTTGGTTTCTCTTTTCTTGCTTAAGAAGAGAGGTCCTTAAGTAGCCTATAAATTGTTGATGTTGTTAATTATATTAGGGTAAGTGGAACTGGGATCTATTATCGGTTTTGAGCCCACTATGTGGGGGATGGTGCACACCTCGAGAGCTTTGGACTTAATAATGGAGTCTTTTTAGACTTGCCTACGGCTTTACCATTATTGAGCCATAAGAAGTCCGAAAGGAGCTAGCCCTAGGTAACTCTGCTATGTTAGACCTACTCCTCTACTCTCTATAATTAACCACTTCGAGCCGTGGGTGTAGATACTTAAGAGCCGATTTTCAAAGGCTAAGAGGAGTGGCGACTAAGGTTTTGAATTGCCAAAGCATACACTAAGTACATACATAAATTTTGTTAACATGGCTGAAAATAATCAAGAGAGTAGAATGAACATTGATAGCTTTGATTTTGCACATGAAGGTGCTAATGATGATACTCGCATGTTTGTGAATTATCTCGTCGATAGGTTGCAGCAAGCTATGGGCAACCCTGCTTTGCAAGCCGAAGTTACTCAACAACTTCGTGCTTATGGAATTTCCCTTCCTCTCCAAGAGGAAAGAGAGCTTAGGAGGCCTCTTGAAGAGACCCCCAAAAGAAGACTCTCTCCCATTCGAGAGGAGGAATCCAAAGAGCAAAAAAGCAATGAAAGTTTAAGTTCCTCTGAAGATGTGGCTCCACGAAGACGGCGGTCTGGACGATCGCCTACTCCTCCCAAGAGGAAAAGATCAACACATAGTCCTTCTCCTCATCACTCTGAAAGGCAAGAGAGGAAACAAAGGAAGAAAAGGGCTAGGAAGAGGCCACCCTCTTCTCCTTCTTCTTCACCTTCCTCCTCTTCCGACGAAAGTTATGGCTATTCTCCTAGAGAATACAAGAGGGGAGGACATCGCAAATCATTTCGTGCATGGCGAAGGTCACAAAAGCTAAAGAAGTTCAAGGAGGGAGGAAAGAGTATCTTTTTTCTCACCTATGATGGCACCTTCGGTGCTACTGACAAAGTGTTGGCCTTCATCCAAAAATTTGATGCGGCCTTTGGAGATGAGGGCTTCACAGAGTCCTCCAAGCTACTCCATGTAGCTATGCACTTCCAAAAATCAGCTCGTCAATGGTGGGCTAGCCTTTGTGGCAATGGTGAAGCCCCAAAGACATGGAAAACTCTACGAGTTTCCATCATGAAGCAATTCCTTGCAAGCGATGCAAAGGACAAAGTGCTTACCGAATGGCGCAGCTTGAAGCTCCTCTCCCATGAGTCTATCCACAAATATGTAGACAAGTTTTGGGATTTACATCTCAAGGCTACTGTCTTTCAAAAGATAGACTTTGCCAAGCAAAGGCAGCAATTCTGTGCGGGATTACCTGAAGAGATGGCCGAATACATCAACTCTCAACGGCCTTGTACTATTAGCGAAGTAATCCATCACACCATGGTTGCTTCACGCATCAATTTCCATCAAGGGGCTAGATGTAATGTCAAGCCCATGGAAAACAAAGACAAAAATGATGCAAAGGGGAAAACCAATGTTCAAAATACTTCCTAAGTCAATTCCAACAACAACAACAATCGGTCCAAGGAGAAGGGAGTTTACAAGGGTAAAAACAAACTCTCTCCTGAAGAGCTTGAAGCTTTTTGCAAGGACCATAAGTGTTTCAAGTGTGGGGAGCAAGGACATGGCTATCGTTCTTGCCCCAAGAAGAATACTCGCAATGAGACTCCTAGGGATTCACCATCGAAGCTCCAAAAGAGGATGCTCATTGCAAAGGATCATCACTTTCCTATGCTTGGGGAAAGGTAAGAGAGCATGATGCCTTCATCTTGTTTGACCTTGGCTCTACTCTCAACTTCATATCAACAGAGTTGGCCACCAAGTTGGACATTCAAGCTTTTGAGATGGGAGATATAGTAGTGGCTGATGCAGCTTTCAAGGGACAACAAGCCTCCGTTAATCCTTTGATTGGGAAGTTGAGGCTTCATGTCCAAAACTATGTCGACAAAGAAGACTTCTTCATCTCTCCTCTCCAACATGAGGATGTTATCCTAGGGGCACCATGGTTTGATCGCATGGCTGCCAACATGAAGTTCCCTGAAAGGAGAATCTACTTCACCTACAGGGGAAAGAACATGTATATAGATGCTAGTGAGCATGGTCGCACTATTCCACTTGTAAATCCTCTTGCTTTTGATAAGTCAATGAAGAGCTCAGTTTCTGCGTACATGATTTTTGTCAAAGAGTCTCTAAAAGATACTAATGTTTCATCAAATGTAAATGGTAAGAATCAAGAAGAGTTAGACTTGTCTAATTTTCTAAAAGGATTCCAAGATGTGTTCATCGATGATATCCCTATGGACTTACCTCCAAAACGAGGGGATGATGACCATCGCATTGAGCTCCTTCGTGGAATTTCACCACCTAACAAGCCTCCTTATCAAGTCTCACAAGCTGAACAAGAGGAGATCATGAGGCAAGTACAAGAGCTGGTAGACAAAGGGATGGTGAGGCCTAGTTCCTCTCCCTTTTGTTCTCCAGTCCTTTTAGTGCAAAAGAAAGATGGTATATACCGTATGTGTGTGGACTATCAAGCACTAAACCATATCACTATCAAAAATAGATTTCCCGTACCTCGGGTAGAAGATCTGTTTGATAAGCTACAAGGCTCTACCTACTTCAGTAGGATTGACCTTAAGAGTGGCTATCATCAAATAAGGATAGTGGATGAAGATATCTTAAAGACCGCATTTCGCACAACGTTTGGTCTTTATGAATATCTAGTCATGCCTTTTGGCTTGACTAATGCACCAGCTACATTCAATCGTTTGATGGAGAAAATTTTTAGACCATACCGCAAATTCACTAGAGTGTTCTTTGATGATATCATCATCTACTCCAAGCCTTTGGAGGAACATAAGCAACATCTCCAAGTGATTTTTCAAGCATTGAGGGAGAATAAGATTTTTCTCAACCAAAAGAAAAGCGAATTCTTCCTTCAAGAGATTCAATACCTAGGTCATATTATCTCTAAAGATGGTATCTGAATGGATCCATCAAAGTTAGAGGTAATAAAAGCATGGCCTAACCCAAGAAATCTACATGAGCTAAGAAGCTTTGTTGGTATGTGCGCATACTATAGACGCTTCATAGCAAAATTCTCTCAAGTATCAGGACCACTACACGACTTAACTAAGAAGAACATTAAGTTTGTATAGGCTGCTAAGGAGAAAAATGCTTTTGAAAAGCTCAAAGAGAAGCTTACTTCCCAACCAGTCCTCGTGCTTCCGGATCTCTCAAAGCCATTTGAGGTCCAATGTGATGCTTGTGGTGATTGCCTTGGAGCAGTTTTGCTTCAAGAAGGGCATGCCATAGCATATGAGAGCCGAAGGCTAAATATTGATGAACGAGTCTTGGGCATTTATGATAAAGAGCTTTTAGCTGTTCTACATGCCCTAGACACATGGAAGCACTACCTATTGGGGACTCCATTTATCCTACGAGCCGACCACCAAAGTCTCATGTATTTCATGACACAAACCAAGCTTTTCGACAAACAAATGAGGTGGGTAAATTTTCTTTCGCAATTAAATTTCCATATTGCTCACATAGATGGTAAGCACAATCAAGTGGCCGATGCACTTTCACGACGACCCAAAGTTAATGCGGTGTCTATAGCTACTCACAATTATCTATCCTCTATAATAGATGAGTATGCTACTGACCCTGACTTTAGAGACATAATGTCAGCCCTTGCTTTGGGGAAGAAAGAGCAACCATTCACCTTGCAGGATGGTTATCTTCTCCACGGCAATAGGCTATGTGTTACCCATTCCCTCCGTGAGAAAGTTATGTATGAATCCCATGCTCCTCCATATGTGGGGCATAGAGGTATTCAACCTAGTCTCTGAGGAGTAGAGACGTACTTCTATTGGCCTACCATGAAAGTGGACATACAAGAGTATGTTTCAAAATGTGTACTATGCCAAAAGACCAAGTATGATAAAGGGAAGCAACCTGGATTACTCCAGCCATTGCCTATCCCAAATTCACCATGGGAGAGTATATCCATGGATTTCATCTTTGGATTACCCAAGTCTATCCATGGGACTACAAGAATATGGACAATAGTTGACAGGTTTAGCAAGCAAGCACATTTTATTCCTGTCAAAAAGACTATTAAGGCACATCAAATGGCAACTCTCTTCATATCTCAGATTTTCAAGCACCATGGATTACCCACATCCATCGTGTCAGATAGAGATCCTAGAATGACTAGTAATTTCTGGAAAGAGATCTTTGAAAATCTAGGAACAAGATTGAATTTCTCTTCGGCCTATCACCCACAAACGGATGGCCAAAGTGAGATAGCCAATCTTATGATACTCTATCTACTCAAGACTTATGTTACCGAAGTAGATCAACGCTCACAATGGGAAAAGTACTTACCTCTTGTAGAGTATGCCTACAATACTGTACATACTTCTACGGGAAAAGAACCTTTTGAGATCATTGAGGGTACACCTAAAAGTCCCTTGCTACTCAAAGTACATGGGAAGATCTTCAACGCCGATGAGTATAGCCATGACCTACAAGAATCTTTTCAAAAGATTAGGGAGGCTATATCCATCTCTCAACAAAGGAAAAAAGCTGCTGCTGATAAGCACAGAAGAGCCTTAATGTTCAAAGAAAATGATTGGGTCTTACTCAAGTTTCCTAAGGCTCGATTAAGGCAAACGACGGGCAAAAATCCTACGGGCCATCAAAAGTATTATGCTAAACTAGCAAAAAGATACTATGGTCCTTTCCAAATCTTGAAGCCCATCAATGAGACGGCTTATCAACTCAAGTTGCCCAACCATTGGCTCATACACAATGCCTTTCATGTAAGCCTACTTAAGCCCTACAAAGGAGAGCCACCAACTGAACCAATTATTGAAGACCCTCCCGAAGTTGAAGACCAAGAAGAGGTGCTACAACCCGAAGTTGTCCTTCGGCATGAAGACAAGGTACTACGACATGGTAAGATTATCCGACGGTATCTTATTAAGTTCAAAAATTATCCTTTTGAAGATGCTAGATGGATGCAAGGAATACAGCTTAAGGATAGTATGAACCTTGTCAATGCTTACAATGCTACATTAGAGTAAGCAAATGTACAAATTTCTTTTAAATGACTCGTGTTTTTGTCTTATTAGACTAGTCCTCTTTTTAATTGTGCACAAATTTAACTAGTATGCATGCTTAGAATCATGTTTGTGATGACGACATCTCTCAAACACCAAGTAGAACTTGTCACTCTACTTTGGGAGAATGAAATGGACTAAAGAGCAGACATGCTTGCGGCAACTATGTCTCCCAAGCACCAAACGGATTAGTCATCCATCTTGAAAAGATGTCGTAGGGTAAAAAGGGATCCTCTACCCGCTAAGTAAAATTGACTAATGACTAAGGCTTTATCTCTTCTACCTCATAGTCAAGGACGACTATGATTTCAAGAGAGAGGTAATGTCATAAAATCTAATATCTAATATCTAACCAACCCAAATGATTTTCTCATATTAAATTGATCACTTAATGTGGGAGAATAAACGGGAACAAGTGTTAAGATATAGACATGTGCTTATAGATCTATCTCAACACGGGGCCAATGGTAAAGGGGCCCAAATGAGAGATGGTCTATCAAAGAGCAAGGCTAACGAATGGAGCATAAGACCTTATGGTTAGCTTCATTGAAGACCTCCAATAATGTGTGTAAAAGGCCTTTGACCTTAGGTAAGCTAGGGCTGAGCTTGAGGCGCGGGAACCCGACCCAGCTCGAGTTGCTCGTCCTGCTTGTCATGCTTGATGACTAAGGTTCTTGAGGTTCTTGATGATTGAGGTGCTTGAGATGCTTGAGGTGCTTAATTATTGAGATGCTTGAGGTGCTTGACATGCTTGAGATGCTAGGGTTGCACTTAAGGTGAGAACCTAGCCCAAGCTTAAAGTGCTTAACAGCCAAGCTTGTGGTGGGAACTGGGCCTACGTATGAGGGGCTTGAGGTGTCAAAAAGTCAAATATTCAATCCTTACAAGGAGGGGGCGAGCCCTACATGAGGGGGGATGAGAGAGAACACCCACACACTCACACAAGGCATGCATGGTACAAATAAAGCAAAAGGGACACTTGTCAAGTTCCTCCTCATGTTGTCCTCATGGTGTGCCTGAAGCCTATTGGTTGGCCACCCAAGGGATCCAATAATAATTTAGGAGAATTAATTAAATGATTTAGCATTTATCTAGCCCTCTCTCTCAAAGGGGAAAGGGGGACACTTGTCTCAAGGCTACCCCTGCTGCTTGTAATGCCTCCTGCTTGATTGGCTAGGCCTGGAGGGGTCCAATGAGCTTCAAGCATGAACTACAAGGGGGGGTCGACCCAAGCAAGCTAGGGGGTTGCTTAGGGGGTATACTCACCCACGCACACTCACAAACACTCTCATTGTGTGCTATGAAAAGTGCAAGAGCTCTGATGGAGGGGTCCAATGAGCTTCAAGCATGAACTACAAGGGAGGGTCGACCCAAGCAAGCTAGGGGGTTGCTTAGGGGGTATACTCACCCACACACACTCACAAACACTCTCATTGTGTGCTATGCAAAGTGCAAGAGATCCCTCTCCTTCTCCAAGCAAGTAGAGGTTGAGAGCCTACACCAACACTCTTGGATATGGAGTGCAAATCCAACCAAGAGCCATGCTTCAATGGTTAAGCTTGCCATCTCCTTCTTCTTCATTACTATGCTATTATATATGCTAGCAACAAGAGTTATGATAAGTGAGGAACTAATTCTTTCTCCTACGAAATGTTTCTTCTTCCTCTTCCCTACCCTCATTCCCTGCTAGCTCTCTCCACCTGCGAAGGTGTTTAAGGTCTTGGGACTGAGGCTTGGGATAGTTAAATATTTCTTTAAGTTTATGTTATGTTTGTGATGCATGAAGCTTTCCATCTTCATTGCATCACCTAGGTCACAAGGAACACAAAGATTGTATTGTAACAAGTCTCTCTTAATGGGAGAAATCATAATACAAATGCCTATTGGAGGGGGGACCGGCTCCACATAAATCCGGTCCTTCATGTTCTCTAAATTCTCTCTCTTGCAAAAGTATTGTTCATGCCAAGTTAACTAATTGCTATGCTTATGTTGCTATCTTCAATTATGTTCACTCGCTATGCTCACAAAGTCATTTCTCAAAAGTACTCTCATTAATTTCCGCTACTCTCAAATTAAATAGGCCAATTCCATTACAAATCTTACGTGTCTCAATTTTTGTTTCAATACAAAATTTGAAGCTTTAGAGATTTGGGCTATAGGGACATATGGTTCAACTTCTTGAACATGCAATGTTCCATTCTGTGTTCCCTTAGGAGGCAATAACTCATGGATTGTTGCTTGAGTGGCAAGACTGAGAGTTTGTTTCTGTGTTGTGACACTCCCAGTCCCCTAATCAATAGTGCATTTGCTCGCTATCATCCATGTGCGTCCTAGGTTTATATTACCTTCCATAGTTCCAACAGGCATGAACAAAAAGTCTTGAGCTACAACCCCGTTGTCATAATTGACATAAGTGTGCCAGATTCCAAAAACCGTATTTTTTTCCTTATTGAAACCCTTGACTTGGAGAGTACTTACAAATAGGGATGGATTTTCTAACTAACACCACACCCCATATGATAGCAGCTTATACTTAGCACCCGTGTCCAATAATGCATTATATAGCACTTTCCCATAGGCGCTATTTAACTCAATAGAGTATCATAGAGGTGTGTCATAGTCCAATCAATCATCCTCTGTTTCAACGTGGAATGCATGTATAACTCCAAGGTTGGCCTCTCGTTGGTGTCTTATGTGTTGTTGTCTCTCCTTAGCCTTATCTTGAGCTTGTATCTTCTTCAATTCTGTTTGTGCCTTAGCTGCCTTTCTTTGATGGATGGCGTGTAGCTCCTCTTGGCTTAAAGGATCATAGTATATTTTAAATTGGCTCCCATTGAGGAATCCAATGGTTTCAACTCCATCAAGAGTCTCCATATGAATGGTACCTTGTGGGGTGACTTCATATACTCTATATGGTTCTTTTCCCACATATTTCAACTTTTTCTTTTTGTTACACACTCCATACATAAACACTTTATCACCAACATTGATATCTTTATTCTTTAGATGACGGTCAAACCATTTCTTTCTCCTATCTTTCTCCACAAGTGCATTTTGCACAGCCAATTGCCTTTCTTCATCTAACCTCTCAAGGATATATAAACGCTCAACTAAAGGGTTACCATCGCAACCTTCTTATGAGCTACACGCAGACTAGGAATTACAAACTCCCATGGCATAACTGCTTCTTAGCCATATACCATTTTGAATGGTGTACAATTAATAGCCACTTTGTAGGAAGTATGGTAAGTCCATAGAGCTGATGTCAGCTTCAAATCCCAATATGTGCGACAAGCTTCCACTTTTTGGTCAAGATAGAAAATTAAGGTCTTGTTAGTGCTCCCAGCTTGGCCATTTGCTTGCAGATAATAAGGCGTGGACTTATGGTGAGCTATCATGAAGTTTGTTGCGAGTTCCTTTATCACTCCATTTATAAAATGAGTACCATTGTCACTCACAATTTCAAAGGGACAACCAAATCTTGTAATAATGTTCTCAAAGAGAAACTTGGCGGTTGACCTTGCATCAGCCTTACGTGTCACCCTGGCTTCCACCCACTTTGTCACATAGTCAATGACAACAATAATATATCGAGATTGAGTGTTACGAGCTGCCAGACAAATTGGGCTTACAAAGTCTAAACCCCATTTTTCATGCAATTAGGCAACCAATAGCCTAATTGCAACACCTTTCTAGAAGTTAGTTTCCCTAATAAATGTCCTCCGGCTATACCCATGTGGGCTGAATGTATAAATACTCATCCTCACGAGCACAACATCTAAGAATATCGTCCTTCCCTATCTTGTAAAGAGTTTGTGCAATTAGAGAATAAGGTTCACATTATTTTAACAGTTTTTGAGCTATATCCTTACGAAGCTCCTTGGATGGAAAACCATTAAATAGAAAGTTCACAATCTTCTCACTTCATTCAGGCATGGTCTCGACTAGGAATATGGAAGTATTGGGCAATTCATCATCAACTCTAGTAGCGGCTTCACCATTGGGTATGCAAGACAAATGATCCGCCATGACATGTCTTTTACCAGGTCTCACCACAAGGGTAAAATTAAACTCAAGACGAATTAACAACCATCATGTAATTCTTCTCGTGAACAAGGTTTATTTACTAGATACAACAAGGCTTGATGATCCACATAGAAAACAAACTTGTTGGCAAGGAGGAGTAGCGAATATTTTTTACTGCATAAAATCATAGCTAAACCTTCCCGCTTTGTAGTGGTGTAGTTTCTCTCAACATCATTCAATTGACGACTTGCAAAGCTAATGGGCTAGTCCAATTTATGTTCTCCTGGTTGAGCTAGAACACACCCAATAGCAAAGTTCGATGCATCAATATGCACATGGAAAATTACATTCCAATCGGGCACTCGTAGAATGGGAGCACTTGTCAAGGTCTTTTTAAATGACTCATAAGCATGGTCACACTCCGCAGTCCAGTGGAACTCAATAAGAAGCTTGTACAAAGGACGAGCTATGTCGACAAAGTTTAAAATGGACCGCCGGTAATAACCAACATGGCCCATGAACCTTTGAACTTCTTTATAGTTTGTAGGTGGTGGCAATTCAACAATGGCTTTAATTTTTCTCTCATCTGTAGAAATCCCATTTTTGGACAGTATATGCCCTAAAATGACTCCATGTTTAACCCAAAATTGGCATTTAAAAGGGTTTAAGGAGATGCGATACAATTTGCTCTTCTCAAACACTTTTTGTAAACATGATAGATGTTCTTTCCAAGAAGAATAAACACAAAGGTCACCTAAGAAAGCTTCGCAAAACTCCCTCAAATATTCTCTAAAAGGAGTGTTTATTAATCTTTGGAAGGTAGCAGGAGCATTGGTTAAGCCAAAAGCCATAACACGAAATGCGAACACTCCAAATTCGGTTATAAAAGCCATTATAGCTTGGTCCTCTAATGCAATTGTGATTTTGATTGTATCCAGAGTATCCATATAAAAAGCTATAAGTTTCCTTTCCTGCAACTCTTTCAAGCACATGTTCTGAATATGGCAAGGGGTAATGGTCCCTCCTAGTGGCGGCATTGAACTTCTTGAGAACGACACACACTCTGAGTTTCCCATTTCTTTTTGGCACAATCACTATTGGAGACACCCATTTTGAGTGCTCAATAGGGTATATGTATCCGCATTTGACAAGCTTTTCAATCTCTTCTTGAACAATCTTTGCATACTTAGGATTCATTGGGTAGGGTCATTGCTGGACTAGTTTAGCCATGCTATTCATGGGAATCGTGTGCTGCACCACAGAAGGTGGAACACCTTTCATATCATGATATGTCTAAGTAAATATAACCTTGAAGTCCTTGAGAAGTTATTTAAATACATACTCCTCAGTCTCTGTCAGATCTTGGGCAATGAAAACAGATTTGGACTCTTCTCTTGGGTATGCTAATTCTATCTCCTTAACTATCACTGGACCGTCAGACTCCACTGCTTCCATCGATAGTTTTCTTTGAGCCTTTGTATACACCACCTTACGTTTCTCCGTGGTGTAGGATTTGAAATGATCAGGTGTGCAGGGTGTGAGTCTTGTTGTTCTATGGAATGTGATTTCTCTTCTGCTTTCTTTTACTGTTGAGCTAACTCTCGATTTTGTTGTCTCCTTACGGTATGGCTCAACTTTGGCTTCTCTGTAGCCTCTAGTTGTTTGATGTCAATGGGTTGTGGACTACATTTTAATGTTTTGAAGGTATGCACCCAAGTTATCTACCAACCTCCGATGAGCGTCACATGACCCTATATAATTAAGCCATTTTGCGGTAGATTTCTTTTCATTTATTCTAGCATGCATATTTGCTCGATATCATTGCCTCTTATACCTCTTACTCTTTTTGCCTACTTTTTGACTACGGGCAATCTCCGATGAAGAGTCATTAGATGAATCGCTTCTCGTGTCTTCTCCTCTCCTGGATAGATTGTCATCTAAGGTACCACTCGGCCTTGAATGGCTTGTGCCCACATTTGCACGAAGGTTTAACTCAGATTATGCGTCTTCAGAGTCAACTCCAATTGATGATTCCGACTCCGAATCATGTGGGCTATAGTCTTGTGAGACGCTATTGGTTCCAATGTCAGTCAAGCCTTTATTTTGTAGGTCATCAAAAGCTATATGCATTGCTCCTATCATATTTAAGGGTACGAGTTGTGGCATTTCATCCCCCTCAGGTGTTACCCAGGTCGTTCTCCTATTGCCCCAAGTGTCTATGGTAGCTGCTAGGTGGACCCCATCCACATTGTCAGACTCAGTCATCCTAGGTAGAACATCCATATAAGGAGAATCTTTCCCAACATCAGTGTCCATTTTACATGTGTAACAACACTGCAATGGGACTGAGTGAACTGTGGTGTCAGATCTATGATCAATTATAAATCTGTTTCCTAAAGGATGTGCTTGACTAGTTACAAGATCCAATCGAATGACAGAGTCTTGGAACTGCAAGTAGACATGGTTTTTAGATCAGTCATGCACCATTTTTGCTTTCCTCATGAAAGGAAGACCTAAGATCATCTCAGATGACATAGTGTGCTTGGATAAATCCATAACAATGAAGGTATTCCTTATTTTGTGTCCAAAGACCTTGATTTTGAGATCTTCTAGCATCCCAATAGGCTTAACAATAGTCCCATTGGCCATCTTTACCACTATGTTTGTGGTCCCAAGGTGAGGTCTTCCCATGGTTTCCTAGAAATTTTTAGTCACAATGCTAATCCCAGCACCACCATCAAGGATTCCCTTCACAGTTAATCTCTTGGTAGTGATTGGTATGGTCGCATTGGATTCATTGCCTTCAAAGTATTGTCCCAACTTGTTAACATGTATTTCTCCAAAAGAGTTCTCATCTAAGTTGGATTGTGGATCTAAGTGTTCCTCCTCTATTGGCATGTCCCTAGCTCCATCCATTTGGGCAAATTGTGGTAGCCTGATTTTCAATTCTCCATTGAGAAAAGCTCAAAGAGCTAAGAATAGCTTGGGGTCTCCATATAGTTTCCATATACGGCACCTTTTGGGCTTCAGTCCCTTGACGCGGGGAAGATGGGATTTCCATTTCTTCGATAGGGTCAGGTAGTTGTTGGGGTAAAGCCCCATGTGGCCGGTTAGGCCAGGTGTCCACCCACTATACTTATTCATTATGTACATAATAGAATAAAGGGGCTCACATGTAGAGAGTGAGTTTTAGCCCCTGCAAACACAAGGTCTCCCCTTCTCCTCTCTTCTCCATTGCTTCACACACTCACACATGCTCTCGCTTTCGCACTTCAACTGGTTTCAAAGCTCAGGGATTGGGAGCACCATTGGAGCTCAGCCGGGGGACAGAGAAGCAACAAAAACTGCAGCACGTTTTTGCAGATTTGTTTTGGCCTACCAAAACATTTTCATTCAAGCCGATTCTGAATCACCTCGACCAGTTTTTTGCCCTCTTCAACTTTGCAGAAGAAAGTTTTCTCAAAATCTTTACCAATTTTGAGATACGTCACTCAGACTGCTTGCATGTCTAGGGTACACAGTTGCAAATTTTTACAGATCTATTTCGACTTGTAAAAACAACACATTTCAGGTCCATTCTTGGAATTCCCAACCGTTTCTGGGTGGTCTACAACTTTGCAGAAGGAAGTTTCTGCAAATTCTGAATGGTTTGGAATATATGGGCTAACAAGTTGCAAGGTATTCGAAAAGTTGAAGATTATGTATGCATATTGTGGTGATTTGCTACATTTGGAGAGCTCGGATTGAGCTTTGTCATTCTCTTGTTTTACACATTGATGTTTTGCTCTTAGTGAAGAGAGTGTGGGTTGAGATTTTCAACAAATTTATGCGCATACGTTGAGAACACTTTGTGGATGTATGCATTCTTGTGGACTCTCAGGTTCGAGAGTGGATTCATCACAGGTTATGTGCATTGACTTATGCTATTGAGCAGATTTCGGAAAGTGTGGTGCACAGATTTGTAGAGAGTTTTGCAAGAATTTATGGCATGATCGTGAGCTAAATTTTTAGCTGATTTGGATGCTCATTTGCTACACATTTGGTACATGCTTGATGCTCGTTTATATTGCCATGTGGATGCCATGATGTGCGCTTTTCCGCGGATGATATTCTTAGCCTTGCAATGGCATATGTGGGCTGATTTTTCAGCTGTTTTGAGCATCAATTTGTGCCATATTTTGGTTGGTTTGCATCCAAGTTTATGCTAGTATATGCCTCGCTTATAGAGTGTGGTTGGTGCACTTTGTGTTTCGTATTACAGGATTGTTTTCCAAGTTTAAAGAGTTGAGACTTTGGCATGTATGCTTGAGTGCAGATTTTGTGCATGATTTGCTCATGGTTTTGAGCATGTTTATGACATGTATGGTTATTAAGGATAGATAGCCAAATATTGTCGAAACTCTGCCAGATTTTTCTTGCGAGTTTATTTGTTTATGCGCATGGTTTGAAATCGTATTTTGATTGCATTTGGCACTCAGTGTTTGCTCACCGGATTACGTCATTTGACATACATGTGGTAATCTCTTCAAGGAGGGAGATTGTTGATGATAGTTTCATCGATTACCACATAGTGCTCTTGGATTAGAGCGGGGTTTTTGGCATCATTTGAGCGGTTTTGCTCACTTGTTTGTTACGTTGATCACCATATTTGTTGACACTTCTCTTAGACACCTTATGCCAACTTATGTTGTATTTTGACAGTACTTGGTGTATGAGTTAGCCAGGCTTTGACTATTGTCAGATGATCGATTTGTGCTTGGTCTTGTCACATGTTATTGCCATGGATTTGGCATGTACATCATTGTCAAGGTTTGTGCTTTTCCATATAAAGTTTGATGGTTCAGATTTTGAGAATTGGAAAGAAGGTATGCATGATGCATTGACTAAGTTGGGCCAAGTGTTGCCACTACAGCGTATGGATGCTAGGCCAGAGTCTATGATTGACAATGAGTGGGAGGACTTGGATGAGCTTGCACCTTCGACGATCATGTTACACCTTGGTGAGTCTGTTTATCACATTGAGTTGGATGCATGTACAGCTAGAGAGTTATGGCAAAAATTGTGCAATGCATTTGGCACAAATGAGTCTAGAGAGATGCCTACAGTCAAAGGACGCTCTTGCAGACATAGAGATGTTGTGTGTTGGCATTGTGGTCATACAAGGCATGTACGTAGGCATTGTTTTTGGCGGATGAGACAACACAAAAGACAACACAAGAGGGATGCTATCACTTTGGATGATGTGGGAGTAGAGCATATGTGGCTACGCATGGTTGAGATGTCAACTTTGCTTCCATGTTTACTCTTGACTTTCTTATGTCGGTTTTTGATGACATATTACCTTCACATTGGATACTAGATGTGAGTGCTAGGTTTCACGTCACGCCGAGTCGTGAGTGGTTTAGCACATATGCTAGTGGTATGCTTGGATGTCTAGCTGATGGTTCAGTGCATGACATAGTTGGTGCAAGAGATGTCAGACTATCGTTGCCGAGTGGTGCATCATACGTGTTACGAGATGTATGCCATGTGCCAGGTTTGACGTAGAGCTTGATCTCTGTGAGTCACTTATGAGACAGTGGATGCCATGTAGTGCTGGATGAGCACAGTTTCAGATTGCATTATGGATAGCTAGTCATAGCTAGAAGTGCTAGTGTTGGCATGATTCACGCGATGCGAGTACGTCATATGCAAGATGGCACAGCTTTCGTGAGTACGCAACCATGCAGAGGGACGAGGCATGTCTCCTTTGCAGATAGGTTTCATGATGCTCCAGTTTGTGAGCATGTTGAGCCAGTTGTGTAGATAGTTGTGCAGCAGGGCATGTCATTCATGGATATGATGATGGGGTATGGATGGCTTGAGTGTTGAGGATTGAGCCGTGATTCAATCATTCATGGATATGCTTAGGCCAGAGGCTGATGTATGTGAGTTAGAGCTAGGCAACATTGCTCTTACCACACAGGGTTCAAGACAGACAGAGGCTCTTGGTGCGCATGTGACATGCGATGGACACGAGGAAGGATTCCAAGGATCGGAGTTCGGGTGATAGTGTGATTTCCATGAGTGGAGTTCTGAGCCAGATTTGACTGAGATGGTCAGATCGACAGATATTGCTAGGATTGCATTAGCATTCGGGAGTCTCATGTACGAGATACTCATCTTGAGACCCGAGATTGTATTTGCAGTAGGTGCATTTGTAGTGGGAGTAGTTTGTCGTGTAGTTACTGACTCTGGCCTTGAGCATAGGGGTACTTTGCATCATATGGTGACAGACCTGCAGGATGTGTGCGGCTTTTGTGAGGAGTATCGTGTCGATCGCTCTATACTTTTTCTACTATTAGAGTTGGATGCACACAGATACAGTGAGCCAGTGGGCGTTGGCTGAGGTCATACTTGTGATGGCCTTGTACAGGTTTTGTACGGTTTTATTTTCTCTCTCATAGCCACATTGGCCTTTACGTGGGAGGTTGTTGGGGTAAAGCCCCATGTGGCCGGTTAGGCCAGGTGCCCGCCCACTATACTTATTCATTATGTACATAATAGAATAAGAGGGCTCACATGTAGAGAGTGAGTTTTAGCCCCTGCAAACACAAGGTCTCCTCTTCTCCTCTCTTCTCCATTGTTGCACACACTCACACACGCTCTCACTTGCGCACTTCAGAAGTCCCTCTGTAAATATTCTCTCCAACAAGAAGTGAGTACACCCACTTTCCCATGACTTTAAGTCACTTTCTTCTTGGATGACACTAGGTATAGCTAGTGGTCTAAGGACTTTGTGAGGTTGATTTTGCGTAGGGAACATTGTGTCTGTAATATGGATGTGCTGGCTGTAGATCCCTTTGGGTCTCTTCTACCAAACCCATTAATTGCTTGATTCGCTCGATCTCCTCTGTAGGGTTTGGATAAGTTCCTATCTTGTTCTTGGGTCCTGGCCATTGTGGCTCATGACAATGTTTCTTGTTTGTTTCTTTCATAATGGTCGTTTTAGTCTCCATGGTTTCACCTAAATCAGATTCAGCGTCATTCAAATATACGGGGTCGTCACCAGTCCCTATGTTGGTCTTTGAACTGGGATCTGACTTCGCTGCTTTTTGTGATCTCTTTCTTCGTGTTTTCTTCTTCTTCTGAGATTGGGTAATTGATGTTGTGTCTCTTTCTTCAAGAATATAATTTTGGTCGTGGAGCATCGATCGTATGAGTACATTTATTGGTACCACATGCGTACTTTGTGTTGGCTCCTTAGCAACCTCAATTAAATTCAATGGCGTTATCTTTGGTGCATTTGGATTATTAGGACATTGGGCAATCAAATGATCTATGCCACATCGATTACACATGAGTATCGGTATTGTAGACGTGCTCGCTTGATTGGTTTGCATTAGTGTAGCATTGTTTTTTAGCCTAATAGGACACTCGGCTACACGATGTGGACCTCCACACTCATAGCATTGAAGAGGTGGTCTCTTGGCAGTGTAATTGATATTTTGGCATCTTGCCGCAAGAGCAGCTACTTGATAGACATGTTTGACTTGTCCCCAATAGTCCTCCATGTAGTATTGTGAACTTTCTTCAAGTGCATCAATCCCATAGACAATATTAGGGTCTATATCTTCCTCACAACCTTCCAAACCAACAATAGATGACTCACAACCCACTTGATTCACCAAAGTGATTCTCGGATGTGGTGATTGTGGTCCTAGCACTGGAGGTGGTAAGGGTGTTGTTTGAACAACATTTTGGGCCCTAGGGACCATGTGTTGTGATGTTTGTTCAAGAGGTGGGGCCGGCATTAATGCAAGCACTTGAGGTGTGTCCGTCCATGCTAAGGTTTGTCTATTGGCCATCGTGCGCTTAAATACTATGCAATCCTTAGCTTGATGACCATACCTCCCACATGCATTGCAATTCCCATTAAATTTTACTCTAAAAGTAGGGCATTCACTGGTACTATGCGGACCATAGGAAACTGAGCACCATTGTTGCTCCCTTCTTGGATACATATGGTTGTTTTCCGGAGCATGATTGTCTCTAAGACTCTCTTGAATGGCCTTTGTGAGATCTGCTAAATTCATCTCAGATATCTTTGGATCCTTAGCAATAGGCTTTAGAGTCATTGGCTGATGCCCTGATGCTTGCGAGCTAGTAAATTTAGGCTCAACAGACACTCTTTTTCCTTGAATCATTAAGTTATCCACCAATTGGATCGCATTGGTGGTGATTGATTCCCAAGTGGTGATTCCTCTAATGACTAGGCCATTGTAGGTATCCTCATGTCGTAGTCCCCTAATGAATCTATCAAGAAATTGATTATTATTGAAAGCTTCTTTGGATTACAATGAGAATTCAAATGCTTCAAGCGACTAATAAAGTCTCTCAACGACTCCTTCCTCTCGTTGGGCTTTCTGGAGCTGAGATGCTACACTCCAAAGTACTCCCTCTCGTATGTACTCTTTCAAGAACAGTCTCCTAAGAGTAGGGTAAACTATTTTTATTACCACCTTAGGGTTCTATACCAATCGCCAACCTCCCACTTAAGGTTAGGCTTAAAGAATTACTCTTATGTAGGTCATTGTGTTCTCCTAGAGAATCGTATATTTGTTCAAACACTTCGATATGCTTTCTCACATCCCCGTCTCCACTAAACTTTTGTGTGAGCTTGGTTATTTGTACTGCCTTAATTCTAAGCTCTCTATCAGACGTGGTACGCATATTCTCAACAATAGATCGACCGATAGCTTGAGCAAATATTTCCAAGTCACCTAAGTAAGCAGGCACCATGGGTAAAGGCGCTCCAAAGACTACATGTGGAGTAGGTATTGGCATTGGGTTTGGCATATAGGAAGCCCTTGGGTTCCAAGTTTGGTATGGTGTTGTGCCATGTGGTGGCCCAAAGTTCATATGTGTAGCCCTAGGCATAGCAGATGTGGTAGCTGGTGTGGTTCCATTGAAATAAGAGCTTGGATGTTGTGGTTGTTGAGCATAAGTTGTTGAAACAATGGGAGGGGTAGGAGCTACATGAGCACGATGACCCATAGGTGTATATGATTGGTACACACTTGTAGGTACTGTTGCAGGCATTGAGCTACCATGTCACGGTGCTTTACTAAAAAATGAGGTCCATGGCATGTTTCTTGGCATGCCCATCATTGGGGTAGGCATGGTAGCCGTGGTGTCATCAAGGGAAAGATGAGCTAGACTTGGAAAGGTAAAGTTATCACTTGTGGGCTCGGATTGCACTGAGACCCCTGGCGAAACAACATATGGAGGATCCATCGGACTTACGAGGGAGTCTCCATTTGCGATAAGGTTGGTTGTTTAGCCTTCCCTATATCCAAGAATCTCATGAGACCTGTTGAAGGCGTGTGTATTTCCTTGTTCTGTCTCTCCAGCTCAATAACCCTATGGATGACCTCACAAAATCTTTGTTGTTGATCCTCTACACTAGTGGATTGTAGGACATCTAACCAACCCACCTGATAGGTGTGACCTGTGTATAGGTTGATTATAGTTTTTGTTTGTAGTTTGAACCCATTTAGGAACGCTCCATCTAGGATTGAGGTGCTAGGGTTGTCCTTTGAACTAGATGCAATGTGGCTCTCTATGGGTTGACCCTTAGTGATCGCTAATTCAAGAGCACTCGATTGTTCTCCTAGCATGGACGTTGACATATGGGCTTTCTCTTTTAACTCTCTTCGTTGCCCTACGTAAGCTCTCAATTTTCTTTTTCCTAGCCGCAATGATATATCGCTCAACCTCTTGTACTTCAGCAAGGCTTCTACCATCAGGTAATATAACCACGGAGGGGAATAGCTCTGAAGAGTCAGGGGGTACAGTGAATGGAGTATTCACGTGCACACTCTCCAAGAGCATGGGATCTACGTTGGTCATGAATGGAGAATTTATTTCCCCACCCCCCTCATTTACATCGTTAGCTCCATGTTCGGAGCGAGTGGCTCTACTAAAGGATTCCTTCAAGCGGCTAAGCATGCTCAACCCGGACCGTGGTCCCATGGTATGCATGTCTTGGCTTGAACTATCGGGATTACGCATCGGGTAACCTTCTAGGACATCGTAGTCAGAGGAAGACGCAATATGTGGGTCCTGAGTGGTACGACCTTGGGTTTCCGCTGAGGGCCTAGAGCCTAAGGTGGAGGAATAATGAGTGCCAAGGTAAATGGAGACACTCTCTATGTGCACATCCTCTAGCACATGACTAGAGCGTAGGTGCATGTGACCTCAACACTCTAGAGTGTTGGTGAGTGCCTGTGAAGGCCGCTTACCTAGTTTTTCAAGTGTTTACAACTCATTTTTTTTGTTATTTTTGGTCCCTTTTTTTAAACCAAGCCACGGAATATGGTGTGTGATAACTCAAAATGAGCATCTTGGCTAGGGAGATGTGCCGTGCTTTGCAGCCCCCGATTCGATTACGTACAACCCTCGGAATCCTAAAATTGGTCTTTTCTTAGGTGAGAAGAGGGCTAGAATTAGTAAGCCCAAAGGGTGAGTGTGAAGGGAACGGTGGAGGACTTGAGGATGCCCTCCCGTCCCTTGAGGTCCTAGTGTTTATATATAAAGTAGTGTGTATAGTATATCATAAGACTGAGGCCTGGGTTTGGGCTCGGGCTCGGGTATCGAGTTTCAAAGAATGACCCCGATCCTTTCTTTTAAGATAAGGTTTTTTTAATTTTTGTTTTGAGTTTTCTTTTTAGTCTCAAATATCTTGAGCATTTTTTTAAATTATTTTTAAAAAAAAAACTTTATTTCAATTTTTTTTCTCGAGGATAATGTTGCCACGTGGACGTCGAGCTCCCACGCACACACAACATCTCCTCCGAGCTCTGTCTAACCTCTTTTCAACTAACACAACTAATTAATGCTAACTACCTCTGCTAACAAACTGTCAAACAAAATACACTGCACACTCATAGACAGTCAACTCTACTGCTCACTGTCTACTCTACTTCTCATTGTCTACACTCACTAACATATCTACTAACACCTGCACATTGCAGATCTTGCAAAACTAACAAAAACAAATACAATGTAGCACTAATAGAGCTTATAACCACTTAACAGAACCTGACAAAAACCTGCTAAAACTGCGCATTACAATCACCTAACAGTAGTTAACAAAAATTGTCTAATCTGTCCATTGCAGCCACTTGACAGTTCTCACACAACTCAGCAACAAAAACAAAAAACAGATGGAAGAAAGGCTTCCAGAGGTAGCACCGAGTGCTACTCAAGCTAAATGCAAGGTAGTTCCTTGCAGCGGCGCCAAAAATGTGCAATTCTCCACACGTGTCGGAGGCTGCGAACTTGCATGTGCACTGTGTGCGAGCCTTGAAAGGTTGCAAGCACACAACTAGAGAGACCTAGCAAGCTCAAATAAACAATGGTGTGCCACTCACCGCTCAATGCTTCCATCGTGAAGGATCCTGTGCTACAAAGAAAAAGGAGCCGCCGTTGATGCCATGCTCAATTGTCTCGCTGCCGTCGATGTCACTGCAATGCTCGATTACACACTCTCTCTCTCTCTCTCTCAAGCATACACACACACACACACGTACAAATGTGAGCACACAAAGGAGAAGGAGATAGAGATGGAGCAAGAGCACTTCTTAGCTTACACCTCAGAGAATGAGGATTTTTAGGTCATATGGACCTTCTATAAGAGTTTGACCCATTCACACATGGGTGCCCACAGTGGTCGGTCGTTGCAAAACTATTATAAACATAAGATAAGTGGTGCGCCTCTCATCGGCGATCACCTATTCACCTATTGGACCGACAAGCCCGGTCCATGGCTCAATCAAATAAATAATATGCGTCCATTGAAGGTGATAGGGTGTCCGCCGTGAGGGTTAACAATTTCATTGTGTCTTTTGAGTGGAGAAAAGCTCGCACAAATAAACCATTTACCAATAAAAGCTCATTGAAGTAAGCTCACAAAAAAATATCCCCCTCTATTATTGAAGGCATGTGGCACTTTGCAAGTGTTGGAATTAGGGTTGCAGGAAAACACACACAACTTGGAGAAGACGAAAGAAGCTCAAGGCACACAACAGAGGGTGTATTACTTAGTGTGCAATGAAAAGATAGATAACCCTAGAATGAATGGGCGAATATACAATGCACGGAGGAAAAAACCTCCTAAAGAGGGAAAAAATCCCCTAACGGTCCTAAGTGTGTTCACACACATCACTACCACATGTATATGGTAACAAATCCCCCCTTGGAGTGATGCGGTGAACGAGAGCTGGCACATGAGTAAAGGGACGTGCCATGTCCTGAGGACATGATCATTCCATAAAGGGGAGTAAGCCCAAATCTTTGCGGAAAGCTTCGAACTTCCCACGAGACAATGCCTTTGTGAAAAAATCTGCAAGGTTGTCCTGTGTTGGCACATAAGTCAAGCTGATCTCTCCTACTGAGAGCCTCTCCATGGCATAGTGGTAATGCATGTCACAATAACTAATATCTAATTATCCTAAATGATTTTCTCATGTTAAATTGATCATTTAATATGGGGAAGTACCAAGGGGAGAAAAAGCTAGAATATTGGTTAAGCTGGCAGACCCCGACCACAGTAGGGATCCAAAGGGGGGGCCATCTGCAAAAGAGCAATGTGCAACAATGGGCTCCAAAGACCTTAGGGTTCAGCCCATTAAGACTTCCAAAATGCTAAGGTTCCAAAATTCAAAGGTTATGTCCAGTGGTCCAACCCTAGGGAAAATTGGATGCTTTGTAGTGTGCCAAAAAGTCTTTGCAAGCTCCTACATAGGAGAGGGCAAGCCCTTTTAGTAGGGGATAAGAGAGAAACACACACACACACAAATATACTAGTCATAACTCCCTAAAAAACACCCCCCCCCCCCCCCCCCCCCCCCCCCATTTTGCATAGTAGTGATACCTTTTTGCTATGCAAATAAAAACTGCCTTATATTGGGACATTACCCCCGCTTAAACAAAGTGTGAAGAAATGAGTGCTATCATCACACGGGGTAGGGGGCCCCTGTTCACTCTCTATCTCCCTCCCCAAGCGATGGCACTTGCATAACTTTCAAAAGCGTGAAAATCTCCTACTATCCTTATACGAGGAAGGCGGCCCCTTCCACTCTCAGGCTATATACTTCCCCAGGTGATGATATCCGCTGGGAGCTTGAGGAACTCACACAATAGTGGCGACTGGGCCCTTTCATTTCATCTGCTTTGGATGCGTGCAAACCAACCTATATAAACAAAGGTGAGGGCACACCTTGGCCCTCACTTAGCCTTGGTTTAGGTTTTTTCTACTCTGTGTTGTTAATGTCTGAACTTTCTGAGCTATGGAGCTTGCCGCTCAAACATCTCAGGTACTGGGTTTTACAGTTCTCGTTTGTTGCTATTTTGATCTAAACAATGTGTACATAGTAGGTAAGATCGGGAGCCTGTTTTCATATACAGTTGGTTTTGCTTGACTACATGAAAAAATTGCTACGCCTGGGCTTTGTTTTGGGCCTTGAGACCGCTTGTGCATAAAGAGCGACTGATTTTGGGCTTTTTTGTTGACTGTATTAATGGGGAGAACACCTGAATGAGCTAAGTATCGCTGTAGATTGTTATATTGGTTTTTTTGCCGCTATAGGGATTTACTGTTGCAGGCACAATGTGTGTATATGTGTGCGGGTGTGTGTTTGTGTGTGTGAGTTTGTTGGTTTGGCTTGATAACATGGCTGTTCTCAACAACAACTACACCTGGGAACTTATATAGTGTGGCCCTAATAACTTCTTATGCATAAAAGGTGACTGTTTTTTGTTGACTATATTAACTGAGGCAATACCTGCACAAAATGGTTTTGGCTGGGGTTTTTTTGGCTCTGTTCCAGCCACTGCAGGATCTTGCAATTACGGGCTTAACTGGTTATGTCGCCTTTTTACTAGTTTGCTCATTGAAAAAAAGGGGATTATTCGTTTAGTACCTTTGGTAGGTACAAGGTATGGAAAATATGATTGATATCTTGCACAAACATGGCTGGACATTACCCTTCTTTGTTTTAAGGGATGTTATTAGCTGGTATAAGGAGATCATGGTTTTGGTACTTCTGAAGGTAAGTATATAACAACTATCTTGGGCTTTGACATAGTAACCAAGCTATGGTTCTTTAAATGATGTACCTCATTAAGACGATGGATTCTTACTCTTGAGGCTGGTAGTACTGTATTGCATTCCACCCTTTTGGTACTTGTAACAGCTTGCCGAATGGAGATAATGCTTATGATGTGGAGGTACTGGAGGCAATAATTGCTATAGGGCTCACTCTAAATGATCTAATCAGCATGGAATATTTTAATTTGTTTGGAAGTGCTAGGCCTTTACTTTTTGGGCTAGCCATTAGTGAGAGATGAAAGAAAAAATTACATGTTGAATGTAAATTAGTTCTATAAACTAAAAGGGTCTTTTTTGCTCTAGACTAACAAGTAAACCTCAATATTGTTAAATTTTTGGTGGACTTCACCATTCAGAAAGGAGATTATACCATTCATTTTTTGAAGTAAATAAGTAAAGATTGCTAACATACAAGTTCTAATAGATGACCTAGCTTGTCTAAAGTGATTAAATTCTGTAAGATGGACATGGATAACAACTGATATGGTCCATTGATACCTGTAAAACACATCCAAGGCTAACATAATTTTTGTCTTGTTTGGATGGATGCAGGTAAGGACTCTATCCCATCTTGGAGGGTTTTCTTTTCTTTGGCAAGCAACCTTACTGTAATGAAGTACTCACTGAGGAACGGGGAAGTTCTTTTACTACTGGTCTTACTGAAAGAGGATCTCTTTCCTACAATCATTGTACCTAAATAATTCTGATACTGAGTTATTTTTGTACATATCTGTTCATTATTCCTTAGCTAGCTGTCTTTTGAATGTAAAAATTCAATTATGTCTTATTAGTTAAGATTTAAACAGCTACACACACACACACACACACACACACACACACACTCATGAAAGCCCCTTTACACAAAGGGCATAGTGGACACATGTCAGCTCCCTAGGCCAATTGCCCACACGGTGCACTTAAATCCTATTGGATGGTCATAGAAGTGGACCAATGAGATTTAGGCTAGAGTAAATCTAGTTTAGTCCATTGAAAAACACTTAATAAAAGAACCAATAAGAATTAAGCTCTTTAGAAGACTATTGGAAAGTCTCCCCAAGGGTCCAATGAGCATTGAATAGCCCAATGGCTTGCCTGCTTCCTAATGGCCAGAAGACAAAGGGGTCCAATGAGAGTTTAATTGCATTATTTAATTACCTAAAGCTCTCACAAAAGTACAAAGGGTGACACATGTCACAAGGCCATACTTATGCTTCTTAAACCCTATTGGCTAAGCTTGGGGAGGTCCAATGGGAAGCCAGCAAGAGGATTTAGCAAGAGGGGTCGACCAAGAGAGAGAGGGGGCTGATTTTTCAAAGGCATTATCACACACACTCTCACACAATCTCATGTGTGAAGCAAGAAATCTCTCTCTCTCTCTCTCTCTCTCTCTCTCTCTCTCTCTCTCTCTCTCTCCTTCCTTTTCAAGCTTTAATGGAAAGCTCATCATCTACTCCAAGCTAGTGAGAAGGGAGGCCTTCACCAACAACTCTTGGCTTTGTGATGCAAATCCAACCAAGAGCCAAGCTTCAATGCATGCTCATCTCCTCTACCATTCTAATTACTAAGCTATGCTAAGCTTTTATGAGTGATTATGTGAGGAGATATACTTCTTTTTTGTTAGACTACTCCTTCTTCCTCTCAATCTACTCTCATACCCCGCTAGCTCTCCCCATCTTCGAAGGTGTGTGAGGTCTTGGATCTGAGACCGTGAGGGAATTGATGTTGTGTTTTACAAGTGTTTGCTTAGTGCTTGAAGCTTCCATCTTCATTGCACTAGCTAAGGAACACAAAGGATTGTATTGTAAAATGTCTCCCTTGAAGGGGGAAACCTATAATACAAAGCCTTTTGGAGGGGGGATTGGCTCCATGTAAATCCGGTCCTCAATTGTTGTCAATAGCTTAATTTCTCTCTTTTGAAGTATTGTTCATGCCTATCTAACTAGGTGTTATGCTTTTTGTTGCTCTCTCCATCCAAGCACTCTTGCTATGCTCATTAGGAATCTATTCTAATGAAATGCTCACTATGTCTATGCTATTTTCCTCTACACACAAGTTACTAGGCCATTAAATGTTACATTAGTATCAGAGCACAAGGTTTTTCTTTTCTTGCTCAAGAAGGGAGGTCCTCAAGCTAGCTATAAATGGTTGGTATTATTGATTGCAATTGAGTAAGTAGAATAGGGATTTTTCAGCCTTGCAGTGTGCCTGCCTTCGTGCAGATAACGGGACATCACCGTCGAGAGGTATGGTCTTAATAGTGGAGTCCTACGAGGCTTGCCTACGGCTTAACCACTATTGAGCTATTAGAAGCGGTGTTGTTTTGGTGTTGAAAGACCCTCTCTTCTATTCCTTGCAATTAATAATATTCGAGCCACGGGTACAGTAGCTTGAGTGCTTTTCTAAAGGGGTAAAGAGGAGTAGCAACTAGGGCTTGAAGTGCCAAAGTACACCTAAAAAAGTTTACACCTAAAAGTTGTTAGAATGGATGACAATAGTAAAGACAATGAAATTAATGTTGATAGCTTTGATTTTGCTAATGAGAGGCTACTAATGATGCCCCTATGCTTGTTAACTACCTTGTTTCTAGGCTTCAACAAGCCATGGGCAATCCATCCCTCCAAAGTGAAGTGCATTGGCAGCTTTGTGCTCATAGGATTCTCCAAGCTCCACACCATGACAAGAGAGTACCTAGGAAGCCTCCTTGTGAGACTTCCAAAAGAGGCCTCTCTCCGATTAGGGAAGAAGAAGAGGATCCATACAAAAGACTCAAAAATTTACTTCTTGATGACGCATCTCCTTCCCAAAGGAGAACTCAAGAGCCTCCACCGAAGGAACGAGAAAGCCACCTCGGTGGAGATGGCTTCATGAAGACGGCACGCAAAACGCTCTCCATCACCTCATAAATGGAGAAGACCATCGCACACTTCTCCACACCATAATTCAAAGAGGGATGACAGAAAACAAGAGAAGAAAAAGGTCACCCTCTTCTCCATCTTCTTCATCCTCTTTCTCTTATGAAGAAAGTGATGGTGCCGACAAGGAAGACCAAGGCAAGAAAAAGGAGAGAAATAGGTCACCCTCTTCTCCATCTCCTCAAATTCTTCATCTTCTGAAGAAAGCGATGGTGCAACTTTTGAACCATAAAAAATAAGAGGCCATAGGAAATCCTATGCTACATGGAAGAGGTCGTCCAAGCTCAAGAAATCTTCTGAAGAAAGCGATGGTGCAACTTTTGAACCATAAAAAAGAAGAGGCCATAGGAAATCCTATGCTGCGTGGAAGAGGTCGTCCAAGCTCAAGAAGTTCAAAGAGGGAGGAAAGAGCATCTCTTTCCTTACCTATGATGGCACCTTTGGTGCTACGGACAAAGCCTTGGCTTTCATCCAACAATTCGATGCGGAGTTTGGAGATGAGGGCTTCACGGAGCCCTCTAAGCTATGCCATGTAGCTATGCACTTACAAAAGTCTGCCAGGCAATGGTGGTCTAGCCTACGGGCAAACGGTGAAGCCCCACGAACATGGAAAGCTTTAAGAGCTTCCATTATGAAGCAGTTTTTGGCCACCGATGCCAAAGACAAAGTACTCACTGAATGGTGAAGCTTGAAGCTCTCTCCCTATGAATCCATTCACAAATATGTAGACAAGTTTTGGGACTTACATCTCAAAGCCACTGTCTTCAAAAAGATGGATTTTTGAGAGCAAAAATAACAATTTTGTGCAGGCTTAACTGAAGAAATGGCGGAGTATGTCAATTCCCAAAGGACACGCACCATATCTGCAGTCATACACCATACCATGGTGGCTTTACAAATCAATTTCCAAATAGGGGCTAAGAGAAATCTTAAGCCCACAAAAAACAAGGGTTCCAATGAGCCTACGGGGAGGGAAGGAAAAAGCCTACGGGGAGGGAGCCTACGGGGAGCCTACAACAAAGCTAAGGAGAAGGGAGTTTACAAAGGAAAAAACAAACTCTCTCCTGAATAGCTTGAGCGTTATTGCAAGGATAATCGTTGTTTCAAATGCGGCGAGCAAGGGCATGCGTACCATGCTTGCCCCCAAAAGAACACCCACCATGAGCATCCTAGAGCTACCTTGGTTGAAATCCAAGAAGAGGAAGCTCACCACAAAGGATCTCCTCTATGCCATGCTTGGGGAAAGGTAAGAGAACATGATGCTTTTATTCTCTCTGACCCTGGTTCTACTCACAATTTCATGTCCATAGAGTTGGCCACCAAGCTAGGCATCCAACCCTATGAGATGGGAGATGTCCTACCCGCAGATGGTGCTTTAAAGGGGCAAGAAGCTTCAGTCACTCCCTTAATCGGGAAATTGAGGCTCAAGGTCTAAAGCTATGTGGACAAAGAGCACTTCTTTATCTCTCCTCTCAAGCACGAGAATGTAATCCTAGGGGCACCATGGTTTGATTGCATGGCTGCCAATGTTAAATTCCCTGAAAGGAAAATCTACTTTCGGTTCAGGGAAAAAGATATGTACATAGATGCCAAAGAAATGGGTAACACCATACCCATTGTACATACGCAAGCTCTATTTCCGTGTACATGATTTTTGTTAAAGATTCTCAAAATGAACCTAATGCTTTAGCAAAAGAAAATATTAACAATCACAAAGAATTAAACTTATCCAATTTTCCCAAGGGATTTCAAGATGTTTTTATTGACGACATCCCTTGTGAACTACCTCCTAAACGAGGCAATGATGACCATGCAATTGAACTTCTTCTAGGAAGTTCACCGCCTAATAAGCCTCCTTATAGAGTTTCTCAAGCTCAACAAGAGGAGATTATGGGGCAAGTGCAAGATTTAGTTGAGAAGGGCATAGTTAGGACTAGCTCATCTCCATTTTGCTCACCCGTGTTATTAGTGCAAAATAAACACGACACATATTGTATGTGTGTCGACTATAGAGCACTAAATAGGATCACTATCAAGAATAGGTTTCCCATTCCACGTGTAGAAGACCTATTTGATAAGCTGCAAGGATGGAACTACTTTAGTAGGATTGACCTAAAAAGTGGCTACCATCAAATAAGGATAGTTGATCAAGACCTTGTAAAGGCTGCATTTCGCACTACGTTTGGTCTTTATGAATACATTGTCATGCCTTTTGGCTTGACCAATGCAACAACCACATTCAACCTCTTGATGGAGAAGCTATTCAGGCCTCACCGAACCTTTACTAGAGTGTTCTTTGATGATATTATCATCTACTCTAATTCACTAGACAAAACAAGCAACACCTCCAGGTAATATTTCAAGTCTTAAGAGAGCATAAACTTTATGTTAATCGAAGGAAACGTGAGTTTTTCCTACAAGAGATTCAATATTTAGGTTACACTATCTCTCAATTGTTGCAATTAGGGTTGCAGAGAAACGCACACAGCTTGGAGAAGACGAAGGAAGCTCAAGGCACACAATAGAGAGTGTGTTACTTAGTATGCAATGAAAAGATTGATAGCCCTAGAGTGATGGGCGTATATACAATGCTCGGGGGAAAAAATGCCCCGGCGTGTATACAATGCTCGGTGTATATACAATGCTCGGGGGAAAAATGCCCCGGTGGTCCTAGTGTGTTCACACACATCACTACCACATGTATATGGTAACAAACCCCCCTGGAGTGACGCGGTGAACGAGAGCAGGCACATGCGTAAAGGGAAGTGCCATGCTCTGAGGACATGATCAGTCCACAAAGGGGAGTAAGCCCAAATCTTTGTAGAAAGCTTCAAGCTTCTCACGAGACAATGCCTTTCTGAAAAGATCTGCAAGGTTGTCCTGTGTTGGCACATAAGCCAAGCCGATCTCTCCTGCTGAGAGCCTCTCCCTGACATAGTGGTAATGCACCTCAATGTGCTTTGTGCAAGCATGAAAAACTGGGTTCCTCGCAATTGCCAATGCATCTGACTGTTAGTGTAGATAGTGTTGGTAGTGTCCTGTCCAACACCCAAATCAGCCATAAGGCGTCTAAGCCATACACACTCAACCGTAGATGTGAAGACTGCCCTGTACTCAGCCTCACAACTCGAAGTGGCCACAGTAGGTTGCTTCTTGCTCAACCATGATATACATGAATAGCCAAGCATGAAACAAAGACCACTTGTGGACACTCGTGTGTCAAAACAACCAGCCCAATTTGAGTCCGAAAAAGCATGTAAGTCTGGCGGCAATGATCCCCCCTTGGGATAAAACAAGCCAAGATGTAAAGTGCCACTAAGGTAGCGGAAAATCCTCTTGACAGCCTGCCAATGCTTACACCCTAGGCTATGCATAAATCTGCTGACTTGTGAGACTGCAAACTGAATATCTGGCCTTGTGTTGCATACATAAATGAGGCAGCCAACAACAGTTTGGTAAAGAGTGACATCAGCAGGATTGCCAGCATCATGTAGACTCAACTTCAAACCTGTTTCCATGGGAGTGGCAATAGGTTTGCAATCCTCAAGTCCAAACTTACATAGCAATGTCTCTATGTAACTTTTCTGACACAAGGCAATACCACCATCACACTGCTTAAACTGTATACCCAAGTAATGATGCAACAGCCCCAAATCTTTCATCTTGAAAGTAGCATTCAAATCAGCCTTAAATTCAACAATATGTCTCTCATTTGGTCCAGTGATCAGCAAATCATCGACATAAAGAACCACAATGAGAAGTACATTACCCTATGCTTTACATACAATGTGCTTTCTGTTGGACTGTTACGAAAGCCTCGTTTGACCATTCAACTTTCTCATACCAAGCACGAGGAGATTGCTTCAACCCATACTTTGTCCTGTTGTCCTTTTATGACAAAACCACGAGACTACGTTACATAAACTTCCTCAAACATGTCATCATTCAGGAAAGCAGTAAAAATGTCTGATTGATGTACATCCCAACCAAAATGAGCTGCCAATGCACATAGAAAACGCACAGTAGTCATACGACAAGTGGGAGCAAAGGTCTCTTCATAATCTATGCCTTTTTGCTGTGCATAACCCTTTGCAACAAGTCGAGCCTTATGGCGATCGATCTCACCATCCGGCTTGCATTTCAACTTGTAAACCCACTTCGTACCAATGGCGTTTTTGCCATGAGGCAAATCACATAAAGTCCATGTGTCATTTTTTATAAGTGCATCATATTCTGATTGCATGGCAGCCATCCAATTTTTTGAATTCTGTGCTTCATCAAAAGACAGAGGCTCGTCAACATCATGTAAGCTAGACACAGCCAAAGCATAACAATCTGATGCATAAGATGCATAGCGAGAGCCTGAACGAGTACGACTAGACAAAGGTGCATCCAATTTACTGTCACGCAAAGTGTGCACCGGCCATTTTGGCATACCTCTAGCCTGCTCATTTTCAGCCCTTTCCTCATCAAGTACATCATGTACATATGCATCAGTTGACAGACTGATCTGTAACATTTTCAAAAACCCCCATAGGCTGTACATTTGCCTCATTGGAAATTACATTCGTATTTTCACCACTCAAAAGAGGCAACAAAGTGTCATAAATGTCTTGTGAGCTTACATTACTGTCTCTAGTACATGACAGCAAGGGCTGAATAGAATCTTCCACAAAAACTACATCCCATGAAACCAGAATACGTTTTGTTTGCGGATGATACAACCTGTAACCTTTGCTTTTAGCACTATAACTAGCAAAAATACATTTGATAGCCTTATCATCCAATTTTCTACGCTGTGTTTGTGTCACCAAAGCATATGCCAAACAGCCAAAAACACGCATGTGCTCAATAGAAGGCTTTCTATCATGCCATGCTCCATATGGAGTAATAGACTGCAAAGCTTTTCGTAGGACACCTGTTAAGTACATAAGTGGCACACATGATGGCTTCAAGCCAAAAAGAATGTGGCAAAGCTTGACTTTTGACCATACATCGTGCCATTTCCATCAATGACCTGTTTTTCCTCTCAGCAACACCATTTTGTTGAGGTGTATAAGGCACTGTACATTGGTGTTTTATCCCACGACTAGCCAAAAATGCATTAAATTCATGAGACATATACTCCCCCCTTCGATTGGAACGGAGGGTGCCCATAGTACATTTCGAGACATTTTCAGCCATAGCCAGAAATTGTTTGAAGCAGATAAAAACTTTGGACTTCACTTTGAGCGGAAATACCCATGCATGCCTGGAGTAATCATCATTGAAAGTCACAAAGTAAAGGTAATTGCCCAAGGACGGAGTTTGCATGGGCCCACAAACATCACAATGCACAAGCTGCAAAGTGCATGTGGCCCGAATTGAACCATCCTTTGGAAACTTAGAACATTGCATCTTACCCAAAATATAGCCTTCACAAACATGTTTGACAGGTGCTTCAAGATGCGGCAAAGAAGCAACCATATCAGATTTTTGCAAATGCAGCAAACTATCAAAATTCAAATGACCAAAACGTGCATGCCAAAGTTTTGCATCTGAAATAGCCCTCGAATCTGCAACAGCATTTGTAAAATTTTGTCCACACTTGTCATACAAAGTGAGCTTATACAACCCACGGAACAAAAGGCCAGATGCAACAATTTCATCACCAAAATTGAGATCATGAACTGTACATCTGTCATCCACAAATTTGACTACAAGTCCAAGTCTAGCAAGTGCGGATACAGACAAGAGAACAAGGGAGCTGTCTGAAATGACAGCAAAAGCATTGGGAACAGAAGTTTTGCCACTCGCAGCAGAACCATAAGAAGTGGCTGCATTGATGTTACCACCCTTTCTTTGAGAAGCAATAAAAGCATGTTCAATTGTACGCTGTCTAGTCCTGTTTTTTCTAGAAAGTGACTCTTGCAACAGCAATGTGAATAATGCATCAAACTTGACAACTTCTAGGTTTCCTTGGGTCATAAGTCTCCAAGTACTAGCAAAGTTTGGTAAGAATCTGGTAAGGCATCAAGAACAATCTGCACAAGGGAACTGTCTGAAATGACTTCACCTGCAGAAATAAGTTGCTCCTTGATATCCTTGACACCAGCAAGGAAAGTGTCCATATCATCTACCTCATGCATAATCTTCGACTCCAGCTCTTTACGCAGCAAACCAATTTTAGCCTATTTGCGGCTTGGATAAAGACCTGCTAACATATCCCAAGCCTGGTTTGCACCGGCAACTAACTACTCGAAAGATTATAATTTTTGTAATTATTCATTCATTGAGGAAAACCTGATTTGTTCACCTTATAAATATTGGGACTTACAGAAGTTTCCATATTGTATCCCAGTTTTGATAGTTAGATTGACTAGATGGTTGATTTTGAAACTTTAGGGTTTGAGAATTGTAAGGTATATATACCACTTTTTGACCTTAATGAAAGACACCTTTTCTCATTTTTGAAAGAAGTTTTTGAAGTCTGTGAGTGAGCGTACTGTGTACGAGAGAGAGTGTGAGCTTCATCTTGACTCTACGTGTGCTCCGGTGGTCAAAATCGAGTGCGAAGAAGTGCAGCGTGTTGCCCCCGACGAGAGCTACGCGCCGATACCTACATTGTGCGCGTACGGTCCGGTTTTGCAAGCTCCTTCTACGAGCTTCATCTGGTGTTTGGGTGAGCATACATTGTCCGATTTTGCATTGCAACATGTCCATGCGTTCACATTGAGTAGAACTACACATTAGGCTCTTTAGATTTTGGAAACGAAGACCTGCAGATTTCGGCCAGACATCCTACGTGATTTTTCACCGGGTGTTTTGGGTTGGGATTTTGGTTCATAGACCTTAGGGAGAGCGACCTATTGGTGTTAGTAGGGTCTCCTTCAAGTTCTATAGTGTTTCGGGATTGTTTGATGGGTGTTCGTCTCTATAAAGCATTGTAGGAAGTTTCCTCTTATGCACTCTTGAAGGCTGTGACTTAGACAATTGGTAGAGACCTCTGTAGGAATTAGTTAGGAGTCGGTCGAGTGTAGGTTGACACCTTATGCTTGCTTCCACGCGCCTGTGGGTCGACATTATATGTTAGGTGAGTTCTCGCTGTGCTGACGTCCGTCGCGGCGTATCCGTCTAACATTGGCGCCGCTGCCGCGGACGAAAACCTTAGGTAGGTGAGTGAGACTAATCCTTGAGGATTGGGATTTTTGGCTTGCCAAGGGTTTCGTTTTACATTTAGATAGGATCAGAGGGTGGAGGACTCTCTAGGTCTTAGAGGTAGTCTAGGAAGCGTGTGTCTGGCTTAGATCCTTCGACTTAGGTAGATTAGGTAGACCAAGATAGTTTTAGGTAGTAGTCGAGTTCTTAAGTAGGAATTGGAGTGGTAGAAGCAGTGAGAGGAGAGCTTGAGAGTCCGGAGAGACCAAAAAGCAACCAAAAACACCATTATCACCATTTCACATGATAAGTAGGAGTAGAGTAAGTAAAACATCATGATTCAAGATCTAGAGCATTTCATGCATGAATACTTGCTTGGTAAAGTCATCATAAGTTTGTAAAAGACGCAAAAGTGTGTTTGAAAGCCTAAGAGAAGTCCAAAAGTTACTGTGAGTGTTTCTGATAGAGCTACAAAGCATCAGGAGCATTTCTGTCAGGAAAAAAATTAATTTCAAGCCAGGAGTCATCCTACGCGTAGGATGTCTACATGCTAATCTAGTGGGAATTTTGGGATTTTGAGTTGACTAGTGTGTTCAGAAGGTGGGGTTTACCCTAATTTAACCTGGAAAGTGGAAATTTGACCATATCTTGACAAGATAAGGCCAGATAGACTGAAATTGCCAGACATCCTACCCAAATTGTGCCAAAGCATTATTTTAAGACCAAAACCATAAGATGGCTGCATGAGCATGTCTTGCATGATAAATTGAGTGACTGAAAGGGGTTTCATCTCATTTGGGTGAGAAAATTGGGTTCAAAGCAGATTTTAGCACTTTTGACTGAAAAAAGCAAGAACAGCTAAAAGTGGGGACTTTTGAAATCCAAACCAAAATCTAAGCATACCACTAGGTTACTAACATCAAGGGGAAGTTGTGGGACAAGTCAGGGGTCAAACAGGCCAAAAATACATCCTACACGGAGGATGTCTTCTGTGTGATTTTGGTTTCTAAACCAAATTTTGAGTATACCAAAGTGATCAGCAACTCAAGGGGAGCCTGTGCTTTGAGTTTGAAGCCATTCTGATGAAGGAGACATCGTACGTGTAGGATGTCTAAAGCAAGAAATTGAAGCCAGACATTGACAGTGGGCATAGCAAGGTGTTGTATAGCCTACGGCAAGCCTCCTAGTCAATTTTGGTCCAAATTGGAGTTGATTAGACTGATCAAGATCAGCGACAGAGTGTCGGAACAGATTTCTGACTCATTGACCAGCTTATAGATGTCCAAATCAAAAAGTAAAAACAGCTGTGGGCTCAGTACATCAAGGGGAAACCATAGTGCAAAAATCTAGGTAAAACAAAGTAGGAGACATCCTACACGTAGGATGTCTATTGGGGCCTACTGAAGAGAAAATTTGACTGGGCTTAGACAGTGAGATTCCATTTGGCTTAAGGGTTCCAGAACTTCTTTCAGAAGTGGATTTGGACCTTGTTTGTCCATTTGACGGAGCAAAGACTGAATTCAGACTTTTTCACGTAAATTGACCAACATCCGAGGAAAATACAGGTTCAGATTAGCCGACCTAATCCAGAACATCAGCAGTGTAGAAAATACAATAGTGGTTGAGATTAACTCTCTAGTTATACCAATCATTACTAAGATAACCTCTAGCAGATAAATGCTTTGATTCGATTGACGAAATTAAACGTTTGTGTACAGGTATATTCAACAACAAAGCAAGAAGTTGTGCAGAGACTGATCCTTTGCCAGGTGAGTGGTTGGATTTGTGATAAATTGCATTGATAAGTTTGATGAATTTAAGATCAGGAAGATACATTGTTAGAGACCAGAAGGTGGCAGGTGACTAAGGTAGCTTAGTGTCCACCGAGGAGAGTGTAACTCAGGCAAGGCTAGATCCGCTAGCACCAATTATTGAGGAAGGTAGTGATACTGACAATTCATCACACAAATCTTTCTTCATGATGGGTAGTCAACAGCCAGGAGGTTTCACCTATGATGGACCAATGCCAGGAGGAAGCACCTCCCAAAATCCTTTGAATGATTCCAAGCTCACGTTGATCTTCTTAGAGGGAACAAACTCGAGGGGAGCCCTAGTCTATTCTGACTATCGAAGATGCAAGTGCATTTGTATCGAAGAGAGGCCAGCTCAGAGATTGGAGATAATCCGAGTCTATGATGATGGAGATAGATTCCGAGACGAAAAGGGGAACCACTATCTGATAGTTAGTAACCCTAAAGATTACAATAGATATGAAGATAACATGGCAAAAGGGAAAATGGTTTCAGAAGCTCAAGAACTGCCACCAAACATTGATCGTCCCAGAGCTATTTTTATGTATGATAAGAAAACAACAAGGGTTCCAACTTATAACGAGAACGTGGGAATCTACAAACATGAGAGTGAGGGCATAGTCGCTTACTTTCGCAGCAAAGAACCATACGTAAACGAATTAAGCTAAGACAAGGTTCTTTACTTATTCTCTTTTGAAACTGCCATGGGGAAGGGTATAGTTTTTGTTGATAGATACGCGCGAGAATACCAACATATTCTCCCAGAGGAGGTAGAAAGGGCAACAGGTCCAGGAGCATCATCATATTCCCCTGAAGAAGTGCCAAGAGCCACCTACACCCCAAGTAAGTCGACAAATCCCTTTTCTGATGAGTATGATGCAACTTCACATTCCACCCGACCGCAAGCATTCAACAACCAAAACCCACCAGCAAACCAGCCATCATTGCAGGCATGGCTCCGACAGAGTGCAACAGTGGAACAAGACCGAAACCGAGATGGTTATCAAGCCGCACGAGGGCTAAGGGATTTGAAGAACCACCACTCTATTCAAGGTATCAAGGAGAGAGTAAGCCAAAGACTCAAGGGTCAACAGAGCCTGGAGGACCACCCATAGAGCGAGTTCGAAGAGATGAACCATCTCTGGCGAGAACTGTTAGAAACTATGACTTAGGAGCACCACTAGGAGAGGAACCAGCCTATTACAGAAGACCTGAGGAGGTCTATCGATTAGGACGAGGAGATCCAATGATGAGGTTTGTAGACCATCGGAGAATTAGACCTTCTCAAGTGCAAAAATGGGTAAACAAGAAATACACACGAAGCAGAGACTCAAGAGATCATGTAGCATCCTTTGTGTGTGTAATTAGAGCCAAAGAGGTGTTAGACTTTCCTACCCAATTTGCAAGGTTTGGACTAACCCTAGAGGATGATGCTGCCACTTGGTTTGACTCTGTAGAGCGTAGAGACTTTGAGTCTATGGAGGAAGTGTTTGACGAGTTTATTGACAAATTCTCACAAAGGGGGATAGCTCATAATACCGTCTCACAAATCCATAAATTCAAACAGAAAGATGGGAAATCTGTACGAAAGGCAGCCTTAAGACTAAAAAGATATGTTAAGTTCTTTCCTGTGGAAGAACTGCCAACTCAGTCCAGACTTATGCTTATATTCATCCAAGGACTAAGGAATGCGGATCTCTAGAAAGACTTACATATGAAGAGGAGCACGACGTTGAATGAGTTGAGTAAGGAGGCTCTTTACCTTGTGGACAATTGTGCGGTCTACAAAGAGGGGGAGTTCAAGGACCTTGACGACGATTCATCTTCACAACAAAGTGGAAGCAAGTCTTCTAAGACATCACCGAAAGGAGAAGTAGCTGTAAACCAAGAGCAGCTTGTAGATGAAGTGCTAAAAAAGATTAACTTGTACGCCAAACCCTAGGCTAAACAGCCCAAGTGGTGTGCTATTGAACAAAAATGGACAAACCATGGGACCGAGGAATGTTATTATAACAAGGGGTATGTGAGAGAGAGACCTTACGCTCCCCAAGCTCCGGTAGCTTCTCCTCAAGCTCCACCGATGCCTAGATATCAAGCAGGCAACCTACCAAGACCTGTAGGTGTAGAAAGACCGCAACCGGTGTTGGGGCAACAACCACCCCTACCAGGATTACGACCAGTTGGTATAAGATATACACCAACCGTAACCGAATCAGAGGATAAGGATTTGGTGCCTATGCATGCATATTATGAAGATCCCAATGGATATGCGAGAAACCCTGTCTATTATCCACCGGAAGAACCCTCGACACCAGAACCATGGAGCATGATAGGAAATACAGGACCATCAACTGCTACACAGGCAGCAGGAGAAGGAAGATATAGCTTAGATGAACGAACATTGTTGTTCATAGCGAATGGAGGCATGGGCGGACATAGACATGCATACCAACAAAGAGGAGCTCAAGGAGCACCTCAACAACCCAAGGGACCCTGCTACAAGTGTGGTGGAGACCATTGGCTGAGAGACTGTCCTCATGATGAAATCATTAGAGTCAACGCGTATTGCAATGAGTGTGGAGTTACTCATTTGATTCCCGATTTTCCTAAAAACCCGAGCAAAGGAGAAAAAACCACCTTGAACATGCTAGAAACAGTACGTTCCAGTGGAGGGTCGGAAAATGAAACAATCATACCTATTCAGGCAGTAACACGAGCCCAAGCTCAAAGAATGACGAACCAACCCATAGTTGAAGAGCCAAAAACCGATGCCCAAAGTTCATAAACGAAAGATCAGAGAAGCACTTGGAAAGCTAGAAAGGCGCATATGAAAGCCAGGAAGGAACGAGAGCAAACAGCTCTATCCGAGGAGTTGAAACATACAAAGGATATATTAGAGCGGTTAGAGGATCTAGCTAGATTAAGTTCACACACCACGGCAACCATAGCACCCAAGGAAATACCAAAGCCCAAAAGTGCGGGATCAGGAGGATCTGTACTTGCAGACAAGGTAAATGAGCAGTTGGATGCGCTTCTAAAAGCTTATGAAGCTAGACTCAAAAAGAACCAAACCCAGGAGCAAAGGTGGATGACTTATCCATATGCAGAAATAGAAAAAAAAAGGTTGGAAATGTGTAAAAAGATGATCGAAAAAGCTCAATCATTGATGGAAGACCCGCTGGGTAAACCTGCAAATTGGCATGAGGCACCAACTCCAACCTCTATCCAACCAACTTTAGAGAAACATGTAGAAACAAAGGAAAGATTCACTAATGCCTATGAGTCCAGAGGAGAGCCTATCATAATGCCAAATACCACAGATGAGGCAAGTGATGGGTTCCAGCCTAAAATATTGGCAGAAATGGGTAAGGACTGCAACGGTCTAGACGATCTGTGGAAGCGAATCCGTGAGGCCAACGAGGCTAATAGGATGAGCAACCACATGAATAGCACGAGAAAAGAACAGAATGTAACCTTACCTCCTATTGAAGAATTTGAGACGAGATCACAAATGAACTTTGAGATACATTCACAAGGGGGAGACCAAGGATCAATTAGTTCGGGGCACAACCAACCAGACTCGCTGAGAACTTTACCCTCTTACCTAGGAGAGTATGAAGCCAAGTCGGAAGTGAGAGCAATCCCATCTCAAAGACTTTCTTCTAACAAAGTGATGGATTCTCAAGGATTGATTGAGTTATTGCCCACCTCAGTGGCATGCACAATAACATTAGCAGAACTCCTAAGGTTACGGCCAAACATGTGGACCACAGTAGGTAAATGCCTAGAAAAATTTGGAGTGAAAAACCCCACCTTGAGGCTACAGGAAGGGATCAGAGAGTTGGACATGCCTCAATTAAACACTAGGCCAGTACCATTAAACAAGGTTGGAGAGTATTGTGAGGGAGAAGATGGAAACACCACGCTACCAGTAGAATTCCAAGGAGTAGTTTCAAAAGCTATTCTTGACAGTGGAGCGGGAGTTGCTATCGCCACCAAGGAAATCTGGAAAAAATGGGGAAAACCAGCCTTGAGGGCTACTAGAATGAAATTGCAATTGGCAGATGGGTTCATGGAGAAGCCTCTAGGCCTCTTAGAAAAAGTGATTGTCACTTCGTGCGGGATCGAGCATGAGCATACATTTGCAATAGTCGATTTCGACAAAAAGAACAATTATGAGATCATCTTGGGAAGACCATTCATGCGACAATTAAAGATGGTCCAAGATTGGGGTTACGACCACATATACCTCAGACATGGCGAGACAACAACTAAAATACACTTGAAAGACCATAGTTACAAAGATGTGAACCAAACACCTGTGGAAGAGTTTGATTCAGCTACAATAGCAGGATCAGAACTCCCAGCATGGTTGGGGCAACAATAGGAGCTATGGATGTGCGGAGCTTCACATTGTGGAAGCTTAAAAAGAGAGGAATGTGTCTTAGAAAGAGCGATAGAAGACAAGGAGTATATTCCAGAACCTTTCCCTGAAGATACCTTGGAACCTCTAGAATGGGAACACATCCTATCAATATTGGATGTCTGTACCATTACAGATAGTCCAACAACAAAATTTTGCGATAAGGATGGCTATGATGTGCTACCCTACTACATGGTAAACATTATACCAGGAGAAGATGAGATGGTAAAACCACCGGAACAAGAAGAGTTTTATAACTCCTCTGAACATCTGGAAGTAAATAATGATGCAGATAATGAGTGTTCAGACACCTCAAGTGAGCATGGAAATGAAGCCGAGAATATCAAGTTTTATGATTTTGCTAATCAACACCCTAGATGCCAGAAACTCTATAGGAGGAAACGAGCAAGAAACAAAGTAAGAGAGAACCTGATGCCCAGGATAAAAGGTAAAACTCACTATTTGATGCTTGTAAAAGCAGAGGATTGTGTAAAGGATCACTTATCAGGAATATTCTCAAAAAATCGAAGGGAACGAACCCGAGAGGAAATAAAACAGGTACGAAAAGCTAAAACAGAAACAAAATTACAAAAATCTCAAAAATAGAAAAAAGAAACAACAAAAGACCAAGAGTGGACCAAATTGGAGCGTAAACAGAAATACCAAGAACTCAAACGGTCTTTACATGAGATATGGACTACTGAAGAAGATAGTGATAGTAAAGGGGAGTCAGAAAAGGAAAACATGAATGTACCATCACACTATTGGAAATTTACCATCCAGGATAGAAAAATCATCATGACACCACCAGTCAGGGAAAGAACCAAACAAGAATCTTATGATGGGCCAGAAAATGAAAAAAGGATAAACCTTGCAGAACCAGGTGAAAAGCCTCAGCCGGTCTATATAGTGATAGCCGTTTTTCGGCTATCCATAATTGCCATAGTAAGTTACTCCACCCTACCAAATTCACCCAAACGCTATGGCTATCCCTACCATTTCACTGTACATAGGCGTGTGTGAGTTAGGGGGCTTTTCCCATATCTTCTTAAAAACCCTCAGCTAGCTAGTCACTGGGCTAGTTGAGCCAAAAAAATAAAAAAAATAAAAGTATATTATGGCCTCTTTGTGTGTAAATATTTCATTGTATATATGGCCTAAATATATGAATTTTTTATAATTATTTTGGTATTTTATTTAAATATTCTACTTAGGTGTGTTTTATTAAACCTATGTACACCTTCTTTCATTCTCTTACACCATAATTATATTTTTTGCCAATATTGTACATACTCTAACCTCATATTTTTCCTTTATACAAATCACTCCCACATTTTCACCCTCACCCTCGTGAAAACAAAAAATCGATTTCTACTCATTGGTTACTTTTATTATATTATTTACTTGCATACCTTTTCCTCTTTCACCCAAAATAATTCAAGGAGGGACCATATCATATGATTCCAATATCTTTCCATATCCATAACTCCTGCATATTTTTATTATTATTTTTACTCATTATTCTAACACCATGTGCTCATTGAGCTAAACTCCATGAATAGTCCATACACTAGTCCCACCATGTATATATTTCTTTATTCACCAATAATCCTCCTCCATGCATGGGTCAAGGGCAACTTGGATGCTTTGTATTATAATATGACAAAGGAGGGGCTCACTCTTGGATGCATTGTACAAATTCAACAAAGGAGGGGGCCACTAAAAGACTTTTGCAGGCATAAAAAACATGCTTTTTGGTGAGAATTTTGGCACCTATCTCCACTCCGAATTTGGAGCGGTGGTCAAAAAAGAAAATGTAGCCCACGCTCTGAATAATCACCTCAAATTTTTTCATGATTTTTGGAGCTACCATTGGTGAGCTATGATTTTTTGAGTGGACCCCAGTCTGCCCACTTTTCTCACAAGTAGCCCTTAGTCTTCTCTCACCCTTCCACACACCTACTCACTCTTACACATCCCTCCCTCTCCTTCTCTCACTCAAACCTGCAATTTCCATGGCTTCTCCCACCCTCTTCACCATTACCCTTCTCTCTCATCCCTATAGTTCTTTTATGAACCTCTACATACATACACCCTCTCCATGTCCCTCTCTATTGCTTCTATGTTACAATTTCATTTACCTCTCCTAAAAATATCTAAAATTCAGCATCTTAACCATGATAACTTCTGCAAATTGAGGATTTTTCATCAACAAATCCTCTTTTCATCGTGGTGGTCAACCGTGGCGGCGGCGTAAAGAAGCGAAGAAGAAGAAGAAGACTAGCGGTCATTTTTTCCACAATCTACACAAGGGTGAGTTCAAGCTTCTTCAAAGCTTCACCATCTCAATGATTCTCTTTTAATTCACCCCTCTTCCTTCATCAAATCAACTCATCCTACCCATTGTAAATGTATCACTAACAATTCTAGTGATTATTACCACTAACAACTAACTTCTCTTGTAAAAATGCACCCACACTATCAACATATGGAGTAGGCAACCGCACAAGTAAACCAAATTCACTCACTCCCATGGAAGTTTCTCTCCTTTCACCACATCAATAATTCTCTTACTTGAACCCACATCCATGTGACTCAAGAGAAAAGAGAGACCCCATTCTCATTTGAAATTCATAAAAATTCATAATCCTTGATCTTTCCTAATAAAATTGATTAGGCTTAATCCTAATCAAGGCTTCTAAAACCTATAAATAGAACCCATTCCTCCTTGTAAAAACCATCACTATACCATTGCACACTAGATTGAGCATAGCACACGCAAGTTCTATCTTGGTTGTAAAGAGAGAGTACGCTTTCTATACACCATCACTTTGGTGCATAGAAAAGCTTGAGCTAGTTTGAGTGAGTGCGAGTAGAAGATATTCTTCCTACCATTGTTGTATCTACCCCAACATCAATGAATTGGTAGTTTTGGGTGCAATTCATGTCCAAAGTCTCATGCTTCTCCTCCAATTTGGCTTGGCAAACTCATTCAGCTTCATAAGGTGACTTGTTTCATTGAAGGTTGTTGTTTTGTTGCTTGTGATTCATTGGCTATTGTTCGGCTACCATTGTAAGAGGGTGGATGGTGAGAGGGCTCCCATAACCCTAAGACAATGTGCTAGTGATGCTATAACCAAATCTTGTCACTTGATTCCGCAAGCTCTAAGTTCCTTTTTGTGCAAAATATAAAGTTGAAGCTAAGTTGTACACCATCTCTCTCTCTCTCTCTCTCTCTCTCTCTCTCTCTCTCTCTCTCTCTCTCTCTCTCTCTCTCGTGTTTTAGTGTGTGAGAGTGTTCCATTGGTGTTAGGGTTAGTGTAAATTCCTTGCTTGTTTGTGGGTTGCTCTAACGATTCTCCTCTTTTGCGTCCTAGTTCGCTCTTAAACTAGGTGGTGCCCCTTGTGTAGTTGGGATTTGGTTGTGGGTTTGTTGTTTTGGTTTGTGTTGTGTTTTGCACAGCCCCATTGATCAACACGGGAGCCTTGAAGGGTGTCTAGAGGTTGCTCTTCTTGTTGCCCGCCCCGGACCGCCTCAATAGCAAACGATTGAGAGCCTGAAGAAGAAGAACGGCTAACACAACTTCTCAAGAATGTGTTTGCATGGTCCTATAAAGACCTCAAAGGAGTTGATCCATCGATATGCCAACATACAATTCCTTTGAAATCAGATGCAAAACCTAGCAAACAACGTTCTTATACATATAATGACACCTTTGCTAAACGAATCAAAGAAGAGATTGATAAACTGATGGAAGATGAATTCATCTATGAAATCAAATATACAGATTGGGTGTCACCCATTGTGGTAGTTCCCAAAAAGAATGGAAAACTGCGAGTGTGTGTAAACCTCAAAAAGGTAAATGCAGCCACCATAAGGAATAATTATCTTGCCAATCACAGAACATGTACTTGAGCGGGTGGCCGGGAAACGGGCTTATTCCTTTCTGGATGGGTTTTCAGGATACAACCAACTGGCAATAGCAAGGGAGGATCAACACAAAACAGCGTTTGCCACAGAATGGGGAATTTATACGTATCGAGTTATGCCGTTTGGCTTAACTAATGCCCCCGCTACCTTCCAAAGGTTAATGACGCACGCGTTCAAGGAATACCTAAGAATATTCTTAGAAATTTACATGGATGATCTTTGTGTACACTCTCTTCTACGAGAGGAACATATTGACCATTTGCAAAAGGTCTTTGAAAAAAAATGCAGGACATATCGAATATGTCTTAACCCAGAAAAGTTTGTATTCATGGTTAAGCAAGGCCGCATCTTAGGACACATTGTCTCAAGAAATGGCATAACAACTAACCTAGACAAAGTCAAAGTCATTGTAGACCTACCCAGGCCTACTAATGCAAAACAAGTGCAATCCTTCATGGGACACTGCAGATATTATCGAAAATTCATATACATGTATGCGGTTATCGCACAACCTCTGTATCGTTTGCTAGTCAATTTCGATTGAACCGAGGAGTGTGAAACTTCATTCTAAAATCTGAAGGAAAACCTGATATCAGCACCTATAATGAAGGCACCAGATTGGGAAAAGATATTCCATGTTCACATTGATGCTTTTGCATATGACATTGGAAGTATTCTGGCTCAACCTGGAGACGGAACAATGGATTTTCCAGTTTGTTATGCAAGCCGACAATTAAACAGTGCGGAAAAGAACTACACAACCACCGAACGGGAAGGGTTAGGAATGATTTATGTTGTAAAGAAATTTCGGCATTATTTGCTCGCAAACAAATTTGTGTTCTTCACAGATCATCAAGCTCTTTTGTATATGGTAAATAAACCGTGCAATACAGGGAGAATTGTACGCTGGTTTATTATATTGCTAGAGTTTGACTTCACAGTGGTGGTCAAAAAGGGTAAAACCCATCTACGAGTGGATCATCTTTCAAGGATACACAACGGGGAAGCTCCTGAAGGAGTAGATGATGACATACGAGATGCTTATCTTTTCAATATTGAAATGGTACCCAAATGGTCTCAGGAAATTGTTAGCATTCTTTCCTTTGGAAGTGGGTTTGATAATATAGAATACAGATCCAAACAACAAACAATTCGACAAAAAAAAAAAACTTCCAGTTGATAGCAGGACGGCTGTATCATCTAGGATTGGACCAAATACTACGATTATGTATAAATCCGGAAGAATTCGAGTGCTACCTTGAAGAAGCACATGTCCAGGATTGTGCATTTCATTGTTCAACAGTGAAAACACACCAAAGATTGAAACAATTAGGGGTTTATTGGCCTACTATGTATGCGGACACACATTCTTATGTTACCAATTGTACTATATGTAGTGCCAAACGACCAGTGGATCACACGACATTGTTTCAGGTAAACATTGCACCTGCATGGAGTCAATATATCATTGATTTCTTAACCACCAGGACGTTCCCTGAGAACATCACAAGAGCACGGAAAAAAGCTATAGAGCTGGAAGTTCGTGACTTTCAGTTAATTGGGAACCAACTCTATAAGCGAGGAAAGGACAATCAACTTAGAATCTGTGCAAGTGAAAGCGAATACCTGCTGATTCTAGAACATGCACATAGCGGAATAAGTGGAGGCCATTTTTCAGGCGATAAGACGGCAAAAATAGTCTTAACCACAGGTATATGGTGGCCTACATTGCACATGGATGCTGAAGAGTTTGTAAAGCGTTGTGATGCGTGTCAACGCATAAAAAGAGATGAGATGCCATTACGGCCAATGATGGGAGCAAGAGCATTTGCAAAATAGGGCATTGATTTTGTGGACCTATCTCACCCCCTGCATATCGCACCCATACCCAATATATCATTGTGGCTACAGACTATCTCACAAAATGGGTCGAAGCCAAGGCAATGCAAAAAGCAGATGCACGCACCACTGCACAATTTTTGTATGAGAATGTTTTTGTACGTTACGGGTTACCAATAGAAATTGTCAGTGACCGCGGGACACATTTTCTCAATGAAGTCATTGAATATCTGCTAGAGGAATTCATGGTCATACATAGCAAATCTGCTCCATACCATCCACAGGCAAATGGACAAGCTGAGGCCACAAATAAAACACTATGCACGGTTCTCACTAAAATAGTGTCAGAATCAAGAACAAATTGGGATCAACAGCTACACTCAACACTATGGGCGTACATGGTAGTTTACAAAACATCAATAGGAACAACACCGTACAACATGGTGTTTGGCCTAAATGCTATACTACCCATAGAGTTTTTAATTCTAACTCTACGAGTAGCAAAACGCTTAGAATGGACAGGGCATGAGCTCTCTTCAAGAATAGATGATCTTGAGAAGCTAGATGAACTCCGCTTGAGAGCTATAGCTTCAATCTATGCTAAAAAGAGAAGAGAAAAAGAGTTTTTTGACAAGCATGTGCACACTAAAGAGTTCAAAACAGGTGATTATGTACTTGTTTATACTTTGAAGCAACATGCCAAGAAAATTAAAAAGCGAGGGATGGGACCCTTTGTGATTAGTGATCTATCACAAAGTGGAGCTGTCAAGCTTGCTACATTAGCCTGTGAAGAAATGCCAAACTGGATTAGTGGATGTCGTCTGAAGAAATATCATCTACCACTCACACAGGAGATACTCCAACAAATTCATCAAGGAAAACAACGAATGAAGGAAAAACAGAGAGTACGAGAGGAAGTTCAAGCAGAAGCAAAAGAACGCATTGCAAAACAAAGACTTCTGCAACAACAACAACAAGGTGGAGCACCATTGCGAATCAATGCCATTCAACTGACGAAGTTGGATGAAGACATAGTGGAGCCAATAATTGCAGTCAAAGTGGGCAGCAATCAAGTTAAATCGATAGCATTGCTTGATTCTGGAGCTCAAGCAAATTTGATCTCTTACGGATTATACCAACAACTCAAATAAACAGGTCAACTTCATCCTACTCCTCAAGTGCTGGAGAGTAGTACATCACACCCGTTGAAAACATTGGGATGGACTATATTGCATGTACAAATACATCAATATATTTACCCACACAAATTCTATGTAGTGGAGGATGAAAGCACACAACACCCAATGATGTTGGGACAACCTTGGAAAAAAGAGTACAATGTACAGATAGATTGGAATGCAAAGGCAGTCAAAATTCAGTATGCACATGAACAACAGGTGATAGCTTTTGCTCAGCGATACCGGAATCATCAGCTGCAAGCCATGTAATCACTGGAAAAAGAGCCAAAAGAAAGAATGCCACCAAAGAACAACATGATACCCAAGACCATCAGACAGGTAAAAGCCAACCATGCTAATTACAGACATACGAAGTCGCAAACCGCAATGCAAAGATCTAGGTTTCCAAAACAAGGGACACAAGTATGGATGCGGAAGGATAGAAATGACATGGCAGACAAACAACAATGCAACGAAAGAATTCAACCGAAGCAGATAATTCAACCAAAAACCAAGGGCATAAAACAGATATGGATCCCAAAGAAAATGCTCATCCATAACCCAAATGTCACTCGCATTTGGATACCAAAACAAAAGCAAAAGGAAATCCCTTCAGTACAAGCAACAACGGAAGGCAGACATCTACATTTGAAAAAAGGCAACCGACTTATGTGGATGCCAATCAGCAACAAAACAGTGGCAACAAATGAAGTGGCAAAACATTTACAAAAATCGGCAAAATCAAAATACCAAAGGAAAGCAAAGGCAGTACGGCCCATAGCCATTCCGGCCAAGCCAATCCTCTCCATAGAAATAGCTACGATTATATCAACAGCAGCGGCAAAGCGATTGCCTTTTGCAAAAAAGACAATTAAACAGAGAGCAGTAGAGTTACAGCTGTTACTTGCAAAGAAAACAGGAAACCTCGACGGTGAATGCCAATAAGCATCTTGCTTATTCCCTTCTCTTGCACAACATTAATTTTTCCATGCATTAACCGAGTATGCATAAAATAGGGCCACATTAATCGGCCAAGCATTAGCACAACTTTTTCAACCTATGCACGACACATACTTCGAGGCGATACCTTGTCGTCCAAGAGGACTCCGGCTAGGAGGGGGGGAGGCATTCTCAAATGCAGAACCAATAGCAGAAAGAGCAAAAAAAAAAGGGGGGGGGGGGGCATGATTTTTGACTATTTTAAGGGTTGTTGTTTGATTGCGAAATTTTCTGGCGTAACCCAAGTATAGATGCCCTTGTACAGCATGTATCTATAGGTATCTGGAGCCAAACGCCAAATCAAGCCCCTAGGTGTGTGTATATAAGTAGAAATAGTCATTATTCGAGCAAAATATTGGTAAAACGGAGAAATCCGGCCATAAAAATTGCATGTGAGTGTATATAATGTTTTGCGGTGATGTTTGTGATTTATTATGATTTTTGGGGATTTTCTGGGTTTAATTTGCTCTTTTTCTTTTAATTTTGCTAATTTTCGGCAGAAAAACTTCAAAAGTACAAAAAGCAGGTGAAAAACGATTGTAATGAAAAACAAAAAATATGGGGATGATCAGTGACTATAGGAAAACCTATGGTATAGTGGGGGTGCAATTATGAGACTGGAGCGGAAAGCGTGTTTTGGCCAGGTTTTGACCGAATTGCCAAATTTCTAGTAAATAGAGCAAATGGAGTCCAAATCAAGAAATTTTTGAGCCTAAACCGCATCTCGCAAGAAGATAGGAGCACATGTCAAATTTAATGAAAAGTGGTTCGGGGACCTCCATTATAAGAAATTTTCACCTCATTTTTAGCTCATTTTCACTATTGACTTTGTGGAGAGAGCTTCTGCCACCTAGAGCGGACGGACCTTCCAGCAGCTCCTACGACGCGCATGACTACCCTACGAGCTCCAGACATGAGAGGTAGGCTCACCACCTTGAGCTTTTCGCGCATGTTTGTCATTATGTCGCGAAAACTAGCGTAGGGGTCACACACAAAGCGGGCGGTAGAGACCTACAAGTAGACATGGCGGCCTAATGGCTAACCCAAAAGTAACAAGACTTCATCGGCAGCTTACCCTAGCCTAGGAGACCAGTCCTGGATGTCCCAAGGTAGTAGAAAACCATCGGGAAAACCCCTAATTCCTAGAAACCCGCAAAAGGCCACAAAATGGGAAATCGGCGAAACGGGGACCAAATGCTACCAAAATTCATGGGTAGGAGCATCTCGACATGCTCGACAAGTCTATGTGACCCGCATGACCAAAAAGTGACCCGAAGAGGCACTAAACTTCAAAAACGTCATCAGACACACAAAGCGTCAAATTGCTCTCGCAGCCAAACCGCATGCCCGTTTGCCACCAAACTTCACGAGCGGCTTTCCTAGACCATCAACAACCAAGTCCTATGGTGGTAGACCATCACAAATCATCGAAGGTATGTAAACGCAACCATGGGTGATTCTAGAGCGACAAATTGCCAAATGAAGCTCCGGTGAAGCCAAAGTCGACAAAAACCGTACGGCAAGGATCCTCAAGGGATTGGGAAGCTATGGAGACCAACATCAAGAAATTTCGTTGCCAAAAGGCACTCCAAAAGTAAAAAAACGGCTCGGAGACTCTGAATTCCACACAGGGAGTTATTCTCTATCCATTTGACTTTTTTGTTGAAATTAGGCTTAAAAGGGACTAAGGGGGACCAAGGGTAGGCACTAAGAGCACCATCCATGAAAAAATCATCAGGAGACATCCTACGTGTAGGATGTCTCAAGGACACTTCTAGACACAAACTCGAACATTTTTCATCATACACATTTTTGAATGACCTTCACATGCTATCCAGCAAGTCTCATCACATTTGGACCAAAATTGACCTCATATGCATGCAAAAACGCAAAGTTAGGGCATAGAGGCAATAATGGACCATAGACCTACCAAATCTTGTCCAAATCACATGAAACTTGCACAACACATTCACCAACACATCAACAACCAATCTGTGTGGTCAGAAGCAAAAATTGGTGAAGTAGACATCCTACGCATAGGATGTCTATTTGACTTTTTTGGCGTGCAAAAGATGTTTGCTCATTCCAGATCCAATCACCTCATCATCAGAAGCTCATATATTAATTTTGAAGCCATTCTCATCATTTTTAACCCCCAACACCTTCAAGATACACTTTTGGAGCCCAAAAACACCACCTAGGATCTTACAAGCATCAATCCTTGTCCAAATCCAAATCCAAGAGCATAGCCATGTTCCATAGGCCAAGGACTACCCACAGAACAAATCTCATACAATTCTGATGAAAAAGACATCCTACGCGTAGGATGTCTCCAGCATAATTTAGGCCTTCTGTGCAAGGACTGACATCATGGAAGCCAAGACCATGGTGCAATGAGCCCATATACAAATTTTCAACCCATTTGGACATCAATTGCTATCTATGATGGACTGACTTTCTACGCAATTTGTGACCTAAAGCCTGAATCAGCCCAAAAATCCACTTTTTGATATCCACATCCAAATCCAGGCATGTAGCCATGTTCCATGAGCCATGCACTACCAGAATGGAAAGTATGAACCAATTCTGATGAAAAAGACATCCTACGCGTAGGATGTCTAAATGGAAAATTTTGGCCAAATTTGCACTGTGAGCACATGCACAGCTTCACAAGTTCCCTTTAAGATCTATTTTCAATTTTCAAGTCATTTGGATAATTAAACTCAGTTTCTCAGCTAATATGGAAAAAACGCTAACTTCGGACTACTGAGTGCAATAGGATCTATGGCAGCCGCGAAGTCACCGACAAAGAAGAAAAGAATGACCATCAAGGATTACCTGGAAGAAGTGGAACCCTTCGTCATTCCAGAAGGAACACTAAAGCCCACCAGCACATGGATACAAGAAGATCTGTTAGAGTCCAACGACCTAAAGATCTACCAAGGAGTGTTCAAAGACACTGAAGGCAATGTCATCGAGCTACCAATGCTGCCGCGAGAACTCAATGAGTTCGTAAGAAGCAAGATGGCCGAGTACTTGGAGAAGATTGATCTCCACAACTACTTTGAAGCAATACCGGTAGGGGTGGACATAAAGAGAGTCTGGGAGTTTGTGACAACCATCAAAGAGGATGGAGTGGCCAAAGTAACAGATCTACAAGGCAAGCCAGAAACAGAAATAATCATCACTGAACAGGTTGGAGCAGATGCACTAGACCTCTCCAACAAGGGGGATAGTGTAACGAAAAGAAGAGATGAGGTCAAGGTGTACAATGAGAAGAAAGGGAATTACACCTTTGAAGATATTTCCAACCCAAGAGTGACAATCATGAGCCAGTTGTACAACCAATACTTCCACATGTGTACGAAGAGGCCACAGAAGTACAGAATGCCGCCAGGTGCAATTTCCACGACATTCACTTGGGCAATGACGAAAGGCACCCCAAAGATAATCAATTATGCGACGTATATACATGACAACCTAGTAAAGATGGGTAACAAGAAGCCAACATATATTGTGCCAAGAGAACTAATGACTAAGGTGATTTATGGGGCACTACACGCAAAAGGAAGGTGGCCTAAACCCCCGTCTCAGTATGACTGGCTGAGGCTAAAAGAAGACAAAGAGGACGAGCCACAAAGAGCACCAAGGGTGGCTACAAGACTAAAAAGATGGCTAGAGCCTATTCAAGAGGAGCAGCCAGAGCAAAAGAAAGGAAAGAAGGAATTTTCCCAAGTGCCTGCAAAAGAAACAAGGTCACAAAAAGCGAGGACTGATGGAGAGCTTCAGAGCATAGAGAGCCCTTAAAGGTGATTTAAGTGAACTCTGGAAGCCTTCTCTAGAAGCTATGTCGGGATCATCCCGAAGAGTGCAAAGGGACAGATTTGAGGATTATATCAAGAATTTTGAGATTCTTGATGCCGCATCAAAGAATATACCGCATGTCCCTTTCACAGAGGAGGAAGTGGAGCAAATACGGCAGAAACTGTAAGATGAGCAAGAGAGCCAAGAGAGAGAAAGAAAAACTAAAGCAGACAGAGATCTAAAGGGCAAGCCTACATCTCTACCGGCCAGACCTAAACCCAGCCCACAGCCCTCACCACCTCCTAGCAGCCCTCCACAAGAAGATAAAGAGGCTGAAGACAAACCAGAAGAACGGGAAGAGGCTAAGCAAGAGCAGAGCCAGGATCCGAAGCCAAAGGAAAATCTAAGCCTTGAAGTGAGCAAAAAGAGTTCAATGATTCATATCACACATTTTTGGACCTACTAGCTGCAGGATACACCAAGAAAGAAGCTGCCACAGTCGCATTCGACTTGGCAAGCACAGGGCCTAAAGAACTAATGCAAGGCATCAGGCTAGTGGAATTAAAAGAAATTGCCACAGATACAGTGGACCTGCACCCGCCCTCCAACGACTGGGACGTGGTGATGATGAAGCTAACCGGGTTGAGAGAGCAGTCCATGGCTTCAGCAAGAGAGATGGCAGCTCTCAAGGCCACTGAAGTGAAGATTAAGATGGAAGTAGACACTCTACAAGGAAAAAGCCAAAGGCAGAAGGAGAGGGAAGCTAAGCTACAGGCCAGCCTAGCAAGGGCACGGCAAAGATGCCAGGCAATGGAGGAAGAAAATCAAGCAGCAGCAAAAAGAATGTAAGGAGTTGAAGAAGAATGTCAGCAGCTCAGCAAATCACTGCTAGATGCCGAGAGGGAAAGAGATAACCTAACCATACAGCTGGTGGAAGAGTCTAAAGAAGTAGAAGCCATGAGAAACACCAAAGAAAAGGCGGAGATAGATCAAGAAGCAATCCAGGATGAGGTCCTTGAGCTCAAGGACCAACTCAAAGTAAAAGATCAGACCATTCAGAGGCTACGAGCATCACCTGCCACAGTCAGAGCTACTAGCTCGACTCACATCACTACGGAGAGTCAACTCTATGAAGAACAGATGCAAGAACTTCAGGAGCTAACTCTAGAGAAAAAGCAGAGATTGATGATGGCAGAAAGGTCTATCGTCATGCAAACAAGAATGGAAGAAGGCCAAAAATCCGTGCAAGAGGAAGTAGAAATTATGAAAAGAAAGCTCGAGGAGGCGGATAGAATAAACGTCGAATTAAATGACCTCCTTGTGAATATGGGCAAAGAAGTGAAAACGGAAAAGCAAAAACTCCTGAGGCAAATTGAGGAGTTGAAAGGACAGCAAGCAGAGGGCACAGGGCCAGCAGCCAATGAGGGCATTAATTTAGAAAATGTGGCAGATCCGGTGGACACGCCTATGCAAGAGGAAATCCTAGAAGGATCCTCTCAAGAGCCACAGGATCTAACACAGGAAGAGGAAGAAAAGTTTCGTAAAGCAATAGAGGTGGAGCTCAGAGAGACAACAAAGAAAGCTTTAGAGTGGGAGCAGAGGGTTTTCAAGTCCATGACCATCCTGAAGATTGATGCCAGCAACCTCAGGCGCGAGTGGCTTCAACCCTCTCTCCCATATCCATTGCTGAAATATGAGGCAACCACCATCAACAAGCGGATAAGAGAAGAGCCGACCGTACCACTTTACAATGCAGATACCTCACAACCAGAAGGGGTCAGGCTAATTGTTGATTCTCAGCCAAAGTGGAGGAAGGCCTGGCTCACAAAGTACCCACAATACCTAGTCCACTTGGTAGAGGCACCAAAAAGCATCAGAGACAACCTCAGCTTTTGTCCTCTACCAAGGATCAGGATGTGGAAGGCACAGGATATCTTGCAAAGGAGCCAACCCACTTGGCTGAATTACCCTAAGTTGCCGGGCTTGAAGGCAGGTGAGAGAATAAGTGTCCAATACATGGTGAAAACCCTAACGGGCACCATCAAATTGTTCACTGGCTCACCTGACCTTACTTGCATCATGATGAAGAAAATCTGCAAAACCCTCTTAGCAGTATTTGAGACTTTCAAGCCAGGCCAGGTGACAGACAATATCTTTTTCTTCCAAGATACTTATAGATGCGCTAATGATCTGTCTGGTAACTTAACCTCATAGCTAGAAGTGGCCACAGTAGGTTGCTTCTTGCTCAACCATGATATACATGAACTACCAAGCATGAAACAAAAACCACTTATAGACACTTGCGTGTAATAACAACCAACCCAATTTGAGTCCGAAAAAGCATGTAAGTCTGGCAACAATGATCTCCCCTTGGGATAAAACAAGCAAAGATGTAAAGTGCGGAAAAGCCTCTTGACAGCCTAACAATGCTTAGACCCTGGGCTATGCATAAATCTGTTGACCTGTGAGACTACAAACTGAATATCTGGCCTCGTGTTGCATACATAAATGAGGTAGACAACAATAGTTTGATAAAGAGTGACATCAGCAGGATCACCAAAATCATGTAGACTCAACTTCAAACATGTTTCCATGGGAGTGGCAATAGGTTTCCAATCCTCAAGTCCAAACTTACATTGCAATGTCTCTATGCAACTTTTCTGACACAAGGCAATACCACCATCACACTGCTGAAACTGTATACCCAAATAATGATGCAACAATCCCAAATCTTTCATCTTGAAAGTAGCATTCAAATCAGCCTTAAATTCAGCAATACATGCCTTGCTTTCTGTTGGACTGTTACGAAAGCCTCGTTTGACCAAATGAGTGTCAGCTTTCTCATACCAAGCTTCAGGAGATTGCTTCAATCCATACAAAGCTTTCTTACATGTGTACACTTTGTCCTCTTGTCCTTTCTTGACAAAACCGTGAGGCTGCGTTACATAAACTTTCTCAAATATGTCACCATTCAAGAAAGCAGTAACAATGTCTGATTGATGTACATCCCAACCAAAATGAGCTGCCAATGCACATAGAAAATGAACAGTAGTCAATACGACAAGTGGGAGCAAAAATTCTATGCCTTTTCGTTGCGCATAGCCTTTTGCAACAAGTCGAGCCTTATGGCGATCAACCTCATTATCCGGCTTGCCTTTCAACTTGTAAACCCACTTTGTACCAATGGCCTTTTTTCTAGGAGGCAAATCACATAAAGTCCATGTGTCATTTTTTATAAGTGCATCATATTCTGATTGCATGGCAGCCATCCAAATTTTTGAATTCTGTGCTTCATCAAAAGACAGAGGTTCCTAACCATCATGTAGGCTAGACATAGCCAAAGCATAACGATTTGATGCATAAGATGCATGGCGAGAACCTGAACAAGTCTGACTAGACAAAGGTGCATCCAATTTACTATCATGCAAAATATGCACCAGCCATTTTGGCATACCTCTAGCCTGCTCATTTTCAACCCTTTCCTCATCAAGTACATCATGTACATCTACATCAATAAAAGGTTGATCTGTTACATTTTCAAAAACCCCCATAGGCTGTACATTTGCCTCATTGGAATTTACATTCATATTTCCACCACTGAAAAGAGGCAACAAAGTGTCATAAATGTCCTGTGAGCTTACATTACTGTCTCTAGTACATGACAACAAGGGCTGAACAGAATCTTCCATAAACACAACATCCCGTGAAACCAGAATACGCTTTGTTTGTGGATGATACAACCTGTAACCTTTGCTTTCAGCACTATAACCAACAAAAATACATTTGACAGCCTTATCATCCAATTTTCTGCCGTGTGTTTGTGGCACCAAAGCATATGTCACACAGCCAAAAACACGCATGTGCTCAATAGAAGGCTTTCTATCATGCCATGCTTCATATGGAGCAATAGACTGCAAAGCTTTTGTAGGACACCTGTTTAGTATATAAGTGGCACACATGATGGCCTCAAGCCAAAAAGAGTGCGGCAAGCTGGACTTTTGACCATACATCGTGCCATTTTCGTAAGTGACCCGTTTTTTCTCTCAACAACACCATTTTGCTACATTGGTGTTTTATCCCACGACTAGCCAAAAATTCATGAGACATATACTCCCCCCCCCCAATCGGAACGGAGGGTGCCCATAGTACATTTCGAGACATTTTCAGCCATAGCCAAAAATTGTTTGAAGCACATAAAACTTCGGACTTCGCTTTAAGTGAAAATACCCATGCATGCCTGCAGTAATCATCAATGAAACTCACGAAGTAAAGGTAATTTCCCACTAAGGACGGAGTTTGCATGGGCCCACAAACATCACTATGCACAAGCTGCAACCTGCATGTGGCCCTAACTGAACCATCCTTTTTAAACTTAGAACGCTGCATTTTACCCAAAATACAGCCTTCACAAACATGTTTGATAGGGGCTTCAAGAGGTGGCAAAGAAGCAACCATATCAAATTTTTGCAAATGCAGCAAACTGGCAAAATTCAAATGCCCAAAATGTGCATGCCACATTTTTGCATCGAAACAGCCCTTGAATCTATAACTGCATTTGCAAAATTTTGTCCACACTTGTCATACAAAGTGAGCTTATACAACGTATGGCACAAAAGGCTAGATGCAACAATTTCATCACCAAAACTGAGATAATGAACTGTACATATGTCATCCACAAATTTGACTACAAGTCCAAGTCTAGCAAGTGCAGATACAAACAAAATATTCTTCTTGATCCCAGGTACATAAAGTGCATCAACAAGTATGAAAGAACTACCATTTGCAGCAGTAAGCACAATCTTTCCAACTCCTTGAACCGGATAAGAGGCATTGTTGGCACAAGTGACTGAATTCCCATTAGGGACAGCAGACTCAAGAGAGGTGAACAATTCACGATGTGAGGTAATGTGCGTTGTAGCACTGCTATTGAAATACCACACATGTGAATCTACAGAATTTGACATGCATGCATCATGGACAACAAGATTTTAAGTGCAATCTGCACTAAAATCCCATTCTGCATCAACATCATCATCACAATCTCCTTTCACAAAAGACTCAACAATGGCTGCATTTGTAGTGGAACCAGCAGCTGCAGTGGAACCACCCTCTTTCTTCTTAGCCTCTTTGGCCTTCGAATTAGGACACTGCTTGATCAAGTGATTATTAACTTTACAATTATGGCAACGCATCTTCTTTTTGCCCTTATCACCAGAATTTCCAGACGAATTGTTGCCATCAGAAGCATTAGGATCATGTATTTTTTCAGTCGCAGAAGAACCATAAGAAGTGGTTGCATTGCTATTACCACCCTTGCTTTGAGCAGCAATAAAAGCCTGTTCAACTGCACGCTGTCTTGTCCTGTTGTTTCAAGAAAGTGACTCTTGCAACAACAATGTGCATAATGCATCAAACTTGACAACTTCAGGATTTCCTTGGGTCATAAGTCTCCAAGTACTAGCAAAAGTCTGGTAAGAATCTGGTAAGGCATCAAGAACAATCTGCACAAGGGAATTGTCCGAAATGACTTCACCTGCAGAAATAAGTTGCTAATTGATATCCTTGACACTAGCAAGGAAAGTGCCCATATCATCTTCCTCATGCATAATCTTCGACTCCAGCTCTTTACGCAATAATGCAATTTTTGCCTCATTGCGGCTTGCATAAAGACCAGCCAGAATATCCCAAGCCTGTTTTGCAGATTTCGCTAAACGAATGTAAGGAGTAATGGTGCACTTCACAAACAATGCAATCAACACATGAGCCTACTCATCCTTTACATCCAATGAGCTTGTTTTGTCGAAGGCAAAACAACTCTAACAGCATCAATCCTTGCAGCAAGACCTGCAACATCCTCAACATTGCCTACATCCTCAGAACCAGGACGTACCTCAATGCCCTGCACAATATTCTAGACGCCCTTTGACAGAAGAACATGTTGCATCATGTAAGCCCACAGTCCTTAGCAGCAAACATCTTGAACACATCTGTGTTGTTTTCGGCCATTGCGAATGCCTACACCTGATGTGAAAACTGTCCGAAAAGAGGAGAAATGAAGCGGGAACAACATGTGCTAAATAGCACAAACCGTAGAAGACTATAAGGGACCTATTAAGCAAAAAATGACACCGAAAAAAATTCTACACAAAATGACAAAATATCCTGTGCAACATTGCTTGTAGTGGAAACGGAGGCCGAAATGAGCCCGACTCAAAAATCTGAGAAAGTGAGCGACAATCCGAGAGGACGCAACCTGCTGTGATACCAATTGTTGGAATTAGGGTTGCAAAAAAACACACAGCTTGGAGAAGACGAAGGAAGCTCAAGGCACACAATAGAGGTTGTATCACTTAGTGTGCAATGGAAACATTGATAGCCCTAGAATGAATGGGCGTATATACAATGCACTAGAGAAAAAACCTCCTAAAGAGGGAAAAAATGCCCCGACGATCCTAAGTATGTTCACACACATCACTACCACATGTATATGGTAAAAGCAAGTGACATGTGGCACTATGCAAGTGAAAGGAGGAGAAGGTAGGAAATCTCACTACAAATGAAGAATTTCATGAATGTATACGCTTAAGTGAAACACTACAAACCTTTACTTTCATATGAAATAGCTATATTTGATAACCCCCCACCCTCTTATCCCCCCTTCAAAAAAAAACGACCGGGTCTTACCAAAAGTACTTTTCTAACCAACACACTAAAACTCTTCTCTTTTGGGTCACAATTTGAGGCATTTGGCAATAGTTACAATGGAACTTACATATGACGATACACTAGAACTTGCAAAAATTTTCCGGTTTTCTTGAAGACAAACTCAAAATCTAGCCAACTTTTGCAACTTTGGCTGGTTTGAAATACACTAAACCCCGAATTTTTGAGAGCACTACACCCCCCTTTCCAAAAAAATGATTTACACTTAGAACCTTGTTGATTTTTAATGTTAGAAGTTGAAGCAATTTCAGACTTTGGAAAACTTGCCATTGCTTGGGCAACCTTCAATACACATGTTAGGGTAACAGCCAAGTGGTTGGACAAACAACCACCAATCCATCTACTGACTCTATTTTTCCTTGTTGTCTATAGAATAAAGAGTCAGTGAGACATTGCTCACTATTGAACTCCACCCACACTCTGTGTCTCGTGCTTCTACATGACATGCACTACATGCGGTGCAAATTTCAATATTTTATTCATGATAAAATTTTCATCATTGCCTTTGCTGGCTTCTCTCTCTAATGAGTTATTATTACCTCTTGTCTTTGTAATGAGTATTTTATTTCTACTCCAACCAATTTAAAAATTGTGCACTTTTTAAAAATACCTCCCCTTTTTGCTAATAGGCATCACTATGGACTCACCCCTATGGGGCAAGCCAAAAAGACATGAAGTCCACTAAAAATTACAAAACATTACAGAGGGTGTAGAGTTTGAACACGATTTTACATGGCTCTGTATTCTCTCTCTTCCTCTCCCTCACACATACCGCCAGTGTGCCGCCACACGATACAAAGAACATGACACAAGCTACGGACAATGGCATTGATAAAGTACATTAACTGTGATAATCATAAAAACATATGGAAAGAAGATGGTGGAGGATGGACAATGTGATGGGTTTTTTTTTTGAGAAGTTTACCAAAATACCCCTCTAGTTTGTGGAAATTTTTAAAATACCCCTCAAATTTCAAAAATTCCCAAAATACCCTTATATTTATTTGGGTTGGATTGTTCAAGATTTTCTAATCTTTATTTCTTTTTGACGATTGAGATCCGGTTTTGAGTGCTTAGCATGTAGTTTCTCACAAATTACCTTGCAAAGAAGGCAATTATGTCTAAAAATAATGAAGCAATTCATCCCTAAAGCCTACGTAACCAACTCAAATTCTATGCAATGCTTAACTTATAAAAGAACTTAAACTAATTAAAGACTTAATTGAATAATGGGACACCCACCTGAGATTGATTGGCCATCTGCTACTGTGCTGGCGCCTGAAGACTCTCCTCCGTAGGCCTACTACTAGGCCCGGCTTCGTCGTCGTGCGACGCTCTAGTTCGTTTTGGAGCTACGTCCCCCGGGGCAGTCACTTATCAAAAGACCCCTATATCATGTGCGTTCAAGAGGTAATTAATAATACCCCAACATACATACTATACTTACACTGTCAGCCTATTTAAAAAACCCCCACCCCCCTCTATATGTATACATTTTTATACATTTTGGTCTTTTAATAATCCTCTTCGGTTAACTCACGTGATATCATACACATTCTAAAAAGTGACCGCCCCGGGCTACGTCCTCATCATCAGATGTAGGATTTGTCCACTTCCTATGAGCTAAAGTGTTTTGTATGAAACTCTGTGTTTTGAATTGAAATGTTTTGATATTATAAAATATAATGTCTAACCAACCCAAAAGATTTTCTCGTATTAAAATGATCATTTAATGTGGGAGAATGAATGGGAACAAGAGTTACGATATAGAAATGTACTTATGGATCTATCTCAGCACGAGACCAAAGTCAATGGGCCCCAATGGGAGAAGGTCTGTCAAAGAGCAATGCTAGCTAATGGAGCTTGAAAGACTTGAGGTAAGAAAGAGCAAAAAAGACGTCCAAAATTTATTGCATGATCAACAATTTTATGAAGGAAATTAAGGCAAAGGTTTTGAACATTTACTATTATTTTCTATCCAAAGTTTTATTCTCTAGTGTTTTTAATTATAGAAGGATAGCTCTTACTCCTAAATTTGTCAAGTAATCTAGATAGCATGAGTAGCTCAAAGAACACTATAGGTTTCTCTCAAGGAGAGGAACAAAGTCCTCATGTGGTGTAGAGTGCACAGTGCATGCGGAATGTGAGGGTGAAGAAGAGCATACACACAGAGTAGGTGGAGCTCAATGAGGATAACGATGCCTCCTCACTCCTTATCTTATTGTGTATTAGTCCGCATACATGTAACCCACTATGGATGCATCTTTATTCCCAAAGCGCAAGCACTTGCTTGATGTACCCTTAAGGTATCTTAGAATATGCTTCACTGCTTACCAGTGCTTCTAGCTAGGATTTGCTATAAATATGCTAACCACTCCCATTGCAAATCCAATGTCTAGTGGGGTAGCTACGGTGGCATACATAAGACTGCCAATTGCTAAAGAATATGGAACCTTGGCCATTTCCACTTTCTTAGCATCAAATTTGGGAGCATCATTCTTGCTAAGTTTTGTATATGCCTACATTGAGGTGCTCAATGTAGCCTTTCCCCTCTATTAAAATGTTGCAAAACCTTGTGGATATACGTTTCCTAAGATAACTCCATTATTCCACGTTTTCTATCCCTCTTGATGAACATACCAAGAAAGTGTCTTCCATCTCCCAAATCCTTCGAAGAAAACTACATTCTAAGTGAATTTTTCAAGATGGAAATCTCATCTTCACAAAAATGAGCGTATCATCGACATAAAGTAGCAAGATGATAAGTGAATCATCGTTCAACTTTTGGGTATACAAGCAGTTATCTTCTTGGATATGTGCATAGCCTTGGGACTACATGTACTTGTCAAATTTTTGGTACCATTGCTTTGAGCCTTGCCATAGGCCATACAATACCTTATGCGGTCTACACACCAATTCTACCCTCGTAGGATTTTTAGGTTCAACTTTAAAATCCTTTGGTTGTTTCATGTATACATCTTCTTCTAGATCTCTCTGAAGGAAAGCAGTCTTCACATCTATCTCGACAAGTTCCATGTCCTTAGTGGCTACGCGTCCAAGCACTAGACACACTGTAATCATCTTGACTACTGAAGATAAAATCTCATCAAAGTCCATGCCTTTCACTGCTTGAATCCCTTAGCAACCAATCTAACTTTATATTTAGACTGAGGATCTTCTGTCGCATATTTCTTCTTATACATCCATTTGCAAGGTGAGGCTTGTTTGCCCTCTGGAAAATTTGTTAGTTCCCAAGTCTCATTTGTCACAGAATCAAGTTATAATCCGATTGCATTTATTGCTTCCACTTCATGCTATCTTCCATTTGAATAGCCTCTTGGTAGCAGGTAGGCTCTCCGTAGTTAGTGACCAACAAATAGTCTAACCCTGGCTGAAAAAGCTCAGGCGCACAAGAGACTCACATAGATCTCCTAACTACCTTTGACTGTCTCACCTACTATGACATCACTTTGTGCTCTGATACCACTTGTAGAGTGCACGCTGCGTGCATAGTGCAAGGGAGAAGAAGAGCACACACATAGAGTGAGTGGAGCTTAGCAAGGATAACGATGCCTCATCAATAATTATTCTATTGTGTATTAAAGAATAAGGTTGGATGTGTTAGTAATGGATGTGGGCATCCCAACCAATTGGCATGAACCACAGAATGTGGTTCCCAAAAGTTGTTTTAAAGTAGGGATATAGATTGAAACCATGCATGTTGTCACGGGTCTCTTCCCAAAAAGAGCATACATTTACCTCTTTGAATGTTGTGTTTAACCAATCAAAGATGAGAGTAGCAACCTAAACACCAAGAGAGTGCAATGCAAAGTATCCATATTCACAAGATGTAATCCAAGATAGAGAACTCTAAGCACTAACTTGAGCATCTCATCAAGGAATTTCTCACAAAGAGTTGGAAGTCCTTTAAGCATGAAGATTTAAATCAAGGAGACAGTTCAAGCAATCATACTTATTCTTCTTTTAAAGAAGGAAGAATTGTTGGAGAAATATTTGCTTCCACTAAAAAAGGTACGCTCCTTTTTTTAAGACATGTATTCGGTTCTTCATGTAGCTTACATTTTGGGAAAGCAAAGTTATGCAAATTATGCTTTGTCATAATGCACAAGGATCCAAATAATTTTAGTAGCATATCTCAATGGCTTCTTAGCATGGTGATGCCGCTACTATAGTTGACACACAAGATTTTGTGTCGCATAAAGGATGAGAGAAAAGATTGTGCTTAAAGCCCACGTCTCTCTTGCTAAAGGAGACTATCGTGTTTAAGCTACATTTATTGTTATGATGACAAGGTTTCAACTTCTAACACTTCATAACAAGACATATCCTAGGTTTTTTAAACCTTCAAGTTAATAGAGAAAGTTTTCTTTTGTGGTTTATAAACAAAAATTATCACATCTAGTAGACCAAGCATATCACTACCTATTCCAAGTGAATTACCTCCCTCAAGAGGGGATGATGACCTTAAGGTTGAAATAATGCTTGGAGCTCCTCCTCTTAATGGATCTCATCATGTTTCTCACACACAACAAGAGGAGATTCTCTAACAAGTTAATGAGCTCATAAGAAAAGGCAATGGTACATCCAAGATCATCTCCTTTATCCTCACTTGTGCTTTTAATGCAAAAGGAAAATAGGTCCAATCACATGCATGACGACTATCGTGCACTAAATAAGAGCATAATAAAGAATTGATTTCTAATTCCTTGCATAGAGGACATATTTGATAAGTTGTAAGGATCTTCCTACTTCATTAGAATTGACAAAAGTGGCTACCATCAAATAAGAATTGAGCCTAGTGACCTCTACAAGATTGCATTTCATACATAGTTTGGGTTCTATGAATACCTGTTGGTAATGCCTTTTAGCCTTACCAATGCTCTCACAACTTTTAATAGGTTGATGGAAAGACTATTTTAAAAGCATAGATCATACATCATGGAAGTACTATCTGATGATATAATCATCTACTCCCAAGAATCTGGAAGAACGCAAAGAGTACCTTAATGTGGGTTTTGAAGAGTTATGTGCTAACAAGCTCTATGTATATGGAAAGAAAAGTGAATTCTTTCTCAATGAGATACGATACTTGGGTCATATTATCTTTAAAGAAGGAATATGTATGGATTCTTACAAACTTAGAGTAATAAATGAGTGGCCACAAGCAAAGAATTTACATGAGCTAAGAAGACTATGTAGCTATTATGATTGACCTAGAGAATAACAAGACCCATGGACCTTTCTCAATAAAGGATACATTTCTATTGCATGGTTCACGGCTATGCATAACAAAGAATACGTGTGCGACGGTTATGTACGAATCACCTCCTTATGTAGGGTACCATGGAATGCAAGTCACAACCCAAGTAATTAAAACTTAATTCTGTTGGCCCATTATTACACATGACATTCAAACTATGTAGACCAATGGACAGTATGTCAAAAGGTCAAGTATGATAAAAGCACAATGCCATCAAGAAAGCTATGAAGATGCAAAATAAAAGCAAATGATTGTTGTTGGAAAGCATAGGTGCAATGTCTAATTAAAAAAAGAAAATGATTAGGTTCATTATAGATTCCCAAAGCTCATGCAAGGTATTCTTCAAGAAGAATTTGGCAAGGAGAACTCATGGGTCATCAGAAGTACTATGCTAGAAAAAAAGTAATATGGTATTTTCAAGCTAGAAAAAAGCTAATAGGGTATTTCCAAGGTTCAAGGCTGATCAATGATCCAACTCGCAAGCTTAAGTTGCTTGCTTATTAGCCAAGATAAAATGTTCCATGAAAGTCTATTAGAAGCCTTTAAGGTTAAATGCCTTCAAGTTTCAATTATAGCAAATGCTTATCCTAAGAAGAGGAGATACCACCATGAAGACAAAAAAATTTATAGCGGTGAGGTCTCTAGTAAGTATTTATTTAAGTTTTAGAATTGCACATTTCAAAGTCAGTAAAAGAATGCATAAGCTAGAGCTAAAAGAATGCTTTAGCTCTAACTAAAGGACTAAATGTACTTTATTGTTGCTTACAATAAATTTCATAAAATGTAAAAACAATGTAGATGTTGCAAAATGATGTAATAAATTAAAACTTGAAACACTTGTGTCTAGATGCTCTTCATTTATAAATGTTATGAATGTTTTAAATGTGTACGCATACATTGGGCAACTTTGCCTCCCATGTACTGGGTGCAATTTTTGGGCGAGCAATTTTTAGCGAGCGCTTTTTAAGAATCGGGTGAGCGAATTCTCGAAAGAAGGGACAAACTATCCATCTCTCTCTCTCTCTCTCTCTCTCTCTCTCTCTCTCCAACTAAAATTTGATTGTCGTTTCACGACCAACTTACATTCAAACAAAAAACACAATGGATTCATTCATTACACAGAAGTTCCTTACACACAGTTATGGTCTATTTCATATAGCAAACCCAGAATCTATGTGTTCCATTGCATCAAAAGTAAATACATATGGGGGGGGATACATCATGGGTGACGTGGATGAAAGAAGGGTGGTGGGGGGCAATATGCTCTGGGAGGAAACAAAGGTCGTGCCAATGGGGGCAATGCACCAAATGGTGGGGGAACTCCTCCAAATGGCGAGGGTACAAACTATATGTGGGGGTGGCTGTAGGTAGTGAAAGAGGCAATGGATCAAGCCTCAGATGTGGAGGCAATGAATGCACTGAGAGACGGTCCAGTTGCATGCCATGCCAGAACTGGGGCCGTGAAAGTGGGATACGGTGCTGCTACTACCCCGTCCTGACTGCTGAGTGGTGTTGGGAAAGATGGCTTGAGCGGATGAAGCTGCTAGGACACCTGCTTTGGTTGCTCAGTTACCTGAGCTCTGACACTCCTATGAAACATCAATGTCAAGCCTAAATCGGAAGGTAGGCGATGAGCTGGCTCCAGACAAGCATTAAAAACTGCCCAATCCTTCTCACAACTGATGCAATGCCTACGTAGTGCTGCCAATGTCCCAACTCCTGCAAAACAATCCAACTCAGATGTGGAGGCAATGAATGCACTGAGAGATGGTCCAGATGCACGCCATGCCAAAACTGGGGCCGTGAAAGTGGGATATGGTGCTGCTACTGCCCCGTCCTAACTGTTGAGTGGTGTTGGAAAAGGTGGCTCGAGCGGATGAAGCTGCTCGAACACCTGCATCGGTTGCTCAGTTACCTGAGCTCTGACACTCCTATGAAACATCAATGTCAAGCCTAAATCGGAAGGTAGGCGATGAGCTGGATCCAGACAAGCATTGAAAGCTGCCCAATCCTTCTCACAACTGATGCAATGCCTACGTAGTGCTGCCAATGTCCCAACTCCTGCAAAACAATCCAACTCAGGATCTCCCATGTCTGTGAAGGTACCTAGTAGCCATCTACAAAAAAAAAAGTAATCTTTGGATTTATTATACCTATAATTTTATAGGAACAATCAGAAAAACTTCCAAACAGTTTCTACCACCTGGCAAATGTTGGACTCCTCTCAACACCTCTACGATAAGGCCGGCCCATACGATCAAGCGTCTACTGTGTGGAATCTAAACCTGGTAGCTTATCCCACAACATGTCATCATCTGCAGAGAATCCACGTACATTTGCTGCAATCTCTCCATCCGCTCGATCATACCTCGGAAGCCGACACCCACCGATTCTAGGGGGTGAAAAAATGACCAACAACAAAGTACCAACCTACGAATGGAAGTAAAACATTATTATTTTGAAATGCAAACATCGAAGTTACTATTCATTATCAAAACAAAAAAAAACATACCCCCTCTAAATAGTCTTGAACAGTCGTACAGCTAGACTCCGACAGCCGTATGTACAATATCCACAACAACTAGAAACCAACTCCCTCTGCCTTCGAAGTGACAATGGACAGATGTTTTGCACGACATGTCACCACAACCATGCCATCAACCAAAAGAAACTCGGTTGCCAGAAGGAATGCAGCATCCACAAGCTCACTATCCCATTGGTTCCATAAAGGAACCCCACCCGTGCTAGCTGCATGTATCCTAGTGTGTAAAGGAAAGGCCATGTACACCAAACATACGCCACCCAATCTCAAGCTGGGGTTCATCTGCCCTATTCTTGATAGAGAGCCCAGGAATCTACGTAGTGACTGCATAGAACTGCATGCAATCTTTGTTAGCACTAAAATTGTGCACATAACTATGATTGTAAATTAGCGTGGCTTACCTGTCATTGCACAACACATCTGGAATAGCTTTTGCCAACTCCTTGGCACTAGCATGCACTGCAAGGTGGCGTGGCTCTACATGCATATCTGTATGTAGCAACATAAGATCAAATATATCTTTCAAGCAATGCTAAAGAGAAGAACACAACATTAACCATTTTCACGTACTTGGATGGTTATCTCCCACAACTTTGGCCATGTCTAATAGGTCCTCTGCAGCCCTGTCATGTGATGGTGAACATGGAGGGGACTCATGGATGCCCCCCACTGGTCTTGGAGTGAAGGATAGTGTCGGTACATTGTGGCTCATAGCACCAAGGCTATGAGCACTATCACTGACTTCTACAAAATACTCTACAACCACATGCTCGCTCTCACTATCAGTGGAAACTATAGCCCTCTTCTTTCTCTTCCCACGTTGCTTGTCAGCCGGTTGTGCTTGCGAGTCTTTCTTTGAGGTCTATTTCTTCTTGTCCGTTTTCTTTGATGTGTTTGGAGGTAGAGCATCCTCTATCACAACCGCTTTCTTCCGTGACACAGTATGCATCGCTATTAATTAAAAAAGAACAGTTATTGAGCCCATGTTGTATTGCTGTATGGCAAAGGTAAAAACTATATAGAATGATACCTATGTATAGCTCTTCCTCTTCGGGTGGGTACTCCTTGTCCGGGTAGTCCAGCCACCAAGCACACTTGAGCGACGCTCCCTTTGGCCGCATGTCGTCTATCCACTCGTCAGGATATAAGCCCGTCTCCTCTCTCTCTCTGACATGCACCATGCATCACTGAGGTGCTCGGGAATGGGAAAGACAAGAGCATATCTCCACCATCTACAAGACAGACTACAATGTTTTGAGCCACCAAGAACAATATTAGTGTGTCCTACTACATTCTTAATTTGTCAATTAAAGATGTCAAACCTGTACAACAAGCGTCGTGCCATGCAAGCAAAGTGGGGTTGCTCTTCAGGATCCTGTGTGGACTTGATCCGAGCACTCCACTTCTTGAAGACCTTCTCAAAGTGCTTGCGTTTGTATGTCAGTAATGTGTGGGCAAGCGTGCAACCATGCCTACCTTCAACCTTCTCATGTTAGATAGCAACATCATGATACTCGGCCTCCATTTTCTCGGCCATCTCAAGCACTCTCTTGCAGCAAATCATAAGTCACAAGTTAGATCATCAACAAATTGCTAGCTGGTGCACATAATCACTAAATCTAACCTTTCCAATTGCCACCAATACACGTGATATCGAAGCCACTGGATCCAGGCCTTCTTCGTCAAACCTATGCCATTCTCCTTCAAGGATGCATCACCGCCTTGGAGCAAATTAAGCAAACGGCACTTCATAGCAAAGGAAAAGCGAGACTTATTTTTTATTGCTACATAATAAAAAGAGAAATATATCGAATGATTTAAATGACTTTTACTTACTCTTTCGGGCTAGTGCGTGCACGCGCAACCTCTGCCACTCACTCTCGAGGGTGTCATTTTCGTGGTCTTCTCGCCCCAACCTGTAAATGATATACATTTCTAGAAAAAATCGTTTCCATTCTCTGGATTTGCCGCTATCTCAAGCCCTTTGTGCGTAAAATATTGCTCCATTTGAGATAGCTCTAGATTGATGTTTTCCTCGTATGCGTCAGGTGCCAACTCGTAGTCAAAACTCCCTTTTGATGGCAGCCCTTCCATTTTACTACTAAACATATGAACTCTTCCTATCATTTGCCACCAATGACTCAATCAAAATAGACATAATAAGATTTCTCAATCAGAACATATTCTCATTTAGCATTGGTTTAAAGCATACCTTCCAAAGTAGTTGCGCAAGGACAGCCATTCGCAATTTTAGCCACTTTGACTTTTTTGGACCTCTAAAATTCAAAGCCCTTTCTGCTGCCAAATGCGCTCTTTCGAGGAATTTTTGCAAAAGTAAAGTAGGGTCCGCCAACCCTAGCTTTCTCATCATGAAAATATCATGAGCAGTTGTGTGAGGCACTGAAACCCTCATGGCCCTGTTTAACACTAGATTGTAATTTACATAGTTAAAAAATAAGATGCATTTACATTCACACACAAAAAAGTTGGGCTTACCTATTGATCATTCCCAAAACCAATAGAAACTTCGCTGTCTCATGGGGCTGAAAATCAACTAGAATGCACTCCACCTTTGGTGCCTTCTCAATTGGGATATCATTCTCGTTCATCCACCGCATCCATGCCTCCAATCGGTGATTACCATCCCAAACACAAAGTACCTCTCGACCATGTGAGTAAGTTCGGGGATTTGACAAAGCTCCTCATCCAAATCATATGACATTGCAAGATCCCTCGAAGCGTGACCACGACGAGAAAATTGTTTGTGATCCTCCCCAGGAATCCATTCACTAACAATAAATCTTGCCATGGTTGGTTGGTAGCTTTTGTCTGCAATGGAGAGTTGCAAATCGGCCACATGGTCATCATGCGTGCGGATGGCGGGGTTTAAAAGAAGTCGACATAGAGGTAAGCGTGGAAGTTTGCCATCGTATGGTGCTCTATGAGAATCCACCCAGCCCAATGAAATGTGCTTGTCGACAACGTTTCCAAACGCTTCATCTCTTACATCTTCAATTGCGGTACCTGTTTCCACACGATGACTGGGTCCGGCGCTTGATTGTGTTGTTCAATCCACTCCAATTACGATGGACACAATGCGATCTAAAGAACTCAAGGCTTGAGATTGTTGGGTATCCCGTGTGCATAGCGGAGGTACTTCTTGCGACGTAGTAACATCAACCTCATCCATGGCACTAGTATTTTTGGATTGATTTCTTGTTCTCATGCTTGTGCTAAAGAATTAAAGAAGATAGATATAGGTATAATTTATGAGAAATTGTAGGTAAGAGTTTGAGAAAGATAAGTGAGCCAAAGAAAACTTGACAGAAAGAAAGAGAGAGATATGTGCAATAGAAGAAAATAGAGATGAGGAAAGTGAAAAGAGAAGGTCAATGCTCTTTATAAAGCTTTAATTTTTATTTCCTAATTTTAATTTTTTAATTTAATTATTTTGTCCTTGTGTGTGTTTGAGAGAGGAGAGTGAAGGTGTGTGTGTGTTGGCGTGTGCGCACTGCCACGTAGGCAGCACGCAGGCCACATGGCCTGCTACGTGTACTACCATTGGGCGACACGTGGCACGCCACGTGGCACCTAATAAGGCACCACGTGGCATGCCACGTGTTCTATCGCCCAGTGGTAGTACACGTGGCACGCCACATGGCATACGCGCTACTGCGTGGCCATGTGTACTATCGCCCAATGGCAGTACACATGGTAGGCCACGTGGCATACGCGCTACTCCATGGTAGTGCGCGTGGCCACGTGGCCTGCCACGTGTACCGTCGGCTAACGACAGTACACGTGGCAAGTCCATGTGGACACGCAATGGCCTGCTTGGCCCTGCGTGTCCACAGGACTCCCACGCGTGTGATTGTGTGTGTGTACTCTTCCTCTGGCCATGCGTTGGCTAGAGGTGGACACACGTCCCCGCCTGGGGGCGTGTGCCCGCCCATGGTCAACACGCTGGCCATGGGCACTTGGCCGCCCATGGCCAACGCCCCGCCCTCCCCCGCCTCCGTCCCCCCTTGTGTTAGTGCCCCGCCCCCGCCCATGGCCTACGCGCGTGCCATGTGCGCTTGGCCGCCCATGGCCAACGCTCCAGCCTGCCCGCCTCCGCCCCCCTTGCCCCACCTGCGCCCCTGCCTGCCCGCCCCCAATAGCGCCCCTGCCCCCGCCTCCGTCCCAAGTGGCGGCCCTGCATGCAAATCCCACCCCACCCCGCCCCCCCTTACCCCGTCTTCGCCCCCGTTAGCGGCAACACACACGCCCCCCCCTTCCTCGCCTCCCGAATGGCGTGGGAGGGGGGCAGGGAGTACTATCTCTTAAACGTCCCCGTTACCTGACTCCCCAACCCTTCGACTTCGACTTACAGCTTCTTGCCCCCCTATCCTTAGCACACCCTACTACTCACACATCTCCTTTACACATAAACATTGAAAAAAAATTTAAAATAAATAAATTCACGTGATCACATAGTCACAAACAAATATTTTGTAGCAAATATATTTTTTTAAAAATATTTTGTATTTTTTTAACATTAATTTTTCAAAATAATAAAATAATATTAATTTTAAATTTATAACGGCTATATTATTAGACGTGAGTATATACACAATTTGTTAGTTTATACAATGTGATCTTGTGCTTAATTATTTGCTTAGCATATTTATGGCGTGCTCTTTATTTTTCTTGAGTAAAGAGATCTCTTATCCTTTTTACAATGGTAAATTTATAATATCTGAGTCATTTCTTTTAGAATTAATTTCTCCAATGCAATTTACAACTTTAGATGCAATCATCGAAGTTGGTGATATTGAAATGAATTTGCCTCTTGAGAGGACGCTCAACAATTTGGGTGAATTCATCTATGTACTGGATGAACAGCTTTCACGTAAATACAAAGTCAACGTATCCCATCAAACATAATATGCAGGCTCACCTAGCATGACTCCCATTGCCATTGTGGATAGTCCGTCAAAGGTGCAATTCGGTCAAAAGGAGTTAATAGATCTATGTACCCCCCCTCGAGTTTTGCTCTCAAATAGCTTCAAAAGGAGTACATGACAAAAACTCTTACACGCCGAAAAGAAGGGCACATTGACAAAGCTTTTAATGCAAATACAACAAGTGGAACAAGTTACAGAGATTCCAAGGTCTTACAATGGTGATCTCGTTCTAGAATTTCCACCTACCATGGGAAAGTTGCACCATATGGATACGATGGAGCATAAGTATGATCCTCATTTGTGGTCGAAGCCACAAACGTCCAATATTGTTTTTCCAGGTGTAGTGCCTCTTAGTCATTGCATAGGATCTCTCAAGTGCATGAATGAACAATGTGTCCGCTTGGTTAATTATCATATTCCCAATACAAGTCATTTCAACGGGTACATACAAAAGGCAACTGCACCCATACAATATTGTAAGATTGGAGATAAGAGCCTTACATTCCACTTTTGTAAGGCAATTGCTTTCTGTACTGCAACATGTGATTGTGTAGTATACTATGTCATGCCATCCGATGAGACTACCACTAGAGTCATGATTCATCGTGGCACACATCAACACGATGTGTGCAACGTCACATCCAAAACACTAACGGACAACACCAAGGTGATGGTGCAAGGATTTTGACGTTGACCCACACGCAGGAGCCAGGAAGGTTCAAATGTGTTTGGCAAAAGAAATTATAAGTATAACACCAATGAAGGAATTTTAGGTGAGCAACAGCTATTTGCAATCGCTGAGGAGTTGGGGCAATTGGTGCAAGATAATTGGTATGAGCATTTTCTAGATTCTTATTTCGATGCAAAACTCTATGCTAAACTATTTTTTTATCTAAACACTTTTAACATTAACAGGTTTCGGAGGTCAGTATCTATTTTACGTAGAGGGGTTGACAAAGAATCTTTTGGCATTGATGCACTCCTAAAGCTGAAGCGAGACTGCAAATATGAGTTTTTCCATGGAAGCCGGTTTCCTGGTCAAGGTACGGAGGGGGAGAAATGTTATGTCTTCAAAATGTCCACAATTGGTCCAGGATCTAGTGTGGACCTAGTGAACCGAATGAGACAAGATCAAGATGGTGATCTTCGACGTGCGTGGATCCAGTTTGATCACACCAAACGCGTTAACGAATGGGTGGCTATGGCCTGTCATGTCTATGATCCAAGGTACATGGTGCACCTTAAGAGCTTTGTGGCTTGCCTTTGGCTCTCTCTAAAACAATCTGTTTGCAGCATGTAGGACCTTTTGACTATTGCAACTGGGTGACTATGGCCTGTCATGTCTATGATCCAAGGTACATGGTGCACCTTAAGAGCTTTGTGGCTTGCCTTTGGCTCTCTCTAAAACAATCTGTTTGCAGCATGCAGGACCTTTTGACTATTGCAACTTGTGAAATGAAACAGGAAGACATGGAAACGCAATGTTTGTTTTGGGAGTGCCTCAATGATGTAATGATATTGTGTGGGTGTGACAAAGCTAATTTCTTTGGCTTCATGGCGGATGAAGATCAAGCAAATTGGAATGCAATTTGAATTGTTTTCAATGGTGGTGACAAGACCAATACAATGAGCGGTCGAGAGCGTTCTTGTCTTTTTCATTGGAAGCAAAGCTTGAATCAACACATAATGAAGTATGTGGTGCAATCTTCTCAACACACACACAAAGAAATGTGTGAGAAGTGGAGGCAAGAACCAACAAAAGAGGCTACAGCAGCAGAGGCTCGTCTGATACGCCAATGGTGGCGTAATGGTCATTGTATAGACCGTAACATTCCATACATGGACTCATGGCTTAGTTGGTGGGAAATTCGTATTGCACATTAGGGTGGCATTATGACATGCGTAGAAAGTAGCTCTGATGGACCAAACACTCCACGCACTAACCTTGCGAGAGCAAGCATGGCAGTTGGCTAGCAGGGGAGGGTTTTCATAAACGCATTTCATTATATGATGCATGTACAACCGACCTTGTGAATTTCATCTTACAGAGCACAAAGGCCATTTCATACAGCCATGGAAAACACATTGGGAAGGGTCCATCAATACAAAAGCTTACGGAACGCCATGAAAAACGTCCCAATCAAGTGATAAGAGCAGTGAATGTGGCTATTGAGGGCACTCCAATGTATAAACAACCAACTCCATTGACAGGAGATGAGGAGACATCAAGGCAAAAACGCAATCCAAATGAGGTTAAATGTGGAAGATGATGCATCGCATAGGCCTGAGTACAACTCGGTCACCAAAGATCGCAAGAAGTGTGGAAGACCACGTAAGATCAACTTTGCAGAAGAAGGGATATGACAAACCCCAAAACAAAGTATAGGTTTTGGTGGGCAGTATGTAGTTGAGCGTAAGGTCAATGAGGCAATGTGGGCCATATGCCGAACTCCACAAGGTAGTAGGGTCACATGTAGCGGCACGCCAAGAGGAGGACGCAGGTGTGGATACAGTATAGCAGGTTCTAGCCTTGGTATACCAGGCCCATATTTTGAAGGATATCAAAAACATCCAAATGGTGTGGTGCGTCAATGGTTTTGGTTTTGTCCGGATCATGTCTTGCATTACCATATAGTAGACCAAAACATTGAGCCGTAGCCTCATCATCCACCACACACTTGGCCCGTGCATGTGGGCACCAACCTGTAGGAGGATGAGGTGCAAATATTGCATGAAGGGGGGTATCAAGTGGAGCTCAGCAAAGAATGTAACGCCAGTTGCTCCTGCACAAAATATGACAAACTCTCCTTTCAAGTCAAAAGATACATCCACTCCTGAAGGCAGTGCAAGAGCCACAATGCGAGATGGTGTGCGTGTACGATATTGGACTTCCATTTTCGAGGATGCTGCTCGCAAGATCAGCTTAGCACTAGCCCTGAGAGCGAAGGTCGTAGAAGAGATATGTGCAAGGGATGGTGTTAATGAGGTCTTCAAAGTAGAGACCAAAAGTGAAGATGGTCATGTCGGGATGTACAAAGTTTGTATTAGCAACCAACCATCGTGCACATGTCCAGGCTTCATGGAACGGGTGTCAAAGCAAAAACCATATCTTGCATGTGAACATTTGTATTTTATTTATCTACGTGTGCTAGGGTTAAGCCAAAATGAGAACATGTTTATCCATCAACCAATCATGACAGATGCTGATATCTTCAGGGCACTGAGCTGAAGCCGGACTTATCTAGGCATAGATGCATAGAATTTATCAATTCTCACTTTTTCTTAGTATGCTTCACCTGGACAACTGTACTACTTTCTAATTTTATCTTATGATGGCCACATTTTGGTACATTCATTTGCAATTTTTTTTCATATTTGAGAATTGGTTGTTTATGTGTCAAATCGTGTATAAAATAATATAATATTTCCACAGTGGCTATAAACTGCCATAGCTTGAATTATTTTTGTGAAAGCGTCCACTAGCTTCCTAGCACACCTCTCTTTCTTTTCACGATGTCCGACGATCTTGAGAGTAAAATCAAGTCTGTGTGGGATGCCATGGAAGCCATTCCCAACGGAGAGGTGTTGTATGGAGCCCACTGGTTTAGGGAGGCTCTAAAGGCAACAATCATTGTGTATCACCTCTATCAATGCCACAAGGAACTCAATATGCGGAGCTTACTCAGCTTGAACGAGAAGGGACGATTTGCTTTCTCTTGCTAGAAGAAGATTGGGCTCATCACAGAGGAGGATGAGGAGGAAATGACGAGCAACTAGGGAACGTGGTGAATCTTCATTTGCCACTCGAAGGCAACACATCTACTCCTAAAACCGGGCCTTCTAGAAGATGAACGCTTCTTGCCTATGTAATGCAAGTGCAATAAAATGTAGCTTTGTATTATTAATGGGTGTTCTTGTTTTAAGTACCCTTGTCTGTTGTTTTTGAAACAATTTGTTTACTTCCATATCTTTGACTATGTCTCAACCTCCCTAATCTCTCTCTCTCTCTCTCTCTCTCTCTCTCTCTCTCTCTCTCTCTCTCTCTGACTCTCTAAGAGAGGGAGATAGAGATACGAAAGAGTCGACAAGGAGAAAGAGAGAATCGTTTTAGGATTTTTCTCACTTGATTCCTAAAAAGCGCTCACCAAAAATTGCTCGCCTGGAAATATCCCCCCCATGTACTAAGTAGAATTTCCCTCTATCATAAAAATGTGCACTTTAAATATTAAGAATACACACTTGCAACAACTTTTCCTTCTAGCTACTAAGTAGACTTGCTATCTACTGTAAATATGTGTGTAGCTAAAATGTTAAGACATGCTTGTGACAACTTAGGCTCCCAAGCACCAAGTAGGTTGGTCATCTTGTGTGGTATGCTGTTGAGTGCAAAAAAGGGATTCTCTACAAATTGCCAATGGACCGAGGATTATCCCTTGTTATAGGAAGCATAGTCAATGATGACTATGATAATAAGGGTGAGGTTATTAATTTTGGCTTACTTAAACAATATTCTCTCTCTAGAATTGGCCATTCTAAAGGGAGAAAATGTTGGGGTTCAAGCCAACTCGCCAGATGCACATATAGAAACCCTCCTTATCAGAAGCATAGTCAATGATGACTATGATTATAAGGGTGAGCTAATCAATTTTGGCCAACTTAAACGATCTTCTCTCTCTATAATGGGCCATTCTAAAGGGAGAAAATGTTGGGGTTCAAGCCAAACTGGATGAATACTCATTACTAACCCATCCATAACTATCTTTATTATTTTACGATCAATAGAATAAGGGAGGGAGTGAGGTGATTATCCTTAGTGTAGCTCCACCATTTCACTGTCTCCCTCTCCCTCACATGCACGCACTCGCGCACCACTTCCACTCTCCTTCCATAATTGGTATCAGAGATTTGGTAGCAGGAAGCGACGACATTGACCTCTTTCCCACACATGCACGAGCTTCAAAACAAACTAAGGCTTGTGGTTTTGAGTGAATCACACAACACTGCTCTTAGCAGGTTTCCACGACAGTAAAAAATCTTTGCAAAGTGTACTAAAGCTCAAGAAGATCTTGTGAATGAGAAAAAAGGTAGCACATGGCAAAGCATTCTGCAATAGTGAATTAAAAGAAACAAGCAAGGGGAAGCTTTCAATGGCCCTAGACAAAGCCACTGGAAGGTTGCGTTGTTGGAAATAAGAAACCAAGATAGCACCGAAGATTTGAATGCAAGTAGCACATGGAAAGCATTTGGTAACACTAAATAGAAGAAAGGAGAAGAGAAGGATGTGAAGAGTACATGTGCAACACACACACACACACACTGCTTTTGGAACAACATTGAAGAAGGAGAAAGAGAAGCATTTGCAAGGCTACACACACAAACAATTTTCACCCGATAGGTATGATTTCTTTTGCCCACACACACTTTCAACATCCTCTTCTTGGCATTGGCTTCTCCAACATTAGGCATCGGTGAGTACTCCTATTTGATATCGGCTTTGATAGATCTCCACACACACGCATGTGCGCACACACACACACACACACACACACTCTTCAAGATTTGGCATCAGGGAGGACCCATGTATCAATTTTTTTGATGCACACATACAAGCTCTCTAGCATTGTTGAGAGCAAGAGACAGAGAGAGAGCTTGTCTACAGTGGGAGGGAGGTACATGTGGAGTCTTACTTGCCATTAGCAGTAGATTATGTGCATTCAAAGGTGTTATGAGCTCTCCATGCATTTTTGAGAGTAGATTTGGATTTCCATATGCATTTTTGGGCCATGATGTATGTTCTTTGAGGTATTGCATATGCATATCCATTGACAGCTTCTCAAAGATAGCTCACAAATACATCTTCATAGGTATAGGGACAATTCCAAGCTCTTGCACAACAAACCTATAAGTGACAGGGGTCAAATGCGTATGTATAACATTTGAGTTTGATCTTTGCTCTAGGCTAGTTGGCTATCACATGTTGTCGAAAAATTGGCGTGCTTGCCAGGGAGGTACTTGACTCGTGGTTCTGAGAGCTTGTGAGGAGGTAACACAAGATTCACTTAATGAAGTGTGATACTTGGTGGTGAATATTTAAAGTGCAACCATAGAAGTATCTCTCCCACCCACTCATGTAGACATAGAATTCTCAAAATAAGATGAAGATGGAAAAATCCAAGCTCATATCTAATCAAGGGTAACATGAAAGGATTTACTGATGCATTTATACCAGCTAACCTCTATCGCCCAAACAAGCCCCGAATTGTTCTTTAAACTTGTAATTTTGTGCTCACAATGATGTATATATTCTACCTAGCAATTGGAATGAGTTGTTTATATAAGTCTTCTTGGTTCATGTCAAATCATGAAAGAATCACCCTCTAGAGCTAAATAAATATGTGCACATTAAATGAATTAGAATAATCTAGGAGTGGTAGAATAATGGGGAGTGGAGAGAGAATAATATCTTGTAGTCTTTCACATCCAAAAAGAAATACAATTCTTTGTTGGAAGTGAATTTTACAACTTAAACACACACTAACCCTAAGAGATTGTACAAAATGGAAAAGGTGAAAGTCATCATTGTGTAAGTTATTCATTTAAGATAATATAAGCATAAAGGAAAGGATATAGCTATGGCCGGTTGCTAGGATATGAGAGAGATAGAGATAGAGTTAGAGGTTCATGCAGAGATAGCTTTGTGGTTAGAGAGAGAGAGAGAGAGAGAGAGAGAGAGAGAGAGAGAGAGATAGATGGAGAGATACATGTGTAATTAGAGAGAGAGAGAGAGAGAGAGAGAGAGAGAGAAAGAAAGAGTGAGAGATATGTAAAGATACATATGTGGTCAGAGAGAGAGATAATGGAGATAGGGGGAAGCAAAGAATATAAGGGAGAAGGAGATAGGTGGAGAGATAGAACAACAACAAATGTAAAGAGTAATGCCTTACCTAATACACCCACAAGTATGTTGTTGATTTGTCAAAGAAGCAAACAATATGTAGCTTTCGATACCTTTTTAGGACAATCAAAACCCTTTACTGATGAGTGAAAGATGTGTACATTAGATGATCTTAGGCTTGTCAAGTTATGAGTGTGCTTGCAAATTTAGCTAGAGCTTCTCCAAGATATACGTAGAAATTAGGGTTCTCTCTATGCCTTACTCCCTCCTACTTACATCACTTCATTCACTAACTCTTGATTACTTTGCAAGGGAGAAGGAGGTCCTTTATATAGATGGGGAGAACCCTCATGAGTTCCACTTGATTCAATGTGAACAGGGGATGAGAAGTCTTGAAAATGATTTACTCTTTGGTGGTGTGGACATGTAAACTAGGACCCACCATTTTGATCATATCTCTTCCGTCATAGCTGCAAAAATTATGGAAAAAGGAACATATTATTCAGCTCACGAGCTACAACTTTTATGAATAATACTTTTTCAAATTCATATGGGAAGTGGATGCCAAAAAATCTACAAAACCATGTTTTTTTCCTCTCTGCAAAAGTCTTCAGGTGGGATGTAAACATGATCTTGAACCTTGATTTTCCTTATGGTTCCAAAAATACACACATCATGGTGCATGTAAGCATGATCATGATCTTTGAAAAGAGTGTCCAAGAGTTTGTATGCATTTCAATAGAAAATCAATATTAATTTAAAATAGAAAATAAAATATGACAAAATAAAAATAGGATAAATCTAGTATGATCATGATAGCTATAGGATCTAGATAGTAGATAAATCAAATTCACATTCGTTAAGGCTTTTTATTCTTGTAAATCTCAATAATAAAATTTAAAAAGTTACCCTCAAGATTATTTGGTAAATAAGGTAGATAACTTTGCCTTATAACACACACACACACACTTATGCATATTATTGGAAATGCTATAATGCATTTAAAATATATTCATATCATTTGTTCCAATGATGCCCATGCCACGACACAACAACGTTTGACAAGTTACAAATTTGTTGGAGATAGGTGTCTATGGGCATTAGATCAGTGATTTTGGTTCTAGTGGGAGTTGTTTGCATATGGTTTTATGCATGATTAAAACTTTGAGAGTGCTTGTGCTCTATTGAGAGCGTTGACTCCTTGTAGGGAGCTGAGTTCAAAACCTTTTTGACTTTTGCTTGCACACTTATTGGTGCTTGTTTATACACATATTGAGCATCTTGTAGTGATCTACATGATCCCCATGTACATTGTGGATACTGCTTGTGTATGCTATTGTGGAGCCTATTTTGGCTTGATTTGGCAGCCTTGACCATATTTTAGCCTCGCTCTAGAAGAGCCCTTTTTGGCACTATGGCTAGTCATTGTGTCTACATAGCCTTTTGCGAGTGTTGTGCGTGAGGTTTTTTGAAGCTGAAAACTTTTGCGAGGGTGGAGACCACTACTTGTGGCCTTGCCATAGCATATATATATAGAGGGGTATAGGTGCTTTGATGCCAAATTGGTAGTCTTTCAACAATGTTTTTTGAGAAGTATATGCGACTTGGTGCCCTTTTAGCACTCTTTTATAGGATTCATTATACTCAGCTTCGGATAACAAAAGTGCCTCAAATAAGGTCTTTCTTATGAAAAAGCTCACGTGTTTGAATATGAAAGAGGGCAACCATTTTAGTTCACACTTAAATGAGTTCAATTGTTTGTTTATGTAGCTTACATCTAAGGGACTCAATTTTGATGATGAAATGAAAGCTATCTTCTTGGTATGTTCTTTGCCTTCATTGTGAAACAAATGTAACACTACCATTAGTAACTCCATCCCTAACATTTTAGTTTACTGTAAAGGGTTTATGAGATTCATTACACTCAGCTTGGGATGACAAAAGTGCCTCAAATAAGACCTTTCTTATGAAAAATCATGCGTGTTTGAATATGAAAGAGGGCAACAATTTGAGTTCACACTTAAATGAGTTCAATTGTTTGTTTATGTAGCTTATATCTTTGGGACTTAATTTTGATGATGAAATGAAAGCTATTTTCTTGGTATGTTCTTTATCTTCATTGTGAAACACATTTAACAATGCCATTAGTAACTCCACCCCTAAGAGAAAGCTTTCTTTCATTGATGTTACTAGTGCTTTGCTCACGAAAGAAATAGACACTAGCATCTTGACACTAGTGGGCATCACGATGCATATAGGGCTAGTGATGGTCATCATAGGCAAAGAGATCATAATTGTAGTCATGGTCGATCACACGATTGCAAAAATGCTCATAGGGAGTGTCATAAAATATAATATCTAACTTTACCAGATGATTTTCTCATATTAAATTTGATCAATTAATGTGGGAGAATAAACGGGAACAAGAGTTAGAATAGAGGCATGTGCTTCTAGACCTATCTCAACACGGGACCAAAAGGAGAGATGGTTACATCTCCATAGGGTCCAAAAGGAAATGGTCTATCAAAGAGCAATGTGAAATAAGTGCTTCTAGACTTACCTTAGCAGGGGACCAAGAGTAGAGATGTTTACATCTCAATAGGGGTCCAAAAGGAGGTAGTCTATCAAAGAGCAATGTGCTTCTAATGGAGCTTAAAAGACCTTAGGGCTAGCTTCATTAAAGACCTCCAATGGTTAGTGTTAAAAGTCCATTGACCTTAGGTGACCTTAGGCAAGCTAGGGCTGAAGTTGATCTAGGAACCCAACCTAAGCTAGAGGTGCTTGTCGTGCTTGATGACTAAGGTGCGTGCTTGATGACTAAGGTGTTGGAGGTGCTTGTCGTGCTTGATGACTAAGGTGCGTGCTTGATGACTAAGGTGCTTGAGTTTCTTCTCATGCTTGATGACTAAGGTACTTGAGGTGCTTGTCATACTTAATGAGGAAGGTGCTTGAGAAGCTTCCCATGCATGGGGAGTAAGGTGCTTGAGTCAAAAAGAGACCCTACAAACTTAATGAGGAAGGTGCTTGAGAAGCTTCCCATGCATGGGGAGATAAGGTGCTTGAGTAAAAAAGAGACCCTACAAACTTAATGAGGAAGGTGCTTGAGAAGCTTCCTATGCATGGAAGTCCCAAAGTTAGGGGAATCTTTGACTTAACTTTCCCCTCACCCAAAGGGCACCCCTTTTCTCAAAGGGCACATGGGACACATGTCAGACTCCCCCTATGCTTAACCACATGGTGTGCTTGAATGCTATTGGTTGGGCGAAAGAGGGGTCCAATGAGATTCCTAGTTCCATTCAACAAATATCTAGATATTTTCAAGCTCTCTCTCTCTAAGGGGTAAGGAGGACGTTTGTCCAAAGACTACCCATGTACTTGAATGCATCCTGCATGTGATTGGCTAAGGGGGAGAGGGGTCCAATGAGATTGAAACATGTGTAAAAGCTACAACTCGCCCCAAGCAAGCAAGGGGGGTGCTGGGGGGACACACACACACATACAGAGGGTTAATTTTATTTGCGAGTTAATCAATTCGTGTTTTTTTGTTAAAGGTGATGCTTTTTCGAGTTTATAGAAGCATGGCTTTCACTCATATGTATGCTCTCTAAGGTGGAGTTGTGGTATGTTAAATAAGTACCGAGGGAAGGAGAGAGAAGAAGGATTAGACGGAGAGAGAAAAACGTACTTGTGAAATAGAGATAGAATCGAGGTGTGAGAGTACCGACAACGAGAGAGAGAGAGAGAGAGAGAGAGAGAGTGGGAGATGAGGGGGAGAGAGGAAAGATAGGTTCAAAATGAAAAAAGTCCGGCTCAAGTTTGGGCAAGAAGGTTCTCAAGCCGGTTCAAATTATTTCATTTAGTAACTTAGTATATAATTGTTTATGTGTTGGTTTAATGTATATATTTTATAAATATCCCAGATGAAAGTGGAGTTTTGTTGTGAAAAAGGAGGTTGTGTGCACGTTTTCTACTCACGTGTGTGTGTGTGTGTGTGTGTGTGTGTGTGTGTGTGTGAGAGAGAGAGAGAGAGAGAGAGAGAGAGAGAGAGATTTTGCCTGTTCATATGCGTGTGAAAAAGTTCCAAAGCCAGGTCCACAAATAATGTTTTCCGAGCCCTTAGAGAGGCAGTTAGTGGTGGTTACTCATTGCACTATTATATGCTTATAGTATTCATAGGGGAATAATAATCATAGTGTTTCCTGAGCCCTTAGAGAGGCAATTAGTGGTGTCTACTCATTGCACTTTTAGATGCTTATAAATTTTATAGGGGAATAATAATCGTAGTGACAAATCATGCATATTTTATTGCACGCCCCACTTTAAAAGTTAGTAGTGGACTAGTAGACGATTATAATATTCATAGGGGCATAATATTCATATTGACAAACCATGCATATATTATTGCACATTCCAATTTAGCAGTTAGCATATGCTGCGCGGGACCCCTCATTTCACTAACACATGCCACTCTTCCATCACTATCAATGCTTTTTGAGAGCATGCTGCTTTAGCCTATATAAATGTTACAAGGCAAGCATCATATGCTGCACAAGTGAATCAGAGGTGCTAATCAAGAGAGATTTTTTCATTTTCCCTGTACTTATACAATGCCTATAGGATATGCAACTACTGGTAATGAGGTAGTTGCAAAAATCCATGAAGAGCTTCACAAACTCCCCCCCAACGCACCCCTTGAAGAAAAGAAGATGTTTACACAGAGAGAGCGTGACACAAACAAGGCGATCCGGATGTTCAACCACCTTAATCGTGCTCGCAACACCGGAGACCAGGAACTCAATGATGGCTTTGAGACAATGCGAGAAGCTCTGGGCAAGTGGGAGACATGGGGGTACATAGACAGCTCTCGAAGGGCCGCTTTACAGGCGGAGATTGACCATTTGCTTGTCTGCAAACGCACAATCAACCTGGTCGACATCTCTGGCTCTAATGTGGTAGAAGATTGAGGCAAGATTTAAATAATTATGCACTAAATATATATAGTTAAATAAATATGTACTAGCACATGATAAATTGTACTAGTGTGATGCAAGTTGTATTGTGTGTGTGTGTGTGTGCAGGTTTGATTCCCTACCTAATCATGTAAACAACTTATTTTAATTATATGATGCTTATTTTAACTATATGATGGTGTTCCACTCTTCAGTGCCTTGGCGAGAATAATTCATATGTCTCTGTCTGACTTATTATTATTGAAGTAGCTGTGATACTTCTAATCGGCCTGGTCTACTAACACATCTTCAAGATCTGTCATAATTTAGGGTATTGTTGATATCTTGTAGCTAAACTGAACCGCCAAATGTAACTACAAGCTGTTTGAAAACCAAACGTAAAGAAAATCTATGTGAATTTTTTATATAATGCAAGAAAAAGATGAGCATGTCTTTAGTATTTACCCTACTTTTAGTAGATTGTTGTTTCCTGTCCATGTAGGTGTTGTTGCAAACAAGGATGAATGTCTAATAAGCCAATTTGAAACTAGGAATCTAAAAAATATTGATGGTTGTACTTGTTTGGGCAGAGACCTCAAAGTAATGATACACACATAGACTCTTGCATATAAAATAGTAATCAAGAACACTTTACTGAGTTGAAGAACTGCATACGTACATAAACACACACATATAAATAACTATATATATTGTATAAACAAGTACTTTAAAACACTTTACCGAGTTGAAGAACTGCTTACGTACATAAACACACACATATAAATAAATAAATAAATAGATATTATATATATATAATATAAATATTATATATAAAACTATATATATTCTTAGACCGACAGTGTAAAGAAATACTGACAAGCAATCAAAATTTTGACAGCATAACAACGTGAAAAATTAAAAAAAACCCATTCCATACTTGCTTCCGTGAAAGCTTGCCTAACTTTCGTTAAGCTTTCCCATTCTATACTTGCTTCCGTGAAGCTTGCCTAACTTTTGTGTATACATGAAACCATGATTATGTTTCTAAACATGAACAAAAAGCATGATTATATTCACAAGCAATCAAAATTTCGGCAGCATAACGGCGCGAAAATTTAAACAAAAAAATTTCCCATTCCATACTTGCTTCCGCGAAGCTTGACTAACTTTTCTGTATACATGAAACCATGATTATGTTTTCAAACATGAACAAAAAGCATGATTATATTGACAAGCAATCAAAATTTTGACAGCATAACGGCATGAAAAATCAAACTAAAAGAATCCCCATTCCATATTTGCTTCCGTGCAGCAGCGAATGCTCACGGGAAGAAGAAATTACATACGCAAAAAAAGCATGTGTTGGTATATTACTTTGGTAAATCCAAAGCTCTCAACTAACTTCTATCTAGCATAATAAATATGAAATCATGGCTGAATTGATAAGGACGATCAACACCAACAACATGTCTTCAGTAATACCAAAAAAGTGGCACCCAAACACCATGGTCACACGTCGTTCCATAAAAATCACAAACTAGAAAAAACGATAGATAATACTAATGTTGATGTCAATCAAGGGCAATGTGATCCGGGCTCATATTGTTGCCAATCAGTCTCCTCATCGCTATTTGCATCAACTGCTGAAATAGCACGTACACATGGAGCCTTGAAGCGTGAAAGATGTTGATGGAAGACCTCTGGATCACTATCTATGCAGAGACAGTGTCTAAACAACTCAATGCAAACATTGCCAAAGCCACCACATCTAGAAAACATATCAACAATGTAGGTGTGCTCCGCAGTAAATGTCCGCACAAGCCAGCTAAAAAAAGCAAAAAATATGCGCATTTTTACTTTATGTAACATAGTCCAATAACGCATAGCAGGAAGCATATATTCTTACCGAAAGAAGTCAAGGCTATGCTCGGCGGCACCTCTAAGAGCGTGTCCTCCAATGTACTCTCCGTCGGCGCGCTCCACCAGTATTCCGGACTTAGAGTTGTTGTCCACGCTCTCTCTATCTCGTCGATCGTAGATAGGACGTTGACCCTTATGATAAAACAATCCTAGCAATAGTATTTCCATCTACAAATTACAATTAGAATGTGATCTAATTGAAGAAAACTACGAGCATGCTTTTCAATCAACAAATAAATTTACTTACTCTCTCAATCTCAATGGTCTTTCGCACATAACCATCGGGGATCAAAATAAGGATGGTGTGCATCATTTTGAATCCCATCTCGATGGCATGGTTAGACAGAATGCCAAAGTGATCAGTGGAGCTTAAGGTGATGTACCACCCATTGTCTGCCACATACTTTGAAGCTATTACGGCCACTTTCTTACTTAATTTTCAAGAGAATTGATTCCATGGAGGGACCTGCATAATACCTATTGTTAATTTAATTAAAGTTCCAAAACTATCATAGACTGTCCATTGTGGTTTTGAAGGATGCATACCTCGTTCTCCGAAAAAATTTCAACTTTAAAGTTTGTTGGAAAATCCGCAAACAAAAGAGAGGCCACTTCATTGCTCTTTTACCCATCAACATGGGCTGAATGGAAAATCCAAGATCCTGCGTACGATCAAATACATGTATTTCAAACATTCACAACACACACCACACATAGTTAGTCTTTCTTTTCACATGTGTTTACCATTTCTCATCATCGAGAGAAATTTTGTAAACATCTAGCATGTTGCCAATAATGGTCACATCACAATCTATGGAAGACATTGCATAATCAGAAAATAAAATATTTCATCAAGAATTGTTGAGTAGAAAGAAAGTGACAGCTAGATATCTATACAAGCAAGTTTACCTGTGGAGCCTTGAGCACCTTTTTGGTTCTTTTTGGGAGACTTCTTGGGCTTTTTGGATCTAACAAAATCCAATCGTTTCTTTATAGAGGAGATTGTACTATTGTTTACTCTTTTCGAAGAGGTGGCTTTCTTGGAAGTTGAGCCAATCTCCTCAATACCATTTTCATTTCTTTAAAGAACGTGCTCTAAAGCAAACAAAAATATATTTCTCACAAACATAATATAAATAGTATGAGCACTTTAACAATTTTGTAGTTTTTATAAATGCCAAAAATAACCTTTATATAAGTTCCCTTCATCACGTAGGTAGGTGCCTCGAGTGTAATCTAGCCACCAAGGGCAATACTCAATTTCCCAAGCAATCAAACCATAATCTCTCATCCATAGTGGATACATACACTCCTCACAAGAGAGGTCCCTCCAACTTTCAACAGCAATTGGCAACTTCTCCAACAAAGTTTGATCGTAAAGCTGAATTAGCCATCTACATAAAATGCAGTTAAGTTTATTTGAGCTCCTTTCCTAAGTGACTTATTTATTATACAAACTCTAATAAAAAATAGAATAACAACCATAAAGATATCAATTGTATTACCTGAATAATACTCTCCTCGAAGATTCCATAAGCTCTGGAATTTTTTCATCCGACTCTTTTGTGTTGAGCTTACTCCAAAGCTCCACAAAAGCTTTATCAATGTGGTCCCTCAATTGGTGATGAAACCATGCTTCAAAGCCCTCCGGCATTTCTTCAATCATTTTTCCTTTGATCCTCAAGCATTGCTTCAAGATACTTCCCCAATACCACTCTTTACGCAAGTACATTCTAAATTTCATTGCACTAATATAACGCTCAGAAGTAACATCATCTACACGGCAATGCATCAAAAAGTGCAATATTTCCTTTTTCCTATAGAGCAAACAATAAAAAAACCATAAATGCATTGATTCATTTGATGATTTCATGTGTATTTTTTATCCAAAAATTATTACCTCTCTGGTGATATTTTAGAAGTTGCCAAAGAGTGGACCTTGTCTCTTGTAAGACCCACTTGATCCTTTTCTCTTATCCAATTGAAGTTAAATAATGAAGAGAAGAACCCCTGGCCATTGGCGGGGTTGGCAATGGCCAACATCTATGTTGCATTAGCACGAGATCAAATCAAATCAATTTTTCAATCAAATAAATCAAATTCAAATGATATGTCAACTTACAATTTTGTAGAAATTCAAACATGAACGGTGAGAAGAGAAAGTGTTTACCTTATAAGCTCTTTCTTTGAATATTTTTTCTACTCTTCCTCGAGCAACCATTTCCTTTTCTGGCAGTGAAATCGAGGGATCATTGATCTCTTGCATCTCTTTGATAAGAGACAAGTCAAAGTCTTCCTTTTGTAGAGCAAATGAAAAAAAAAGTAAGATTTTACAAAATAATGTCAAGCTTTAGAAATTACATAAAAAGTGTACTTTATGGCAAAAAAATATACCTTCCATATGAGCATTGCTAATAAAAGAGCAGGAGCGTTGTACCAACTCCCTTTAGATGCCTTCTTCTCACAAGCAAGCTTTAACTCTATCTATCGAACCCAATCTTGGGGAAAATCTTTCAGTACAGAATCTTTGCTTGCCACAACCAGTTTTTGGAATAAGAAGATCTCCTGCCCAAAATTTGTGCTCACAGTGGTTCTACCAATCCTAAACCACAATATCTTAAATTAAATGGCAGGAGAATGACATCGATAAAGTAATAGCAATAACTTTCAAAACAACAAATGTGTCTACTCATTTTGAGAGCGCAAAGCTAGCATAAGCTCCCCCTCTGCACTTCTATCAACATAGACAAATTGACACTTCACAGAACAATGTCTCCACTTTATCATTGAAAATTCTACAACAACAAAAAAGAAAATTAGAAAGCATAGAGTAATACAAGTCAACTTTACATTAAACAAAAAAGAAATCACTTACGTGTTTTTATTAAGCGCATCCAAGTTTTTAAACGGTGATTACCATCCCAAATGATAAATTTTTTTTCCCTTAAGTCTTCCCACTCAAAGGGAAGGGAATTATCAAAATCATTGCTTATTTCTCGCCAAATAGGCCCCCATTCATCTTTGTCTAAGTCGGAAACATAATGTTGATCATGGCCTGGCTTCTGAAATGACACAAGAAATGGAGCTCCAAGCACACTGTATCCAGACATCTCAAACCTTTTCACCAAGCCCTCAGTGCCTGGACCCACCGCTCTAATGGTTTCATTTTCCATCAATCTGCAGAGAGGAATGCGAGGAGGTTCCCCACCTCTCTTTACAATAAAACCCTCTACAATCTCCTCCAATATTCGACCATGAACATCCTTTCCAAATACTGTTGGATGATCAAGAGGTTTAGCAACAATTGTTGTTGCTTCAGACACGCTGTGAGCCACCAATTCACCTTGTGTAGCATGAATATCTATGAACACCTCTTCTTCATGCACATCACTCAATATATCCTCTTTTTCATGCACATCACCCAAAATATCCTCCTTTCGACGGACATTGGAAGAAGCAATGGAAGATCGTGCATTGGCCCTATGCCCTGTAGTGCCAAACCTTAATATGTATCCTACTCCTACAAGCAAAAAACAATAAGAACACAACTAGTTTAGTGAGTATGTGGAGACAAATAAAAAGAACACAAATAGCTTAATGTATTTGAACTTACTTTGAGAGATACCTGTCCTGCCATGTTTAGATGGTGTACGAGCCATAATCTATCAACCACAAACAACAAAAATCTTCTTAGCAATGACAATACAAATATAAACTTCTAAATTTCGGCAGCATAACGGCGTAAAATGAAAATAAAATAAAAAACCATTCTCAACTTGCTCATGCATGGCAAGGAAAAATACAAATCCACTTTGACATTTGTATACCTCTTCTCTACAATGACCTGTTCTTACATCATTGTAATTGTTAGTGTAAGTGTGTTGATGTGTGTGAATGCAAGTGTTTATATGTGTGTGGATGTATGCATGATTGTGTGTGTGTGAATGTAAGTGTAATATGTGTGTGTTTGTATGCATGATTGTGTGTGTGTTTGTGCTATGTATGCAAGTGTTTTGATGTTGTGAATGCAAGTGTTTATATATGTGTATGTGTGCGTATGCATGACAATACAAATATAAACTTCTAAATTTCGGTAGCATAACGACGTAAAATGCAAATTAAAAAAAAAAAACCATTCTCAACTTGCTCATGGCAAGGAAAAATACAAATCCACTTTGACATTTGTATGCCTCTTCTCTACAACGACCTGTTCTTACATCATTGTAATTGTTACTATAAGTGTGTTTAGTATGTGTGTATGCAAGTGTGTTGATGTGTGTGAATGCAAGTGTTTATATGTGTGTGTGTGTGTGTGAATGTAAGTGTAATATGTGTGTGTCTATATGCATGATTGTGTGTGTGTTTGTGCTATGTATGCAAATGTGTTGATGTTGTGAATGCAAGTGTTTATATGTGTGTGTGTGTGTGTGTGTGTGTGTATGTATGTATGTGTGTGTATGCAAGTGTTTTGATGTGTGTGAATGCAAGTGTGTATCATTGTGTGTATGTGAGTGTGTGTGTGCGCTTACCTACGCACGCTCGCCCGATCCACCGAAGGAGGTTCAATAGGAGCTCCTATTGGGCCTCCTCCGGTGGATCGGGCAAGCCATTGGAGCTCCTATTGGACCTCCTCCAGAGGATCGGGCGAGCGTGCGTAGGTAAGCGCACACACACACACACGTGAGTAGAAAATCTACACACACACACACACACACACACACACACACACACACACACACACAGAGTACCTTGTCTTCTTTTACTCCTTCTTCTTCACAGCAAAACTCCACTTTCTCTTCACTCCACTTTCATCTCCTTCTTCACAGAAAAACTCCAGTTTCACTTCACTCCACTTTAATCTCAATTAAAACTCCACTTAAACTTCACTCCACTTTCATCTCAACTACTACTTTTTTCACACACACCATATATTACAAAAAATGATATTGTGGTATAAACACTCACACACACACACACACACACACACACATTCATTTATATATATATATGTATGTATGTATGTATGTATATACACACACAGAGATATACACAAAATGGATTCATATATATAATTTTACTAAAAAAAATACTACGCTTTTTACACACACACACACACACACACACACACAACCATATATTAAAAAAAATGATTGTATGTGTTTGTGTGTATAAAAAATGTAACATTCTTAAAGTTAAGTTATATACACACACACGCACACACAAGATGGAAAAACTATGTACACAATCATACATACATACACTCTCTAGAGATAATTATATATATCTTAACTTAAAAAAATGCTACGTTGTTTACACACATCCACAAAATCATTTATACACACGCACAGTAATGTATATAACTTAACTAAAAAAATTATATATACACACTACCAAAAACACTCACACACATATATATAAAATGGCAAGATGGAAGCATATATATAACTTAACTAAAAAAATTGCTACGTTTTTTATACAAAGTCAGTCATATAGAATGCTACGCTTTTTATACACACACTCACACAATCATATATATATATGTATATATATATACACACACACACACACACACAAGATGGAGACACTATTAGACTGCATTAAATGCAGTCCTTGAACCACCATTTAGAAATTAAATGGCCCCTTAAATTTGATGACATATTCCACTGCACATACATTCACAACCGTCATATATTAAATGCACTTCTTCAATCATGATTTTCATTATTCTTTGAACCATCACAAGATCTTATGCAACTGTCTTTTCGTCTACCTACCAATATTTTACTTTCATTAACCTTCACATCTTTCATTAACTTTCACCAGTTTCATTAACCTTCACTTTATCTTTAACTTTCGTTAACCTTCACCACCTTCACTTAATGCACCACAGTTTTCTCACATCTCCACCCTGTAATCTTTTGCTTGAGAGCATATGTCCAACATGAAAGTAACAATAACTTGGAAGGTTGGTGGTCAGATAGTCAACCGTGACATTCAGTTGAAGGGAAACTCATTGTTGCTTAGTGCTTACTATTTGCAGAGTTTGCTGCCTCCATCTTGCCATTTTCATTCACTATCTGCTCTTGTTGAAAGTGATTGTGGCCTAACAAAAGTCTTACTGCAACCACAGTGGGATATCGAAGGTCATCAGCATTTCTTAATAGATGGATCTTTTTCGAGCTTGTTTGAGATGCTTCATTCAGACACATTTATACAGGTATCTAACAATGAGAAAGGAAATGACAAAGAGATATCTGAAGATGTTTTAAGCATTGTGCATCTTGAAAGTAGTGGTGACGATATAGGACAGCTCAAAACTCAGTCAATCGTCATTTGGATTCAACAAAATCCAGGGGAAAAAAAGTTAAATGATCTGTTAACATTATGTGGAGCTCCTTTGCAAGTTGTTGAACTTCCACAACATTATGATGGAAATTTGTGTTTTGAGTTACCTACGACTCAAGATAAAACAAAACGAATGATAGGGATGGAACAACGCTTTGATGGTCACTTGTGGACTCGCCCATGTGTGACAACCATGGCAATAGCATGCACAATTCGTCTAAGCCACTGTTTGGGATGCATGCAGTGAAATTATTCAACGTGTCCTCATTATATTAAGGAACAAGAATTTAATAGTAGAGATTTTCATGGATATTTTGACAGATAGGTCAAAAAGGACTACCTTGCAATGGAAGAGAATACAAAAATAACTTGTCATTATTGTCAGAAGGTTGTTACTTGTGTTGCTGCTTGTCCCTGCAAAATCTATTATGTTTTGCCTAGAGATGGTACAATGTCGCGACTGGCAATACATGTTGGTAAACATTGTCATAATGTTAAGGCAGGAACCTCTAGGGAGTACTAAAAATAGAAAAAGGTGGCCCAAGAAAAATTCAAATGTTGGTGACTCAACAACTTGTGCTTCACTCCTTGATTGGTGAGGAAGCTGAAGTTACATTCGATATACAATTCAATTATTTTGGAAGAAATGATGCCATTGGTTCAAACCAAAGGGTAAGAGAAACTCAATTTTGTTCCTTGAATTTGTTAATTTTTTAACTATTATAAATTTAGCTTTCTTGTGATGCATCATGTAGGTTTTCTTCAATTGTTTCAAAGGAGAGGAAGAGTCAAGGTGTTGTTATTGGGGATGGATATGATAATATTTTATTGCTTCAAAAAAAGTGTGTGTTTCCTTTTTTCCATGGGAGTAGATTTCCTCGACAAGGTGAAGAGGATGATAAGTGCTTCCTATTTAAAATGTCCACTAAAGGACCAGGTTCTGGAATTGATCTAGTAAATCGGATGAAAAGAACTGAAACTAGTGACTTGAGAAATGCGTGGGTACATTTTGATTTTACCCATAGAATAGATGGATGGGCAACAATGTCATGCTCAGTTTATGATCCGAGGTAATCTTTAAGTATTTAAATATCTCGTATTTTTTTATCATTAAATAAAAGAAGATGTGTGAAAATGTTTATGTTGAATATCTTGCAGCATACGATCACTACAAATAATTGCTATATGTAAAACTAAAGAGGAGGATGCAAAGACTCAAGTTATTTTTTGGGAGAACCTTAATTCAACAATGGAAAAGTACAGACATGGTGCAGCTGACTTTGCAGGTTTTATGTCTGATGAGTCTGATGAAAATTGGAATGCTATTCGAACGGTCTTCAATGGCGGGCCAGATAATATCATGGAGGGACGTGAATGGTCATGCCTATTTCATTGGGAGCAGAGTCTCTACAAATATTCTAAAAAGTGGATACCTCAACATCTAACAAATCACCACATTGATATGTGTGAGGAATGGAGAGCTTGTAAAACCATTGTGCTTGCATCTCAAAAGGCACTTTCAATTCAAAAATGGTGGAGACAGCATCTATCTACAGAGAGCATCACAAGAGTGAGCAGATGGTTTAAATGGTGGGAGCAACGAATTTCACACTAGGGAGGAATTGGAACAGATGTAAGTACCTTTATGACAATTTATATTTTTAGAAAAATTTATAAGATTTTCATACATGAAATTTATAAATTTTAATTCATGTTTTTTTGAATTTCATAGGGTGGTCTAAGTCCGTGGGAGCAGGCACAAATTCCCAATGTTAATTTATCAGAAAGTGTACATGCCAGTTGGTTAGCGGGTGAAGGCGGAAAGAGAAAAATATTCTTGTATAATGCATGTGTAACAGATGTTATAAACTCATATATTCAATGTGCAAAGCATTGGATATACTACTGGGCGTTATATAGGAATGGGTCCCACAATGGAGACCTTGCTTTCTCGAGATGAATCTCAGCAAACTCCAACTCCAACCAACGTGGCCCATCTATTACACGAGGCTGTTGCAGGGACTCCCATGTATGTGCAGCCAATTTTGCATGGAGACAAAGAAACAGTACAACGCAAAAAGAGGGGCAGAACAGGAACAAATAGCTCTCATCGGCCGGAATATGTCATGGAATCTAAGCAACGAAACCATCGCGGTCGACCCAAAAAAAATTAAGTTTGATACCCAAGGACCAGGTATTTCTAACATTCCGCTGCAAATTAGTGATAGTGATGATGATATTGGATCTCAAAAAGAAACAACCACACCTTTGTCATCTCAAAGAAACAATGTGTTTGAGAGTGATGTGCCACGCACTCAGCGGGCCCTCAGGAGAATGCCCATTCAAAGTCAAAGAAAATGTTTTGGAATAGTAGGGAGAAAAAATTGTGACAATATCTTGCATAGTCGCTCAATTGGTCTTGTTGCTCCATGTATATGGTCCGAAAGAATGTTCAAGGGTAAAACAATTGAGCAATGGTTATGGTTTTGTAATCATGATAATTTGCATACTCAATCAATCAAAAGACAAGTCAAAGATTTACCTCCTGCTCCAAATGTTTGGCCAGTAGCAAGAGGGACAGATATCTCCACACAAGAACTTGCCTCGCTACATCAGAGTGGATTTTGGACAGAGAATTCAATGGTAAATCCACAACCTCTTGCTGGCGACTGCAAAGAAGGTGGTGGCAACTCGAGGAAGAAAAAGTGGAGGCATGGAATCTCTAAAGAGGCCATGAAGAAATTGGAAGTATGTAATAGTATGACAATTCTATTTTTGGATGAAGTGAAAAGGTCTCAAGAGCATGTAATTTTTCGAGTTCTCACTGAAAATAGTTATGAGATTCATATAAAATAGAGTCCAACATGCACGTGTCCGGATTTTCAAAAGTGAGAGAATACCAACAAATCCTTTTTGGCATGCAAACATATGTACTATGTGTACACAAAAGTGCTCGGACTTGAACCTAAGAAGCACATGATTATTAATCAGCCAACCCTCTCACCAATGGACATCGCTTTTATTCTTGGACAACCAAGGAGGATTTCTCCCTCCATTTAATTACAGCTGGTTTGGTATGCATCTTTCACTCAACTAGAATATTGATCTATGATATTAAAGTGTTTTTCTGTATTTATTTTGGTTTATTACACTTGTGATTATTTATCTTGAAAAAACATTGTTTATGCAGCAAAGGATTTCAAATTTCAAGCAAAAGACATGAAGCAACTTGCAAGCTATTTGGGAGCAAATTACTTGCCTTTTAGAGTGACCATTACATTTATGGCGACTATCCTTTTTTGTACTCTAATTTTGATCTTATCCTGTGGTAGTTTAGCGAATGTACTTACATCCTCAAACTTACGTTGTTTCAAAAAGCTCAAGCTTGGAAAAAATAGTATTGTCTCTATCTGGCATGATTTTTGACTTCATCACATTTATATGTTGTGGATTATTTAACTCTGAAATAGTGTTGTCTCTATTTTGCATGATTTTTTACTTTATCGCATGTTTATATGCTGTGGATTATTTGACTCTAATCACATGCGCTGTGAGCATATTTGACTCTAATGGCATGAGTTGTAAAATGGTGATTTTATTTGTTTACATTTTCACGTCGTTATGCCCTCTCGGTCTCTCTCTCTCTCTCTCTCTCTCTCTCTCTCTCTCTCTCTCTCTCTCTCTCTCTCTCTTTCTCTGCGTAGTGATATACAACTCTATGATTTTACTTTCTCTCTCTAGAAGAGAAGTCACTCTCTCTCAAAGATTTATGATCTCTTTTTCCAATGGTCACACGCATAAATACTATCTCTCTAGAATTTATACTTTCTCTCTCCGTCAACCACACATATATGGAGTCTTATGATGATTGAAAATTACACTAAATAGATACTTTATGGTATAACACATATTTGGTTAAAAAAACTCTAAAGATTGCTAAAATTGTCCAAAAAACTTGAAATGAAAAACTTGCAAATGTTAAATCTCCCCCCCCCCCCCCCCCCCCCCCCCCCCCCACACACACACACACTCATTTTGTGGATTCATTCTCACTTGGTGAAATTTGAAGAACTCCACCTCCTTCTCCAAGCTTGTGAGAAGTGAGAGACTAAACCAACACTCTTGGCTATGGAATGCAAATCCAACCAAGAGCCATGCTTCAATGCTTAAGCTTGCCAGCTTCTCCATCTTCATTACTATGCTATTATGTATGCTAGCAAGAAGAGTGATGATAAGTGAGGAACTATTTCTTTATCCTATGGAATGTTTCTTCTTCCTCTTCCCTACCCTCATTCCCCGCTAGATCTCTCCACCTTCGAAGGTGTTTGAGGCCTTGTGAGTGAGGCTTGGGATAGTTAATGCTTTCTACAAAGTTTATGTTATGCTTGTGATGCATGAAGCTTTCCATATCCATTGCATCACCTAGGTCACAAGGAACACAAAGATTGTATTGTACCAAGTCTCTCTTGATGGGAGAAACTATAATACAAATGCCTATTGGAGGGGGGACCGGATCCGTATGAATCCGGTCCTCAACTATTGTCATGTTCTCTAAACTCTCTCTCTCTTGCAAAAGTAGCGTTCATGCCAAGTTAACTAAGTACCATGTTTATGTTGTTACCATCAATTAAGTTCACCCGCTATGCTCGCAAAGTAATCTCACAAAAGTGTTTCATCTAATTTCCTAATTCCATCACTCTCAAACTTCATAGGCCATTTCCATTACATTGGTATCAGAGCATTTGGTTTCTCTTTTCTAGTATAAGAAGAGAGGTCCTTAAGTAGCCTATTAATGGTTGATTTTGTTAATTATATTAAGGTAAGTGGGACTGGGATCTATTATCGGTTTTGTTGAGCCCACTATGTGGGATATGGTGCACACCTCGGGAGTTTTGGTCTTAATAATGGAGTCTTTTTAAACTTGCCTACAGCTTTGCCATTATTGAGCCATAAGAAGTCCAAAAGGAGCTATCCCTCGGCAACTTTGCTATGTTAAACTCACTCCACTACTCTCTATAATTAACCAATTCGAGCCGTGGATGTAGATACTTAAGTGCCTATTTTCAAAGGCTAAGAGGACTAGAAACTAAGGTTTTGAATTGACAAAGCATACACTAAGTAAACACATAAGTTTAATTAGCATGGCTGACAATAACCAAGAGAGTAGAATGAACATTGATAACTTTGATTTTGCACATGAAGGTGCTAATGATGATGTCCCCATGTTTGTTAATTATCTTGTCACTAGGTTGCAACAAGTTATGGGCAACCCCGCTTTGCAAGCCAAAGTTACTCAACAACTTCGTGTTTATGGGATTTCCTTTCCTCTCCAAGAGGAGAGAGAGCTTAGGAGGCCTCTTGATGAGACCCCAAAAGAAGACTCTCTCCCATACGAGAGGAGGAATCCAAAGATCAAGAAAGTAATGAATCCCTAAATTCCCCTAAAGATGTGGCTCCACGAAGAAGGCGGACTAAACGATCGCCAAGAGGAAACAATTAACCCATAGTCCTTCTCCTCGTCACTCCAAAAGGGAAGAGAGGAAACAAAGGAAGAAAAGGGCAAGAAAGAGGCCATCCTCTTCTCCTTCTTCTTCACCTTCCTCCTCTACCGATGAAATCTATGGCTATTCTCCTAGAGAATACAAGAGGGAGGACATCGCAAAGCTTACTCTGCATGGCGAAGGTCACAAAAGCTCAAGAAGTTCAAAGAGGGAGGAAAGAGTATCTCTTTTCTCACCTATGATGGCACCTTTGGTGCTACCGACAAAGTATTGGCCTTCATCCAACAATTTGATGCGGCCTTTGGAGACAAGGGATTCACGAAGTCCTCCAAGCTATGCCATGTAGCTATGCACTTCCAAAAATTTGGCTCGTCAATGGTGGGCTAGCCTTCGTGGCAATGGTGAAGCCCCAAAGACATGGAAAACTCTACAAGTTTCCATCATAAAGCAATTCCTTGCAAGTGATGCAAAGGACAAAGTGCTCACCGAATGGTGGAGTTTGAGGCTTCTCTCTCATGAGTCTATCCACAAATTTGTGGACAAGTTTTGGGATTTACATCTCAAGGCTATTGTCTTTCGAAAAATAAACTTCGTCGACCAAAAGCAACAATTATGTGTGGGATGAAATGGCCCAGTATGTCAAATCCCAACGGTCTAGTTCTATCATCGAAGTAATCCACCACACCATGGTTGCTTCGCGCATCAATTTCCAACAAGGGGCTAGACGGAATGTCAAGCCCATGGAAAATAAAGACAAAAGTGATGCCAAGGGAAAAACCAATGCCCAAAATTCTTACCAAGGCTATTCCAACAACAACAACAATCGATCCAAGGAGAAAGGAGTTCACAAAGGTAAATATAAACTCTCTCCTAAAGAGCTAGAAGGTTTTCGTAAGGACCGCATATGTTTTAAGTTTGGAGGGCAAGGCCATGGTTATCGTTCTTGCACCAAGAGAATTGCCCGCAATGAGACTCCTGGAGCATATATGTTGAAGCTCCAAAAGAGTATGCTCATTGCCAAGGATTTCTCCTTTCCTATGCTTGGGAAAAGATGCAAGAGCATGATGCCTTTATTTTGTTTGACCCTGTTCAACTCACAACTTCATATCCACGGAGTTGACCACCAAGCTAGGCATACAAGCCCACGAGATGGGAGATGCATTGAAAGCCAATGGAGTTATCAAGGGACAAGACGTCTCAGTTACTTCCTTAATTGGAAAATTAATGCTTATGTCCAAAGCTATGTGGACAAAAAGGATTTCTTCATCTCCCCTCTCAAAGATGAGAATGTTATCGTTGGGGCACCATGGTTTAACCGCATGGCTTCCAACATGAATTTCCCTGAAAGGAGAATCTACTTCACCTAACACGGAAGAGAGCATGTACATAGATGCTAATGAGTCGGGGAACACCATATTCTTGCAATAAAGGGAATCAAGAGGAATTAGAGTCGTCTAATTTCCTAAATGGATCCCAAGATGTTTTCATTTGATAGCCCTAGTGAGCTACCTCTAAAATGAGGGATGATGACCATGAAATTGAGCTCCTACCAGGAAGCTCACTGCCTAACAAGCCTCCGTATTGAGTTTCACAAGCTCAAGAAGAGGAGATCATGAGGCAAGTGCATGAATTGGTCAAAAAAGGGATGGTGATGTCTAGCTCCTCCCCATTTTGTTCACCATTGCTTTTAGTGCAAAAGAAAGACGACACATATCACATGTGTGTCGATTATAGAGCACTAAATAAGATCACTATCAAAAATAGATTTCCCCTACCGAGAGTAGAAGATCTATTTGATAATTTACAAGTTTTGGCTTGACAAATGCTCTAGACGCATTCAAACTCATGATGGACAAAACTCTTCAAGCCATTCAAATTCTCTTGAAGAGTACAAGCGACACCTCCATGTAATCTTTCAAGTTGTGAGAGAGAATAAGCTTTTCATTAATCAAAAGAAAAGTGAATTTTCCCTACAAGAGATTCAATATTTAGGTCACATTATCTCTAAATATGGCACCCGTATGGATCCACCAAATTTAGAGATAATAAAAGGATGGCCTATCCAAGGAATCTACAGGAGGTACGAAGCTTCATAGGTATGTGTGCATACTATAGATGCTTCATTAAAAAAAATAATCTCGCTAATAGCAAGCCCATTACATGACTTTAAAAAAAAGAATGTTAAGTATTCATGGACTGCAAAAGTGCAAGAAGCTTTTAAAGAAGCTTAGGTAGAATATTATCTCTCAATGTGTGCTCACACTATTAGATCTCTCAACGAAATTTGATGTCCAATGTGATGCTTGTGGTGATTGCCTTCGAGCTATTTTGCTTCAAGAAGGGCATGCCATAGCATATGAGAGTCAAAAGTCAAAGACTCGACTTCAATAAGTGAGTATTGGGCAAATACAAAAAAGAGCTACTAGCTATTCTATATGCCCTAAACACATGAAAACACTATCTCTTGGGGACTGCATTCATCCTACGAATGGATCACAAAGCCTCAAGAACTTCATGACGCAAACCAAGCTCTCCGACAAACAAATGAGGTGGGAAAATTTTCTTTTTCAATTTAAATTTCATATTGCTCACATTGCTAACAAGCATAGTCAAGTGGTCGATGCACTTTCACAACGACCAAGGGTAAATGTGGTGTCTATAGCAACTCACAATGATCTATCTTTTATAATAGATAAGTATGCTACTAACTGAAACTTTAAGTACGTAATTACAGCCTTTGCAATAGGGAAGAAAAAAGAACCATTCACCTTGAAGGATGGTTATCTTCCAAACGGCAATAGGCTATGTGTTACTGACCCATACAATAAGAAAGTCATGTATAAATCCCATATTTCTCCTTATGCGGGGCAAAGAGGGAATCCATAATCTACTCTTCAAGCAGTAGAAATGTATTTCTGTTGGTCTACCATGAAAAGAAAACATACAAGAATATGTTTCAAAATGCGTGGTATACCAAAAGTTGAAATTTGATCGAGGGAAGCAACTTGGATTGTTTCACTTGACAGGCTTAACAAGAAAACACACTCTGTCTGTCAAAAAGACTATTAAGGCACATCAAATGGCAACCCTCTTTAGTTCTAAAATTTTCAAGCATCATGGCTTTTCAGTACCCATGGTGTCGGACAAAGATCTAGAATGACTAGTAATTTCTAGAAGGGTCTCTTTGAGAATCGAGGAAGTATATTAAATTTCTCTTTCGGCCTATCATCCACAAACGGATGAACAAATTGAAATAACTAATCTAATGATTCTTGATCTTCTAAAAGCCTATGTCATGGAAGTAGATCAATGTTCTCAATGATAGAAGTACCTACCTCTTATAGACTATGCGTACAATGATATTGTACATACTTCTATGGGGAAAGTACCTTTTGAGGTTAAAGAAGGAAGATCCAAAAGTCCCTTACTACTTAAAGTACATGGAATCTTCGCTGCTGATGAAGATAGACAAGACCATCAAGAATCTTTTACAAAGATTAAAGGGGTTATATCCATCTCACAGGAAAGGCAAAAAGGGCTGCTGCTAATAAGCACAGAAGAACCTTAGCCTTTAAGGAAAATGATTGGGTCTTGCTAAAGTTTCTCAAGGCTCATCTGAGGCATACTACTCGCAAGAGTCCTACGGACCACCAAGAGTATGATGCTAAACTAGCAAAAAGATACTATGGTCCTTAAAATTCTTAAACCAATCAATGAGATGGCTTATCAATTGGAAGTTGCCCAACCATTGGCTCATGCACAATGTTTTCCATGAGAACCTACATAAGCCTTACAAAGGAGCGCCATCAAAAGAAGCAATAGTTGCAGACCTCCAAAAATCGAAGATCAAGAAAAAGTACTTCAATCTAATTTCATCCAATGACATGAAGACAAGGTATTAAGAAACGGTAAGATTATTAAGTTAAAGAATTATCCTTTTAAAGATGCTAAATGGATGCAAGGAACCTAGCTTAAGTATAATATGAACCTTATCAATGCTTACAATGTTGTACTAGAGTAAACATATGAAAATGCATTTTAAATGAAAAATGTTTTTGTCTTACAAGACTAGTTCTCTTTTTATTGTGCACAAATTTAAATAGTATGCATGCTTACCATCATGTTTGTGGTGACGACGTCTCCCAAACACCAAGTAGAACTTGTCACTCTATTTTGGAAGTATGATATGGACTAAAGAGCAGACATGCTTGCGGCAGCTACATCTCCCAAGCACCAAATGGACTAGTCATCCATCTTGGAATGATGTCGTAGGGTAAAAATGGATCCTCTACCCGCTAAGAAACATGGACTAATGACTAGGCTTTGTCTTCTCTACCTCATAGTTGAGGACAACTATGATTTCAAGAGAGAGGTAATGTCATCAAATATAATATCTAACTTTACCAAATGATTTTCTCATATTAAACTAATCATTTAATGTGGGAGAATAAATGAGAACAAGAGTTAGAATAGAGACATGTGCTTCTAGACCTATCTTAACACGAGACCAAAAGGAGAGATGGTTACATCTCAATATGGGTCCAAAAGGAGATGGTCTATCAAAGAGCAATGTGCAATAAGCACTTCTAGACTTACCTCAGCAGGGGACCAAGAGGCGAGATGTTTACATCTCAATAGGGGTCCAAAAGGAGGTAGTCTATCAAAAGAGAACTGTGCATCTAATGGATCTTAAAAGACCTTAGGGTTAACTTCATTAAAGATCTCCAATGGTTAGTGTTAAAAGTCCTTTGACCTTAGGCAAGCTAGGGCTGAGCTTGAGGTGGGAACCCAACCTAAGCTTGAGGTGCTTGTCGTGCTTGATGACTAAGGTGCGTGCTTGATGACTAAGGTGCTTGTCGTGCTTGATGACTAAGGTACGTGCTTGATGACTAAGGTGCTTGAGGTGCTTCTCATGCTTGATGACTAAGGTACTTGAGGTGCTTGTCATACTTAATGAGGAAGGTTCTTGAAAAGCTTCCCATGCATGGGGGGTAAGGTGCTTGAGTCAAAAAGAGACCCTACAAACTTAATGAGGAAGGTGTTTGAGAAGCTTCCCATGCATGGGGGGGTAAGGTGCTTGAGTCAAAAAGAGACCCTACAAACTTAATGAAGAAGGTGATTGAGAAGCTTCCTATGCTTGAAAGTCCCAATATTAGAGAAATCTTTGACTTAACCTTCCACTCACCCAAAGGGCACCCCTTTTCTCAAAGGGCACATGGGACAAATGTCAGAATCTCTTTATGCTTAACCACATGGTGTGCTTGAATACTATTGGTTGGGCTAAAGAGGGGTCCAATGAGCTTCTAGTTCCATCCAACAAATATCTAAATATTTTCAAGCTCTCTCTCTCTCTAAGGGGTAAGGAGGACACTTGTCCAAAGACTACCCATGTACTTGAATGCATGCTGCATGTGATTGGCTAAGGGGGAGAGGGGTCCAATGAGATTGAAACATGTGTAAAAGCTACAACTCGCCCCAAGCAAGCAAGGGGGGTGCTGGGGGGATACACACACACACACACACACTCATTTTGTGGATTCATTCTCACTTGGTGAAATTTGAGGAACTCCACCTCCTTCTCCAAGCTTGTGAGAAGTGAGAGACTACAGCAACACTCTTGGCTATGGAATGCAAATTCAACCAAGAGTCATGCTTCAATACTTAAGCTTGCCATCTTCTCCATCTTCAATACTATGCTATTATGTATGCTAGCAAGAAGAGTGATGGTAAGTGAGGAACTATTTATTTATCATATGGAATGTTTCTTCTTCCTCTTCCCTACCCTCATTCCCCGCTAGCTCTCTCCACCTTCGAAGGTGTTTGAGGCCTTGTGACTGAGGCTTGGGATAGTTAATGCTTTCTACAAAGTTTATGTTATGCTTGTGATGCATGAAGCTTTCCATATTCATATTATCATCTAGGTCACAAGGAACACAAAGATTGTATTGTACCAAGTATCTCTTGATGGGAGAAACTATAATACAAATGCCTATTGGAGGGGGGACCGGATCTGTATGAATCCGGTCCTCAACTATTGTCATGTTCTCTAAACTCTCTCTCTTGCAAAAGTAGCGTTCATGCCAAGTTAACTAAGTACCATGTTTATGTTGCTACCATCAATTAAGTTCACCCGCTATGCTCACAAAGTAATCTCACAAAAGTGTTTCATCTAATTTCTTAATTCCACTACTCTCAAAGTTCATATGCCATTTCCATTACAAGAAGAGTCGTGGATGTGACTTACCAAATGCAGAATGCTATCATTGCCACAAGAAGGGTCATTTGAAGAAAGATTGCCACATTTTGCAACGTGAAAAGGGTAAAGCCATTGTCAAGTCAAACCCTCCTAAGAACAGTGTGAAGATCGAGGAGCTCAATGTAGTTAAGTCTCCACGAGTTGAGGTTGTTCTTGATGTATTATCCGTAGCCATCATATGTCTTGATATTCTTTGCTAACTTGAGTCCATATGCATTATTGGATCTCGATGAGTGTTATGTAAAAAATTGGATCATTGACTCGAATGCCAATTTCCATCTTACTCTCTATAGAGAATGGTTCTCCACCAGTTATGCTCTTATGCATGGTTTGGTCAAGCTTGACATTTGTGGCATTAAAGATGTGAAGTGATGTATGCATAATGGCACAAAGTTTATGCTTCAAGGTGTCAGACATGTGCCAAAGTTGACTAAGAGCTTAGTGTCAGTCAATCAGCTTAATAATTTGGGATATACTGTAGTTTTGGCAATGGTTTGTAGATGATTTGAAAGGGAAATTTGGTGAGTTTGAAGGGCCAAAAGTTTGGCTCATTGTACTCTTTTTATGCCTCTTTTGTGAAAGATAATTCCATTTATGTGTCGAGATGCCTTCTACTGAGTTGTGATATACTGGCTTGGTCATATGAGTCCGAAAGGAATAAAAAAAAACAGCGTTTGGGCTACTTACCTATCTTCAACTATTTTGATTTTAGCTTGTGTGAGCATGGCATTTATGGCATACCACTTTGCCATTAGCTAGAGAGTTAGGGAATCCTCTTGAATTAGTAGATAGTGATCTATGTGGACCTAGTCACAAATCCCTAGGGGGGCACTATATTGAACTAGTAGATAGTGATCTATGTGGACCTAGTCACAAATCCCTAGGGGGGCACTATATTTCCTAACATTCATAAATGACTCTACTTAGAAGGTGTGTCTACCTCTTAAAGAGGAAAGACAAAGTTTTTTCTACGTTTCAAAATTCTTTGCTATGGTAGAGAACCAGTCAGGTTAGAAGATGAAGGCTTTGCACACTGACAACATGGGAGAATACGTCTCCATTGAGTTCAAGAATTTCTATAGCAAAAGAGTAATTACACAACAATTTACTATGTCGTACACAGGTCCTGCTCAGAATGGAATTCCTAAACATGTAAAATAGGACAATCCAAGAGAGAGTGACCATGTTGTCTATGGAGAACTTACCTCCAAAGTTTTGGGGAGAAGTTGTTATGACAACAGTTTACATCATCAATGGCTTGCCTAGTATGCCATTAAAGTATAAGATTCCGTAGGAGGTGTGGGTTGGCAAGAAGCCAAACTAAGACAAGTTATGTGTATTTGGGCGTGAGACATTCTCACATGTCCCTAATGATTCCTAAAGAAGCTAGACCCCAAACCACACAAATGCATTTCATTAGATATGGTGCAAATGGAGAGATGGGCTATTGCTTTTGGCATTTTGATTCTAGAAAAGTGATTGGAAACTCACAAGTTATCTTCAATGAGTCAAAGATGTAAAGATAGCATGTCAAAGAGATTGAGCATCACAAGGTCAGATTCGAGGATGTAGCCTCAAGTGAGATCAAACAAACAACTCGGTCTTGTAGTGAAGTTCTACCAATAGTAGTGCTCAAGAGAGAGTAGAGTCCACAGTGAGAAGATCTATGTGAGTCTCTCATGCCTCTGGGTGCTTTCAGCTAGACTATTTGTTTGTCAGTGACTGCTTAGAGCCCACTTGCTACCAAGAGGCTATTCAAATGGAAGATAGCGTGAAGTGGGAGTAGATAATGCAATCAAAGTATAACTTGATTATGGAAAATAAGACTTGAGAATTGATAGAGTTGCTAGAGTGAAAACAAGTCTTTGCTTGCAAATGGGTGTATAAGAAGAAATACACGGCAAAAGATCCCAAGCCTAAGTATACGGCAAGCTTGGTTGCTAAGGGATTTAAGTAAAAGAAAGGTGTGGATTTTGATGAGATTTTTTCTCCGGTAGTCAAGATGACCACGTTGTATCTTATGCTTGAACTAGTAGCCATTGAAAACACGGAACTTGTTCATATAGATGTGAAGGTGGCTTTCCTTCACGAGGATCTAGACGAAGACGTCTCGAAGAAACATCCAGAGGGTTTTGAAGTTAAACCAACAAGCCTACAAGGACAAAATTGGTGTGTAGACCATGTAAGGCATTGTATGGCCTAAAGCAAGGCTGAAAACAATGGTACAAAAAATTTGACATGTACATGCAGACCCAAGGTTATGTACGAAGCCAAGAAGATCATTACTTGTATACCCCAAAAGAAACATATATCCACAAGGTCTTGCAATCCATCTTTGAATAAGTTTCATTACCTTATATTTCACTCTTTGATTTCACTTCAATCTATATATTTGCCTACGTACTAATGTTGCTTCATTTTGTGGCCCTTTGAAGCTTTATATATTTACCACCAAAAGCGAAAACCTCATGTAAAGAAAGTGCATTATCCAATTTTTCATACACAACTTTGATTATGTCCTCATTTGTAGCTTATAATATAGTTGGTCATCTTATAGAAGACACATATCTATGATAGCTTCTAGCTTTGCTTGAGCTTGATTGTGAGCACTTCTATAGTTTAGTACCTACATCGTTTCTGATTCCCTAAATTTTGTTTGTGCTTTGCCTCTCTCAAAGCAATCCACTCCATCTCAAGTCCACATATTCAAATTATTCTTGTTTAATGGCCTCCTCAAAATTATCCCAACTATCTTCATATTCCATTGCAAGCTCTTGTTTTTGCTCATAGAAATCAAAAGCCACTATTTGTTCAAATGTTGCAATCATTTGATCTTCATGAACCCCTTGAAGCTTCATCTCTATCACATAACACTTAGAGATCTCCTCCTAGGTTGTCACCTTCAACGATGTTACATTTTTCAAATGTAAGAAAAATTTCAAATCAACCATCCACTCATACTCAAGGCCAAGAAAAACTCAAAACTAATGTTTGTGTGATGGTTCTATTCAGCCTCAACCCCAATCGAAGTGTTTATTTTTCCCTCAATAATCTCTCTCCAACTTGGTTTGTCATGGAATCATGATAAACTTGACTTTTTTCCCCATATTTGATCTTGAATGGGTATTTTCAAGCCAATTTTTTGGCTTTTTTTTGCCATTTTTAGCACAAAATTGATATATTTTGATCATAAAATGTCCAAATGAACTAGGAGAATCCCTAAAATTGTGGAAAAACTAAGGTGAACATTTTAATTTCACATTATGTACGTGCCATGGTATCAAACCATTAGATGCACATTTTGGCTTGTCAAAGAAGATTCATCTTTGCTCTTTCCTCACTTACTAACAATAAAAGCTTGGTTTATAAAATATGTAACGTAGTGTACTTCTATTTTGAACAATACTTGCCTTTGTTCAAAACAAAGACCACTTCTGAAGTTATGAGCGTTTAAATTGTCCTTCACCACAAGTTGGAGGATCTCAAAATTTTGATAAAGATATGGAGCACATTAAAAAGTCTGTTAACATTAAAAAGCTCATCTTCATAAATTGAATCCCCTTGAACTTTGTCAAAGAATCAAGATTGATCATGTGTTTCATTATTTGCTACCACAAATAACAAAACACAAGCCTCATTTGTGAATTGGTACATATCGACTAGCCTGTTCATGGTATCCTTACATGATTTGAAACCAATAGATGATGCATCTAGTTGCATATATTAGATCTAATAATGAGAAAAAATCATATAATTAAAAAATAAATGCATATTCTTGGATTATACATGAATAAACAAAAAGTTAGTAGTAATTGATCGATAGATAGCCTTATCCATCGATAGACTTATTAATCGATAAGTTTATCAATCAATAAGCTTATTGATTGTTTACCTGTAGTTATAAAATGGCAAAAAACACCGATCAATTACACTTTCAATCATAGTACGTAGCTCTTTCTCTCCCACACACATACACACACACACACACACACTCTATTGTCACCTATAGGTATACACACACACACACGCACTTTCTCACTACTTATAGTCACCCACTCTTGCTCTAGCTTACGATCACACCATGTCTTTAGCTTGTAGTCACATATTCTCTCTCTAGTTACATGCATGTGATTAACTATACTTTAAACTCTAAAAATATAAATTTTTTAATTGTTTTCGAATTATGTGTACCTATAGGCCTATTTGATGTGTCCTACTTGCATAAGGGATGTGTTGAGTAGATAGACACTACCTGTGTTAAGTATGGAGCCTGATTTACCCTTGTAATTTTCTATGGTAAAAGCGCACATTTGTAAGGCCCCCATTATGAGGAGAAGCCATCGTGCGTGAAGGAAAATCATTCACCGGAAACCAAAATTTTCACGGCCAAAAATCAGGGGCAACTTTAGGGGCCTCGGGGGCAGAAGCCCCCGATACTTTTTTTTCCCTCGCCGGAATATTATGGCCGGACGGCGGCCGGAAAGTGGTCGGAAAACAACCGTCGGTTGGCCGGTGGTCGGTAGTCAATGGTCGGAAGTCAATGGCCGGTGGCCGAATTCAAAAGCGGACTTGTCTTCTCAAGGGCGGCCACACATGGGCGGATTGGAGGGTCCGATTTGGACTTATTCGCACAAGGGCGGCTACACATGGCTGCCTCTCATAAGAGAGGGCAACCCTTTTGGCCTATAAAAGGAGGCCATTTCTACACACATTTCATAGTGTGAAGTTGATGCAACAAGGTGAGTGTGAGGTGGTGAGAGTGAAGCAAGGCGGGAGCTCCATTAAGGGTATAATCCCTTTGTAAACTACTTCTTGTTTTGAAGTACTAAATCCATTGAGTGGCTGCTTTCCCGTGGATGTAGCCCACATTGGGTGAACCACGTATATCGTGTGTACTCTCTCTCTCTCTCTCTCTCTACTCTATAATCTCGTGTATGTAAATTTGTCTCTCTTCATTAAGTAATCTACTCAATTATCTATTTAGCTACGTCTTATTTCCTAACAACCTGCAAGGTTTGATGCAACATTTGGTGCATCTACCCTAGAGGTAGTTCAAGGGGTTGGAATTTAGACATTAATGTGGATTGTTTTGATTCGATATAGTCTCTTACTCCCACAATAATTTAGAAAAAACATTAGATGGCACACCTTCTGTTCAACTCACTAGGCCTACTTGAGGTGCTGTCTTAGGAGACTATGGAGATTACATACAGTATCACTGTTTTATTGTCTGTGTTTATTTTTGTTTAAAAAAAGCACTTGACCATGTTGTATTTACTTGATCGCATTTCAATTTGCTTGAGTGCATTGTTATATGATCACAATGTATCGAAGTAGCCTGCGTAAGTTGTTGTCATGTTAATGATGAATATTTTGTAGTCATATTGCTCACTTTTTCCTAGATATATGACTTTGTGAACTACATATATTTGATGTAGGTACTCCATACATCATGGCTGGTCAAATTCACAAAAATAGAGCTCAGATTTGTAGAGAAATTCATATGCCTGCAACTTTATTCTGCTAGAGAGGATAATCTTCAATGCTTATTTGAAGCCTTGAGATTCAAGCCCTTTCTTGATGATTTATGCAAGGATACATACAATGCTTTGTTTGAGAAAAATTACAAAGCATGTGGTGGCATGGAGATTTTGATAGAAGGGCAACTAGCAAACAAAGCCATGATAATTTTTGGGGTAATCAAGGTCATATCCTCTTCTTCTCGACAAGTTGCTTCCTCGTGCTCGCAAGAAGCCATCCACAAGTTTCCAACACTCATTTAAGTATCTAATTTAGGATCTCTCCTTTAAAAAATCAATTTAAATGATTTTTTAATAGCAATCTCTATACCTTTCACTGCTTGGGTTAACCTTGTAACTTAGAGAAGGTGAGAGATGCCAAACTGGGTAAAACTGAGAGCATTTATTCCCATTTAATTCAATCGATTAACTTATCAATCGATAGCATATCGGTCAATAAAATAATCGATCGATAAGTTAATCGATCAATAAGTAAGAGCAAATACAAGATTTTAGAAAATAGCGATGTGTCATCATATCATACATTTGAATAATATAATTGAATGTATTACATGGCCATTATTCACGTTAAAAATGTTTTACAAATAATGCATTATGCAACCTGGTGATGCATGATGCATGAACATATTGGGCACTTGGTCTCAATAGCCAATGTGCAAGTTTCATCATTATTGTCATCCATGTCATAGCGACAACGAAAGTCCTTGGATTTTGTAGGGAGGGAAACAAGAGACAAAAACACCTTGTGCTATATGATGCAACCAAAAGAGGACTAAGGGGCTCTTGGCAAACAAAATTGCAGCCTATGCAAGTTTTCACACAAAAGGAAATTTCCACATAGTGCTTGGCTGATGCAAACATGGAGCCAAAACAACCCTAGATGAAGTTCAAACAACACCAAACTTTACAAGCTAGGGTAAATTATTAGTCCACCAATTGACACTTTTGTCCCAATCTTAGAAGAAGAGTGAGAGGGTGTTGGCAATACTACTCAAGATATTGCATTCTTGTTGAATGAGGCCAAAGGTTGCCAAAATCCAATTCCTCACAAGGCAAGCACAACAAGTTGTTTCTTTCATGGCACGTTTTAAATGATTTTCCTTGCTCATTTATTTTGTGCATGAACACAGGTTGAATGGATTATTTTGTTTTGATCATGCCTCATATCTTTCTCATGCTGCAACTAATCTTCCACCATCACCATCACAACAATTGTTACGATAACAATTTCAATAGTGTGGGTCCATCATCTTTCCTAGAGTGTAATCCAAGAAGTCTGCTAACCGTGCAACTATACTCGTCAACAACCCCAAGAAGAGTAGCACTCAAGAGGAGAAGAAAAGGCCATTGGCATTTGCATAGCTTCAAAACACCTTCGTGGCATCAATGAGATTGTAAGGCATGGAGAGCCCAACCAAAACCCTATACGTTTGGACATGTCCTCTAGGCAAAGTGACTATCAAAGGTGGAAGTGGATGGACGTCTAGATAAGGTTTCAAGGAAAGTTGCAGTAGGTTGAATTTGTTGCTTGAAATTTGGGAGATATTTTGTTGCTCATGGGTCAAGATAAGTTGGAGATAGCCAAGCTGTGAATGTAATAGATTCCAAGCCCTTTTCAAGATTAGAGATGGATTCCAATGGATATTCTATGAGTTTCACAATTAGTCATTACTGAATTTTCCTTAAGTTCTCCATCAACACAATTAGTCATTACTGAATTTTCCTTAAGTTCTTCGTCAACACAATTTTCTTAGCAAGAATTAGGATTGACACCAAGCCCATTTTTGTAAATAGATATATGTTGCAAAAACATCGCATCCTAACCATTATGATGCAACGCCATTCTTGCTAGTTCTCCTTGTCGATCGACATTGGAATAGAGACCAATTCTTTGATGCAGAGGGGGGATGTGTTCGATGCCTTGAGGTGAGGTGCCACAGGTGGAAGTCGGTGCCCCACTCATGTGACATCTATGCTTTGCATAATGTTTTCCTCTACTCCCCAAGTCCAACTCCAGTGAGCCCTAAAATTAAGCATTGTATGTCTTTAGGAGACGTTAACAAATCTTTTCCAACCCGCCCCCCCCCTCTCTCTCTCTCTCACTCACTCTCTCTCTCTCTCTCTCTCTCTCTCTCACACACACACACACACACACACACACACACACACAAACAATAATCGATGCCACGTGTTTCATTAGAGAGACAAATCCAGGCAAAGGTGTGATTCTTGATTGTTTACGACGCGCTTAGCAGTCACCCTCTGCGCAGGTATGCTAAGCGCTCTTAATCTTGTTCTTCTCAATTGCAGTCGGGGGACGTGTTGTAGAGCTTGCATGTTGCAAAATTGGCCTGTCTGGCTTGTTTTTATTGCCTGCAAGCTAAGAGGCACCGATTCTGAGAAGCCCCCCCCCCCCCCCCCCCCCCCCCCCCCTTCTTCCCTTTCTCTCTCTTCCAAGACACACACGCGTGCGCGCGCGCGCGCACACACACACACACAGGAAAAATGTGTCCCAAACAGCTCTGTGTCTTTTTTCATAAGTAAGCTTTCTGCGATGCTACCATTTATGTCTCTATTTGGAAATTGAATGTGACAAAGAAGAATGATACTTTGAAGGAAGTTCAGCGTGCATCATAAAAGACACCTCTCTGCTCATTGCACTTATCAAAGAACTTAGCCAGAAGGCAACGTAGTTTTGCAATCAAAGAACCTTGTCGGAAGGCATTATTCATGCTAATTGCTTTGAAAGCTTTTACTTGACTGTGCCTATATTGGTTCTTTTTGCCCTGTATTTTTAGATGATATTTTCGCGCTTTAGGTCTTTTGGCCTAGGCTTCTTGTTTGGGCACCCCAATTTGGGCCTGCTCCTCGTTGTCTAGAGCTCCATACATGTTGGTCATAGAGCTTGTGGTAAAGGTTTGGTGAAGATATCATCAGGGTTATCTGACGTAGAACAATACTCAAGTCAAACAGTACCATCCAGGGACTTCTCACAAACAAAGTGATACTGTATCTCTATATGCCCGGTGTGGGTATAAAACACTGGGTTCCTCACAATGGCTATACAATTGTGCTTGCAATAAATCGTGGCCTAGTAGGAAACTTTTGCTTGGGTCTCTCAAAAGATGCAATTTGTGAAGGTCCTCGACTAAATGGTACCCCGTTTTGAGTCAAGGTATGCAACAACGAAGTACTTTTTGCAAACTTTCGAATGAAATGCCTATAGTAAGAGCATAATTCCAAAAAGCTCTTCACATCATGTACATTTTGCAAAGGAGGCCAATCTCGAATAGCTGCCACCTTAGGCGAATCCATGCTAACACCTTGTGAGAGTGCGCGTGTGCGGAAGAGAGAGAGAGAGAGAGAGAGAGAGAGAGAGAGAGAGAGAGAGAGAGAGAGAGAGAGAGACGGTGGTGTGTGGAAGAGGGGGCGGCCATGACTACCAGAATAGAAGACTCCTACAATGATCAGATGATAATGAAATGTGTACCCCCCTGGCCCCATATATATATGAGTGCCCAAGGGAGTCCGTACTGGACGGGCGGCCACCCCAAATCTGGGTGGCCGGACAAAGGTGCAACCTATACATGGGTTGCCAGCCCAGAGACATACTAGCCGTACAAGTTTGCCGTAGGCCTATGTGAAGCAGTAGAGTGGTGTAAATCTAACACCCCCTCTCAACACCTAATGCTGAACAAACCGCATGAAGCCGAAGATGTGAGGCAAATGATGAAGATGTCTGTTGCGATGTCCTCTGAAGGACAATACTTTGGCGAACTCCGCGAGTGTAGCAACAGTCTTGGGTGTCCCAACCGCCAAGAAATCTCCATGGTAAAGTGCAGTCACGAGCAGTGTAGCAAACTGCTGTACTCCGCCGATACAGGGTGAAGATACTGCGTGAAGCTCCCGACTTGAGTGTGAAAACAACTCCTTGTCGTGAAAGAAGTGCCAATAGACCTGCAGGTGTCCTTTCCAATAGGATCCGTGGTGTCTGTAGTCAAACCGTCTGGAGAAAATGGGAAAGCCTAGGAACGGTGAGAATGATCGGAAGCCTGTCAATGCATGAACCTGTACCTAGTGTGGCGAGGTGGCTAAGCTATGAAAAACTCCAGGAAGGCCAAATGTAGCAATCTGCACAGTAAACGTCCTCCGAAACAAGGAAAGCCAGACTAACTAGTCTGCACTGTAGAAGCTACCGTAAGCTGCAGCAGTTACCAGGAGGCCGCATGGACCAACACCGGATGGTGTCTTGTCAGTAGGTAAGGTAATCCAAGAGGAAAAGCCAGACTCAACAATCTGCGGTGTGAAGGGTTTTTGAGAAGAGGTGTGGTCAGACCAAGCTGTTTGCACCGTGATCATCCTATAGAAGTAGGGAAGCCAGACTGACTAGTCTGCGCTGTGAAGTGAAGTGGCCAGACCAAGATGTCTATGCTGTCTTGTCTGTATCTCCTGCCTCCTGCGGTGTCAACCAAAACAGTATCCGCGCCAACAACGCCACCAAACTGATCTTGGTATGGCTCTCATTGTCAACGAGCTGGGAGTGGTCTACTGCCCAAGTCGGGGGATAAGTCTGGTGTAAGGTTACCGAGGGTGAGTGTAAGCAACTTTGAATGTAGCAATCCAAATGATCAGGAGTGTAGAAGAGCAACTGCAATACCATCCGAGCCAAGCTCCAAGTGATTCCAGATGTAGTCGCGGGATGCCTGGTCTCCCGCATCTCGCGGGTAAACTCTCCTAGAGAGTCCAAAGCACTGAAGTCCCACTCCAGTCTGTAGATCCAAGCAATGAACTTGTCCAAGAAGAGATCCAAGATCCTCTCCCTAAGTCCATGTAGATGCTCTTGTGTAAGCAAGTGATCTAAGGTGTCGAGGTCAAGTTGTTAGTGTGCGTCCACCAAAGATGGTGTCTTCCGTGGGAATGTTGGAATCCCACATGTCATGAGCATGGCCATATCTCGTGTGAACTCCTTTGATGAGTGCATAGTGTGTTCAAAACAAACCACGAGTCACCACCCCCTCTGGAGTGCGCAACCGTCGAATGATGGCTGGAATGAATGGATTTCCCAAGGATCGTATGCCCGTAGATGATCAAGTCGATGTCGAAGATACCGTATACTGCAGCAGTCACTGAGAGACCGCACGGACCACCATCGGATGGGGTCCTGGCAGGAGGTAACTTCATCCTTTGTGAAAAACACAAGCCAGGAGGTTGCTGTCTGCCCAAAAACACAACTGCTGGGTGATGAAAACGCTGCTGTCCAGCGATTTTCAGCGTGCTCGTACGCTCCCGGCAAGGTCCGAAGCGGTGCAGAGGGTCTGGGGTGGGTGGGAAATCAAAGTCACAACCCCTAGTGGGCTGAAAACAGAGAAAACAGCAGGTATGTGTGGCTGAAATCTGATGGAAATGAAGAGGATTTGTCGCCGGCAAAGCACTGGATACTGAGCCGGGTACAAAGGCAAGATCCATGATGCGTGTGAAGCCCAATGCTCCCCCTCTTTTGCAAAGATCTGCCTTGAAAACGCAACTCTGCAAAAAACGCATGCGTTGGCTGCCCAAAACGCAGGTGGAAGGAGGCAATTCCGGCGATGAAAAGCCCTTGTGCTGCTAGTGCTAATGGGGGAGGGTAGAGATCTGGTGTTCTCCAACAAAAACGCAAGGGGAAGGATGAGGTCTTCGTGGTGGATATCCTCCAGCTGATGTCGCTGTCACAAACGGATCTTTCAGGCATTACGAGATCACAAATTAATGATTAATTGTCACAAACTGGTGACGTGGCTGCCCAGTACACACACACACACACCCTCCCTTTGGCATGAACAGTCCCGCGGAGAACCTGGCTGAAATGATGACGTGGTTGCACCGTACGGACAGGCCCGCGTTTTGCAGCACAGATCACGGAAATCTGTACAGCTGACGTGGTAGAACTGCGTACAGAAATTGCTGGCAGATTTTGGGCTGCTTTTTTGGCTATGCAATTTGCTATATATATATATATATATATATATATATATATATATATATATATATGTATATGTGTGTGTGTGTGTGTATATATATATATATATATATATATATATATATATATATATATATATATAGAGAGAGAGAGAGAGAGAGAGAGAGAGAGAGAGAGAGAGAGAGAGCCCTTTTGCTTTATTTTAAAAGGCTTTTGAGTTTTCAGCTTTTAGGGGCTCTGCTTTTGGGCATCCCTTGTAACCTTTAAATAAGTGGGCAGACTTCCCACTTCTCAGAGAATCTGGACGCAGAGTCTGAGAGTGAGAGCCTCCCACTCCTTTGTACTTTGAGTTGTAGATTAATACAAAAAGAAATACCGAAAGGGCGCCAGACTTTGGGGCCAATATCTCTAGGTTCGGAACTCTGCCGGGCTAGTGTCGAATCAATTGTGAACTGTGAACTGTTTTGAAGTGAATTCTTGTGGTGTTGCAGTAGAATCTTGACTTGGAGTGTCCAAGTCTGTTTCAGTGGTAGCAGAGCGCGGCAGATTTCTCTCCTACCGGGAAATCCGATTCTTTTTACGCGGCACTTATGGATTCAAGCAAAGATCGGTCGACTTCCTCCCGACTTCCTCCGCATCCGGAGATGCGGGAAGAGATCACGAAGAAGATTCATGCGAGGAGTACGGCCCGCCTCCGCCTACTCAGGCAGAGCTTGAAGAGATGGAGCGTCAACGATTGATCGACGATGCAACAAAGATGATGCTAAATTTTTCGAAGGACGCGAAATTTGCAAAATTTATGAGCCAGACCTCCTTCGACGAGGTGCACTCACAGTGGCGGCAAACCACAGAACCACCCCTCAAACTGGCACTCAAGAAACCTCCTACTCCAAGGGTGTTTACAGAGCATTAGAAGAGGTGGTTGATGCACGGATTCCTCAGCTTTTTGACGCGTTGAACAAAGCAAAAAAGCACAACAAAAAGCAGAAGAAAGGAACCGACTTCTTGGGTTATTTGGGTCGTCAGTCTACATTTGCATCGGCAAGAAAGCAGAAGAAGTGTGTTCGATTTGAAGGAGTACCCAGTTCTTCTTCTTCTTCTTCTTCTTCGAGTTCTTCTAGCTCCTCTGACTCGAGCGAAGAAGACAGAAAAGGCAAAAAGTGAAGCACAAAGCAAAGCTTCGGAAAGGGCAAGAAAAAGGCAAAGAAGTCTAAATCTCAACCAGTTGTTGACAGCTCTACAGAGGACTCGTCTTCGGATAGTTCGGACTCTGACAATAGCTTTTACGCAAAGAAGAAGAATTTTCAAAAAGCCAACCAGTATGACTTCCTGGAAGATAAAAGCAAGAAAGCTCGAGACATTAAAGAAGGTGGACAGTCAATTAAATTTGACACGTTTTCTGGTTATAGAGATGCTTCGAAGGCTTTGGCCTTCATCCAATAGTTTGATATAGCTTTCTCTGGAGGGCGTTACTCAGAGCACTCCAAGATTCGGAGGCTACCTCTTACTTCAAGGGAAATGCTCGAACTTGGTAGTCCACGCTTCTATTGAACAAGACAGCGCCAGTTAAATGGCTGAAGTTTAAAAGGCTTTTTATTTCTTCTTGGCTGACTCGAGAGTACGAATGCGACATACGAACTGCTTGGAACCATCTTCGGATGACCAAGAAGGATACATTGGACGCATATTGCGAGAGAGTCTGGAGCTCTTTTCTACCAGCCTCTTCATTTAAGAAGATCTTGTTCAAAGAATAGATTGAGCGGTTTACCTTGGGACTTCCTACAGAGATCGGAGATCACTGCTTAGAGCTAAAGTCAAATTCCATTTAGGAATTGATGAGTCATGCAAAACGGGGTTTTGCCATTCATTCACGCAGTTTGACCTACCCCACAGATGAAATCATGACGCAAAGGACCGAACAGACTTCGAACAAATGAAAGTAGAAAGAGGAAGAGCAACCCATAAAAGAAAGAAAAGGATGCACGACCCAAGCTCACTCTTCGGGAGAGAGCTCTCTACATCAAAGAGGAGAAGTGCTTTGGATGCGGGGAAATGGGGCACATCTCCGCGAAGTGTCCTAAAAAGGCACCAAAAGAACAGAACGACAAAGACGAAGAAAGGCCTGAGAGTTCAAAAGCAGCCGAGGAACGTCGACAAAGAGGCAAGACGAAAACAGGACTGGTTCCAGATTGCGTGGGTACTGACCCAAGCACGATGGACGAGAGTACAAAACTTTGCCGACCATGGGGCAAAGTGAAAGACCAAGAAGCCCTGATCTTCTTTGATGGAGGGGCCAAAGCCAACTTCATTTCACCTGAATTGGTGGCGCGGCTCGAGATCACACTCAATCGGATGGGACCACTAGCAGAGGCAGTTCTAGCGGCACCCGGTAGGGACGTAGCCATTACACCTGTCATTGGCAAACTTCGGTTGCATTGTCAGGGGTATTTGGGGCATGAGGACTTCTACATAATGCCCTTGGAAGGTTGTGATGTCCTCATGGGAATTCCTTGGTACCACAAGAACAACGCCGTGGTCGACTATTGGGCGAGAAAAGCGACTTTGACTACAGAGAAGGGCCGAACCATTGTACTTGATGTAAAACTTAAGGGCGAGTCTGTCCCTATCGTATTGGCTTCGGCCGTTTCAAAATTAATGAAATCCAGTCTGTTTGTTTACTCGATCTTTTTGAGAGAGATGAATGATGAGAACAGGACAAATATGTCTGAACTTATGCCAAGATTTTCTCCACACTCATGCCGATTGCTTTTCAGAGGGCCTGCCAGGCGAGCTACCACCCGCTCGTCCTGAGGATCATACTATTGATCTGATACCTGGAAGCACACCACCGAACCGGCCACCTTACCGTGTGAGCCGAGCCCAGAATGAAGAGATTATGAACGAAGTGAAAGACCTCTTGGAAAAGGGTCTTGTCTAGCCTAGTACCTCACTGTACTGCTCTCTAGTGTAGTTGGTTTTGAAGAAAGACAGATCCTGGAGAATGTGCATCGATTATAGAGCTCTCAACAAAATCACCATCAAGAACAGATTTCCGATTCCTAGGATCGATGATATTCTTGATCGACTACAAGGATCCTCGTGCTTTAGCATGATCGATTTGAAGAGCGGATATCATCAGATCCGAATTGCGCCAGGAGATGTCTATAAGACAGCTTTTTGGACGACTTTTGGGTTATTTGAGTTTTTGGTGATGCCTTTTGGCCTAACCAATGCTCCTGCGACATTTAACCGGATGATGGATAGGATTTTTTCAAGAGTACAGTCTATTTGTTGGCACTTTCTTTGACGACATCATTGTTTTCTCCAAGGATGAGGCAGAACATAGAGAACATCTGCTTTAGGTCTTTCAGGCATTACGAGATCACAAGTTGGTGATTAATGCGAAGAAAAGTAAATTTTTCCTACATGAGATACACTTTTTGGGACACATTGTCTCAGCAGTAGGAGTGCAGATGGACGCGGCCAAGATAGAGACTATCTGTGATTGGCCCGATTTGAAGAATGTCCATGAAGTTAGAAGCTTCTTGGGATCGTGTTCGTACTACAGGCGGTTCATTAGAAAGTTTGCAAAGGTTGCTTCCCCTTTGCATATCTTGACACATAAAGGAGTCCTTTTCTCGTGGGGACCCACAGAGGTGACTGCCTTTCAGACATTGAAAGAGAAATTGACTATAGGACCAGTTTTGACTTTGCCGGACTTGCAGAAGTCATTTGAAGTATATTGTGATGCTTGTGGTCGTAGTCTGGGTGCAGTCTTAATGCAAGAAGGCCATGTCATTGCCTATGAGAGCCGATTGTCCTCAGGCCGGAATTGACAACACAGATTTATGAGAAAGAGCTTTTGGCGGTTATCCATGCTCTTACTCACTGGTCTTCACAGACCATCAGAGTTTACTGTCACAGAAGCAGCTATTGGAAAAGCAGATGCGATGGGTGAACATCTTTCACAGTTTCACTTTCAAATTGTCCATGTGCAGGGACATAAGAATTTGGTGGCAGATGCTTTGTCCCGGAAGCCGTTGGTTCTGGCTATATCTTAGGAGCTTCGAGGATATCGTCGATCAGTATGCCACAGATACAGATTTTGCAGATATCTTCTCTCTGATACGGAATGGGGAGATAGTAGCGGGATATTCCATTCGAGATGGCTACTTGATGAGGAAAACCATGTTGTGCGTTACACAGCCGTTGAGGGAAAAGGTTATGACCGAATGCCACTGTCCACCTTTTATGGGTCATCGCGGCATTGCTACCACCTTGAAAGAGGTAGAGAGATACTTCTTTTGGCCGAGACTCAAGAAGGATGTGGACGAGTTTGTGCGCAGTTGCTTGGTATGCCGGAAGGTCAAGTTTGACAGGCATAAAGCACAGGGATTGTTACAGTCTTTGCCCATACCCACTTGCCCCTGGGAAAGTGTAAGGTGCAGCGGAATGAATGTTTGCGCTTTGCTCAAGATGAGTGCTCCGAACTGTGCTCAAGGTTCCTTTTGTTCTTATGAAAGGGAGAGCCTTCCGTTCTTAATGAGAGAGTGCTATGATCACAAAAAAAGTGAATGGACACTGTGCGTGCAAGTGTATGAGACTGAGAGATACAGAGAGAAGAGAGATACGACACTAGAGACGTTGTAAAACCCTCCTCCGAAGGCCCCACTCTCGTCGGCGAGAGTGGTCTACTTATGATTGCACAATCTGGTACAAATGGTATGCATGAGACTGATGCAAGTCTAGGCTATGTCGACGATGAGGACAATGATGACGAAGTCGACCTAAGGGCTGAAATCTGCAATCTTTCTACTGCTGTCCAAAAACACTATGGGCTGAAATCTGCAAATCTTCTATCGGCTGAATTCTGACTCTATGTCGATGACGACGATGTGACTATGACACGATGAAACTGTAAACCTTGCGGAAACTGACCGTGCGGCGAGGAACTATTGCGGGAAGGTGAGATCTGCGAGGTTCGGGACTTGAACTGCGGGTACTAACTGCTGAAAACTGAAAACACTGATGTTCCTCGACTTTCCGTCGCAGTGAATCTGCAAAACGCTAGGGTGTGTAGCAGATGCAAAAATGCTAGGGCTGAAAATCTGCAATTCTGACGCCGTTTGTCTTGCAAATGCAAAACGCTAGGCTGATCTGATGTCTTGCTGCTGCCGGAATCTGCAAGTGCAAATCACTGGCTGATCTGGTCCAAAAACGCTAAGCTGTTGCTGTGGAGCAAAAATGCTAGGTCTCTTGGGGGGGTTCTGCTGGGGTTCTGCGGAGAAGGTGCCTGTTGAGCATGTGCTCCTGCTACCTCTTCTGCCATTGAGTGCTAACTTGGGTTTGCTTATATGTTAACTTACCCAATTTGCCCTACCTACTTTTGTTGGGAAGTCACTTAAATTAATAAGTGAAAAATGTCAAAAATAGGTAAAATAGGCTAAATGCATTGGAAAATTCCCCTGACTGATTTTGATGGATTCTGATGGGAATGCTTATGATCATGCTGTGTGCAACCAGAGGATATGCATCTATGCTAAGTGACTGGGCATGCACGGTCTACAAATAGACTCACAAAAAGTGCCAGATCACTTCTAATCTAGACTGACTGGGCGGACTGAACCCTTGCTATGCTGTAGCTTGTCCACGGACACATAGGGTTGGATGTGTCACGTGACAGAAAGTATTGCAATGGATTTCATTTTTGATCTCCCGAGAACACAGAGTGGTCACGATGGTATCTGGACTGTTATTGACAGATTTATCAAGCAAGCTCATTTCATTCCAGTGAAGAAAACAGTCAAGTCGGATCACTTAACGAGACTGTTTGTGGCCCAGATCTTCAGATTACATGGCATGCCCGAGACGATTGTCTCCGACAAGGACCCTAGATTAATGAGTTTATTTTGGAAGGCTATTTGGGAGAACATTGGCACGCGGTTGTAGTTCTTGTCATCTTTCCACCCGCAGACTGACGGGCAATCTGAGATTGCCAATTCAATGGTACTAGATTTATTGAAGTCTTACATCTCGGATCAGAAGACTCAATGGGAAAAGTATTTACCTTTGGTGGAATTTGCCTACAATAACACAATATCCTATTTGACGGGGAAGGCGCCATTTGAGAGTATTGAAGGTGCTATGAAGGTTCCACCCTTTCTAAGCACGAAAGATAAGATTTTTGAAGCCGATGAGTACACGCGTGACTTGGACACGGCTTTTGCCAAGGTCCGCGAGGCTTTGCAAAAATCTCAAGAAAGACAGAAAAAGGCAGCAGATCGCCATTGTTGCGATATGAAATTGAAGGAGAACGATTGGGTGCTCTTACGTTTTTAGAAGGCACTCTTGAGAAAGAAAAAGGGAAAGGAGAGGCTTTTTCCAAAGCTTAGTATGCGATACTACAGACCTTTCCAGATCTCCGAAAAGATAAATGATGTCTCCTTTTGATTGAAGCTGCCCGACACTTGGAGGATTCACAATACTTTTCATACGAGTCCCCTGAAGCCTTTTAAAGGCGATGTGCCCGAAGATGGGAGCCTGATGAGCAACCCAAAGTGGAAGAAAACGAGGAGATCTTTGTTCCCAAAGACGGTTTTTGGTTAAATTCAAGAACTATCCTACATTGGATGCAAAGTGGATGGAGGAGGAGGACCTAGCAGATACTCCTCAGATTGTGAATCTTTACCTTGAAGCTTTTGGTTTAGCATAGTCTATTCCAAATGGAACACCGAATTCAGCTTGGCCGGTTATCTGGTGCAGCGGGTATGCACAAGAGGGGAGTTACTCCGCTCCTTTGTCAACAGATGCCTCGATTTTTGATACTATTGTCACTGATGTCTCTTTGAGCTTCAGGGATACTGAGAGCTGAGAATATTCTGCTGTAATGAGTTTATGAACTGGAATTCCCGATAATATGATACTGATTTGTTCTTGCCTTGTTTAAGTGCAGGAACTGATAAACGACATGACTGTAGCATTTTGGTATGAATGATCTCGATAGACATGGTTGCAATAGGGATTAGTCAATCGGGCATCTATGAGGTCCTGAGTGGATCTAGATGCGATTGCTAATTGTTCTGCCGATAAATCATGGTTTGAGATCCGAATGAATGTTGAATGTGATTTGTCATGTGATGTCCTGTGATGTCAAGTGATTGTGACTGTCGATTGGTACATGTGCTAGATGTGTGTTCCTAGTGTGTCGGTACTAACAGTCTGTAAGGATTCTAGGTACTAAATTCTTAATTAAGTACTTAAACTCATGATTAAAACTTAAGAAACTTGAACTGAACTCAGAAACAAGACTTAGAAGACTCTGTGTTTATTGATTGAATGTGTGATACAAGGGTTCCTTATATAGGAGACGAAGAGACATAAATGAAAAGACACGTCTCTTGATGAAGAGACATGACTTTAGAGGTAAAAGACACATCCTTTCGGCGAAGAGCTGCAACCATTGGGCGAAGAGTCGCACTCGTAGAGCGAAGGGGTGTGACCAGTCGTCGAAGGAGTGTGGCTTTTGGCGAAGAGGCACGTCTCTTGGGTGAAGGGTGTGACCATCCAAGCGTAGGGGTCCTCCTTGGCATGGCACTTCGCGTATCTGCAACTAGGAGTAGATGTATTGTTGTTAACATAGTCACAATCGTGACATTCCCTCCCATTTAAAATGAGAGCCCGTGTCAAAGAAATGACTTCTGATGTTGATAGAACTCTGGAAAAGCATTGAATCTTCGAAAATCTTCGATCTTTGAGTTATCGGAAACCTTTGTTTTGAACCTTTGCTTTGGCCGAACCTTCTTTAATGTGATCGTAGACTGTGTTTGTGAAAGAAAGACATTGAGATTAATGCTCTATGATTTGGGCATTTGTCACAAAGTGATGACGTGGCGGACAACAGAAACCCTAATTTCTGCCAGAAACCCTAAAATTCTTGCAAACCCTAATTTTTGCCAAAAACCCTAAATTCCGGAAATCGCGGAGGCGGATTATTTATTTATTTATTTATTTTTTGGAAAATGATGAGCGACGCGAATTTTGCTTTTGCTTTTAAAAAAAAAAAAAGAGAAAAGACTCTCTAAGAGAGAGAGAGAACTGATGCTTTTGATTTTAAAAGCTTTTGGGGCTCTGCTTTTGGGCATCCCTAGTAACCTTTAAATTAGTGGTGAGGGCCTCACTTCTCAGAGCATCTGGACGCAGAGTCTGAGAGTGAAACCCTAACCGCTCTCTTGTACTTTGATGATTGATTAATATAAAAAGAAATACCGAAAGGGGCGCCAGTCTTTGGGGCCAATATCTCTAGGCACGGAACTCCGCCGGGCCAGTGCAAATCTATTGTGATCTGTGAATTGTTTTGAAGTGGTTATTTGGTGCTGTCGCGGTTGATTCTTGACTTGGAGTGTCCAAGTCTGTTACAGTGGTATCAGAGCACAGCCGATTTCTCTTCTACGGGAAATCCGATCCCCGAATATTTTTTTTCCGCGGCACCTATGGCTTCAGGCAATGATCAGTCGACTCCCTCTGCATCTGGAGATGCGGGCTGGGATCACAACGAAGATTCAGACAGAGAGTATGGCCCGCCTCGGCCTACTTAGGCGGAGCGGCGAGAGATAGAGCGTCGCCAGTTGATCGGCGATGCAACAAAGATGATGCTCAATTTTGCCAAGGACCCGAAGATGGCAAAATATATGAACCAAACCTCTTTGAAAGAGGTACAGATGGAGTGGCAGAGAACCACAACACCACTCCCGAAACTCGCTCTCAAGAAACCTTCTGCCTCCAAGAAATATACGGAGAAGGAACTGGAGAAAGTGGTTGATGCACGGATTGCTCAGCTTTTTGACACGCAAAAGAAAGCCAAAAAGCAAAAGAAAGGCACTGACTTCCCGGGATATTTGGGTCGTCAGTTGACATTTGACAAGGCAAAGAAACGGAAGAAGCGTGTTCGATTTGAAGGAGTACCCAGTTCTTCTTCTTCTTCTTCTGACAGTTCTTCTAGCTCCTCGGATTAGAGCGAAGAAGACAGAAAAAAGCAAAAAGCGAAGCAAGGCACACAGCTTCGGAACGGGCAAGAAAAAGGCAAAGAAGGCTACATCTCGCCCAGAGATTGACAGTTCTACTGAGGACTCGTCTACAGACAGCTCAGATTCCGATGACGGAAAGTTTTAGGCGAACAAGAAGAATTTTTACGAAGCCAACCAGTATGACTTTCTCGAAGATAAAAGCAAGAAAGTCCGAGAGTTTAAGGAAGGTGGCCACTCGATCAAGTTTGATACTTTTCAGGATACTCAGATGCTTCGAAGGCTGTGTCTTTGACATCGCTTTCGCGGGAGGACGCTATTCAGAGCACTCCAAGATTCGGAGAGCTGCCTCTTACTTTAAGGGGAATGCTCGTACTTGGTGGTCCACGCTTCTATTAAGCAAGACTGTGCCAGTTACATGGCTGAAATTCAAGAGGCTTTTTGTTTCTTCTTGGTTGACTCAAGAGTTTGAGCGAGATATACGAGCTGCTTGGAACCATCTCCGGATGACCAAGAGCGATACAGTGAATTCTTATTGTGAAAGATTCTGGAGCTCTTTTCTACCCGCCTCTTCATTCAAGAAGATCTCGTTCAGAGAACAGATTGAGCGGTTTACCTTGGGTCTACCTACAGAGATCCGAGATCACTGCTTGGAACAGAAGTCGGCTTCTATTCAGGAGTTGATGAGTCATGCGAAGCGGGGCTTTGCCATTCACTCTGGCAGTCTGACCTACCCCACAGATGAGGCCATGACACAACGAGCCGAACAGACTTCTGGGAACGAAAGTAGAATGAAAAAGAGCAACCCAGAGAAAAAAAAAGGATGCACGACCCAAGCTTACTCCTGAGGAGAGAGCTCGCTTCATCAGAGAGGGGAAGTGCTTTGGATGCGGGGAACATGGACATATTTCCGCAAAGTGCCCTGATAAGGCACAGAAAGAACAAAATGATAAAGACGACGACAGGTCTGAGAGTTCGAGAGCAGCTGATGAATGTGGCAGAAAAGGCAGATAGAAAAGCAGAACTGGTACCACATGGCGTGGGACCTACACCGAATCTAATGAATGAAAGTACAAACTTTGCCGCTTTCGGGGCAAAGTGAAGGATCAGGAAGCTCTTTTGAAGGAGCCAAGGCCAACTTCTTTTCACTTGGAATTGGCGGCTCGATTTGGAACTACGCCCGACAGATTGACGCCACAGGCGAAGGTAGTTCGACTGGCACCCGGATGGGATGTTGCCATTACACCGAGCATTGGCAAACTTCGTTTGCAAAGACAGGGGTGTTCAGGGCACGCGAGTGACGTTCTACTCGGGATCCCTTGGTACCACAAGAACTACGCCGTGGTTGACTACCGGGCCGAGAAAGCGACTTTGATAAATGAAGGGCTTAGAGATTGTACTTGAAGAACTTCAGTTTTCTTACTCATTCTTTTGGGAGAACTGAACGATGGATAAAAGTTGAATATGTTTTGACCTGAAGAAAAGAACGCCAAGATTTTTTTTCTCCACGCTCATGCCGATTGCTTTTGAGAGGACCTGAAGATCATACCATTGATCTGATATCTGGAAGCACGCCACCGAATCGGCCACCTTATCGTGTGAGCCGAGTACAGAATGAAAAGATTATGAACTCAGTAAAAGACCTCTTGGAAAAGGGTCTTGTCCAGCCTAGTACTTCACCGTATTGCTCTCCAGTGTTGTTGGTTTTGAAGAAAGACGGATCTTGGAGAATGTGCATCGATTATAGCACTCTCAACGAAATCACCATCAAGAACAGATTTCCGATTCCTAGGATCGATGATATACTCGACAGGCTACAGGGGTCCTCGTGCTTTAGCAGGATTGACTTGAAGAGTGGATATCATCAGATCAGGATAGCGCCAGGAGATGTCTACAAGACAGCTTTTCGGACGACTTTTGGGTTATTTGAGTTTTTGGTGATGCCTTTTGGCTTAACCAATGCTCTTGCGACATTTAACCGGATGATGGATAGGATTTTTCGAGAGTACAGGCTATTTGTTGGCACTTTCTTTGACGACATCATTGTTTTCTCCAAGAATGAGGCAGAACACAGAGATCATCTGCTTCAAGTCTTTCAGGCATTACGAGATCACAAGTTAGTAATTAATGATAAGAAAAGTGAATTTTTCCTACTAGAGATACACTTTTTGGGACACATTGTGTCAGCAGCAGGAGTGCGAATGGACCCGGCCAAGATAGAGACTATCCGTGATTGGCCCGACTTGAGGAATGTCCATGAAGTTAGAAGCTTCTTAGGACTATGTTCGTACTACAGGCGGTTCATACGAAAGTTTGCAGAGGTTGCTTCCCCTTTGCATATCTTGACACAGAAAGGAGTACCTTTTTCGTGGGGACCCACAGAGGTGACTGCCTTTCAGACATTGAAAGAGAAATTCACTACAGGACCAGATTTGACTTTGCCGGACTTGCAGAAGTCATTTGAAGTATTTTGTGATGCTTGTGGTCGTAGTCTGGGTGCGGTCTTGATGCAAGAAGGCCATGTCATAGCTTACGAGAGCCGTTTGTTCTCTAGGCCGGAGATGACAGCACAGATCTATGGGAAAGAGCTTTTGGCGGTTATCCACGCTCTTACTCAGTGGCGGAATTACCTACTCGGAGCGGATTTTACTGTCTTTACAGACCATCAGAGTTTGCGCTACTTCTTGTCACAGAAGCAGCTTTCGGAAAAACAGATGCGGTGGGCGAACATCTTGTCACAGTTCCACTTCCAGATTGTCCATGTGCAGGGACAGAAGAATGTGGTGGCAGATGCTTTGTCTCGGAAACCGTTGGTTCTGGCTATTTCCGCAATACATCATAGGAGCTTCGAGGATATGGTCGATCAGTATGCCACAGATACAGGTTTTGCAGATATTTTCACACGGATACGGGATGGGGAGACAATAGCTGGATACACCCTTCGGGAAGGCTACTTGATGAAAAAGGCTATGTTGTGAGTTACACAGCTGTTGAGGGAAAAGGTTACGACTGATTGCCACTGTCCACCTTTTACGGGTCACCGCGGCATTGCTACCACCATGAAAGGGGTAGAGAGAGATTTCTTTTGGCGGAGACTGAAGAAGGATGTGGAAGAGTTTGTGCGCAGTTGCTTGGTATGCCAGAAGGTCAAGTTTGACAGGTATAAGGCAGAGGGATTGTTACAGCATTTACCCATACCCACCCGCCCCTGGGAAAATATTGAAATGGATTTCATTTTTTTTTATCTCCCAAGAATACAGAATGATCACGATGATTTTCCGATTACATGGCACGCCTGAGACGATTGTCTCCGACAGAGACCCCAGATTTATGAGTTTGTTTTGGAAGGGAATTTGGGAGAACATTGGCACGCGGTTGCAGTTCTCGTCATCGTTCCACTTGCAGACTGACGGGCAATCTGAGATTGCCAATTCAGTGATTTTAGATTTATTGAAGTCTTGTATTTCGCATCAGAAGACTCAATGGGAAAAGAACTTACCTTTGGTGGAATTTGCCTACAATAACACGATACACTCTTCGACGGGGAAGACGCCATGAGAGATTGTTGAAACTGCTGCGAAGGTTCCATCCTTCCTGAGCACGAAAGATTAGAAATTTGAAACGGATGAATATTCGCGAGATTTGGATACGGCTTTTGCCAAGGTTCGCGAGACTTTGCAGGAGTCTCAAGAACGACAGAAAAAGGCAGCGGATCGCCATCGTCGCGACTTGAAACTGAAGGAGGATGATTGGGTGCTCTTACTTTTGAGAAGGCACGCCTAAGAAAGAAAAAGGGAAAGGAGAGGCTTTTTCCAAAGCTTAGTATGTGATACTACGGACCTTTCCAGATTACTGACAAGATAAATGATGTCTCCTTCCGATTGGAACGGCCAGATACTTGGAGGATTCATAATGCATTGCATGTGAGTCTCTTGAAACCTTTTAGAGGTGATGTGCCTGATGATGGGGAGCCTGATGAGCAACGCGAAGTGGAAGAAAACGAGGAGATCCTTGTTCCTGAACAGATTTTGGCACATAACGATACGAAGAAAGGTAAAGTCCGAAGGCGGTTCTTGGTTAAGTTCAAGAACTTTCTTGCATTTGATGCGAAGTGGATGGAGGAGGAGGACCTAGCAGATACTCCTCGGATTGTGAAACTTTACCTCGATGTTTTGGTTTAGCACAGTCTACTCCAAACGGAACCCAGAACTCAGCTTGGCCGAAGATCTGGTGCAGTGGGATGCACAAGAGGGGAGTTACTCCGCTCCTTTGTCAACAGATGCCTCGATTTTGATACTAAAGTCACTGATGTCTCTTTGAGCTTCAGGGATACTGAGAGCTGACAGTATTCTGCTGGATGACTTTATGAAATGGAATTCCTGATTATGATATTGATTTGTTCTTGACTTCTTGTGAGTGCAGGAACTGATAGACGAAATGACTGCAGCATTTTGGTCTACTTGATCTCGAATAGACATGGTTGCAATAGGGGTTAGTCAATCGGACATCGATGAGGTCCCGATTGGACCTAGATGTGATTGCTAGCTACATTGCCGATAAATCATGGTCTAAGATCCGAATGAATGTTGAATGTCATGTGATGTCCTGTGATGTCTGGTGATGTCCTGTGATGTCGTGTGATGTGACTGTCGATTTTGTAAATGTGCTAGATGTGTGTTCCTAGTACGTAGGTACTAACAGTCAGTGTCTGCTAAGACGGTTTATGGCTTTTGTCGGTTTTGCAGGCGTAATCGCGGTCGATTACAATGCTTTCAAGAGGGGGGTATGTCACAAAGTGATGACGTGGCGGACAACAGAAACCCTAATTTCTGCTAGAAACCCTAAAATTCCTGCAAACCCTAATTTTTGCCAAAAACCCTAAATTCCGAAAATCGCGGAGACGGATTATTTAATTTTTTTTAATTTTTTTTATTTTTTTTTTGGAAAATGATGAGCGACGCGAATTTTGCTTTTGCTTTTTAAAAAAAAAAAAGAGAAAAGACTCTCTAAGAGAGAGAGAGAACTGATGCTTTTGATTTTAAAAGCTTTTGGGGCCCTGCTTTTGGGCATCCCTTGTAACCTTTAAATTAGTGGTGAGGGCCTCACTTCTCAGAGCATCTGGACGCAGAGTCTGAGAGTGAAACCCTAACCGCTCTCTTGTACTTTGATGATTGATTAATATAAAAAGAAATACCGAAAGGGGCGCTAGTCTTTGGGGCCAATATCTCTAGGCACGGAACTCCGTCGGGCCAGTGCAAATCTATTGTGATCTGTGAATTGTTTTGAAGTGGTTATTTGGTGCTATCGCGGTTGATTCATGACTTGGAGTGTCCAAGTCTGTTACAGCATTCCCTATGTGGGAGGACACAAGAGGTTTAATACTCTCTTGACTAACAACGCAGGATTATGCGCAAGGACAGATACCTAGATTGATTTCTAGGAGGATTACTCTTCTCGAGGTTGAGAAGGCGAAAGTGACTTAAGAGATTTTCGGATGAGGACACTTCTAATCTGTTGGAAAGACACGAATGAAGAGTTCTTACATTGCTCGTAAGTTTGATGATTGGTGAAGGATATCCCGGAGGTACTAGAGGAACGACATAAACGGATAATGTAAGTATTGAATTATTGAGTTTTGTGTAATTTAATTTTTAAGTTCTCTTCTGAGAAAGGAGTAGCTCAACTCACCATTGAGTAAGATTTTGATTTTTTCTGGTTTATCCCCAGCAGTTCAATTGGACCTCTACATTTGAGGACAATTGTTTATAAGTGAGAGGGATGTTGCTAAATTGGCTTTATCTGACATAAAAATAATTCTAAATGAATTATTGGATTTATAAGTATAAGGGTTTTCTTGCTTGGAACACAAGGAAAAATAATTCTAAATGAACTTATTGGAATTTAAAGTGAGAGGGTTTTTCTCACTGGAGACATCCCAGTACAGAATATTCCTAGTGCGTCATTGAGAGTAATGATGGGAGCACTGTGAAAGGGAATATTTGTAAGGCCACCACAAACGGGTACTTCTGATGCGTTACATCGGATGGGTGGCAGGGAGCATCGAGAAGAAGTATTCAACCATCCGTGAATGGACATCTCTGATGCGTCATAGGATGGGTGACATAGAGCATCGCGAAGGACGTTGTACTGTAAGTTCGGTAGGGTGATGGGTATTCCTGATGTGTCACAAGGTGGGTGATGGGTGCATTGGAAAAGAGATATCCACAGTCGAGAGGAAATTCCGAACTATGTTAGAATTGTGCACAAGGAAAACACTTGAATGAAGATGGGTTCGAAGGAAACTTTGAGGAAAAACGAATGCTTTTTGAGAAAGCAGGTTGCTTTTCGAAAAAGCAGATGCTTTCCCGCGAGGAAGTCTATGTCTTCATTGCAACCGTGCATGTGATTGCATCCAGGGACGCCTAGGAAGTGCTGTGAAAGCATTGTTTTTAGCTTATAAGGTTTTATTGAGTTCTTGGGCAGATGCATACTATTTTTAAAATACGCCGGCTGCCATTTGATAAATAAGGCAGCAAAGCAGCCAGCGTTCTCTCTCTCTCTCTCTCTCTCTCTCTCTCTCTCTCTCTCTCTCTCTCTCTCTCTCTCTCTCTCTCTCTCTCTCTCTCTCTCTCTCTCTGGCTGAACAATGCCAAAAAAAAAGACCGCGATCTCTACACGGGCAGCTTGTGCTCTTCTATCTTTGCGGTGACCAGGGAGCTATAAAAGCATCACATGCCCTCTCCCAAAAAAAAAGACCAGTTTTTGCAAGGAGGAGATGATGATGCAGATTTCAGCCGCAAAGAAGACGTTGCCGGTGATGCCCATGGCTGCCCCAAGTGTACCAGACGTTGCCAGGACCCAGTGCACGAGTCCCCTCGCGAAGAAGTGCCTACGGAGTGTGTTTCCATCCCGAAAGCTGCTGTTCTTCTCTGTTTTCAGCCCACAAACGTCGTAGACGGGGCTGATTTACGAGAAGGAACCTAAGAACACACCTCTTTTGCGTGTAGGATTGGAAGAGAAGATTTTTCTATGTAGAGATCTCTTTTGGGGAATTGCTTTCTGAGAACCGAGTTGCGTTTCGAGCGTTGGAACTTGAAGGTAACGATTTTCATGTTATGATCTCTAAGTATTTGTTTGCAGGTGTACTTCCTCTTAGTGAGGGAGTAGGAGCAGAGCGAGGCATGAGCCTCTGCAGGAGAAAGCGCTCTGAGGAACCAGAGCCAGATCAGCCCAAGGGTTTCATACCCAGGTTTGGGAAGCAGATCCACACATCGGAGAGAGGTAGTCTCTCTCGTTGTGATCCGGAAGTGGGGATTCCCAAGTAAGGACTTTGTGTTCGGGAAAGCAGAGTTGTTCTGCTGGAAGAGGACTTTGGAAACAGAGTTGGAAAAGAGAGTTGCAGGGATGCCATGCCCTGAGTTTGGAAGGTGAGATCCAGAGGCGAGAACTTAGATTCTCGAGGATTCAGAATAAGGAACGGGAGTTCCTTGGAATAGGGTTTTTGAAACAGACTTGGACACTTCAAGTCAAGATTCTACCGCGACACAACAAGAATTCACTTCAAAACAATTCACAGTTCACAATTGATTCAACACGGCCCGGTGGAGTTCCGTGCCTAGAGATATTGGCGCCCCTTTCGGTATTTCTTTTTGTATTAATCTGCAACTCAAAGTACAAAGGAGTGGGAGGCTCTCACTCTCAGACTTTGCGTCCAGATGCTCTGAGAAGTGGGAGGCCTGTCCACTTATTTATTCATTACAAGGGATGCCCAAAAGCAGAGCCCCAAAAGCTGTTCCAAAAGCTGCCCATTAAAAGCAAGCAACTCCTCTCAATTCCTAGGTGGGAAAATAAAGCAAAGCTTTAAAAAATAAACTCTCTCTCTCTCTCTCTCTCTCTCTCTCTCTCTCTCTCTCTCTCTCTCTCTCTCTCTCTCTCTCTCTCTCTCTCTCTCTCTCTCTCGCTAATTGCGTAGATGAAAAGCTGCCCACGCATCTGCTTTTCCGTATGCTGCTGCCAGCGCTTTTGGCGCCGCAAATTGCGGAGGGTCCGTACAACATGCCATGTCAGCATTTCCCATCGTTTTTCGGGCTCTACCGCTAGCCAGGGTATGTGTGTGCGTCTGCTGTCCACTGGCCACTGGCACGTTACCAGTTTGTGACATACCCCGCTCTTGAAAGCATTGTAATCGCCCTCGATTACGCGTGCAAAACAGACAGAGGCCATAAACTGTCGTAGCAGACACTGACTGTGTCACCAGGAGGCGTATTTTTCCTGTTGCCTTCCGTAAATAAGTATTAGATATATTTATTTTATTTTTACTTGTTTGTCCCAAAACCCTTGAAAAGGTGCAAGTGGACATTGCATGGCCAGTGTGAAACGGCTGCATCCAAATGGGTTTCTCACATCGGGGATCTAGGTCGGTCAGACAGGGACTGCTCGGGCCAGTTAGCACTGAATTCTGATGAGTATGGAAGCTCGTATGCGCCAAACTGGAATTTGGGCCACTCGTCAAGTCACTGCAACTTTATAAGTTGAAAGGGGCCAGTAAATTAACCCACATTGTAGATGTTGGTCAAATGGTAGTCTTCAATGATGGTCAGGAGACCGATAGGGACGCCATGGAAGCATCTCCTAAAATTTAGGGAACTGCTATTTTTGACTGGAAAATGTGTTCGCGTCATTAGCTCTGGAATGACAAGGGGAACATTTTATTGCTCTGCTGCCAAGTCAACTGACGCACCAGTTGAGATATTTTTAGCAGGGAAAGCCCAAACTCGGAAACTGGGCGACGTGTCAGCCTGTGAGCGATTCTGCCACTCTGGGAGGCAAAAACGAGCTGCATATCAACAAAGGGGGCGCCATTTTCAGCCTCAGGTGGATTGTAGCAGGTACAGAAGCTATGGAATGCTTACCTTGCCCTCTATGCACAGTATGGTGATGGGAGTGATGCCCTGCATGCTACATACTGCTCTCTTTCTCCCCTACGTACAGTATGTTATGCCCCACTAGTGGGCTTCTCATTTGACCTATGTACAGTTCTGGGGGTTTATGCGCGTTTGCCAAGGCAAGAGCCTTCTGAACAGGAACCGGATTAGCTAATTGCTAATCCCCCACAGGTACGCACAGTTCCATCACGAAAGATTGCGAGTTTGGAGAGTTTTCTCGCGTGAAAACTCGTCCAATTCACAGGGGAACTGTCCCATTGCGTGCGAGAGCCCTTGGGACACGCGTAGGCGTGTTCGCTCCGCTAAAAACGATCCGAAACAGGGAATTACAGCCTGCTGTGTTTTTCTGCAGGTTTAGGGTTTCGCACCTAAACTGCAAGGGGAACATCGGGGGAGCCTCGTGAGAGCCTTGGGATGCGTGTACAGGCTTTTGGGCTCCCGGCAGTGAAAAACAGAGAATTACAGCCTGCTGAATTTCTGTGAGAGCTCACCAGAAAGCTTCCAGATATCGAGGGAATCCGTCCTAGACAGGTGTTTTTGACCTATAGGGGTTTTTGCGTCAATATGCTGTCGAAATCCGGTTGAAAACCTGCGTTTTCAGCCCTCTCCAGGTTTGGACAGCTTTGTGAAAGCTTGTGCTAAGTGGTCGGATCGTCTACCTTAATTTGAATAAAGAAATACTGAAAGGGGCGCCAGTCTTTGGGGCCTACAGGGTGTCGGTCTCGTGTGCGCAGTGACATTCTAGTCGTTGGACGCAACTGTGTTCTCTTCCCTTCTCAGTGCTCTGTGTAAAGTTAACAGGTAATTGAAATAGTACCGCCCTCTACGTTGTACTGGCCGGTTATAGACTGTTGGTACCGACGCACTAGAAACACACATCTAGCACATGTACCAATCAATGGTCACATCACACGACAAATCACATTCAACATTCATTCAGATCTCAGACCATGATCTAATCGGCAACGCAATTAGCAATTGCATTTAGATCCACTCAAGATCTCATAGATGCCCGATTAACTAATCCCTATTGCAACCATGTCTATCGAGATCATTCAAACCAAAATGCTGCAGTCATTTCGTCTATCAGTTCCTACACTTAAACAAGTCAAGAACAAATCAATATCATACGAGGCAATCTGTTGACAAAGGAGCGGAGCAACTCCCCTCTTGTGCATACCCACTGCACCAGATTCCACCCAAGCTGAGTTCGAGGTTCCATTTGGAATAGACTATGCCAAACCAAAAGCTTCAAGGTAAAGATTCCTAATCTGAGGAGTATCTGCTAGATCCTTCTCCTCCATCCACTTCGCATCCAGTGCAAGATAGTTATTGAATTTAACCAAGAACTGCCTTATCACTTTACCCTTAATCTTTCTGTCTTTAGTGCCAATATCTATTCTGGAACAAGGGTCTCCTCATTTTCTTCCACTTCGGGTTGCTCATCAGGCTCCCCATCTTCGGGTACATCGCCTTTAAAAGGTTTCAAGAGACTCACATGAAAAGCATTGTGAATCCTCCAAGTATCGGGCGGCTTCGCTCGAAAGGAGACATCATTTATCTTTTCGGAGATCTGGAAAGGTTCGTAGTATCGCATACTAAGCTTTGGAAAAAGCCTCTCCTTTTCCTTTTTCTTTCTCTCTCAAAACGTAAGAGCACTCAATCGTTCTCCTTCAATTTTAAATCGCAACGATGGCAATTTGCTGCCTTTTTCTCTCTTTCTTGAGATTTCTGCAAAGCCTCGCGGATCTTGGCAAAAGCCGTGTCCAAGTCACTCATGTACTCATCGGCTTCAAAAATCTTATCTTTCGTGCTTAGGAAGGGTGGAACCTTCGCAACACCTTCAATAATCTCAAATGGCGCCTTCCCCGTCGAAGAGTGTATGGTGTTATTCTAGGCAAATTCCACCAAAGGTAAATACTTTTCCCATTGAGTCTTTTGATCTGAGATGTAAGACTTCAATAAATCTAGTACCACTGAAGATTGCCCGTCAGTCTGCGTGTGGAAAGATGACAAGAACTGTAACCGCGTGCCAATGTTCTCCCAAATAACCTTCCAAAACAAACTCTTGAATCTGGGGTCCCTGTCGGAGATAATTGTCACAAAAATACGGAAGCGTAAACTGACTTTTAATTGTACTTCAAATACTCAAGAGAATTAGATAGAAAGAGAGAAAGCTTGACACTTCATTGGGGACCAGAAGATGGGCTGGTCCCCCCCCCCCCCCCCATAAAGAGATTATCTTTTTTACTAAGGGAGAATCTTTACAAGCACAGGAATGGAGCAATAGCCCGTCCTCTATTCTTTCTTTTTTGCTTCTGACTGAGAGAGTGGGAAAGCTACTCTCTGAATACTGAGAGGATTTTCCCTTTGCTACGAGATTTTGGGAAGCTCTCGAAAACGAGAGTCTATCTTCCACAAAACTCAACGGAAGCTCTCAAAAATGAGAGTCTACCTTCCTCTAACTGTGTCCCTTTATGCATAATCATTCCTGCAACAAAAACAAGGCAGAAGCACGCAGAATGCACGCACACATGCTTGCTGTAATTTTCTGCACATAACCTGAAAATGTTACCTGAGCACCTTCCAAAGCCGAAATAGAGGCCTTTTTCGCGATGGAATCGCACCAAACTTTGTGTATGTGTAGTGTAGGTAGAGAAGAACTAGATTCTATGTGTATTTTGCTGAAATCCACCCTAAATGAGATGATTAGGGGCTGAAAACAGAGAATTTACAGCCACCACACTCTACGAAGAGAGTGCGTGTTGTAACTTCTCGCGATGAAACTTCACCAAAAGCTGGCTATGGCTATGGGAACCCTTGTTCTAGACAATGGGAGCACAAGGCCACCACATATGTGGCAAGGGGCTGCTCTCAAGCTACCATGGAGAGCTCCAATGCGTAGAGCATACTCACAATAGGGAGGGGGGAGTAGGAGCACTGCCAACACTGAGAAGTGGCTCAGTGGGGGAGGGGGGACCTCTTATCAAGCCAGCAAGAAGAGGGGGTGCTAGGAAGAGAGAGAGGGTGAGCGTGAGAGTGAGAGGGTTAGTTTGCATTGGTAAGTGTGCCACTTGGCACACTTAATAACTTAAAAACCCTTCAACTTTCACTTTTAAAAATTCACAAACTATTAATGAAATGTGCAAATTGAACCACAATTGTACACATAAATGCAACCAATGAAAATGTTAGTTGCTCCCCGGCGCAATGCCGTCCCAACACTGCTCTGGCGTTACTTGTTCGCACTTGTCCGGCCGTTTGGTCCAGCATAGATCATTTAAAATAATTTAATTGACTTATCCTAAGGCCGTAAAAATAATTCAGGTCTTAGGGTTACTGTTGTTCTAAGGACCCCATCTCATTCCTGTGCTTGCACTAACGTGCATAATTGTCTGAGCCTGAAATCTGAGGCTACTATTTACCCCTTTATTGAAGACCCGATTTCCAATCACTAGGGCTTCAGGGTGTTTTTTGCTAGGGTCTCCCTGAGGTGCTCTGGCCCAAACTTGAGCGCACCTGAGGCCCCAGAACTGCTAGATCTATTCTGATGTGCACACAACTAATTAGATAATTCTTTTCTCGTAAATAAATTAATTATTTATAAAGTCTGACATAGTTACATCCCTCTCGGTTCTAAACAGTTGACCTCAACTGTAGAGCGTTAACATAACTGTGCAAGATGTCTGGGTAGTCCTTGAGATCCGACTCAGTCATCCACTTTGTGTCTAAAGGGGTGTAATTCTTGAACTTGACTAAATACTTTTGATGTAGGCTCCCGGACTTTAATTGTCTCTCAGAGTAGTGTATTATCTGTTCAGGTTGAAGGATTTCCTCAGTCTCTTCGACTTCTGGAGGATCTTCTTGTACTGGCGTCACTGGAGGAGGTCCAACATATGGTCGGAGGAGACTTACATGAAAAGCATTATGGATGTGCCAATGAGAAGGAAAATCCAATCTGAAAGTCACGTCATTGACTTTATCTGTAATCTTGAAAGGGCCGTAAAATCTATGGGAAAGTTTAACAACTTTCCTTTTTCAGATCCGCTTTTTCAATCTAGCTTTCTCAAACTTTAGTAGAACATATTGTCCTTTTTCAAGATTGAGATTCCTTTTGTGCTTGTCTGCTTTTCTCTTCTGTTGCTCTTGAGTACGAAGAATCGCTTGCTTTACTTGTTGATATGCAATATCAATATTGCGCACAAATTCATCTGCGGCGAAGATCTTTTCTTTGGTAACCATAATAGAAAGTAAGAGTGGCTTTCCATAAATAAATTCGAAGGGAGCTTTACTAGTTGAGGAATGTATGGTATTATTATACGCAAACTCAACTAACGGTAAGTACTGTTCCCATTCGGATTGTCTTTCCGAAACATAGCACTTGAAGAGGTCTAAAACAATGGCATTAGCGATTTCGCTTTGACCATCTATTTGAGGATGATAAGCTGACGAAAAATCAGGCTTAGTTCCCAAGTTCTCGAATAATGCTTTCCAAAATAGACTAGTCATGCGAGGATCTCTATCGTTGACAATAGTCTTTGGCAATCCATGGTGCTTAAAAATCTGGGCTAGAAATATTCTAGCCATGTGATCAGCCTTCATCGTCTTCTTAACTGGAAGGAAATGTGCTTGCTTATTGAAATCCGTCTACTATAGTCCAGATTGCATCATTGCCATTCTTGGATCTAGGAAGATCCGTAATAAAATCCATGGCAATACTTTCCCATGGCGTGTTAGGCACAGGGAGTGGCTGAAGCTTGCCATAAACTTTATGTCTGTCATATTTTACTTTTTGGTAGACTAAACACTCGCGTACATATTTTTCAATGTCCGCACGGAGTGTTGGCCAAAAGAAATATTTTTCGAGGGCACTAGTGGTAGCAACAATTCCCCGATGCTCGGTTAGGGAGAATTATGTGCTTCATCCATCACCTTCTATCGTAAGGGCTGAGCTATGCATATTGCTTGTTGACGATATATCGTATTATCTCTAATAAAATAAGGTGGCCGTGAGTGACCAGCTTGAAGATCTGCCCAAATTGTAGCGAAGTCTGGATCTTGAGGATACATCTCACTAAGAGATTCTAGTTCCTTATGATAAATTGTTGTCATTGCATTAATCTTTGGACGCCTAGAGAGAGCATTTGCAACCGCATTCTTTGTTCTTGAAGTGTGTAGAATTTGAAAATAGAACATTGAAAGAAAGTTGGCCCATCTCATCTACTTTTCTGATAAATTTCTCTGTGTGAGAAAGTAGCGAAGACTGAGATGATCTGTCTTGATAATAAAATCAGCTCCTAACAGATAATGTTTCCGATTGGAAAGAGCATGAATTACTGCCATTAGCTCTTTCTCATATATGGAAGCATGCAACTCTGCATCTCTAAGGCGCCGACTTTCGTAGGCTATGGTGTGACCCTCTTGGTTCAAAACTGCTCTTACACAATCTCCAGATGCATCGCAGTATACCTCGAAAGGTTTGCGAAGATCAGGGACGGTGAGAACAGGTCCATGACTAAGTAGATACTTAAGCTTGTCAAAAGCTTGTTTTTGTCCAGGCCCCCAATCAGTGTTGCCAAGAAATGCGTTTCTTCACTCATGAAACGTACGAAACGTTTCAGAAAGGTTCTGTATGAGTTTGGACGTTTCAAAGGTAAAGTCAAGGCTCGTAAGTTTTCGCACGTCAGGCTGTAGCGTTACATGTAAACCTTGAAGCCTCTTGTTCTTTGTTTCGGTCATGAAATCCTCAATGTCATGAATGTAGCTTCTGTCTTGCTTCTAATGTTGAAAGTTAGTTCTATTCTCCCTCTTTTTCATGTCTAATTGTAAGATAATTCTTAAAACATAGATCTCAGCTTATACCACTTAACTTACGTACATTTCTTTAGTTTGCACGAAACTTCTGTTTTGGTGTTTCTTTCTCGGACGAAACCGTTTCGAAACTTCTGAAACTCGTTTCAAACAAAACGTTTTGAAACTCGTGGCAACTATGCCCCCAATGGAATGGAATCCGCTTCTTTGTCAGATCATGGAGGGGACCTGCTATGGCGGCAAAGGCTCGAATGAAACACCGATAATAGGAATAGAGGCCGAGAAAACTTCGTACATCATGTACTGTAGTTGGCGTAGGCCATTCTACAACTACTTGAATCTTATCAGGGTCCATTCTCACCTGGTTGTGAGATACTATATGGCCAAATATTGGATTTCTTTTGTTGTGTTTGTGTAATTCTTCAAACACTAATGCGAGATGCTTATAGTGTTCATCTTCCGTCTCTGAGAAGATTAAGACGTCATCAAAGAAAACGCTTGTAAATCTTCTATATGAGTGAAAGATTCTACCCATCATTTTGTTGAATGTGGCTGGTGCATTAGTGAGTCCAATAGGCATCACTAAGAATTCATACAACCCAAAGGTTGTTCTAAATGAAGTCTTATGGACATCCCGAGGAGCTATGCGGATTTGATGATACCCGCTCTTCAAGTCTATACGACTAAAGACACTTGCTCCTTGTAACTTATCAAGAATGTCATCAATCCGAGGGATTGGGAATCAATTCTTGATTGTGATCTTGTTAAAGATCTGTAGTCTATGCACATACGGAATGTGCCATCCTTTTTTTGTACTAGCAAGACAGGCGAACAATATGGAGAAGTACTAGGCCTTATTAGACCCTTCTCCAAAAGTTCGTTGACCTGTTTGAGGATTTCCTCTTGCTGCATTAGACTAACTCGGTAAGGGGGCTGATTTGGAGGAGAACTTCTTGAGATCAAATCAATTGTATGATCCTCAAGTCGAGAAGGTGGGAGTTCATTTGGAAGTTCGTCTACAAAACAATCTTTAAAAGTTTCTAATAACTTAAGTCTTTTTCGCTTTAAAGAGGAAGAAAGTTGTGAAGCAGACATATCTCTCTCTCTTGCAAAAATCAAGTACACTGAAACACACTTTTTCATTACTTTCTTGATAACAATGTGATTGGCGATGGGGATACGCCAATCACCTGCATCCGCAAGTACAAGATATTCCTTTCCTTTATGATCAAAGGATAAAGTTTTCTGAACATGGTGTAACCAAACTTTTGCCTCATCCTGGAGTCGAGAGAGAGGATGCTCGCCCCCCCTCCCCCCCCCCCCCCCCCGGCGCCTGCTCCTGCCTCCCCCCCTCTCCATTGCTCTCCTCTCCCCCCCTTCGCCCTCGCGCTGCGTGCTGCCCCTGCCGCGCGTTGCCCCCCGCTTTCTCCCTTGCCTGCGCGCTGTCTGCCCCGCGAGCGCTGCTGAGCCTGCACCCAGCCAGCGTGCAGTCTTGCCGCTGCCCCCTCTCGTTCGCTGCCCCCGCCATTCCAATCGTCCTTATCCTCTCGCCCCCCCCCCCCCTCCCCCCCCCCCCCCTTTGCGCATTCCCCCCTCCCCCCGGCCGCCGCCCAGAAGGCCTTGCTTGAATTGCCTTGCATTGGATTCACCGTTGGATTCTTCTTGCCGAGTTCTCAAGCGATAGCCTTCTCGCCCTCCCTTTTCCTTCAGAGCAACAGACACTAATGGAGCCTCATGCTCCGCCCCAGAGGGACTCCTCCGAAGCCCCCTCGCCCGACTCCGTTGAGCCCACCATTCGACTTGCTCTTTCGCCGACAGAGCAAGCGAGCCTAGCCGTTGAGGTAGAGCGTTTGCAGGCGATTTCGGTCATCTGCAAGATTCTCGGCACCCGACCTAGTAGAGGAGAGCTGCATGACCTTCTCCAGGCCCGCCTTCTCGCAGAGGTGGGCAAGATCTTGGACGTACAGATTCTCGGACGAGGTTACTATCCGTGACCTTCTCCAGGCCCGCCTTCTCACAGAGGTGGGCAATATCTTGGACGTAGAGATTCTCGGACGAGGTTACTATCAGATCGAGTTTGAGACCTCCGAGATGGCGTCCAAGGTCATCGCCATGAGTCCAATGACCATCCGAGCAGCACGTGCCCACTTTCGACAGTGGAGACATGGTTTCGACCCTGCTTCGGATGTTCTAGTAGAGGAGGCAGACATCCCTATCTCGGTCTGCTTTCCGGGTTTGCGGAGGGAGTACCTACCACTTTTATCCAGGATCGGCTCAGCCATTGGGACTGTTCTGGAGACAGCTCGCACGACAGCCTCAGTAGCTGCCAAGGCGGCTGACATTCCCTCAGTTCGCGTTTTGGTCAGAGACATCACACGCTCCCGAAGGTTATTCTTCTGTCTCGGGTGAGTGGGGGTTGGTTTAGACAGAGTGTGGAGTATTTGGGCCTCCCGAACCAGTGCTTCATTTGTCGACAGATGGGCCATCTAGTGAAGGCCTGTCCACGGAGGAGGCCTCGACCTACACCACAGCCTCAGCCCCAGCCAGGGCTGGCCAGTAGACACAGACAGAGACACAGCGCACACATGCAGAGCCACCCTCTGAGCTTGGGGCTCCAGTAGAGGAGGGATGGCAGCAGGCCCATGGTAGACGACGACAGGGACCACAACGTCAGCCTGGCACTTAGAGTGGTCCCGAGGTGCCTACTCAGCAGCAGTGGGTTCCCATGGGGAACCGTTTTGATCCTCTTGAGCAGGAGGAGGTCCCTGCTCCTGCCCCCACCCCAGCTTCACCCTCGACAGCCCCTCCCCCCCAGAGTTCCCCCCCTCTTTCTCATCCTCCCCCCCGCCTCCTGCTCCCGCCGCCTCTTTCCCCCGCCCCTCTACCTCTGTCGCCCCCTCCTGCCCCTCTTCTCCGCTGCTCCCCCCAGCTCCATCTCCCCTCCCTCCTGCTCCAGTTCCACAGTCGACCCAGGGGGCAGGGCCTTCTCCGGTGGCTAGGAGATCTCTTGGCAGCGCCTTTGCCACGAGTTGCCTAGCGAGAGAGGGACAGCCTTTCTTACGGCCCCCTTTGCAGGTACAGACATCTTCCCTTGCAGCTATCCCTCGTGGTCTGACAAGCATTGACATCCGGCGCCGATGGGACTTCTTCGACTACGGCTTCACTCGTTTTCTCGGCGACCCCTCAGCAGACCATGAGGGAGCCTGCTTCAGGGCCCATGTTCTGTTCCTTGCAGCTAGGGGAACTGAGGCCTTGGACTCAATAGTTGGTTTCTCCTTCCCCCTTTGCGGGAGGGCCCAGACAGAGTGGACTCTCGACTCAGTGTTGGGATGGTTGCACACACAGGTCCTAGAGTTCTCTCACCACATGGGAGAACTAGGAGTTACAGACATGCTCGAGACTTTGTGGCCATTGGCCAAGTTTGCGGTGACACCTCCAGACTCAGCAGGATGTAGGCACATTGTGGTTTACTTCTATGTTGATACACAGTGCTTGCCATGCTATGTATACATTCATGAGGACTCCTGGACAGAGGAGGTTGCTTTACATACGGCTCGCTCTGCTTGGGCTTTGGGCTAGGCACTCGTTGCAGTCACACCTATCTAGAGGACGCTCGGATGCGGATTACTCCCCATCCAAGCCAGCCTCGAACATAGCCCGTCTAGCTGCTGCGGCAGCATCTGTTCTCTCTCGCTCCCCATGAGGATCGTCTCATGGAACGTGCAGGGACTAGGTGGGCCCCAGTGTCAGCGTCAGCGAGGCCGACTGCGTTAGGAGCTTCAACGTTGCCTTGTGGGAGGAGAGATTGATCTCCTTATGCTTCAGGAGCACCATCTGTGTGAGAGCCGCATTAGACGTTGTGGTCAGCTCTTGCGTGGACGATATGATACTTTTTGGTCAACTGCTTTTGGACCTGGAGGCATCCAGGGTGGGGTATGTATGACTATTGTGGACTCTTTGCAGCAGGCCATTGTGGGCAGATGGATTATTGTGCCAGGCAGGGCTCAGTGGATTACTATGCAGGTTCAGGGTGGCCTAGTGGGTTTCCTGAACATCTATGCGCCCAATGTGGCGAGTGCTCGTGCAGAGTTTTGGTCACAGATAGTTGAGTCTCTGCCGTCGCAGGCAGAACATTGGTGTATAGGAGGGGACTTCAACATGTTGGAGGACCCTTTTGACATGATTGGTGGTAGCCATGCTACTGTGCATGGAGTTAAGTTGGTAGCTTGGGAGAGGTTTTGTATGACTCTGAGGGTCTCGGATGCGTGGCAGCACTCTGGTGTTGTGAGGCCCCCAGACAGTCTTGCCTTCTCTCGATCGGACCGTAGAGTGGGAGGAGTGAATCTATCGCGGATAGATCGCTTCTACACTAGTGACCACTTCAGTGACTTGGGAGGGTCAGTGGGCATCCTGACAGGGACCTCCTTCTCGGACCACGCACCAGTGATCCTCACAGTGGCAGACAGGCAGAGGAGTGGGAGCACGTTGCTTCGCATCCCAGAGAGGGTCTTGTTGGACTCAGCACTCAGAGAGAGGGTAGAGGCTCTCTGGAGAGAGGGCTTGGACATGCAGGATTCTCCTGCTGACAGAGTTGCCCCAGGGCTAGCTCAGATTAGCCATTTTTTTCTCCAGGAGTCTCTGGCTCGCCGGGCTGCAGCGAGAGAGGCGGAGCAGCGTCTCAGACGGGGCATTCCTTCGTTACAGAGGATGAAGGAGCAGCATCCAGACAGTCCTTGGTTGGAGGAGCAGTTACAGCAGGCTTGACAGGAGCTTGCTAGCACAGAGGAGAGGCGACATGAGTTTGCTTTCCAGCGACAGGCATCTCAGTGCACCCAGGTGGGCGACAGAGTGACTGGTGCTTTCTTTGAGGCAGTGGGACCTCGGCACTCGCATGCCAAGGTCAGTCAGTTGAGGAGGCCTGACGGGTCAGTTGCTTCTGAGCCCGAGGATATGCGTGCAGTTGCTACTGACATTTATCGTGAGTTACTGTCTGCACAGCCCCAGTCAGAGCGTCAGGATGCATGCAGGGAGCAGGTTTGGGCACAGATGCCTTGTCTTGTGACTGAGGAGATGCGTCAGAGGCTTGAGCTGCCACTTCAGCTTGAGGAGCTGCACACGGCTCCTAGGGCCCTCCCCCGTGGTAGCTGTCTAGGTGAGAGGATGGGTTGACTCCCAGTTTTTTCTTGGAGTACTGGGACCTGCTTGGCCCAGATCTCTGTAGTGCTTTTCAGTACATTTTACACGCAGGAGTGATGCCTGACAGCATGAGTGAGGGCCTGATCTATCTCATTCCCAAGGAGGGTGGCTTCTTGGATGAAATTCGACAGTGGCACCCCATCACCATCCTCAACTCAGCCTACAAAATTCTTGCCAAGGCTCCGAGTTTGAGGATTTTGCCACTCCTAGAGAGCCTTATACATGGGACCCAGAGAGGTTTTGTCAAAGAACGCAGTATCCTTGACAACATCTTTACTTTTTGGGAGGCTTCTGCCCTGGCACGGCTCCGAGGTGAGGACCTCGTGATTCTTCTTCTCGGTTTTGAGAAGGCATACGACAGAGTTGACTGGGACTTTCTAGAGGGCACTCTACGCAGGATGGGCTTCTCAGATGCTTGGATCAGAGGGGTGTCAGCCTTGTACAGACAGGCTTATAGTCAGGTACTTTTGGCAGGAGGTAGAGGTGATCGCTTCATGCTTACACGCTCGGTCAGACAGGGCTGTCCTCTTGCCCCCTTTTGTTCTATGCGGAGGCGATGAGCAGGTTTTTGGTGTTGCAGCGGGTTGGTCTACAGGGCTTAGCACTCCCTATTCGGGGAGAGGAGCTACTGGACGCTGAGTTTGCCGATGACTCAGCCTTGTACTAGATGGCCAGGAGGCCAACCTTCATAGGTGTGAGCAGGCTCTGGAGATTTTCTGTTGTGCATCGGGCGCAGTGATCAACTGGAGAAAGACAGTGGCTTTCTCGGTTGGTAGTGCTCTTGTGTCAGATTGGATGCCAGGAGAGGGTTTTAGGTGGATTTCCCCAGGGACTGCAGTTCGGTACTTGGGCTGTCAGGTTGGTTTGGACTTGTCTCTCGAGCAGCAGATTGCTCCCCTTCTCCTGTCTATCAGGAGAAAGTTGCTACATTGGAGCACGACTTTCTTTGGCTGGCAGAGTAGTAGTTGCCAACCACGTGTTGTTGGCGACTATGTGGTACATCACTTCCTGCTGGATCTTCTCGGGTTCTTGTATCAGCCAGGTAGAGAGGCTGATCAGGAACTTCCTTTGGTCAGGACGTGACACTCAGATAGCCCGAGCCAAGGTGGCTTGGCAGGTCATCACTCTTCCCTTACTTGGGATCATTGATCGAGCACAGCAAAGCAGAGCCCTTCTTGGGAAGTTCATCATCAGAGGACTTCTTCCAGGTGAGGAGCCCTGGAAGGAGTTCTTGCTACAGAGGCTCCGTGCTAGGGTGCCTCACGCAGGAGGCCCTTGGCAACCTTTGACTAGATGGATATTTACAGAGATGCGCCGAGTTGGTTTGAGCAGGAGATTGGAGGGCCGCTTCGCTGTGAGTTTGCTTCGATCTTGGGAGCTCTTGCGGCGTGGCTTGGAGCAGAGACAGCCTACGTGCACGGAGGAGCGCCTACGGCAGCCCCTCGTCTGGAACCCCATGGTTAGCACTTAGAGAGGCCACTTGGTTGGTAGTCGGCCTCATGTTTCCTGGGGTCCCATGGCAGCAGGTCCAGCGCGCTCTTTAGGTGATTGGCTAGAGTTCATAGGTTTGTCAGAGGAGATGCAGGGTCTCCAGCTACAGGGCATGAGAGGGGTGCAGAGCATTTGTCAGGACATCTCAGAGTCAATTCCAGCAGAGTGGCTCACGTCTCTCGAGCCAGTAGCACTCCGGTGGATGGGAGCCTTCACATGACTGGAGGTTCTCATCTCAGTCAGGGCTTGCTCAAAGACTGTCCCAGTCCTTTTCTTCGAGCTTCAGGGTGGGGGACACCTACAGCGAGTTACAGTAGAGGCCCCGCAAGATGCCGCAGGTAGCAGAGTGTTGTTTTCAGAGGATCCGAGTAGTGGGCATCTATGGGAGGACTTGTGTCATAGACCCTGAGCCAGCAGCTCTTGAGACTGGACACTGGAGGCTGTGGGCTTGAGAGTGCTGTCCACTGGCACGAGTACAGTGGGATCCTGGTGAGTGGCTATAGAGGGACCCCTTCTCTTCTGCAGACCACCCAGGAGTCCCTTTCTTTCAGTACACTGTTCGACTGGGACGTCATATACTAGTAGCACAGAGAGAGGCCCCCCCTGCTGCAGCACCTCATTGGCAGGAGGAGGGTCTCACAGTTGAGTTCTTGGCAGCCTTTTGGGAGAGGTTGTGGAACTCTAGACAGCTGAGGTGAGTCACCTTGTTTCAGTGGCTGGTCGCACACAGAGCTACAGCAGTTGGGAGCTGGCTAGTGCATAGTGGTCTCTCAGCCGCATGTGCAACTTGTGACCATTTGGTGGAGAGCCAGCGTCACTGTCTTGGGACCGTCCCTCGGCCCAGCAGGTGTGGCTACGAGTTCTTCGACTGATGCCTGCTCTCTCCACGGCTCGACAGTACACTTGGGGAGCAGTGGCTTGGTCCACCCTCACGGGCCTGGCACTTCAGTTTGAGCTATCTTCCACTAGCAGGATGATAGTGATGCAGGAGGGGCGACCTACACTCCAGCCTGTTGCAGAGCTTACTCCACAGGAGTGGTGCAGTGAGAGAGAGGAGTGTTGGGAGCTCATGAGTGGCCTGACACTCTGGTTCATCTGGCGGGCCCGTTGCTTCCGCATCTTTGAGGCTCGCCCTGTGCCACCAGCAGAGACTGTTCGCGATTTTTGGCTAGAGCTGATCCATACTCTCAGAGGACAGCTTGAGGGACTCCAGGGCAGCTTCGACCGCATGCGGGAGCGCCGAGAGGCTTTCCTTCGACTCTGGCGTCCTGGGCCTTTTAACACCATGGTCCAGGGTGTACTCCGATGGCATTACTGACCACCTGTGTGGCTCTTCCCTCCCCCCTTTTCTTGATTTAGCCCCATTGTACATATACTGGTTTTTTCATTGGGAGAGTCTCCCATCATGGTTGTTGTAGCCCTCTCTTGAAGAGGTGGTTGTAGCCCTATGGGCAGTTTCAGTAACTAATAGAAGGATCTTTTTCTCGGAAAAAAAAAGTTTTCTAAACATAGTCAGGAATGGGATGCATCTTGTAGTGCCAAGGCATTCCCAAGATGACATGGCACCCTTCAAGTGAAGCTAATAAGAAAGACTCTTTATCTTTTTAGTTGTCGACCTTTAAATTAAACTTCCCTATGATTGGAGTAGAGCTGGAGTTCTGCCCTTTGAAAGCAGATTGTGCTTGAATAGAAACTCCAAAACGGTTGGGTTGTAAATTCAGGTCATCAGCTAGCTTTGTAGAGATGAAATTGTCTGTACTGCCAGGATCAAACAAAATAAGAGCCCGTTGGTTGTTGATACTACCCCATGCTTCGACAAGAGCTCTTTCTTTTCCATCTTTGGTTGTATTTCCTTATACATTTGGGACTGCATTAGAAAAGGGTTGTTGCGGGGTTTTATTAGGGCAATCACCCTTCATATGTCCAATTTGTCCACACTTGGAGCATCTTCCTTCGCTGATGTAGGTTCTCAATTCAACAGGACAGAGATATTTCCCTTTCTTGGGCTGATTTGGCTTTGCTTCTGCATCGGAGGCGGTTCTTTTCTTCTTTTGAGAAGAAGAAGAAGTAGAGGGAGGCTGCTCATGGAGAGCCTTCTGCTTGGCATGATAGGTGCTTTGCTCCATCTTCCTAGGAGTACCCTTGTCATGTATTCCATCAGCTATGCGAGCTGATTCCATAAGTATCTGCAAGTTACCTCGAGGGTAAAGCTTCATAGCCTTTTGCAAGGCTTCATGCAATCCTGCTTCAAACTTCCGCATCCTCTCCGAATCTTCAATCTTCTTAAATGGAGTGACTTTCAAGAGAATGTCCCAAAACCTATCCACATAGCATGGAACAGTTTCATTCTGTGACTGTTAGAGTCAATCCCATTCTTTCTTTACCTCTTCCTCATAGTGTGGAGGAAGGAACTATGCGTAGAACTCCTTGAAAACAGTCCAATCTTGGGGTTTGCGATCTTCTAAGATCAGGGTCAACCACCAACTGCTAGCGGTACCTTTCAGGTACATGCTGACATGGCGAAGCTTTGATTTTTCTTTAAAGTTCCCTTCTGCAAATGCAACTTCAAATTGGCGGATGAAAGCCAAAGCTTTGTCATTATCACACCGTCCATTGTAGGTGTCGAATTTTACATCTTTGTCTCCTAACCTGAATGTTTTGTGCCTGTGGTGCTTCCTCTTATGGTGCTCCTTCTTTCTATGCTTAGACTCCTTGTGGACAGGAGTCCTTTCCCTTGAATGCACTTCTTGCTGCGACGGATCGTCAAGAAACATGTCTTCTGGAGCGACATGTCATCCAGATCCTTCATGAAAGGAAACTAAGGAGAGTTGGGAGCATCCCGCTCTTGAACCTTTGGATTAAACCGCACATGACATTCTGGAGGTTTCCTCTGCCTCTCGTGCATGTGGGAGGTTCCAATTAAAGGATCTTTCTCTGGTTCTTGCGTCTTTGGGTTCTGCGGGATTTCTCCCGACCCCATCGGCACTTTCTCCTTCCCTTTCTCAAGGTATGGAGAATCTATTGGACTTCTCGATGGGAGAGAGCTTTTTGCAACTCTGCCACCTGCTGTTGAAGGAGAGAGAATTCTATCTCGCCTCCTTCCATTTCTGCAATCTGCCAAGAGTCGTCAATCCCTTAAGAAAGAGAGAGATGACCTTGCTCTGATACCACTGTCACAAAAATACGGAAGCGTAAACTGACTTTTAATTGTACTTCAAATACTCAAGAGAATTAGATAGAGAGAGAGAAAGCTTGACACTTCATTGGGGACCAGAAGATGGGCCGGTCCCCCCCCATAAAGAGATTATCTTTATTACTAAGGGAGAATCTTTACAAGCACAGGAACGGAGCAATAGCCCGTCCTCTATTCTTTCTTTTCTGCTTCTGACTGAGAGAGTGGGAAAGTTACTCTCTGAATACTGAGAGGATTTTCCCTTTACTATGAGATTTTGAGAAGCTCTAAAAAACGAGAGTATCTTCCACAAAACTCAACGGAAGCTCTCGAAAATGAGAGTCTGCTTTCCGCTAACTGTGTCCCTTTATGCATAATCATTCCTGCAACAAAAACAAGGGAGAAACAAGTAAAATGCACGCACACATGCTTGCTGTAATTTTCTGCACATAACTTGAAAATGTTACCTAAGCACCTTCCAAAGCCGAAATAGAGACCTTTTTTGCGATGGAATCGCACCAAACTTTGTGTATGCGTAGTGTAGGTAGAGAAGAACTAGATTCTATGTGTATTTTGCTGAAATTCACCCTAAAAGAGATGATTAGGGGTTGAAAACAGAGAATTTACAGCCACCACACTCTACGAAGAGAGTGCCTGCTGCAACTTCTCGCGATGAAACTTCACCAAAAGCTGGCTATGGCTATGAGAACCCTTGTTCTAAACAATGGGAGCACGAGGCCACCACATATGTCACAAGGGGCTGCTCTCAAGCTGCCATGGAGAGCTCCAATGCGTAGAGCATACTCACAACAGGGGGGGTAGGAGCACTGCCAACACTGAGAAGTGGGGGAGGGGGGACCTCTTATCAAGCCAGCAAGAAGAGAGGGCGCTAGGAAGAGAGAGGGTGAGAGTGAGAGTGAGGGTTAGTTTGCATTAGCAAGTGTGCCACTTGGCACACTTACTTAATAACTTAAAAACCCTTCAACTTTCACTTTTAAAAGTTCACAAACTATTAATGAAATGTGCAAATTGAACCACAACTGCACACATAGATGCAACCAATGAAAATGTTAGCCGCTCCCCGGTGCAATGCCATCCCAGCACTGCTCTGGCGTTACCTATTCGCACTTGTCCGGCCATTTAGTCCAACACAGATCATTTAAAATAATTTAAATGACTTATTCTAAGGTCGTAAAAATAATTCAGGCCTTAGGGTTACTATTGTTCTAAGAACCCCATCTCATTCTTGTGCTTGCACTGACACGCGTAATTGTCTGAGCCTGAAATCTGAGACTACTATTTGCCCCTTTATTGAAGACCCGATTTCCCAATCACTAGGGCTTCAGGGTGTTTTCTGCTAGGGTCTCCCTGAGGTGCTCTGGCCCAAACTTGGGCGCACATGGGGCCCTAGAACTGCTGGATCTATTCTAATGTGCACAACTAATTAGATAATTCTTTTCTCGTAAATAAATTAATTATTTACAAAGTCTGACATAGTTACAACAATCGTCTCGGGCATGTCATGTAATGTGAAAATCTGGGCCACAAACAGTCTCGCTAAGTGATCCGGCTTGATTGTTTTCTTTACTGGAATGAAATAAGCTTGCTTGCTAAATTTGTGAATAACAATCCAGATACCATTGTGACCACTCTGTGTTCTCGGGAGATCAAAATGAAATTCATTGCAATACTTTCCCAGGGGCGGGTCGGTATGGGTAAAGGCTATAATAATCCATGTGCTTTATGCCTGTCAAACTTGACCTTCTGGCATACCAAGCACTGCGCACAAACTCGTCCACATCCTTCTTGAGTCTCGGCCAAAAGAAGTATCTCTCTACCCCTTTCAAGGTGGTAGCAATGCTGCGGTGGTGGACAGTGGCATTCGGTCATAACCTTTTCCCTCAACTGCTGTGTAACGCACAACATGGTTTTCCTCATCAAGTAGCCATCCCGAATGGAATATCCCGCTACTATCTTCCCATTCCGTATCCGAGTGAAAATATCTGCAAAATCTGTATCTGTGGCATACTGCTCGACCATATCCTCGAAGCTCTTATGATGTATCGCGGAAATAGCCAGAACCAACGGTTTTCGGGACAAAGCATCTGCCACCAAATTCTAATGTCCTTGCACATGGACAATGTGAAATTGAAACTGTGACAAGATGTTCGCCCACCGCATCTGCTTTTCTGATAGCTGCTTCTGTGACAAGAAGTAGCGTAAACTCTGACGGTCTGTGAAGGTAGTAAAATCCGCTCCGAGTAGGTAATGTCGCCACTGAGTAAGAGCGTGGATAACCGCCAAAAGCTCTTTCTCATAAATATGTGCTGTCAATTCCGGCCTTGAGAACAATCAGCTCTCGTAGGCAATGACATGGCCTTCTTGCATTAAGACCACACCTAGACTACAACCACAAGCATCACAATAAACTTCAAATGACTTCTGCAAATCCGGCAAAGTCAAAACTGGTCCTGTAGTCAAAACAGAAGCCATAAACTGACTTAGCAGACATTGATTGTGTCACGATTGTGACTATGTTAACAGCAATACATCTACTCCTAGTTGCAGATACGCGAAGTGCCATGCCAAGGATGACCCCTACGCTTGGATGGTCACACCCCTTCAGGCAAGAGACGTGCCTCTTCGCCAAAAGCCACACTCCTTCGACGAATGGTCACACCCTTCGCTCTACGGGTGCGACTCTTCGCCCAATGGTTGCAGCTCTTCGCCGAAAGGATGTGTCTTTACGTATAAAGTCATGTCTCTTCATCAGGAGACCTGTCTTTTCATTTATGTCTCTTCGTCTCCTATATAAGGAACCCCTGTATCACACATTCAATCAATAAACGCAAAGTCTTCTAAGTCTTGTTTCTGAGTTCAGTTCAAGTTTCTTAAGTCTTAATCATGAGTTTAAGTACTTAATTAAGGATTAGTACCTAGAATCCTTACAATGCTATTAGAGCAAAAAAAATTTCTCCGGCCTTTGGACTTGGCGTCTACTTAGCCTCGTCGTTGCCGACCTTACCCGTGACACTCACCTCGTGTCTTGTATGGCCATAGAGGAAAGATGGTGTACTTCTACTATCAGTACGAGGTAACATTAATTTTTCTATTCCAATTACATAAATAAAGACAGATACACAGGTGTGTGTGGTGTCCCCAGTGACTGTCCGGAAACTTCCTACGGGAGGCCTCTTCGCGTGCTTCTTCACCAGATTGAGAGCCTGAATCTTGGTGCCTTTTCACCTCGAGCGGACACTCCCTTGTGAAGAGTTGCATCTATTTGCCCCTTCAATACTTTGCACAACGCTTCAATTTGCTGAAATCGCTGGCTGCTGAAAACGTCACAAATCGGCTGAAATTTTTGAAATGCTTTGGTGAAATTCTGAAACGCTGGGCTGTGTGAAGCGTTGGAATAAACTTACGCGTGGGTTTTCAAATTAGATCGCTGACTGTGCTTTAATCACCTAGCATACATAGCCTTTTATAATAAAAAATTGCCATGTCATCAACTTATGCCACGTTAGCATAAGGCATAAAACAATAAACCTCTTCGCTGGCTGACCTGCCCCAAAACATTTCGCTGGCTGCTGGCTGCCCCTTCGTAAAAAAAAAAAAAAACTATTCGCTGGTAACTCTTTGCGAGATGAAGTTTACGCTATTAAGCCAGTAGTGCTACATTAAAATACCCCAAAAAATTTCAGCCCCAAAGTGGCCGGCCAACATTGACTGACCTGCCCTAAATTTTTAAAGCCCATGTGAACACACTCAATCACTTAGAAGGCCCCAAAATTATTACGTGCCTCTAGGTGCTCTAGGTGCTCCTCTTCGTGCTCACAGTTGCATGGACGCCGAGGCCAATGAGTTCTGCGTGTCAGTGCCATACTTGAGCTACATTGACTTACTCCCAGAAGAGTCTCTTCCGAAAACCTGTTCCCATAACCTGTTCTTGACCTAGAACTTGCACCTGTTCGAGTTCCTTTTGAGGCGTAACCATGCCGAATTCTCAGGATGGAAGTGGTCAATCTGACGACGCCCTTACTCTTATCAAGGAGCAGATGGCCACACTTTCCATAAGCCTCGCATCACTTCATACTTGCTTGGATGAGATGCAGACGCAAAACACTTCTCGAAGTCGTCCTGCTATTTCTTGGACAACTAATGCAGCATCTTCAACACCTTCTTCCGAAGCTTCAGTGGACGAACCAAACGAACCAGATCCAACTGAAGAGGTAGACAATCATGAACTTCAATTACTTTATAAAATCTTTAATGCTGCACAGAAGAAGAAGCTTGATGTTAAACTGCCGGAACCATACACTGGTCGCCGCGACAAGCGCTTGCTGGACCAATGGCTATTCAAAATGGAGGTCTACTTGTCGAACACATACTTGGTCGAGAGTAAAAAAGTTGCACTTGCTAGTTCTTTGCTCAAGGACATTTCTTTGGTGGCAACGACGGGTTGCTGATGGTAAACACACACCTTATTGGGATAAATTCAGGTGTGCTATTCACAAGGCCTTCGAACCTGCCAATGCGGATTTTCATGCGCGGTCCTCTCTTCGCCGCCTGAGCCAGACAGGTTCCTTGGCTGCGTACATCACAAAGTTCCAAAGGTTAACTCTCGAGATGGAGACCCTTAGTCCCTCTGATAAACTTCACAGCTTTATCGACGGACTCGAATCCAACCTGAAGGACGATGTGCACAGATACAACCCTACCACCTTGGATGCTGCAATTGCCTATGTGGAGCGTCTTGGCGATAATCGGCGCCCTACACGGAATTTTCTCCCTGGTGACAGATCTTCAAACAACGCTCGTTTTTCACAGCGCGATCGCAGAGTCAGCTATGAGCCAAAGTCAGCAACATCAGTCTCAGTTCAGACAGCAAGCAATGCAACCTTATTCAACTTCAAGGTTCTATTCTCAAGATCGATAATCTCAAAGCAGATCCTCTTTAAATATTCCTCCACTTTGATCGTGGTAAAGGACGTGATTTTTCTCAAGCTCGGCATTCCAATACTCAGCAAGGCTCTTTATCAAATGGATCTTCGACTTCAAAGAAGGAAGGATTATGTATAATTTGCGGTGGTGACCATAGATGGTATCAATGTCCAAAGAAACCAAACCCGTCTAATTCGAAAAGAAATTCCAACGCGGAAATTTTGAACAACTAGATTCTGCTAAGGATAAAGGAAAATCAGTGGTCAATATGATTCGTGTCTCAGAGGATACGACTATTCTTATAAAGCATGCTCAATGCAATTCTTCAGTTTTGGAACCTCTCTCAAAGCAAGTTTTGAGCCTTCTTGGAACACTCAATGGTCGCTCCATCAATGTTTTGGTGGACAGCGGATGTTCTAATAATTTCATTAGCGCTCAGATAGTTCAACAGCTTGGCTTAACAACTCAGAAGACATCTCACTTATATGATGTGGAATTAGCAGATGGATCAATTTTGACTTGTGATCAGACAGTTCGACAGTTGCATTTCGAGATTCAAACTTATGCAGAGCAACTGGATTTTGAAGTCGCCTTTATCTTATTACGACATGATTCTTGGTTAGCATTGGTTATTCCAATATGATCCAGCAATTAGCTTTCGAGGACATGCTATCAATTTGTTCAAAGATGGACGTGAATTGACTTTACACGGGCTTTCTCATGCGGAAAGAGTGATTCAAGCCTCACGTGTACTAGTCACACGACATGATACAGTGGATTATGAAGAGAATATGATTACCAATGCAGATGTAGATATTATTATTGATGAATTTTTGAATAAATTAACTTCTCTTGAATCAATTGTTGAAGACAAAGATGATTTCAAGCAAGAAGTTTTTTCCAAGTGATACTTCGTTCCCAGACAAAGATAAGGAGATAGTTGCAAATTCTGAGTCTGAAGACGACTATGCTTTCTTTGATTCTTTGTTGGATGATGATATGCCAATTGCAAGTCATGAAGTGACAGTTTCTGAAGCTGATTCTGAAGAATTTTGGGATTGTTATTGAAAGATGATTACAGCCTCAAGCCAAAATCCTCTCTAGTGATTACTAAAGTTGAAGTTACCCCATCTAAAGAGTACCTTGAGAAGATTTCCTCTTCCCCAAATATTTCGCAGTTACTGGAAGATTTTGAACGAGAAGTCTTACATCGCATGAAGAATTTTGAAGATCAACCTCTTGTTGCAGTTAACCTGATTATGCCAGATTCCTCTAAAAAGTCTTTGAATAATGCAATGACATGGGATTTAGCAGTCAAAGCAAAAGGTCAACGTAGACAGACGGTTCCAATCCAAAGATTCCTTGTGAAACGGTGGCAGTTCTTTCCAATCTTTTCCTCTTGCGAGTTATTACCACTAGCAGTGTTTTCTCGACGCGCATTAGCGTCTCTTCTTTGCAAAATCATAAAAAATGATTCACCTTGCAAGCATCAATGATGACTTACAAAATCTCAGGAAGATAGGATTCTAGCCATAGCATTTTCTGAACGTTCGAACCCGGTTCACAATAGAGCGAACCCTCTTTGATTCTCAGGGATGTTCTCCCATATGTAATTCTTACCATTTTGAAATGGTTGGCGAATTATACTCTTACGAACATAATAGTTCGAATTTATTCCAACAGCGTGTAAATGCTACTTGACCCTCTCATGGAGAAACATATACCGCAACCAAAGGTTGCTACTGTAATGGTAAAAGCACATAGCGTACTCAATGATCAACGACCATCAGAAAACCTCTTCTCCGCAATGAAACTCAAATTCCTTATACCGAACACATCTCAAATAGAGATTCTTGTGTCGGAATATCCTTGCGTGCAAAAAGGCGCTCAAGAGAGTATAACAAACTCCCGTCCAGTTCCTGAAAAGGAAGTTGGTTCATCTCATTCCGTTTAGCAGAAAAAAATTCGACTAGTAGATGACCCACCTTAGCATAGGTCTACGTTTTCGTGTGTTATCCATGTACCTAAAGGTGTACATAATTCTTAAGCTGTGCTAGAGTTTCAGTAAACCTAGGAGATTACCTTCCCTTCGTAAGATCCTTAGAGCGAAGACGCTCAACCAAATGATTTCTCGACTTGGTTCTAGAGCAAACCTGCTCATCAGAGAAATTGGCATTTCAAATCTCGAATTCCACCGGCACATGCCGTAGCCGGCTCTTGCTCCTTCCCTTATAATGAGAGTGTTCATTCACTTGTGCGAAAAGCACTACCATATCTTCCCTTACCGGGTAAGGGGTGTAGGCTCATAGGGTACTCAAGCTTGATAAAAGCTTTTCTTTTCTTGAAAACTTCGAATGGTTCCTTCATAATGTCCTACCCGCGATAGCAGGTAATCTGTTAGGAAATTATCAAATACTAGATCAATCAGTAACCTTCTGAATGGTTGAGCAAACCAATTCATCGCATAAAGCAATGTTTCAACTTAATTCTACTCTTATAGACACTCGAGAGTGATTGTCCCGGTTAAACACATTTATATACCTCGTGCATAAAAGCAATACGTAGTTCTCGAATCCCTCAAAGATTTAACTTTGATCAAAGACGTGCCCTCCCAACTTAAAGTTCGAGGGTCTTTTGTTCAAAATCTCAGGAGTCAATTTGAATGCCCTTACTCCAAACTTTCTTCGGATAGCCACATATCCGTCGAGGAGAGAGAACAAAAATTTGATATTTTAGTGTTCAATGGTTCACGTCCCAATGCGGGGATTAGATTCTAATGTACACTAAGGTGTACACTTTCAACTTTTATTGCTGACTCTACCATCTGCTGCAAAGTATCTTGCAGATGCGTCTACAAAATTTGGGCAAAAGTCCTTCGTTGAATTTCTTCATCTTTCCTTGCTTAGAGAGGGTCAAGAGTGGAGCTACCTTGGCAAGAGTAAACCACTACTTGCTTTGACTCGCTCGTGTTCCTATTGGGCGAACCGATCCCAATCTTCTTGGATGCCTTCCTCAAAGCGAAGTGCAAAAAAAATTTGTCGAAAAATTCAGTCTTGAATTGAATCCAAGTCTTGTTGTAAGTTCCTTGCAGAGCTTTGGTATACCACCAAGTACTTGCAATCCCCTTGAGGTGTTTGGTCACATGCCTCACCTTCGACGTTTTTCAGAAATTGTCGTTTGCAAAAGCAACTTCAAACTGTCGAATGAAAGTGGTAGCTTTCGGGACATCTTCCCTTTCGTCAAAAGTATCAAACTTGACTGGAGTGTTTTGAGGTCTAAAGACCTTCATATCCTTCACGCGAACAGATTTTATGGTCCAAAATAGCAATTCCCTAAATTTTAGGGGATGCTTCCGTTGGACTCCCACTGGTCATCTGACCATCTATTCCTAATGGGACTGCATCCAAAAATGCAATGTAGCCCATCTGTCGGATACTTTCCTTTGGTAACCCCACCTTAGCATTGTGCCTTTATTGAGTTCACTTTCTAGCATCCACCAACTTGCTAAGTGCGATGGGGGGACCTACATGATCTTGAACTGAGCCTAGACATCCTCTTACTATACGACTTCCAGTGCCGACCAACTTTCCGTCTGCAGATGAAACTACTGTTCACATTGGCCATACAATTTTCGATCATTTGCAACTTCAAAAAGAGGGTCTCAAAAATTAAACAAAAATCATTGGAAAGAAACCAACAACTAAGGTTAGCAGTTGCCACGTCCTCGTGACATAGTTAACAGGTGCCACGTCCTCATGAAAGGGCCTCTGCGTCTAGAAAATTAAAACAAATGCTAGGTGTAGCTGGACCTGAGAAGAGCTACGTGTTGAAACCGGCTGAGACCTATCGCGCGCGAGACCTGCTGCCTTAGCCATACGACCCTGTTACATCGCACGACGTGCTGCAGATGACTGCTGCCCTGCACGACCTGCTGTCTGCCCTGTGCGCACAGCCACACCTGCGCACCTGCAGCACTTCAGACATTGCTGAACGTGGCCTGCAACAGCAGTCACGACTACTACCTAGAGAGAGAGAGAGAGAGAGAGAGAGAGAGAGAGAGAGAGAGAGAGAGAAATGAAATGATATATTAACGTCTTCAAAAGGCCAAAATGACCTATGAGACCATCAGATACAAAGTGGTGAATCTAATACAACGTCTGAAGTACAAGTACAAAAAGTACTGAAAGTAAAAATGAAAACTGAAAATGAGTGTGAAATGTGAAATGTGAAAATGTAGAATAGGCCCTCAATGACAATCTGGGTGTCGTGCTAGAATGCCTCTGATCCTCTGTTGGAGTCTCCGTCGATGGAGTGTGCTCCTGTGTCTCGGTCGTGGTCTTCTCGATCTCCCGAGCTCAGTCGTCCTGTCAATGAGGGTGCCTCTCATATGAATGCGGGTACAACCCTGTGCTGGTGGTTGGTCTCTTGGCTCCCTCGATCCAAAGAAGTCTGTGATCTGTCTCTGCGACTGTCGTGCTCCATGTCTCCTCAACAGACTATCTCTATGTCGGTGTAGCTCAAGTAGATATAAGCCAAGGCATCTCTGATCCTGATACCTCATGACTCTATCTAGGGGTCCAAAACCCTCCCTGAATAAGCAATGGAAGCGCCCTCGTATCTCATAATACACAGTGCAGTGGCATATGTAGTGTAGCTTTGTCTCTGGCTCTCTACCGCATAGTTGACATATCCTAGACTCCGGTGGTATCCCTCTGAATCTACCCGTCTCAGTCTCCAGCTGGTGTGAGGATGTGCGAATCTGACCAATAGCACATCGCAGACCATGAGACAAATGAGTGTCCATGTAGCTCGGACGAGTCACAAACCCATCTCCCGAAAGTTGGAGAAGGTGCTCTTTGTAAAAAGCCATCTTCGTGCCCAACTCCTGCATCGGCTCTACCCATGTCCTCCTGGTGTCCAACTGTATTAGATCCTGCCGAATGAGTCTAGTGATCTGCGTCCGTGTGACTGGCAGGGAGGGTGCATCTAGGGAATACTGAAAAGGAGGCAATCTATCCATGCTGAGACCATGCCTCTGAAACCATGAGGTCATCTGCGCATACCAACATGATGCATCTCCTTGCATCGCTAACTGTCTAGAAGACTCAAGAGCCAATCTAGTATATCTGCCTCTATGTGTATCCCATAGACTGTGCATAAAGGACACTGATCTAGTAAGAGCCTCAATCTCAATAGGAGGGGCGGCTACCTCCGCTCGAATAATCGCATGTGGTACGGAGGCCTTGGCTCTAATCATCCGGGATATCATAAATACCATGGGTCTCTCCATGTTCCTCCAACTATCATGATTCACAAATGGTCCCCAAACTTGGACCCCATAAAGCATAGCTGAAGCAACCAAAGTATCAAAGAGCCATAGCTTTGTTCGTGGTTCTTGAAACTGAACCTGCGAACACATCCTCTCTAGCCCTCCCAATGCCGCATAGGCTCTGGACAGTCTAGTCTCTGCTGCTCTCCTCAGAGTAAACCTCGGTCCCGTGAATACCACCCCCAGATATGTATATTCATTTGTGTACTCCACAGTGTCCTGACCATATACGAGTGTAGGTGCCGATCTATTGACCCACTGTGGTGTGGTGTTAAACACCATAACCTTGGTTTTACCAAGGTTCACAGACAGTCCACTATCCTCTGCAAAGTTGTGCAATGCATCTAACTGTCTCTGCATGCCCTTTGGCGACTCTGATATCAACACAATATCATCAGCATATAATAATAAAGGGATCCATGTCCCTGCTAGCTGAGCGCCTCTGTCACCCTCTCTGTCAATGTAGTCAGAGACCTCATCTACATACATACCAAAAAGTGTAGGGGACAAAGGACACCCCTGCTTCACTCCAATAGTGGAATGAATAATGTCAGAAATCCCGTCAAGAGTGCGTACCTGGCCAGTCACTGAGCCGTATAAAGCCATGATCCCCCATATGATCTCTGTGGGTACTCCCAACTTCAGTAGCATGTGCATCAGTCTGGCCCTCGGCACTGTGTCAAATGCTTTGCGGAAGTCCACAAAGCAACAATACATCCGTCTCCCATGTGCCCGACCCTCCTCAATAATGGCTCTGAGTGTAAGAATATGGTCCAAAGTGGAGAAACCCCTCCTGAATCCAGCTTGTCCTGCTGCTCGTATGCCCTCATTTTCTGCCCATTTACTCAGTTGTTGTTCAAGAATGGATGCATACAACCGTGCCAATGTGTGCCCTATCATAATAGTACGGTAGTTCCCTGGCACAGTGGGGTCCCCTGCCTTGAAGAGAGGTACAATAGTAGATAATCTCCAGGACTTGGGTAGTCCCTCACACATGACACGGTTAAACAACCGCGCAAGAACCTCTGACAGTAAATCTCTAGCATGTATCAAGTGCTCTGCCACCAAACCATCATGATCATATGCTCTCCTAGTCCTCATCCTGTCAATGGCGTTCTTCACCATCTCAGTGGTAAAGAAGGTACTAGTGGCTGGACATGGTTCTAGAGGGTCCGGTAATGGTTCTAGAGGGGGGAGAGAGAGAGAGAGAGAGAGAGAGAGAGAGAGAGAGAGAGGACGAGGAGAAGAAAAACAAGAGATCCTTCTGTTCAAACTATGATATAGTTGCAAACAGAAAAGTGATTTTAGGAACACTGGTCCAAAGATAATTGTTCTTGAACACCAATCCCTATCAATGATTAGATTCTATTGGTGAAACCACTTAATGTCCAAAATCACATCACAGCTAATGAAGTTCAACGCAATCTGATGGGTTAGGGTTTCTGTCTAGATCAAAAAAGTAATTGATTACTGATTCATTAAGTAGGGAAAGCGAACTCACCCCTAGAGAGGTGATCCCAGGCTCCAGTCCAACTTTGAGTCAGGGCAAGACTCCTCCTGGCCCCGATATGACTTAACAGTTTTGCTTTAGTATTAGTGCTCTTGGTTTTGCTGTAACTGTGTTTTTGTCAATTGTTGTATTATCGTTTTCAAAAGATGTTCAAGTTGAAGGTTGCTGTTTGTTTGGACTTAAAAAGGCTTTGAGGCCAGGTGTCATTTCTTTGTTTCTTTTCTATGTTAATGTTTCATTGAATCGTGTGTTTTGTCTGAAGGTCCTCAATCCATTTAGATAATGAGTCGGAATCTGAGCTGCACAATATATGTGGGAAACTTGCCAGGAGATGTGCGAGAGGAAGAAGTTGAAGACTTGTTCCGTAAGGTTTGGTGCCTTCTGATACTTCATCGACCTTAAGGTTTCCGTGCATATTCAGGGTTAATTAGCTTAGTGTTTATATATGGTTTAGGGATAAGGTATGGGTGGTTGTCATAGTGATAAATGCTATTATATAGATTTCTGCTTCAGTATGTGTGCGGTTGGAGCTTATTGACCAAACTCTTTCCAAACTCTATAGTTAAAAGATTGCTTCCTACGTTCTCATGGAAAGAGCTGGGACATGGATTTTTAGTTCACATAAATATTTGGATTATTTGAGAGTGGAGAGGAGCCCAATGGTCAAGCTTTTGTAGGTATGACAAATAAGCTGACACAATGTGCTTGACTATGTTATGATTGTTCATCAATTGAATTTGACTGACTTGTTTGGTTGCAGTATGGACGAATTGTGGATATCGACTTGAAGCTGCCGCCACGGTCTCCAGCTTTTTGCTTTGTAGAGGTAAGTTGTTTACTTTTATGGAAAGTATTTACATACGGAAGAGACAACCATTTATGTGTACACTTACAGTTTGAAGATGCTCGAGATGCTGAGGATGCCGTGAGAGGTCGGGATGGTATTAAGTATGATGGAAGCACCATTCGGGTAAGAAACATTGGTAGACTTTATACTTATGAATGGAAAGAAATTTTCTTAGAAGCAATTAGTTGACTGTTAAGTGATTAGCTCAAAGAAACAAGTGCGGTTTGCTTATGGTTCCATGGAGCTATACCTTGATTTACCCTTTACAATTGAGCTTCAATGATAGCCTCGGGATGGACCACTTCATCTTTTGGTAGGTCATGCAATTGAATAGAAATCTACTGAGTGAACCACATTCTTGACCCAGGTTGAGAAATTTTTGATGTCAAAAAACACAAATCACAAATTCTCTGCACATCCTTGATGTAACCGGCAAGCCATTGGCAAGGCGGTCAAATCATTGCAACAATGACCGATCTGAACCAAAACAGCAAACACTTGAACTTGAAAGAGAGAATTCCACTCCCAGAAGCTTTTAGTGATTGGCAGAAATAGCTAGCCAATTGTGCCATGTCATAGCTTGCAATTTGCAACGCGATTGTGGTGCAAGATGCAGCATGTTTTTTGGGATGTTTGCACAGTCATCTCTCTCTCTCTCACTCCAATGGGACCGTGGGTGTAGCCACGTCATCATTTTGTGACATTCCCCCCCCCCCTCCCCCAAGAGAAGAGTAAGCGTTCTTGGTTACGCGTGCAAAATAGACATTAAGCAATAAACCAGCTCAATAGACACTAACTCCATGGTATTGTAACGAAAGGGCACCATGTGCCAACTAAAAGAACATACTTTTAGGACTTCAATACAACTGAACTAAAAGAGAGCGAATCCACACATGGAGTGACAGAGTTCCACTCTTAGGCGGCACTGGCCCCCATACTCTAGCGCCCCTTTCGGTTTTTGATGGATCCATGGGACTCGTCACTCACTATAGGAGTCTCCATTTGCGATAGGGTCGGTTGCTTTGCCTTAGCCATTCACATCAATTGCGGTGATTATGGCGAATTTAGTTATCACATCCAGATTGCACGAATCTCTAATTGATGTCTTGATGCACTCAATCTCGTCATTACTTTTTTTTTTGTTCAAGAAAAAGATCCTTCCTTTAGCTAAGAAACCTGCCCAATGGGCTACAAAGTGCCCCTACTAGAGAGGGCTACATCAAAATGTGGGGAGACTCTCCCACTGAAAAAACAAGGTATGTACAATGATGGATAAATCAAGATATGGGATGAGGAAACAATCACAGTTGTGGGCAATACTGCCAACTAGGCACGCCATGAGCTATGGTGAAGAAGGGCTGTGGTTGCCATGCCAAAGTCGCAAGAAGGCCTTGCGGCGCTCCTGCATGCAATCGGAGCTGCCCTGAAGGCTTTCAAACTGTCCCTTGAGTGTATGGATCTGCTTCAGCCAGATGTCACGTACCAGACAAACCTCGACCAATGAAAATAGAAAGAAAAAGAATCCCCAGAAAAAGAAAGATGCACGACCCTGATTGACTGCAGAAGAGAGAGCTTACTATCTGAAAGAGAGGAAGTGTTTTGGTTGCGGGGAACAAGGGCACATCTCCGCAAAGTGCCCCAAAAAGGCACAACGAGGATAGACTGAAAATAGGTCAAAGAGTTCTAGAGCAGCGGAAGAACGTGGCAGAAAAGGAAAAATGAAAGCATGACTAATATCGGATTGCATGGGAACCGACCCAAGCCAAATGGATGAAAGTACGGAACTTTGTCGTGCATGGGGCAAAGTGAAAGATCAGGAAGCCCTTATCTTTTTTGATGGAGGAGCCAAGGCCAACTTCATTTCACCTGAATTGGTGGCGCGGCTCAAGATTACGACCGACAGGATGGCGCCACCGGCGGAGGCAGTTCTAGCGGCGCCTGGACGGGATGTAGCCATTCCGCCTATCATTGGCAAACTTCGTCTGCATTGTCAGGGGTATTTAGGGCACAATTGACTTTTACATCATGCCTTTGGAAGGGTGTGACGTCCTCCTAGGAATCCCTTAGTACCATAGGAACAAGACTGTGGTTTGACTATGGGGCTAAGAAAGCGACCTTGGAAAATGAGAAAGGCAGGAAAATTGTACTTGATGTAAAATTGAAGGGCGAGTCCGTCCCTAATGTATCGGCTTCGGCCATTTCAAAATTAATGAAATCCAGTCTCTTTGTTTACTTGATCTATTTGAAAGAATTGAATGATAAACAACTAACGAACATGTTTGATTTGGACAAAGAACGGCTAGAATTTTTGCACACATGTTGATTGTTTCTCAGAAGGCCTGCCAGGCGAGTTACCCCCATCTCGTCGTGAGGACCATACTATAGATCTGATTCCTGGAACCACACCACTGAACCGGCCATCTTACCGTGTTAGTCGAGCCCAGAATGAAGAAATCATGAACCAAGTGGAAGACCTTCTTGAAAAGGTTTTATTGGTACTAGAGAAAGACGGATCTTGGAGGATGTGCATTGACTATAGAGATCTCAATAAAATCTATCAAATTTTTGCAGCAGCATGGTTATCTGATGACTTTGAAGCAGATGTGATGACAGAATGGCACCAGCTTAATGCTGCCACTTGCAAGAATCTGGATGACTACAATCGGAAGTTTTGGAAAGCTCTACTTCCAGTAACTTCCTATAGGTTTGTGCCATTGACAGAACAGATTTTAGCACACAAAGAAAGGAAAGTGAAAGGCAAGGTTGCTAGGCGTTACTTGGTAAAGTTCAAAAACTATCCACCAATGGATGCTAAGTGGATGGAAGAAGGTGAACTTGCAGAATCACCAACTGTGACTCAAAGCAATGGCACAGTGCGAAACTACCACTATGTCATTGGGACAGGGTTCACATGCAGGCAATACATGTGTCGACGAGGTGTTGAATACACGAGGGTTGACAATGAGCATGTATGTGTCGTACATGTGTCGATAGGTGTTGAATACATCAGTGTTGACTATGAGCATGTACGACATAGATGCAAACGAGGACGTTTGAGATTTCAAGAGGGGGGTATGTCACCAGCGTGTGACTACTATCTATCCTTTTTGTTGATTTCTTTCTTATTATCTATTTACTTTCACTTTTTGGAAACACCCCTCGGGAAATCTAACTGCCCTGCATTGCATAGATGGTGTGGAACTGTCCAGAGGGAGTCCAGTCGTGAGGGCAAGAGAGAACTAAAGTTGGACAAGGACTATGGTTAGCCAAGTGGGGTCATTGACTAGCCAAAGTGGAATCCTTTGCTACAGAGGCTACATTTCAGTTCTGGGTGTGGCTGCAGTGTACAAAGGGGGTCAGATGACCTAGAAAGATACAATGGCAGCATCTCCTAAAATTTAGGGAACTGCTATTTTGGGACTTGAAAATGTGTTACCTCCGGAATGACAAGGAGAACATTTTCTTACTCTGCCGTGAAGTCAACTGGGCGACCGGTTGGGAGATTTTTAGGCGGCAACCCCGAAACGGGAAAATGCTTGTAAATGTGCCAAGTGGCACCTTTTGGTGCACTTTCCTCATGCAACAAGAAGTGGCGCTGAATTTTAAGCTGGGAGAGGCTCATTTTCAGTTGTCACAGGTTAAGAGCTATGGAGTGCTTGCTTTCCCTCCTATGTACAGTGCGGTGCCAGGAGTGATGCCCTGCACGCTACGCATTGCCCTCTCTCTCCCCTATGGCAGTATGCTATGCCCCACTAGTGGGCTTTTCAATTGACCAATGTACAGTTGTGTGGGTTCATGCGCGATTGCCGAGGCAAGAGCCTCTTGCACAGGTACTGGATTAGCTAGTGGCTAATCCCCCGCAGGTACAGGTGAATTCGGAGAGGTTTCACACTTGAAATCTCGTCCGATTCAAAGGGCAAGTAGCCCTACAGGTGCGGGAGCTCGAGGACTTGCTAGGGATGCGACCGGCACGTGAAACGGAGCCCGAAACAGTAAATTACAGCCTGCTGTGTATTTTTGCAGGTTTAGGGTTTTGGCCTTAAACGGTCCCTAATACTCCCAGGAGGTTCGGGGACGTGAGGGGACCGTTGTACAGGTGATCTGGCGCATTTTCGGGGCTGAAAACAGAGAATTCAGCGTGCTGCAGTCTCGCCAGGTTTTGCAAAGTACCCGTATGCGTTGGGAAAGTCAGTCAATGCGTGGGAATATTGATTGTGAAGGGTCCTAGTACAGTTATGCTGCTGAAATCGGGCCGGAACAGTTGAAATTCAGCCAAGTGTGTGCGGGGCAGCTTGTAGGGAACCACAACGTTTATTCCCTCTGTTGAACAATAAAGAATACCGAAAGGGGCGCCTAAGTTAGGGGCCAATCTAGTGTCGGTCTACTCATACAGGTGCAATGTAGCAGCCTGTATCCCTTTCCCCTTTGTTGTGTCTTGAAAGTACAAGTAAAGTGGACGACAAATTAAATGGGTGAAAGCAAATAAGGTTTAAGTTTAAAGTCTACCGCCCTTTTTTGAAAGTACAGGCCAGTTTCACTACCCGCACACAGCTGGGCAATCTGAGATCGCAAATTCAGTCGTTCTGGATTTATTGAAGTCTTACATCTCTGATCAGAAGACTCAACGGGAAATTTTTTTGCCCTTACTGGAATTTGCCTACAATAACATGGTTCACTCTTTGACGGGGAAGGCGCCATTTGAGATAATTGAAGGTGCTCAGAAGGTTCCACTCTTTCTAAGCACTAAACACAAGGTATCTGAAGCCGACCAGTACACGAGGGACTTGGACATTGCTTTTGCCAAGGTCCGCGAGGCTTTCGAGAAGTACTATACACTCTTTCTAAGCACTAAACACAAGGTATCTGAAGGCGCCATTTGAGATAATTGAAGGTGCTCAGAAGGTTCCACTCTTACTAAACACTCTTTCTAAGCACTAAACACAAGGTATCTGAAGGCGCCATTTGAGATAATTGAAGGTGCTCAGAAGGTTCCACTCTTTCTAAGCACTAAACACAAGGTATCTGAAGCCGACCAGTACACGAGGGACTTGGACATTGCTTTTGCCAAGGTCCGCGAGGCTTTCGAGAAGGTTCCACTCTTTCTAAGCACTAAACACAAGGTATCTGAAGCCGACCAGTACACGAGGGACTTGGACATTGCTTTTGCCAAGGTCCGCGAGGCTTTCGAGAAGGTTCCACTCTTTCTAAGCACTAAACACAAGGTATCTGAAGCCGACCAGTACACGAGGGACTTGGACATTGCTTTTGCCAAGGTCCGCGAGGCTTTCAAGAAGTCTCAAGAACGACATAAGAAGGTAGCAGATCGACATCGACGAGACTTGAAACTAAAGGAAGACGATTGGGTGCTCTTATGTTTTGAGAAGGCACGCCTAAGGAAACGAAAAGGAAAGGAGCGGCTTTTTCCAAAGCTTAGCATGAGGTATTATGGCCCTTTCCAGATTAAAGAAAAGATAAATGATGTCTCCTTTTGACTCAAGCTGCTCGATACTTGGAAGATTCACAATGCATTCCATGGGATTCTCTTGAAACCGTTTAAAGGTGAGGTGCCCAGTTGATGGGGAGCCTGATGAGAAACTCGAAGTGGAAGAGAGCGAGGATATACTCATCCCTGAACAGATTTTGGCAAACAAGGAAGAAAGATGAAAGGTAAAGTGTTTCGGCGGTTCTTGGTTAAATTCAATCATTCAGGAACTATCCAACATTAGGTGCGAAGTGGATAGAGGAGGACCTACCAGATACTCCTCAGATTTTGGAACTTTACCTTGAAGCATTCGGTTTAGCTACGTCTACTCTAATAGATCTCGCAGATTGGCAAGGTTGAATCTGGTGCAGAGGGATTGCATAAGAGGGGAGTCACTCCGCTCCTTTTTCACAGATTACCTGGATTGAATAGAGTCACTGATGTCCCCTTTGGGTTTCAGGGATACTGTTGGGCTGACAATATTCTGGTGTATGATTTTATGAAACGGATTTCCCAAAATTAAATATGAATGATTTGTACTCTCTTATATGACTTGTTTGAGTGCAGGAATTGAAAGAGGAAATGACTGCAAAATTTCGGTCTCATAAATCTCTATAGACATGATCGCAATAAGGATTAGTTAATCTGGCATCAGTGAGGTCCGGGATGGATCTAGATGCGGTTACTAAATATGTTGCTGGGAGTCACGGTCAGAGATGTGGAATTAATTTTTCTCTGATTGAATTGTCATGTGATGTCATGTGCAGCGATGTGACTGGCGTCTTCGTACAAGTGCTAGATGTGTCGTGTCTAGTGCGTCGGTACTTAGAGTCAGTGTCTGCTAAAATGGTGCCTCTGTCTGTTTTGCAGGCGTAATCGAGGGCGATTACAATTTTTCCAAGAGGGGGGTACGTTACAAAGTGGTGATGTGGCAGGCTGATGACATGGCGTGCTGACATGGCAAACAGGCAGCACGGAGCCGTAAAACGCACTGATGTGGCACTGTACGAACATCGTAAAACGCGCTCACGTGGCACCGTACGGATGCCTGCTTTTTGCGCTGACCTTGCTGACGTGGCAACGTACGGAAATTCCACTTTTTGGTGTTGACTGCTTTTACTGGCAGCTTTGAGTAAAATTGCTTTTAAGTTTACATGCTTTTGGGGCTCTGCTTTTGGCATCCCTTGATACAATAAATAAATCCTCAAGGGTCTCACTTCTCAGAGCATCTGGACGTAGAGTCTAAGAGCGAGCACCCGCAGGAGTTGTACTTTACTCAAAGATTAATATAAAAAGAAATACTGAAAGGGACGCCAATCTTTGAGGCCAATCTCTCTTGGCACGGAACTACGCCGCGGGCCGTGTCGACTCTTGATTTGTGAAGTGTTTTTGAAGGGAATTTCTTTTGTGTCGCGAGACAGAATCTAGACTTGGGGTGTCCAAGTTTGTTACAAATGCTCTTTGAGAAGTGGCCCTGTGGGCACTTTTTAACTTACAAGGGATGCTCAAAAGCATCATATTCAAAAGCATTCACACCCAAAAGCATCTGGTACCAAAAGTTCACACAAACTCTGCTTACTCTGCCAATGCAAAGCATGGAAATCCGTACAGCCTGCCACATCATTAGTGTCAGCACAATTTATGGAAATCAGCCTAGGGTTCAAGCTTTTGATATTATTGGGCTTAGGTCCCACGGCCGGTGCTCATAAGTTCTTTCAAATTGGTAGGGTAAGGTTTTTATGAAAAATCCTAACCCTTTCTATATTATGCCCCTCGGCCACACTTGCTAAGTTCAGTTTAGTGCTTCTTGTCCTCTTGGCCAGCTCTTCCCAATTGGGCACGCCACGTCATCACTTTGTGATAGTCGCCCACCTGGGTCCACGAAGATGTCTAACGAGGGAAGCAAAACTCGTGGCACCGCTCCTCAATACTTATTAGCTCTTGCGGAGCTTGCTGCATTGGATCCTCCATCCAAGGGCTACGTGGGTGATGCTCTTGCATCCGCTGTAAAAAAGCAATGCCCTATTGGAGCCGCTTCTCCTTTTCTCGGGCCGCAGCCAAGCGGGCTGCTGCCTTATCGAGGAAGAAACGACTAAGATCCACAAGGCCAATGGCCGCTCGAGCGGTGTGGCCAAACTTGTCCAAAGCACCACACCCTGCTCTTTAAGCTCTATATCTAGCAGAACGACTCCGTTGTCTATCTCACAAAGTAAGAATCACTGGCACATGATCTGAAAAAGTAGCAATGCGTACTAAACCGCCCATGTCATCACTGGCGTAAAAGCGATCTATCCTGGTAGATTCACCCCTCCTACTCTGCGATCTGACCGAGAGAAAGAGAAGGGTTATTTGAAGGCGCACAAAGCCTGCATGCTTCCATACATCCGAAATCCTCAAACCATTTTAGTAACCACTACCTCTGCCACTGACACGATCATGTCCTTGAAAACATTTTTGTCTGCACCAATATCTAAAAGTTTTCATGCAAAGTTTCTCGGTGATGAATATTTTATTACGCCCTTGCCGAATGCTGGAAATCACTGGAATGTTGACAGTGTAATAGTTTAGGTTCTAGAGCATGTTTCTAGTGAGCCAGAAATATTTCTTGGATAGTTTGTTTGGTTGAGAATACTCAGTTGTACTGAAGGTTGAACTTGCTCATGGAGGCCGTAGTTTCCTTCCATCTGCTGATCGACATGGCAGTAACAGTGGGCGATCTGGCATTCCACGGAGAGCTGAGTTTAGAGGTGCTGGTAGTTATTGTTTCACATGAATCTACTCTCTCATGTTTTGGCAATCTTGACATGCAAGCTCTTTGCAGTGTATGTGTCAAAGCTTCCTTGGAGAGCGTCTTGGCAAGATCTGAAGGTAGTTTTCAAAATTCAAAGCATCTATATAGTTTATTTGTTGTTGTGCTTCACATATTTATGTCTCAATGTAGGATCACATGCGGCAAGCTGGAGATGTTTCATATGCGCAAGTGTTTCATGAAGCAGGAGGTATAGAACCAATCAAGCGTTGGTGCCAAATGTACATCTTGTAGTCATTAACCAGAAAATGCCCAACAAATGTCAAACTAGTAGACAGCGTAACAAGTCTCCTCTGCCCTCATGCGACTCAAAGTGGTAGGAGTGACGTTAGAGGTGGTGCCAAATATACATCGTGTAGTCATTAACCAGAAAAGACCCAGGAAAGGTCAAGCTAGTAGACATAGCATAATAAGTACCTAGTCTCTGCCCTTGTAAGGGTCAAAGTAGCAATTTATGGGCGTTGTTAATGGTTCTCCAGCCAGGCTTAGTGGGCATGTGACACAGTCTGATGAGGCAAATGTGGAGTCAGGCTGTATGTTGATGGAGGCTACCATCTGCTTCATCTTCCAAAACAGTGTAGTATATTTTTCTTGTTCATATATTTTTTTCTGAGAAAACCTCGTCAAAACTTTCATCTGTCCCGACAGTACCCTCTTATTTTGTATGAGGATCAAGGGGCTGGAAGTGTAAACTGTTTCTCACATGTTTTTGTCACTAGTTCCAGTATCTTACAACTTTCGTAAAGTGTAGCTTTTACTGCTCCTTTTGATGGTGTGTTTTACTCTGCTCGTTATAGTCTTCAGAAATTATCCTTACATTTTCAGTATTTTTCCATGCAAGTTCAGGCAAACACGAAAGGTAATGATTACAGTATTTATTATGTTCTCTCTTTATGGAGCACAGTGCATATATTACAGTATTTATTATGTTTTCTCTTTATGGAGCATAGTGCATTTATTACCTGCCTGAATATTGTCTGAAAAGTGGTTTTGCTCCGTGCAACTTTGTACAAACAATATACAATCTTATGTGATCTCGTTTTACCAGTAGGTCCTGTTCTATAAGTACCTCAAGTGATGAAGTTTCTTAGCAAATGTAAATGTTCACACTTTTTTTTGAAATCTCTGTTTCAGGTACAGTCGGTATTGTTGATTACACAAATCTTGAGGACAAGAAATATGCGGTCAGTCATCATTCTGTCATAGCCAAACCTCTGTTTCAAAGTATCAGATGCTTACTGGATATCTCGTGTGCGCTAGATAAGGAAACTTGATGATTCGGAGTTTCGCAACCGTTATTCGCGCTCATATATACGGGTAAGCTTTTTTTCATTCCTGCTTGGAATCTTTTTGGATGGATAGCTCTGGTTGCCAAGTTGCTTAATCCCCACATGTTTACAATCCATCATAAGCCAAACAGAAGCCAAAGGTTTATCATATGGTATGCAAAGTGGCCTGGGCTGTACCATGTTTTAATTAGTCACAGGCTCTTTGTAATGGGCCGGCATAATATGCCAAGCGGAAATCCCTGATACATAATCAAATACTACTGGAACAGTATCAATCACACTTTGAATAACATAGATGACGTGGAAGAGGCTGAGTGTCTTCATAGAGTGCTACCACAAATAAGCACCCTTGGTGGTATTGCTTTTTTATACTAGACAAATACTGTGTATACGGCTGTTGAGTGACACCACTCACCACAATCGGAGTTAGAACTGGCACTCTGGCCACATATTCAAAGGCTATGAGGCCCAAAAGCAGTTAAAAGCTATCTACTGTTACAACTTAAACCCCAAAAGCAACTATGACTAATAATCCACATAAGAGATCTTGATAAAAAACTTGCTCAAGAAAATCTGCCATGTCATCATGTCGTACAGCTAATCACTTGTCCGTACGGTTGCTGGTTTTTGCATTGAAACACACGACAAGATTGCTCTGTACAAGATGCCGGGTCATCAGCTGCAAGTTCTTTCTCTTTTCCTCTGCATCCACTCTCACGCTTACTGAGCATGGTGAGGCCATGCCTTATCACCAAGTTATCACATACCCCCGTCTAAAAGTGTAACTGGCTTGGCACTGACAAGATTGTTATCCCTCACAACACACAAACAGAACAGAAACCTTAATACTTGTAATTCAAAACTCAAAGTAGGCGAGACACGAAGCAGGGGAGTTCCGCTTGCAGATGCATTGGCCCCAACGTTTGGCCCCTTCCATTACTTCTTTTTATATCGATAAGGACAGAGTACAACTGCCAGGGAGTCGCTCTACAATATGTGACCACACACTCAATGTGCACAAGCCTCTCCCAAGGCACAACTTTATAGGTCTTGAAAGCTATGGGGCCCAAAAGCTAGGCACCCCCTAAAGCTCGAGTCTTACCAAGATTAGATGCTTACAAAAAGCTGCTCAATAATAGCTACACAAAAACTGCTATGGCCTGTGAATTGCGGCACAATTTTCGGCACTACGTATGGACAACCACGTCAGCAATCTTTTATGATCATCACTTTAGTGCCACATCATCACTTATGTGACATATCCCCCCTTGAAAGAAGAGTAGCTCAATAGACACTGATCCTATGCTTAAATGCATTTGACCACGTCAAACCATGCACTCGCACAAATATACAAGTCATTGAACAATACACGATCAACATGATGATGGAGATCGCAGTAGACATGGTCGACATGAGACACGTATAAAAGACAAAGAGACCATCATAGAGAGGATGAATATAGAAGGGATAGTAATTACAAGGATGGTGATTGAAGGACTCACGGAGAGCATGATCTCATGGATAGGTACAATGGATATGCTAACTGTGACAACAATGATGAAAGGAGGACCGTATCAAGAGGGATGGACAGATGATGGAAACCGTAGCTCTGCAAGAGGGCATCAATCATAGGAACTTGAGTTGTTCAATGTTTATCAAGGTAGGGATTCATGTGCCATGGATCATGGCTACTTTGTGCAACTTGTCAGCTTCATGAGCAAAAGGAAGGGATTGTGCGTGTTTCGCAGATTGCCACCTGTCGCAAAGATGTGGTGTGCCCAACTAGAAGAGAAAATGGCCGAGTGGACAAGAGAAACTGAACCCAAGAGAACTTTGAAGAAGTTGTGGCCGAGTTTCCTAAAAAGGGGTTAGGATTTAAATTTCCTCACCCAACAACTTAAAGAACTTGTGGAGCATTGGCGGAGGAGCCTAAAACCCTAAAAATTAAAATATTAATCTCTGGACGAGATTTCCATAAATCGCGCTACATGACACATGGCATGGCTGTACAGAATTCCATGATTCGCGCTGTTGTGCTATGTGGTAGGACTGTACGGATTTTTGCAAATTACGTTGCTTGCAGTTTTGGGCAGCTTTCACAAGCTTTTGAGAGCAGTTGCTTTTGGGTTGCACTTCTTTTGAACTATGTGCTTTTGCTCTGCTTTCGGGCATCACTTGTATTGTTTATATGTGTCCCTAGGGTCGCTCTCTTGGAGCATGTGGATGTAGAGTCATAGAGAGAGTTGGACCCTCGGGAGTTGTACTTTGCGAGCATAATAATAAAGAAATCCCGGAAGGGGCGCAAATCTTTGGGGCCAATGCATCTTGGCTCTGAACTCGGCCGTGTTGTGGTCACTCTTCTTCTTCTTCTTCTTCTTCTTCTTTGTCTTCTTCGTTCATTCCATTGTTGGAGTAAAGCAGGGATGCCCACTGTCCCCTACTTTATTTGGTATGTACATCGATGAGGTATCAGATTACATTGATAGAGAGGGTCTCTCTCTCTCTCTCTCTCTCTCTCTCTCTCTCTCTCTCTCTCTCTCTCTCTCTCTCTCTCTCTCTCTCTCGCGTAGCGGGGTAGTTGGCGAGCGAAAACAGGCAGCGAAACAGCAACGCACAGGCCGCGTACAGGTTCAACAGGGCAGCGCCGCAGCTTAGGGGCGCTGCAACTCAAAGCTCGAGAGGGCTGGTGCTGCAGAAAACGGCGGGACAGAGAGCTCAAAGTAGGGTCACACTGCACAATAGGGCGTGCCAAAGGAGCGCGAGGCTGAAGGGGTCTTGCCCTGCGTGCTCCTGCTGAGGCTGAGGCCTACGCGAGCAGTCCTATGCTCAGCAGTCCCACGCGTAGCAAGTCCAGCTGTTCTACGCGTAGCAAGTCCAGCAGTCGGCACCCCCCTTCTTCTACGTGTAGGAAGTCAATATCTCCTACGTTCAAGTTTATTTCATTTTAAGCCTTAAGATAAATTTTAAGTTTAAAGAGATTTTAAGCCTAAGACCATTCTCTTTGCGTTCAAGTTTAAAGAGATTCTTAAGCCTTAAGGTAAACTAGTTAAGTTTGCCATATTCTCAGTCTCTCACCCTAGTACCCTACCCCACCTTGTGGCTTGGGTTCGATGGATCCGTCCACCGAAGGGGAAGGGCCGGGTGTAGATAGCTACACCACCCCCAAAAAAACAACAGCTACATTTAAACGGAGAAACAGAGATACTGTACTATCACCAGGATCCTTACGAGTGGGGAAAACCTCCAGGATACATGATGAACTAATGATGGAGAAGGTCCAGGTGATGCTCAAATCAGAGCTAAACCATATGAGGGATGACATCAGGAAGGAAATGCACGCGAACGCTGAGAGCTACAGGAACTCCATGTATGGAGACATGATGAGAGAACTAAGGAGAGAGATCCGAGGGATACAGAATGAGGAAATTCAGATCGTGAAAATGGAATTACAAAACCTAATCAAGGCCGAAGTAAATGTAACAGAATGCGTTATGCAAAAGAAACTCGATAAGGCAGTAGCAAGTTTTGAAGCATGGAGAACAAATATGGAAAAGCACATGGGGGAAAAAGATGCAATAATCGAGGAGCTGAAAGGAGAACTTGCGGCTTGCAAATCTGCAACTAAGGAGAAGGGAGACGACCAACCTTCGGTGTTGAAGGAGCTCGAGGACATGAAGGATCAGATGAAAGCTCTACGGGAAGGAGATGAACAGAAATCGAAAACGGCATCTTCATGGGCGGAACGTCTTTGTAAGACACAAGAAAAGGTTGATGAAGCAGAGAAATGGATTGAGGATGCGAAGAAAGGGAAGGCCCAGATGCTTGAGACCACACCTACCTCCACCATTATTAATATGACCATTGAGGAAGAGCAAAAAAGGAAGAATCGGGCTCTGCATGTGCGGGTCACAAGAGTCAAAGACAAAGAGAATGTAGATGAAGAAGTGAGGGAACTGCTACAACACATGGGCATCACAGAGCCTACTCACACAAGTGCATGGAGAGTGGGCAAGAAAGGAATCGATGAGAAGGGAAACGTAAAGGATAGGGCACTTATTCTCCGCTTCCCGAATATAGAAATAAGGAAAGAATTTCTAAAGAAGAGACCAACTCTTAAGAAAACCGGTATTTTCTTGGGAGATGACCTTACATTGGCACAAGTGGCACACATGCAAGAGTTGATGCCAGAGATCAGGGCAGCAAGAGAAAAGGGGAAAATCGCCTTTTATAGAGGAGGGAAAGTAGTGGTCTTGGAAAAGCGCTCATCATGACGGTGCGAGACCTATGGGGCGACGCTCCGGATAGCGGCGTGGAATTGTAATGGATCATATAGGCTAGATGTAGGTGCCTTTGAAGACAGCTTTAGGGATAGAGACATAGTTTTCTACTCAGAGACACACCAGATACCGGGACAGCTTATGCCACATGTGAAGGGGTATTTATGGGAAACAACTGGTCGACCAAACAAGAGATCTCTATGAGGTAGCCGGGGTTCAGGAGTAGCAGCAGTCTTATTTAAAGAGGAGCTGAAACCACTACTACAGATTATCAGGAAAGATGAACAAGCAAGGTATATGTGGGTGAGAATGAGAGCCGAGACAGGTAGATTTCTATATATCGCTATATGCTACTTCCCTCCAAGTACATCAGTCTACTCCTCACCTAAAGGACAGTCCCCTTTCTCCATATTGAATAATGACATATGGGAGTTCTCTAGAGATGGAGACATCGTTCTCTTAGGAGACTTTAATGCCAGAACGGCCAACTCTCAAGCAGTATTCTATGATACTTCTGAGGAAATGCTAAGAGAAGTGGATTTATCACAGGAGGGGCTTACAAGAAACTTACAGGATAAAGAACACACTGAATATGGGAGACATCTCATGGAGATGGCAACTACACATGGTTTGGCCATACTTAATGGTCTAGAGAATTTCCCTTTATTTGGGGGATTCACATGCTTCCCGTACAGGCATGGGGCCAGTACAATAGATTATGTCATGACTTCACCAAGCTTTATTTCTAGTATCGAGGACTTTAAGGTGGGACCCAAACCGGTTGGGATTGCAGTGGATCATGCTCTCTTGACCTTATCAATCTCCTTCCAATACAATGCCTCTCAAGTACAAAGGAAGAAGACACACACAAGTTATACTTTCACGCCATAGACTGATTCAATCTATGTGGAAAAGATCTATAATAGGATGTGGGCAGCCGAGCTAGTATATATTGTAGAGGAGATTACTTCTCAGCTAACAGAGATACTACATGGAGTAGCACAAGAGGCATACCCACATACTCCGCCTGATCAGAAGAGAGGATCTGGGAACATGCCTCAAAACAGTTGGTACGACGAGGAATGCACAGAGACGAGAACCCAGGTCCAGAAAGAGCTTACACTTGGGATCATCACATATAAGCAGTCTCGGATTGCTCTTCGGCGTATAGTACGTCGCAAGAAAAGGGCATTTTTAGCCAAATTGGAGAAGGATTTATATCAGCTCTTCTTGAGTCAGGACTCACATGAGGCCTGGCGTTTATTTCACGAGCACTCATCGCCTCCGACAATTACTTCTCCTGAGATTTGGGGTCAATATGTAACATCATTATATATGGTATCTGGACAGCCTCCATTACCAGATCCGCCAGAGCCATGCCCTGCTACTAGTACTTTCTTTACTACGGAAATGGTGAAAAAAGCCATTGACAAGATGAAGACAAGAAGAGCATATGATCATGAGGGTTTAGTAGCAGAACATCTGATCCATGCAAGGGATCTACTTTCAGAAGTCCTTGCTCGTCTGTTTAATCGGGTCATGTGTGAAGGATTACCTTGAATCTTGGAAATTATCTACTATCGTACCTATTTTCAAGTCAGGGGATCCTATGATACCCAGGAACTACCATACCATTATGGTAGGTCACACATTGACCCGACTGTACGCATCCATTCTGGAACAAAAATTGAGTAGATGGGCAGAGAATGAAGGCATAAGGGCAACAGGACAAGCTGGATATAGGAGGGGTTATTCCACTTTAGGTCATATTCTTATGCTCAGAGCCATTATTGAGGAACGAAGAGCAAGCGGGAAAAGGATGTATTGTTGCTTTGTGGATTTTCGGAAAGCTTTTGATACAGTACCAAGGGCCAGATTGATGCGCAGAATGCAAGAGTTAGGGGTCCCCGAAGAGATTATCTGGGGAATCATGGCCTTATACGGGTCAGTAACTGGTTATGTACGTACTCCAGAAGGGGATTCCGACATTGTTCATTCCACCGCTGGAGTAAAGTAGGGATGCCCACTGTCCCCTACTTTATTTGGTGTGTATATAGATGAGGTATCATATTACATTGATAGAGAGGGTGACAAAGGTGCTCAACTTGCAGGGTCATGGATCCCTTTGTTGTTTAGCAGAATCACCAAATGGAATGCAGATGCAGTTAGATGCATTACATAAATTTGCGGAGGACAGCGGACTGTCGGTAAATTTGGGTAAAACCAAAGTTATGGTGTTTAACACCACACCGCAGTGAGTTAGGAGATCGGCACCTACATTTGCATATGGCTTGGATACAGTAGAGTACACAGATGTATACACATACCTTGGTGTGGTATTTACAGGACCGAAGTTTACTCTTAAGAAAGCAGCGGATGCTAGATTGTCCAGAGCCTCTGCGGCCTTGGGAGGGTTGGAGAGGATGTGTTCACAAGTGCAGTTTCAAGAACCACGAACAAAACTTTGGCTCTTTGATACTGTGGTGGCTTCGGCTATGCTTTATGGGGTCCAGATTTGGGGACCATCTGTGGATCAGGATAATTGGAAGTCAATGGAGAGACCTTTGGTATCTATGATTTCCCGAATGATTAGAGCCAAGGCCTCCGTACCACACGCGATTACCCGAGCGGAACTAGCTGCCCCCCCGATAGAAATTGAAGCTCTTACCAGGTCAGTGTCCCTTATACATGGTTTGTGGGATACAAATAATTGCCGATATACTAGATTGGCCCTTGAATCCTCCCGACAATTAGCAATGAAAGGAGATACATCATACTGGTATGCGCAACTGCCCTCGTGGTTTCAGAGACACGGGTTCAGTATGGAAAGATTACCCCCCTTCCAATACTCTCTTGAGGCTCCATCACTGGCAATCACACGAACGGAGATTAATAAAATCATCCGCCAGGATCTTATACAGTTGGACACTAAGAGGACATGGGTAGACCCTACACAAGAATTGGGCAGGAAGATGGCCGACTACAAAGAAAACTTCCTATAGCTATCTGAAGATGGTTTTGTGATTCGCCCGAGCTACATGGATACCCACCTGTCTCATGGTTTGAGATGTGCTATTGGTCAGATCCGTACATCCTCACACCAGCTGGAAATTGAATTTGGCATATTTAGGGGAATCCCACCTGAGAGCAGAATTTGCAAGTTATGCGGAATGGAGCCGGAGACAGAATTACACTACATATGCCATTGCACCGTATACTATGAGATACGTGGGCGTTTCCATTGCCTTTTCAAAGAAGGCTTTGGACCTCTAGATAGAGTCATGCAATACCAAGATCAAAGATGCTTAGGCCTGTACCTACTGGAACTACATCGGCACAGGGATAATCTAATGAGAAGACAAAGAGCACTACAGCCTCAGAGGCAGATCACAGATTTCTTCGGATTGAGAGAAGCAGGAATGGAAGGAGAAGGAAGAGGCCAGCAGCGAGCACAAAGGAGTACCCACATTCATACCAAAGGCACCCTCATTGACAGGGCGATTGAGCTTAGGAAATCGAGACAACCACGACCGAGATGCAAAAGCACACTTCACCGGAGGAGACTACAACAAAGGGTTAGAAGCATTGTAGCCAAACACCTAGAATGCTCCTAAGAAGTTTATTTAATACTTTGTATTTAGTTTTTTCACATTTATTTTCACACTTTCACACTTAGTACTTTAGTACTAAGGTAGTACGAGTGTGATATGAAACGTTTCGTGGTTTCGGTCGTTTCGGGGTTTCGAGGTTTTGAAACGTTTCGTTTCATAGCGTCAAAAACATGAAACAGGTATCATAAACGACATTGAATTATATATTAATAAAACATGATAAATATGTATACAATGTAGCACACATGACTCTAGACTTCAATGTCCACTAGAGAGAGAGAGAGAGAGAGAGAGAGAGAGAGAGAGAGAGAGAGACGTGCTCACTGCTCAATGCTCACTGCTTAGAAGCGACTTCAAGCAAGCACGATCAAAGAGATGTTCAGTATTGATGAAAGTTAAAACACAGCCACTAGTTTCATGAATCATAAGTGATGCATCATTAATTCATTTAGCAAAGTACTTCTATTGAACAAAGTTCAAACTTAATTCAATGTCACAAACCATAAGTTTTAGGGACCACAATCATCTGTTAACTGGAGCTAGACCTCAAAAAAATGGAAAAAAAGCCCCAATTTTAAACGTTTCATAAAAAATGCCTGTCCGTTTCATGCGTTTCGGCAAAACGTTTCATAGGTTTCGGGGTTCGGGGTTTCATCTACATGAAACGCGTTTTTATGTCACACTGTAAGGTACCCAGACATTGTAACAGATTCACCACTTTTGTATTAGTTTGGCCTCATAGGTCATCCTGGCCTTTTGAAGACGTTTAATATAACATTTCATTTCATTTCATTTTCTCTCTTACATATGGTCGAGAGACTGTGGAGTATGCAGATACATACACTTATCTTGGGGCGGTTTTTAATGGTCTAGTATTTTCCCTGAGGCGTGCAGGAGATACGCGTTGACCAGAGCCTATGCAGCATTGGGGAGACTTGAGAGGATATGTTCGCAGGTTCAGTCCCAAGAACCTCGGACAAAGCGTTGGCTCTTTGATACTTCGGTCACTTCGACCATGCTGTACGGAGTGGAGATATGGGGCCCCTCAATTGATCATCATAGCAAAGCTGGCAGTACTGATGGATGGAGATGTATGGAGAGGTCCTTGGTGTCTATGATTTCTCGGATGATTAGGGTCAAGGCCTCAGTGTTGGGTCTAAAGGTCCTCTGGCCACCCTTGTATACATTATTTTATTCTTTGGGTGTGAACCATCGCTAGGGTCACTTATGTGACCCTTATAGTGTGTACCCTCATAATAATAAAACATTGCATTAGTAAGTGTGCCGAATAGCACACGCCAACACCTGCGTGCGATTTCTCCTCTCTCACACGTTCGTCTTTTGTAGAGCACAACCTGCGCTACCCTCCTCCTACTGCTAGCGCTCCAACAAACTGGTATCAGAGCCTTGCTGCGAAGCATCGTCTTTGGGTCAGGAAGTAGCCGCAATTATTTTCTCTCGTCGATTACAGCCCTCCCTCTCTCTCTCTCTACGATTTTCAGCTTTCTCTCTCCTCTCACTACAGCCCACAGCTTCTTGATGAAGCTTTGAGACTGTGAGGGTCTCGTTCGTGATACAACAGGGAGTAGCAGGCAAAATCAATCACAGAAGAAAGGGGGATTTTATAGGTGGTTGAAATTTCAGCAATTTGACAGCATTTTGATGCTTTACAAGTGGAAATTGCATTTACAAGTTGAGGAAAATTGGGGCTTTTGCTAAAATTGCTGAAATTTGCAGAAATTTCAAAAATTAGACAATCAAAATTTGGGGCTTTTGCTGAGATTTCATCACTTTGCAGACATTTGTGCATGTAGTGCAATTTGTGGACAGTTTGAGCGGAGAATTTGAGGTTTATTCTTGAGTTTTTCAAGAAATTATGTGAAAACACAGGTCTATACGCATCGGAAAGCTTATGTGGTGCACATTTATGTATTTTACATGCGGGATGCTCGCCATTGAGTTGATGTATTGCTGAAAATACATTTTGCAGCAGCTTTTAATCCATTTGCAGATTTGAGGTTGATGCATATGCATTTTGGTTATACTATTGAAGTGGGAGTATTCATGCAAGGATTGTATTTCCTATTTGTGTGCTGAAATTTCAGCTTCTACTGCTGAAATGTATCCTGCTTTACTGCTACACACTTGTAGTAAAGTGCTAGTAACACAGTATTACCATCCCTTGCTCTTGTACACTGAGTATTGAGCACGTAAGAGGCTAAAATCTCAGTTTTTAGCCTGCTGTCATAAAAATACAGCAGTGAATTTTGAGTCTTTTTGCACCGAAATGGCCTCTAATGCGTCTACAAGCAGTAAATCGAAGTCTCTCCTTGAAGTTAGGTTTGACGGCTCTGGCTTCGACTTGTGGAAGGATAGAATGCAGGGAATCCTATTCTTGAAAGATTGCGACGATGCACTTTTGGAAGTGAAACCTGCAGCTTTGTCAGATGAAGATTGGGCTAGACTTAACAAGAAAGCAATTGCTTACATCAAGATGACGGTGTCTGATGATGTGCTCACAGGCATCTTGACACTGCTTACGCTATCTGGAAGAAATTGACAGATACGTATGAGAGCACAACTCCTGTGAATCAAGTGCATCTTATGCGAAAGCTTGTAAACATGGAGTTGGATGAGTCCAAGCTTGCATCTAAACACTTGAGTGCTTTCACAGGTGTCTTGAGTCAATTGCAAGACTCTGGTTTGTAGCCTTTTGGTGATAAGCTCAAAGCTATTTTGTTATTGATGACTCTGCCTGACAGTTGGGAAGCTTTGGTTGTCTCTTTGAGCAACAATGCTGCTTTGACATTTGATGGTGTACGAGGTTCTATTCTCAATGAAGAGATTAGAAGAAAGACCAGCGGTGAAAGCAGCGGGTCAGCGTATAATGTAAGAGGCACGTCTGAAAAGAAGAATAATGCAAACAACAGAGGCAAGAACAGGAGTAAGAGCAGGGGTAAGTCCCAAGATGTTACATGTTATCAATGTGGACACAAAGGGCATAAAAAGCCCGATTGCAGGTACTACAAGCAGGAACTTAAAAGAAAGAAGCAGCAGGGCAAGAAGAAGAAGGATTCTAGTGATGCTAAAAGTGATGATCATGACTCTTCTTCCAAGGAAGTTGCAAAGGCAAATGTTGCTTCGAGTGTTGTCATTGAAGAAATATTGATACAGATGATGCACTTGTTGTTGACTCATACCTTCATGATGATAGTGTGGCAATGGCCAGTGACATGTATATCACAAAACCAGAGGTAATTGATGCATTACTTTCAGCACAGGATGGTTTGTCACAATCGTGGATAGTAGACAGTGGTGCCTCGTTTCATGTTACTCCATCTTTGGAGTCTTTTGCTTCATACACTATAGGTAGTCTGGGTAAAGTTAGCTTGGGCAATAACCATGCATGTAAGATTGAGGGCGTTGGCACTATACACTTGGCGCTTGAAAATGGTCAAGAGCTGATTTTGCATGATGTTAGGTATGTACCTGGTATCAAGAAAAGTCTACTTTCGGTTGGGCAGCTAGATGTAAAGTGTTATCACATTATGTTTGGTGGTGGCTCTTGGAAAGTGCTTAAAGGCTCTATGCTGATTGTAAAGGGCAGCAAGAACAAAATTCTTTATTATTTACATTGCAAGGCATTACCTGGCAAGTTTTTGGCTGTAGCTGAAGTTCATTCTTTTTTTTTTTCTGAGAAAAAGATCCTTCTATTAGTTAATGAAAGCTGCCCGTAGGGCTACAACCACCTCTGCAAGAGAGGGCTACAACAAACATGATGGGGAGACTCTCCCAATGAAAGAACAACATATATACAATGAGGCTAAATCAAGGGATGGGAGGAGGGAAGAGCCACACAGGTGGTCGGTAGTGCCATCTGAGCACACCCTGGACAATGGTGTAGAAAGGCCTAGGGCGCCAAAGTTGAAGGAAAGCCTCGCGGCGCTCCCGCATGCGGTCGGAGCTACCCTGTAGTCCCTCGAGCTGTCCTCTTAGAGTATGGATCAGCTCTAGCCAAAAGTCACGAACAGTCTCTGCTGGTGGCACAGAGCGAGCCTCAAAAATGCGGAAACGGCCCGCCAGATGAACTAAAGTGTCAGGCCACTGATGAGCTCCCAACACTCCTCTCTCTCACTGCACCACTCCTGTGGAGTAAGCTTTGTAGAAGGCTGGAGTGTAGGTCGCCCCCCGTGTATCACTATCATCCTGCTAGTGGAAGATAGCTCAAACTGAAGTGCCGGGCCCGTGAGAGTGGACCAAGCCGTTGCCCCCCAAGTGTATTGCCTAGCCGTGGAGAGAGTAGGCATCAGCCGAAGAACTCGTAGCCACACCTGCTAGGCCGAGGGACAGTCCCAAAGACAATGACGCTGACTCTCCACCAACTGGTCACAGGTTGCACATGCGGCCAAGAGACCACTATGCACAAGCCAGCTCCCTACTGCTGTAGCTTTGTGTGCAACCAGCCACTGAAACAAAGTGACGCGCCTCGGCTGTCTGGAGTCCCACAGCTTCTGCCAAAAGGCTGCCAAGAACTCGACTGTGAGGCCCTCCTCCTGCCAATGACGTGCTGTAGCGGGGCGGGCCTCTCTCTGTGCTGCAAGTATATGACGTCCAAGTCGAACAGTGTACTGAAAGAAGGGGACTCCTAGGTGGTCTGCAGAAGAGAAGGGGTCCCTCCATAGCCACTCACCAGGATCCCACTGTACTCGTGCCAGTGGACAACACTCCCAAGCCCATAGCCTCCAGTGTCCAGTCTCAAGAGCTGCTGGGTCAGGGTCAATGACGCAAGTCCGCCCACAGAGTCGTGTTGAGCTCCAATGTAATAGCTTTCTCTTGATGGACAGGAGAAGAGGAGCAATCTGCTGCTCGGGAGACAAGTCCAAACCAACCTGACAACCCAAGTACCGAACTGCAGTCCCTGGGCGGAATCCACCTGAAACCCTCTCCTGGCATCCAATCTGGCACGGGAGCACTACCAACCGAGAAAGCCACTGTCTTTCTCCAGTTGATCAGTGCGCCCGATGCACAACAGAAGGTCTCTAAAGCCTGCTCACATTTGTGAAGATTGGCCTCCTGGCCATCTAAGTACTAGGCTGAGTCATCGGCAAACTCAGCGTCCAGTAACTCATCTCCCCGAATAGGGAGTGCTAAGCCCCGGAGACCAACCTGCTGTGACACCAAAAATTTGCTCATCGCCTCCGCATAGAACAGAAAGAGAAAGGGGGCAAGAGGAAAACCCTATCTGACCGAGCGTGTGAGCATGAAGCACTCACCTCTCCCTCCTGCCAAAAGCACCTGACTGTGAGCCTGTCTGTACAAAGCTGACACCCCTCTGATCCAAGCATCTGAGAAGCCCATCCTGCGGAGAGTGCCCTCTAGAAAGTCCCAGTCCACTCGGTCGTATGCCTTCTCAAAATCGAGAAGAAGAATCACTAGGTCCTCACCACAGAGCCGTGCCAGGGCAGAAGCCTCCCAGAAAGTAAAGATGTTGTCAAGGATACTGCGTTCCTTGACAAAACCTGTCTGAGTCCCATGTATAAGGCTCTCTAAAAGTGGCTGAATCCTCAAACTCAGAGCCTTGGCAAGAATTTTGTAGGCTGAGTTGAGGATGGTGATGGGGCACCACTGTCGAATCTCATCCAAGGAGCCACCCTCCTTTGGAATGAGGTAGATCAGGCCCTCACTCATGCTGTCAGGCATCACTCCTGTGTGCAAAATGTACTGAAAAGCACTACAGAGATCTGGGCCAAGCAGGTCCCAGTACTCCAAGAAAAAGCTGGGAGTCAAACCATCCTCACCTGGACAGCTACCACGAGGGAGGGCCCTAAGAGCCGTGTGCAGCTCCTCAAGCTGAAGTTGCATCTCTAGCCTCTGGCGCATCTCCTCTGTCACAAGACATGGCATCTGTGCCCAAACCTGCTCCCTGCATGCATCCTGCCACTCTGACTGAGGCTCAGCCGACAGTAACTCACGGTAAAAGTCAGTAGCAACTACACGCATATCCTCGAGCTCACAAGCAACTGATTCATCGGGCCTCCTCAACTGAGTGACCTTGGCATGCGAGTGCCGAGGTCCCACTGTCTCAATAAAAGCACCAGTCACTTTGTCACCCACCTGAGTCCACTGGTGAAAGGCTCATGACGCCTCTCCTCTGTGCTAGCAAGCTCCTGTCGAGCCTGCTGTAACTGCTCCTCCAACCATGGACTGTGTGGATGCTGCTTCTGCATCCTCTGTAGTGAAGCAATGCCTCGTCTGAGACGTTGCTCCGCCTCTCTCGCTGCAGCCCGGCGAGCCAGAGACTCCTGAAGACAAAAGTGGCTAAGCTAAGCTAGGCTTGAGGCCACTCTGTTTGCAGGTGAGACCTGGCTGTCCATGTCCTCTATCCAGAGAGCCTCTACCCTCTCTCTGAGTACTGAGTCCAACAAGACCCTCTCTGGGATGCGACGCATCGTGCTCCCACTCCTCTGCCTGTCTGCCATCGAGAGGATCACTGGTGCATGGTCCGAGAAGGATGTCCCTGCCAGGATGCCCATTGATTCCCCCAAGTCACTGAAGTGGTCACTAGTGTAGAAGCGATCTATCTGTGATAGATTCGCTCCCCCCACTCTGCGGTCCGATCTAGAGAAGGCAAGACTGTTTGGGGGCCTCACAAAACCAGAGTGCTGCCATGTATCCGAGACCCTCAAAGTCATACACAACCTCTCCCAAGCAGCCAACTCAACTCCATGCACAGTAGCATGGCTGCCACCAATCCTGTCAGAAGGGTCCTCCAACATGTTGAAGTCCCCTCCTATACACCAATGATCGGCCTGCGGCAAAGACTCAACAATTTGTGACCAAAACTCTGCACGAGCACTCGCCACATTGGGCGCATAGATGTTCAGGAAGCCCACAAGGCCACCCTGAACCTGCATAGTAATCCACTGAGCCCTGCCTGGCACAATAATCCCTCTGCCCACAATGGGCTGCTGCAATGAGTCCGCAATAGTCATACATACCCCACCCTGGATGCCTCCAGGTCCAATAGCAGCTGACCAAAAGGTATCATATCGTCCACGCAAAATCTGACCACATCGCCGAATGCGGCTCTCACACAGATGGTGCTCCTGAAGCATAAGGAGATCAATCTCTCCTCCCACAAGGCAACGCTAAAGCTCCTGACGCAATCGGCCCCGCTGTCGCTGAAACTGAGGCCCACCTAGTCCCTGCACGTTCCATGAGACAATCCTCATGGGGAGCGAGAGAGAACAGATGCTGCCGCAGCAGCAAGACGGGCTATCTTCGAGGCAGGCTTGGATGGGAAGTAATCCGCATCCGAGCGTCCTCTAGATAGGCGTGACTGCAGTGAGTGCCTAGCCCAAGCCCAAGCAGAGCGAGCCGTGCGTAAAGCAACCTCCTCTGTCCAGGAGTCCTCATGAATGTATACATAGCAAGGCAAACACTGCGTATCAGCAAAGAAGTACACCACAATGTGCCTACATCTTGCTGAGTCTGGGGGTGTCACCGCAAACTTGGCCAATGGCCACAAAGTCTGCAGCATATCTGTAACTCCAAGTTCTCCCATGTGGTGAGAGAACTCTAAGACCTGTGTATGCAACCATCCCACCACTGAGTCGAGGGACCACTCTGTCTTGGCCCTACCATAGAGGGGGAAGGATAAACCAACTGCTGAGTCCAAGGCCTCTGTCCCCCTAGCGGCGAGGAACAAAACATGGACCCTGAAGCAGGCTGCCTCATGGTCTGCTACGGAATCGCCGAGAAAACGAGTGAACCCGTAGTCGAAGAAGTCCCAGCGGCGTCAGATGTCTAGGCTCGTTAGCCCACGAGGGATAGCTGCAAGGGAGGATGTATGAATCTGCAAAGGGGGCCGCAAGAAGGGCTGACCCTCTCTCGCTAGGCGACTCGTGGCAAAGGCGCTGCCAAGAGATCTCCAAGCCGCCGGAGAGGGACCAGTCTCCTTAGCCGACTGTGAAACTGGAGCAGGAGGGGGGGGAGAAGGAGCTGGGGGGAGCAGAGGAGAAGAGGGGCGGGATGGGGCGACAGAGGTAGAGGGGCGAGGTGGAGAGGCGACGGGAGCAGAAGGTGGGGAGGATGAGGAAGAGGGATGGAACTCGGGGGGGGGAGCGGCTGTCGAGGGTGAAGCGGAGGTGGGGGCTGGTGCAGGGATCTCCTCCTGCTCAAGAGGACCAAAGCGGTTCCTCGTGGGAACCCACTGCTGCTGAGTAGGCACCTGAGGGCCACTCTGAGTGCCAGGCTGACACTATGACCCCTGGCGTCGTCGGCCACGGGCCTGTTGCCACCCCTCCTCCGCTGGAGCCCCAAGCTCGGAGGGTGGCTCTGCATCTGTGCGATGTGCCGTTGGCTGTGGCTGCAAGCCAGCCCTGGCAGGCTGGGGCTGATGTTGTGGTGCAGGTCGCGGCCTCCTCCGTGGACAGGCCTTCGTTAGATGGCCCATCTGTCGACAAATGAAGCACTGGTTCGGGAGGCCCGAGTACTCCACTCTATCTAAACCAACCCCCACTCACCCGAGGCAGAAGGATAACCTTCGGGAGCGTGTGGGTATCTCTGACCAAAACTCGAACTGAGGGGATGCCTGCCGCCTTGGCAACTACTGATGCTGTCGTATGAGGTGTCTCCAAGACAGTCCCAATGGCGGAGCCAATCCTAGAGAGAAGTGGTAAGTACTCCCTCCGTAAACCCGGAAAGCTGACTAAGATGGGGATGTCTGCCTCCTCTACTAGAACATCCAAAGCCGGGTCAAAACCATGTCGCCACTGTCAAAAGTGGGCGCGCGATGCTCGGATGGCCAGTGGACTCATAGCTATGACCTTTGACGCCATCTCGGAGGTCTCAAACTCGATCTGCGTCCGAGAATCCGGACATCCAAGATCTTGTCCACCTCTGCGAGAAGGCGGGCCTGGAGAAGGTCTCGCAGCTCTCCTCTGCTAGGTCGGGTGCCAAGAATCTTGCAAATGACCGAAGTCGCCTGCAATCGCTCTACCTCAGCGGCAAGGCGCGCTTGCTCTGTTGGCGAGAGAGCAAGTCGAATGGTGGGCTCAGCGGGGTCGGGCGAGGGGGCTTCTGGCGAGTCCCTCTGTGGCGAAGCTGGAGCCTCCATCTATGTCTACTGCTGTGGCGTGAGAAGAAGACGACGGGAGGATGCTGCAATGAGGCGCACAAAACACTGCCCCAATGACTGACGCAGTGCTGGAGGGCCGAATTGCAAGTAGCTCACTGGGCGAAGAATGAACCACAGCGGGCAACGGGCTGGGGGAGGGGCGGGCTAAAGCGATAGCGCGGCAGTAGCGTGTGGGAATGGCGGGGGCGGCAGCGGCGGGCATTCAACGCGGGCGGGCGGACATGGCGGGCAGGGGGCAGCGCGGGGCAGCGCGGGGCAGGGCAAGGCAGCGGGAGGGTGGACAGCGAGCGGCGCTGGGGGAGGGGGGGCAAGGCAGCGGGCAGCGCTGGGGGGCGGGGGGGGGGAAGCGAGGGAGGCAACAGCAGCGAGCGCGAGGTTGACACTTGTTACGATCTTGACATAGCTGATGTTCATTCTCACAAGGAGCTTTGGCACAAAAGGCTTGGCCATATGAGTGAAAAAGGGTTTGATGTTCTCTCGTCTTTGGGGAAGTTTGATGTAAAAGGCCCTGGCCTTGATTTTTGTAATAATGATTGTATCTATGGAAAGCAAGTGAAGTTCTCTTATTCCTTTGGTGTCGCTCGCAAATTGCATGTTCTTGATTTAGTACATTCTGATGTTTGCACTATGCCCATGAAATCACATGGAGGTGCACGGTACTTTGTGTCTTTCATTGATGATCACAGTAGAAAGACATGGGTGTATGTACTAAAAAGTAAAAGTGATGTACCTAACTCCTTCAAAAAGTTTCATGCATTCTGACCACATAAAAGAGCTTGAAGTTAAAAGCTATTAGGATGGATAATGGAGGAGAGTATGTATCACGTGAGTTTAACAGTTTTTGTGAGATGTATGGTATTAAGCGGGAATTGACAGCCCCTTATAATCCATCATCTAATGTGTGGCTGAAAGATACAATCCCACAATTTGTGAGAGAGTGAGATGCATGTTGTCCACGGCTAATCTCCCACAAGTGTTTTGGGGAGAGGCTCTTAAAACTGCAGTTGATGTGCACAATCGCTCTCCGAATCGTGCGTTAGATAATGGCATCCTTGAAGAGGTTTGGTCTGGCAAACCGGCTTCATATGACCACCGACTTCATATGACCATTTACGAGTCTTTGGTTACGATGCATTTGTGCATGTACCTATTGATTAGAGTACCAAACTTGACATGAAATCTATCAAGGGCAACTTCATGGGATATGGAGATGAAGGAGAGATGGGTTACCAAGTTTGGATACCTTAGTACAGGAAGATAATACGCAACCCAGATGTAGTTTTCAATGAGGTTAAATTGCTGAAAATTGCTACACATGTAGACATTGACAAAAAGAAGGTCAAGTTTCAGCAAAATCAGCCAGCCATAAAGCCACCTTTGGCTGAAAATTCGACTCCTTTTGATGTTGAAAATGAGCAGCAACCTACTGTGCAATTGCCAGAAGACAATGATCAACAAATAGATGCACAAAATGGGATTATACCCCATGACCAGCATACAACAGCGAGGTAATGCTGAAAATCAGCCGCCAATTGATGGTGTGCACATTCCGGACAATGTAGACCCATTACCAGTTGATGCAGATGATTGGGTGAGGTCTACACGTGTTAGAAGGCAACCACAGAGGCTTCAACCATCTATGGATTGCATTTTGTTGACAGATGAAGGGGAGCCTCTTACATACAAAGAGGCCCAGTCTTGTGAAGTCAAAAGTAAGTGGGAGCTTGCTACGAAATCTAAGATGCAGTCATTGTATGCAAACAATACATGGGAGCTTATACCTTTGCCCAAAGGTAGGAAGGCTATTCCTAACAAGTTGGTTTATAAGGTCAAATGTGTTGATGACAGATGGATTGCATTTTGTTGACAGATGAAGGGGAGCCTCTTACATACAAAGAGGCCCAGTCTTGTGAAGTCAAAAGTAAGTCGGAGCTTGCTACGAAATCTAAGATGCAGTCACTGTATGCAAACAATACATGGGAGCTTATACCTTTGCCCAAAGGTAGGAAGGCTATTCCTAACAAGTGGGTTTATAAGGTCAAATGTGTTGATGACAAACCTAAGTACAAAGCACGTTTGGTTGCTAAGGGTTATGCACAGAAGGAAGGCATAGACTTCCAAGAGATCTTTTCACCTGTGGTGAAGATGACTACGCTCCGGGTTTTGTTTGACTTGCTCTCTTGGATTTGGAGTTGGATCAAATGGATGTAATTACTGCTTTCTTACATGGCTACTTGGATGAGGAGCTATACATGCTGCAGCCTGAGGCTTTGTCATTCCAAGGAAAGAGCATTTGGTATGCAAACTGAAACGCAGTTTGTATGGGCTGAAACAAGCCCCTAGGCAATGGTACAAAAAGTTTGATACTTTTATGCTCAACCATGGATTCAAACGCAGTCATACAGATCACTGTCTTTACACCAAAAAGGCTCCTGATGGTAGTCTTATTGTGCTAGTCTCCTATGTGGATGATATGCTGATTGCAGGCAAGCATAAGGAAACTTTGAATGCTTTGAAAAAGGAGTTAAATTTAGCTTTCTCTATGAAAGATTTGGGTGCAGCTGAACATATTTTAGGTATGTGCATTGCAAGGGATAGAAAGAAGCATCTTTTATTCCTTTCTCAAGACATGTACATCAATAAGGTGCTTGAGAGATTTAATATGGCTGATGCTAAGCCTCTTGGTATGCCGGTACCACCACATGGTATGCCGGTACCACCACACACAAAGCTTAGCAAGTATGATTGCCCAAAAGATGTTGCAGCTACCCATGCTATGAAAGGTATTCCTTATGCATCAGCTTGTGGGTCTTTGATGTATGCCATGGTTGCTACACGACCAAAATATTGCTTATGTAGTCGGAGTTGTTAGCAAGTTTATGTCTAACCGTGGCAAACCACATTGGGAGGCAGTAAAAAGCATTTTCAAGTACTTGAAAGGTACACAAGACACATGCATATGTTATGAAAAGGGGACATTGTCTGTGCGGGGATTTTGTGATTCGGACATGGCAGGTGATCTTGACACTCGGAAATCTACCAGTGGTTGTCTTTACATTGGCTGGTGGAGCTATTTCTTGGTGTTCAAGATTGCAAAAGATTGTTGCATTGAGCACTACAGAGGCTGAATATATTTCAATCACAGAGGCTTCAAAAGTAGCCATTTGGCTTGGTCGTCTTGTGAGGACGTTGGTCTTCCAGCTCATGCTCCAGTGCTTGGTTGTGATAGTCAAAGTGCAGTATGCCTAGCTAAAAATGCCATGTTCCATGCTCGTACCAAACACATTGATGTGCGGTACCATTTTATACGCTAGGTGTTGGAAGATGGCCTTGTCACACTGACGAAGGTCAAAACACAGGATAATCCCGTAGATGTTCTCACTAAATGTCTTGCTAAGACACAACATTCAACATTGCTTGCACTTAGTGGGAGTTTTAAAGGTACCACATCATGCCTTTAAGTGGGAGGTTGTTGGGTCTAAAGGCCCTTTGGCCACCCTTGTATACATTATTTTATTCTTTGGGTGTGAACAACCCCTAGGGTCACTTATGTGACCCTTATAGTGTATACCCTCATAATAATAAAACATTGCATTAGTAAGTGTGCCGAATAGCACACGCCAACACCTACGTATGATTTCCCGTCTCTCTCTCACGTTCGTCTTCATCAGATCACAGCCTGCGCTACCCTCCTCTTGCTGCTAGCTCTCCAACACTTAGTACCACATGACATTGTTAGGGTGGAGCTCACTGCTCCTCCATTGGTAGTGGAGGCACTCACTTGATCAGTTTCATTTATGCATAGCACCTGGGCTGTCCCTAGAGATAGATATGCTCGATTAGAACTCAAGTCTTCGCGATAGCTGGCATTGCAAGGAGATAGCACATGTTGGTATGCAGAGATGGCATCTTGGCTTTAGTATGGATCGGCTACCCCCATTTCAGTATTCTCTGGATGCACCCTCCATCTCCCTCACTAGGGCAGAGATTACCAGGCTGATCAGACAGGACTTGATTCAGTTGGATACGAAGAGGACATGGATACAACCTACACATGAGCTGGGTACGAAGATGGCTTTCTACAGAGAGAATCTTCTCCAGGTCATGGAGGATGGTTTTGTTATCTGACGAAGATACATGGATACTCATCCATCCCACGGGATACCATGTGCTATTGGTCAGATATGCATATCCTTACATCAGCTAGAGATCGAGACATGTAGATTTAGAGGAGTACCCGTTGAGTCCAAGATTTGTCAGGTGTGCCAAATAGGGCTCGAGACAAAGCTACATTACATATGTCATTGCCCAATATACTATGAGATACGAGGGCACTTTCACTCTCTATTCAGAGAGGGTTTTGGACCACTTTTTAGAGTCATGAGATACCAGGATCAGAGATGCCTCGGATTATACTTATCGGAGATTCGCAGATAGAGAGAGGGGCACAATGAGAGAGATCCAGCGACAGCGGCAGATTACAAATTTCTCTCTCTCATAGACAGAGGAGTTCGAGCAACGCACTCAGCATAGCAGCACCAGAGGCACCGGAGGCATACTGCTTGATCGGGCGATAGAGTTGGGGCGGTCCCGTCGCCCACGGATGAGGGGGCCCTCTTGACATCGACGCAAATTGCGACAAAGGATCCATACCAGACAGAGTGACTACCTTGGAGAACATTGAACCTCTATAGCCTTTTGGATATTGATGTATATGTATATGATGCCTCTACAATCAGAGAGCTCCATTGTATCGGCTCACCCTTTGTATTCCCTTTGTATCAGCTTTCACCCCACCCCTACCCACTATTTTCTTTTCAGTTCTTTGTACTTTTTGTACCCAGACCTGGTATTAGATTCACCACATGTAACCTTTTGGTCTCATAGGTCATTTTGGCCTTTTGAAGACGTTAATATTACATTTCATTTCATTCTCTCTCTCTCTCTCTCTCTCTAGCTTTATTTCTAGTATCGAGTACTTTAAGGTGGGACCTAGACCGGTTGGGATTGCAGTGGATCATACTCTCTTGACCTTATCAATCTCCTTCCAATACAATGCCTCTCAAGTACGAAGGAAGAAGACACACACAAGATATACTTTCACGCCAGAGACCAATTCAATCTATGTGGAAAAGATCTATAATAGGATGTGGTCAGCCGAGCCAGTATATACTGTAGAGGAGATTACTTCTCAGCTAACAGAGATACTACATGGAGCAGCACAAGAGGCATACCCACATACTCAGCCTGACCAGAAGAGAGGATCTGGGAACATGCCTCAAAACAGTTGGTACGACGAGGAATGCAGAGAGACGAGAACCCGGGTCCAGAAAGAGCTTACACTTGGGATCATCACATATAAGCAGTCTCGGATTGCTCTTCGGCGTATAGTACGTCGCAAGAAAAGGGCATTTTTAGCCAAACTGGAGAAGGATTTATATCAGCTCTTCTTGAGTCAGGACTCACATGAGGCCTGGCGTTTATTTCACGAGCACTCATCGCCTCCGACAATTACTTATCCTGAGATTTGGGGTCAATATGTAACATCATTATATACGGTATCTGGACAGCCTCCATTACCAGATCCGCTAGAGCCATGCCCTGCTACTAGTACTTTCTTTACTACGGAAATGGTGAAAAAAGGCATTGATAAGATGAAGACAAGAAGAGCATATGATCATGAGGGTCTAGTAGCAGAACATCTGACCCATGCAAGGGATCTACTTTCAGAAGTCCTTGCTCGTCTGTTTAATCGGGAAGGACTACCTGAATCTTGGAAATTATCTACTATCATACCTATTTTCAAGTCAGGGGATCCTATGATACCCGGAAACTACCGTACCATTATGGTGGGACACACATTGACCCGACTGTACGCATCCATTTTGGAACAAAAATTGAGTAGATGGGCAGAGAATGAGGGCATAAGGGCAACAGGACAAGCTGGATTCAGGAGGGGTTATTCCACTTTAGATCATATTCTTACGCTCAGAACCATTATTGAGGAAGGAAGAGCAAGCGGGAGAAGAATGTATTGTTGCTTTGTGGATTTTCGGAAAGCTTTTGATACAGTACCAAGGGCCAGATTGATGCGCAGAATGCAAGAGTTAGGGGTCCCCAAAGAGATTATCTGGGGGATCATTGCCTTATACGGCTCAGTAACTGGCTATGTACGTACTCCAGAAGGGGACTCCGACATTGTTCATTCCACCGTTGGAGTAAAGCAAGGATGCCCACTGTCCCCTACTTTATTTGGTATGTATATAGATGAGGTATCAGATTACATTGATAGAGAGGGTGACAGAGGTGCTCAACTTGCAGGGTCATGGATCCCTTTGTTGCTATATGCAAATGATATTGTATTGATAGCAGAATCACCAGATGGAATGCAGAGGCAGTTAGATGCATTACATAAATTCGCGGAGGACAGCGGACTGTCGGTAAATTTGGGTAAAACCAAAGTTATGGTGTTTAACACCACACCGTAGTGGGTTAGGAGATCCGCACCTACATTTGCATATGGCCAGGCTACAGTAGAGTACACAGATGCATACACATACCTTGGTGTGTTATTTACAGGACCGAAGTTTACTCTTAAGAAAGCAGCGGATGCTAGATTGTCCAGAGCCTCTGCGGCCTTGGGAGGGTTGGAGAGGATGTGTTCACAAGTGCAGTTTCAGGAACCACGAACAAAACTTTGGCTCTTTGATACTGTGGTGGCTTCGGCTATGCTTTATGGGGTCCAGATTTGGGGACCATCTGTGGATCAGGATAATTGGAAGTCAATGGAGAGACCTTTGGTATCTATGATTTCCCGAATGATTAGAGCCAAGGCCTCCGTACCACACGCGATTACCAGAGCGGAACTAGCTGCCCCTCCGATAGAAATTGAAGCTCTTACCAGATCAATGTCCTTTATACATGGTTTATGGGATACAAATAATTGCCGATATACTAGATTGGCCCTCGAATCCTCTCAACAATTAGCAATGAAAGGAGATACATCATGCTGGTATGCGCAACTGTCCTCGTGGTTTCAGAGACACGGGTTCAGTATGGAAAGATTACCCCCCTTCCAATACTCTCTCATCACTGGCAATCACACGAACGGAGATTAATAAAATCATCCGCCAGGATCTTATACAGTTGGACACTAAGAGGACATGGGTAGACCCTACACAAGAATTGGGCAGGAAGATGGCCGACTACAAAGAAAACTTCCTATAGCTATCTAAAGATGGTTTTGTGATTCGCCCGAGCTACATGGATACCCACCTGTCTCATGGTTTGAGATGTGCTATTGGTCAGATCCGTACATCCTCACACCAGCTGGAAATTGAATTTGGCATATTTAGGGGAATCCCACCTGAGAGCAGAATTTGCAAGTTATGCGGAATGGAGCCGGAGACAGAATTACACTACATATGCCATTGCACCGTATACTATGAGATACGTGGGCGTTTCCATTGCCTTTTCAAAGAAGGCTTTGGACCTCTAGATAGAGTCATGCAATACCAAGATCAAAGGTGCTTAGGCCTGTATCTACTGGAACTACATCGGCACAAGGATAATCTAATGAGAAGACAAAGAGCACTACAGCCTCAGAGGCAGATCACAGATTTCTTTGGATCGAGAGAAGCAGGAATGGAAGGAGAAGCAAGAGGCTAGCAGCGAGCACAAAGGAGTACCCACATTCATACCAAAGGCACCCTCATGGACAGGGCGATTGAGCTTAGGAAATCGAGACGACCACGACCGAGATGCAGAAGCACACTTCACCGGAGGAGACTATAACAAAGGATTAGAAGCATTCTAGCCAGACACCCAGAATGCTCCTAAGAAGTTTATCTAATACTTTGTATTTAGTTTTTCGCATTTATTTTCACACTTTCACACTTTTCAGACATTGTAACAGATTCACCACTTTTGTATCAGTCTCGTCTCATAGGTCACACTGGCCTTTTTGAAGACGTTAATATAACATTTCATTTCTCTCTCTCTCTCTCTCTCTCTCTCTCACACACACACATCAAGTTCAGTGATTTTGCAGTTTCTGTTTGTGTGTTGCTATTGATTTCTCGCTTGGAGTGTCCAAGCCTGGGTCATGTAGCTACTATCGATTATTATGTTCTTCCTTTTGATTCCTTGAAAGACCTTTTCTCTAGGGATACTAAATATAGGCTCCCTTCCTCGGATGACTCTTGCCTTCTCAAAGACATAGAGAAAGATGCAAGATGCTAACAAGTGTGCACAGTGGGTGGGAGATTTTGGACCTACTACTTTTGGATGCAATGCTTTCCATGTAACTGCTTTCGGATAGGCCAAGGGCCTTTAAATATGCTATGTGGGCTCTCTATGGCATTCTACCGCCTGGAGAAGCAGAGCAGAGTTCCGAGAGCTTGTACCTTGTTGAAGAAATGTAAAGAAATATCGAAAGGGGCACCAGGGTTTGAGGCAAGTGCCGTCTGAGAGTGGAACTCCACCACTCCGTGTCTCGTGTGGACTCTCTCTCTTTCTATTCAGTTGTTTGAATTGCTAAAAGTCTATTCTAGACTATTCTTTTCAATGGCACGTGATACCTTCCCGTTACAACCCTACAAGCCCCATAGTGTATCCTATAAATATGCCCTATGGAGCTATGCTTTTCGCTTTTTATCACAAATAAATTAAACCAAACTGGTTTGTATCGGTCAAACTTATTTTCTTAATTATTAACATGATCGAAAAGCACAACATAGTGTTCTCAATCCAGAGTAATAATTCTCCCTCCGCTTGTGTGGTAAAGTGACGGACTTTCTTGCATAAATCCAAAAGAGTATAGTTCTTGGAAAACCATGGCATGCCCAAAAGGACATCAGAGTGGGCTAGCTTTATAACGTGGAAATCAAGTTAATGGACCGAGCGAGATAGCCTTGAACTTGTTGGGAAGAGAGCGCTATCGTTTGATTCCCTTTCTTCTCCTGAATCCTCTGATGAACTTGCATTTGGTTCCCTAGTCTCGTCGGAACCCTCGGATGCACTATCATCTGATTCCCTTTCTTCTATGGAATCCATCGATGAACTTTCATCCGGTTCCCTTGATTCATTCTCTTGATTGGAAGACTCTTGCCCTATTGAGGAGGACACTAGCATGTCCGTAGGGTAGGTCAATGATCCGGCATGCATTTCAAAACCTTGCTTGGCATGTCCCATAAGTCTCTGAATAGAGTCAGACTTCTATTGCAAGCAACATTGTTAAATCTCTTTTGGCAAACCACAACAAAACCGCTCAATCTGGTCCTTCAAAGTGACCCTCCTAAACGAGGACACTGGCAAAAAGGCCTCTAGAAATAGTCATCCAATATGTCTTTCTTAGTCAATTCTCAGATGATGCCAAGCCGTGATGACGTCTTCTTCATATTTTTTTGATATCTAAGTTGACGTGAAAGTTTTCTTGAATTTTACCCATGTCGTAGGTGCTTCTCTCCTTTCAAGTAAGATGCTGCCCTTCGCACCTTGGAGTGTTTCGAGAACCGACCTCCCGAGAAGGTAACGTCAAACCGCTTTATAAACTCAAGGGCTCGATGGGCGTCCTAGTAGCCTGAAAACGTGTCAAACCTGACGGCCTGGCGGCCTTCCTTGAACTCCTTGGTCTTCTTGCTCATTTGTTCATTGTCTAAAGAGGATGAGCTCTTCTTTTCTGAACTGCTAGATGGCCTTCCATGCCTTCTAGACTTTTTCAGAAATCAGCTTTTCTTGCTTTTTCTCCACTTCTTTTGCCTTTTCTCATCCTCACTGGAACTAGAGGATGATGAGTCGTCGGAACTCTTTGAAGATGAACCAAAATCTGGTCATCCTCCAAACAAACACGCTTCTTGAATCTGCTTGCCACCTCGAAAGTCGACTTCCGGCCCAAATAACCAGGGAAATCCGCTTATTTCTTCTTCTTCAGAGGGTGTTTCAAGCCTTTCATTAACTGGTTCATCTTCTTTTCAAGAGCTCTGTCCAGCTCTTTCAGCCAGTACAGTTTCCACTTTTCTGCACTCAGCTTTTCTCTCAGCTTCCTTCCTAATCTGAGAGGAGAATCAATGGCCTCTCACCATCTTGGGTGACTCTAATCCATCGGGTAAGTCTTCAAATGCTTCACATATTTCGGGTTCTGGAAGTACTTCATCAATCCTTTTACACACTTGTCAACCTGCAGTTGATGTTTGTACTCCGCTCTAGCAAAATTCCCTGTCAGAAATTTGCCTAAATCTTTGTTATTCTTCAGTTCCCGCGCTGGGTTTCAAATTTTCTTCACCTCCCTATATAGGGTTGTTGTTTCTGTCAGATTCTCCGCAAGAACCCATGTGTGTTGCAAAAGGGATCGGATCCTCTGGAAGAATCTTGCTAAGCTCTGATACCGTTGTTACAAGCTTGGACACTCCAAGCGAGAAATCAATAGCAACACACGAATAGAAACTGTACAATCACTTAACTTGACGCGAGAGAGAGAGAGAGAGAGAGAGAGAGAGAGAGAGAGAGATGAAATGAAATGAAATGTTATATTAACGTCTTCAAAAGGCCAAAATGACGTATGAGACCAAAAAGTTACAACGCCCTCTGATCCTCACTTTAAGACCAAGGGATTCTCGTAGCTCGCGTTCTTGGAGGACGACCTTTAACTCGGTGCCGATCTTTTGTGTGATGCCTTCTGTGACTTCTCGGACTTCCTTTTGGACCTTCGTGACAGACTCCGCAATGGAGGCTTCAACCTCTCATGCTTTTGTAAGGAGAGTCTGGCTCTCTTCTTCCTTTGTGACCTCGAGCTTGTGTAGGCGTTTCTTGAGGGCTACATTTTCCCTAATGAGCTCTTGGATTTGTGTCTCAAGAGCCGAGATTCTAGCTTCTTGGCGAGTGAAGGAGTCCTTCCTGGAGGCAACTGCCACAGCAAGAAAACTTTTGCGTGCACATGAAGCCGGTGTGCTAGAAGTAGTCATTGATGCAAAACTGCGTGAGAACTAGTGTCTGCGGGTCAAATGACCTAGCCCAAAACGAAGAAGCCGAGTGGTTGAAGTCTAAGGCGGTGGGCTCGAGGCGACGGACAGGGTTTGCTGGCTGTTGAGCCCGGGTGAGGCCAGCCGGCTCTATCTGTAGCTGCAATGTTGCCCAAGACTGGAGCAGGGCAGAGCTACGAGTCGCCAGGGCTGCATGGGCTGTGATGAGCACGCGGGTAGGGCACGCGCCAGAGCCGCAAGGTGTTGAGATGAGCTTGGGTAGAGTTGCATGGCAAAGCTTAGCTTAACGCCCCCCCTGCAGGGCTGCCCCTCGCCCAGGGGGAGACTGTGGGAGAGGAAGAGAGGCTAGGGTTAGCGCTGAGAGAGAGAGAGAGAGAGAGAGAGAGAGAGAGAGAGAGAGAGAGAGAGAGAGAACAGTAACGTGAGAGAACGTATGTGTGGAAGTTGTAAGAGAGAGAGAGAGAGAGAGAGAGAGAGTGTCGAAGACATTAGGAGAGAGTGTGTCAACGACACTAGGGCACTTATAAATAGTAGGGAAAATGAAATGAAATGAAATGTAATATTAACGTCTTTCAAAAGGCCAAAATGACTTATGAGACCAAAAGGTTACATGTGGTGAATCTGATACCAGGTCTGGGTACAAAAAGTGCAAAGAACTGAAAAGAAAATAGTGGGTTGGGGTGGGGTGAAAGCTGATACAAAGGGAATAGGAAATACAAAGGGTGAGCTGATACAATGCAATGGAGCTCTCTGACAGTCGAGGCATCATATACATATACATCAGTATCCGGGACGGCTCCTATGTCCCGCCAATATGGTATGGATCCTCTGTCGCAATCTGCGTCGATATCGAGAGGGCCCCCTCATCCGTGGGCAACGAGACAGCCCCAACTCTATCGCCGATCAAGCAGTATGCCTCTGGTGCCTCTGGTGTTGTTATGCCGTGGGGGTTGCTCAAACTCCTCTGTCTGTGACTGAAAGAAATCTGTAATCTTCCGTTGTTACTGGATCTCTCTCATTGTGCCCCTCTTCAAGAGTTCCTCTCTGTGTTTGCGAATCTCCAGTAAGTATAATCCGAGGCATCTCTAATCCTGGTATCTCATGACTCTAGAAAGTGGCCCAAAACCCTCTCTGAATAGACAGTGAAAGCGGCCTCGTATCTCATAGTATACTGGGCAGTGACATATGTAATGTGGCTCTGTCTCTGGCTCTATTTGGCACATCGGACAAATCCTGGACTGAGTGGATACTCCTCTAAATCTACGTGTCTCGATCTCTAGCTGATGTGAGGATGTGCGTATCTGACACATCGTATCCCGTGGGATAGATGAGTATCCATGTATCCTAGTCTGATCACAAAACCATCCTCCGTGAGTTGGAGAAGATGCTCTCTATAGAAAGTCATCTTCGTACCTAGCTCATGTGTAGGTTGTATCCATGTCCTCTTCGTATCCAACTAAATCAAGTCTTGTCTGATGAGCCTGGTAATCTCTGCCCTAGAGAGAGAGAGAGAGAGAGAGAGAGAGAGAGAGAGAGAGAGAGAGAGAGAGAGAGAGAGAAATGAAATGAAATGAAATGTTATATTAACGTCTTCAAAAGGCCAAAGTGACCTATGAGACCAGAAAGTTACAATGTGGTAGATCTGATACAAAGTCAGAGTAACAAAAGTAACAAAATGAAAATACTATGCTATGGAATCCTAAACTGCTAGGTGTGAACTAAGCAGCTAGCTAGGATAGCTAAATCACAAGAGATCCAGCATCGGTCGCTGGTGGATCTCATCAATCTCCTCCATGGTCAATAGTCTGACCGGGCGTCGTGCATGTCAGGCCAAAGTGATCCGGATCCTCTGATGCAGCCTCCGTCGATGCTGTGTAGTCCTCTGCAGTCGTGGATGTCTGGATCTCCCCATCTCGATCGCTCGATCGATCAGTGTGCCTCTGGTGTAAGGCGACAAACTCTGTTGTGGTGGTAGCTCCTCCAGGTGTGTAGTGTCTGCTCTAAAGAAGTCTGTGATCTGTCTCTGAGACCGCCTAGCTTGTCCTCTCGCCAGGCTCTCTCTGTGTCTGCACAGCTCGAGCAAAAACAAACCCAGGCATCTCTTGTCACGTGACACATCCAACCCTGTGTGTCCGTGGACAAGCTACAGCGTGACCAGGGTTCAGTTCAGTCAAGTCTGTCTAGAATAGGAAGTGATCTGGCACTTTTGTGAGTCCGTTCGCAGACCGTGCATGTCCAGACACTTAGATTAGATGCATATCCTCCGGTTGCACACAGCATGATCATAAGCATTCCCATCAGAATCCTTCGGGGGAATTTTCCAGTGCTTTTAACCTATTTTCCCTATTTTTGATGTTTTTCACTTATTATTTTTAAGTGACTTTTGTTGGAAAGTAGGTAGGGCAATTTTGCTAAGTTTGTATATAAGCAAACCTAGGCTAGCACTAATTGGTCAATCCAAGCATTGTAGAGATTTGTGCAATCATAAGTAGACCGCTCTCGCCATAGAGAGTGGGACCTTCGGAGGAGGGTTTTACAACGTCTCTGGTGCCGTATTCTCTTCTCTCTCTATCTCTCAGTCTCATACACTTTCACGCACAGTGTCCATTCACTTCTTGTGATCATTGCACTCTCTCATTAAGAACGAAAGGCTCTCCCTTCCCTAAGAGCAGAAGGAACCTTGAGCACATTACGGAGCACTCATCTTGAGAAAGAACAACATTCATTCCGCTTCACCTAACATCTCTAATGCTCGTACCGCATGACTCTGGAGAGTGGTTCGACGACACTAGAGCACTTATAAACAGTACAAGGGATGCCCAAAAGCACTTCCACCCGAAAGTACTAAACACCAAAAGCATCTGCTCCAAAAGCTAGCGTCAGCAACTGCCAAAATCTGCGAACGACAATTGCTGAAATCCTTGCAGCAGTGCCACGTGGCATGTCAGTGCAATTCCCAGAAATCTGCAGTCAGCCCTCACGCCTTTGAGACTTGCGTTCGGTTGGAAGCCTTGCTTAACAAGTAAATTGTATAATTTGCCAATGAGAAACTTTGCATATTGATTCCATAATTGTCCCACTGCAAGTCTGTAGCAGATGGAGGACGTATGTGCTTGCCAGAAAAGCAAATTTTTTAGCTTTGATACCACTGTAACCAGCCAGCACCACTTGCCAAGCGGTAATCCCCTGGTACAAACTCAACTACAAGTGAAATAGGTTTTGGCAAACAACTTTACACACCATTTCTGTGTTGCTGTGCTTCTTTTTTATGTGGCTACTTGTGCTGGCTATTGCTTTGCTTTTTGTGGCTGCTTGCACTCTGTCTATTTTGTCCTCTTCTTCCGCAGCAGAGCAACTGTTTTGTGTCGTCAGATTCAGAAATTCAACCCTCTCAAAATATTCTAGGAATCAGCTTTGATCTTGTGGAAATTCAAATTTGACTTTGGGTAAATAAAGGAGAATTTTACTCTAATAGGGTATCCTTATCTATTTGCCTGTTTCTTTTGTCCAAGTATTTTCTTCATCGTCGTTTTAATAATAGAAGATATGAACTTCTTTTCATACATACGATTCCCCTCTCTTGATTGTGTGTTTTGTGCAAGTGCCTTTAGTCTTTCTCTGAGCCCTCTATAATTAGGGAGTCTCACCTCGTGAGAATATCGATATTGGTGAGGTGATATAATTTAGCTGTGATCGGGCTTGAAGGTTAGGGGCATTCACCTTTTTGCTATGTTTAAAATGTTTCATTTATAGATTATGGGTCAATCTTGCACATTTTTACTTACTAGTATGGCTACATAAGATGCTTTTGTCAATCTTATTACATTTTCCGTTGCATGATACAGTTACTTAAGCATATTTGCCTTGGCTAGGTACATGAAGAAAGGGGAAGAGCTCCTTCGAGGAGAAGCCATTCTCGATCTCTTAGTCGGAGGTATTGTCCTCTTCTGCTGTTGAGGGTTAAATTTGGGCGGATGCACACCTGAGAAGCTGTCTTAAGGAGATTTCCAGATGATGTTCAGAGATTTTAAATGAATATTCCTCTTTTCTGTGGACCATTCGTTTAAATTGGCATTCACTAATTTTCAAAACCATTTATACAGCCGTTCTGCAAGCAGAGGCCCCTCCAGATCACGTTCCAGGTCTCACTCCAAATCTCCTCGCAAAGCATTGAGGTCAATGTCCAGGTTTGAAGCTCTCAAGTTTGTTCTCATTTTGGAGCTTTTTTCCTCCTGCCATTGTTGATTTATTTAACATGAATTGTCTCTGTTGTCCAGGTCCTTGTCAAGATCACCCCCTATGAAGGTAGTTAATCATGTAGACCAGCTTAACGATATGTAGGCAGTATTTGGGATTTTTGTGTTTCATGTGTCAAATGGATAAAAATGGTGCAGGCCATCAAAAAATAGAAAAACATGAGCAATGTTTTTTTTGTAAGCTTAGCTTCTTTGGGTAAATTTTATGGATTGGGGTGTGACTTGTCAGTGGTAGCCATAAGTTGAAGAGCAATCGGTCTTTGTTTGCAGGAGGTCTAGCTGAAAGGACGAGGCTTTAATGCGACAGGTTTTTAAGCATGCTCTACCCCACCTTTTTGAAAATGGAGGTACAAGGGACATGATACATTTACTGGCATTTGATATTCATGGTGCCCAAGCTGTAAAGATGGACTTCAGCATATTGATCTGTAAAAGGTAGTTTTAGACTTTTGGCTGTGCTAAGCCTTAAAGAGTGACACTAGTTGTAGAATCGGCTTATTAGCTTTAAAGAACCATTCGTAGATGCAACCTAGTTTATTGTAACCTTAATGTTAGGATTTTTAGATATGCTTAATCAATGCAGATGATTGTGCCGTATGTTGGGCAGTTGTTTTTGTGTTGTTGCAAAATTGGACATAAATGTGTTGAGTGCCGGATACGGGCACAATTCTTTCATAGTGGAAGGAATGCACCCACATTGAGGCATTGTGTTGCAAAACTGAACATGTTTGTGTGTAAGTGCCAGGTATGGGCACATTGCCTTTGTAGTGCAAGGAATGCATGCACATTGATGCACTGGTATAGTCAATGCTATGCATTTTCTCCATGTCAGGACGAATGCATGCACATTGATGGTCTTGTTCAATTTCTTAGTCTACAAAATGAGATAGATTTGTGGCATGTGAAGATGTGCCCTTCTAGTTTTTGATTGTGTGAATGTTTGTCCACAGAGGTTTCTTAAAGTCTTTACAGACGTCGATATCTCAATGACTCGCTCGTAATTCTCATTGTGTATTCAGGTCTGAAGTCAGTATGATTTTACAATAGATGACTAGGTAGAATTTGTGTGGAAGAATTCGTATAGCATTTGTTTCAGGAGAGAATCAAGGTAGGACTTAGTAGAAGGTCTTGTGTAGCATTTGTCCAAGAGAATTTTCCGAAATCAGAATTGATAGAGAAAGCAATGAATTTTATCTAGAAGTTATGGGTATATCTCTCCTCCTATTCTTCCTGGTGACCATTGATTTATTCATTTTAACGTAATACTAGATGAAAATGACACTTGTAAGGAGAGTACTGAGTGAATTTTATCCACATCAAAATTTATCTGAATGTATGGTTCTGAACCCCCCTTCTTATCAGAAAATTTCTCGGATAATGAGCTGATGAGCACTGCCAATCCCATTGACAGCCATTGAATTTCCAATTTTAGTAAAACCTTCTTCCTTTGGATCCATGATAGTCCTTTATGTTTGGAACTGCCTTTTTTAAGCGGTGATAAAGCATTAATGAGGGGTACGAACATGGAGATAATGTGGTTCTTCATGCTGCCTTTGGTTCTGAGGCAACACGCGCAGTTCTACTACTACAAACATATCCTCTGTGCTTGCTTTCAAATTAATGCAGTCTTTGCAATCATGCTTGTAGCTACCATGTACTTGATTGAGATAGCCTCCTTGTTCCTAGCAATTCACCATCCCTAAGGTGAAATGCTTGTTTCAATGGTCTTTTTCTATACACTATTACACCCTTAGTGCTGGGTCCATTCCACCTCTTCATATCATTGTTCTATGGCTTGCACATCCAATTTCTTCGCCAGTCATCACTCAGAGTTCCTTCATAGAGTTGGCCTTCTCTACAGCTTGGTATCGTCACTTGTATCACTACAATTATTACTTTCGATATTGCTAGAGTGTGAACTAACATTTTGTGATACATAGGGGGCATTAATGCACCGAGGATGACTCGGTTAACCTACATTGTTGTTCCATGTTCGCAATGTGGCAGGCTCAAACCTTGAAGTTTTGGAGCAAGAAAGCGATAAGGAATCTTCCAAAGATTCCACATAATGCAAAGCACAAGAAATGTGGAGCTGAAAAGGGTGAAACCTTTAGTGCCCATAGTGATTGGAATATAATGGCACAAGCTAAGAAATAAAGGAATATTTTAAGTTACAAGTAGAGGAGCAAGTAGAGCTTAGGTGATTGCTTAAATAGGTCTTTGTAATAGTGTAAAATTGAGCTCCCTCATTTACTAGAAGAGGAGAAGTAGGACCTTCATCATTGTCATGCCACCTAAAATTGAGTCCCCTCATTTACTGAAGAGGAGAAGTAGGAACTTCATCGTTGTCATGCACTGTTTGTATGCACAAATTATAGGCAAATGGATATTGTCTCTAAAGCTTAGGTGATGGGTATGTGAAAAATGGTCCTGAAAAATTTGTATAGCATTTGTTTCAGGAGAGAATCAAGGTAGGACTTAGTAGAAGGTCTTGTGTAGCATTTGTCCAAGAGAATTTTCCAAAATCAGAATTGATAGAGAAAGTAATGAATTTTATCTAGAAGTTATGGGTGTATCTCTCCTCCCATTCTTCCCAGAGACCATTGATTTATTCATTTTAACATAATACTAGGTGAAAATAACAATTGTAAGGAGAGTACTGAGTGACTTTTATCCACATCAAAATGTTCTCAATGTATGGTTCTGAACCCCCCTTCTTATCAGAAAATTTCTCGGATAATGAGCTGATGAGCATTGCCAATCCCATTAACAGCCATTGAATTTCCAATTTTAGTATTGTGGAAAACCTTCTTCCTTTTGATCCATGATAGCCCTTTATGTTAAGAACTGCCTTTTTTAAGCGGTGATAAAGCATTGGATTCTTGTATTTTTGTAATGAGGGGTACGAACATGGAGATAATGTGGTTCTTCATGCTGCCTTTGGTTCTGAGGCAACACGCGCATTTCTACTACTTCAAACATAACCTCTGTGCTTGCTTTTCAAATTAATGTGGTCTTTTCAATCATGCTTGTAGCTACCATGTACTTGATTGAGATAGCCTCCTGGTTCCTAGCAATTCACCACCCCAAAGGTGAAATGCTTGTTTCAATGGTCTTTTTTTATACACGATTACACCCTTAGTGCTGGGTCCATTCCACCTCTTCATATCATTGTTCTATGGCTTGCACATCCAATTTCTTCACCAGTCATCACTCAGAGTTCCTTCATAGAGTTAGATTTCTCTACAGCTTGGTATCGTCACTTATGATGAGAATTCAAATGGCATGCAGGACGCCCGGTCAGACTACTGACCATGGAGGAGATTGATGAGATCTGCCAGCGACCGATGCTGGATCTCTTGTGATTTAGCTACCCCAGCTAGATGCTCTGCCTCATTCACACCTAGCAGTCCAGGATTCCATAGTATATTTGTTTTGTCATTTTGTTACTCTGACTTTGTGTCAAATCCACCACATTGTAACTTTTTGGTCTCATAGGTCACTTTGGCCTTTTGAAGACGTTAATATAACATTTCATTTCTCTTTCTCTCTCTTTGTAATCTTAAATCAAATCTCAAGGCTGGCACTGATTGATTTCATGTTAGGCTTAGCATAATCTCCTGACATCACATGGATGGGAGCATGGAAAGAAGAGTGTAAATTAATATCCACAACAACCATTCTGGCTTTTTATATGGTGTGCATGAGAATACACTTTTTTAGTTGCTATAATCAATTGCACAAACTCTATATTCTTGAGCCGAATGTATTATTAAGTCATTATTATTATGTTGTGGTAGTGTTGTCGGTTTTTAGTGTTCAAGATGTGGTCAACATCATTGATTGTTGTTCATGTAAGCTACAACAGTAAAGGCAATTAGATTAAACACAAAAAAAGTAACATGCTCAATTATTTGAACCAAGAAGTATAAACATTATCGCTTCAAATCAAAACTGTGTGCAAGTTGCAATTATACGTATAGAAGAGAGATATGCCAATCTAGAGATGGGGCGCAAGCATTGCTTCGGATGTATGACAAGATGTTATTGTTCAAACTAACAGTATAGTAAGTTATGGTTTGCAAGTGTCTCCTTTTGTGTGGCACTCTTCCTAAGGTAACTATTGTTGATTATGTTGTGGATGACTTCAATGTCAATAGGGATAATGCACTTGTTTCATAAAGTCTCTATTGTAATGCTCAAAGAAATTTTTACACGTTAACAAAACGCACATAATTGGTTTATCACCCATGGGAGTGTTATATTTGGACATTTGTTCCATGGACATGTTAAAGTGGTTTCCAAAGTTTCAATTGCTCTCTGGTAGTCTATATTGTGCTCTTTGCAATTGGAGATATATTTTGGGAAGAAGTGAAAAGACCCAAACATATGATATACACACGCAAAATTTCATCTATAGTGAAGTCCAACATTATGTTTGAAGAGAGGTCATAAATTTCTTCTCTAATGAACTCATACATTATGTTCCAAGAGTGAAGGTAGTGAATAACACCCTTCTCATGGGTAAAAGCCAAAGTTTGTACGAGTCCATGAAGCAAAAATGGTGCATGGTTGATGAAAAGCTTGCACTAGTCTAGCACTCTCGATGCTACTAATGTTGAAGCTTCCATGAGGTGTGGGTACATACTCCATTATGTCGCCAATGGAAGGCGCATTAAAATGAAGGAATCTAAGTAACCAAGGTGACTGACGAGTGTGTGCGAGGGCGCGCACAACACCCCTATGGTTGAGGTTAGTGTTGCTTTTAAATACGAAAGACTTTAATCATTCTTTTGGTTGACCTTTAAATTCTTTGCAGTAGTACACATTAGAAAAAAACAAGAAAGAAATTTCTTAAATACCACAGTCTTAGGTAACTCCACACTCTTGGGGAACTCCATAAATAACACAATGAGTTTATCAAAGTTTGTTAAAGCTGCTATAGAAGTCTCCATGGATTCCTCCCTAGAAACAATGTACATGTAATCTTTAATCTCTTCAATAATCTCCTCTTGAAACTTCTTACTAATGAAGACGTGTGCAATGTTTCTAGCTCGGTTGGATTTTTCTTTAGATCCTCTAGCGATCATACCAATGTTGTTTGTCCATATCAAACTTTTGAAATGACACACCTCCGTTCAAAAAAGCGATTTTGAGATTTAATATAAAACTTTTATGTTTTCACATACATCACGAATACTTGTGCTCTGAAAAAAAAAGGACCATACATACATATAGTGTGGATTTAGCACCATTCTCCACATTTTTTATAATACCATATGGAATGTGTCTTTTCCCCGCCACTTTTATCCCTTCCATTGTTCATGAAGACGGACTTAAGCTTCCCGCTTACAATGAGGGATTTTTGTATAAGGTTTGATATTCCATAGTTAATTTTAATAATACCATATGGAATGTGTCTTTTACCCGCCACTTTTATCCCTTCCATTGTTGAAGAGGGACTTCAGCTTCCTACATACGATGAGGGAATTTTGTCCAAGGTATTTCAATGATGCACAAAACCTACCCATAGTCTGTCTCTCTCTCTCTCTCTCTCTCTCTCTCTCTCTCTCATTCATTTTTTCTCTTTTACATCGGTTAATTTGGGCTGATTCAATGATCGGCTTCTCTATCTCTCTCTCTCTCTCTCTCTCTCTCTCTCTCTCTCTTTGCTTCAATAGCCAGGTGGAGCCTGGAGGCAGAAGAGAAACCTCTCTCCCTCTCTCTCTCACATACACACACACACACACACACACAGTTTGAATTGGGTGCGAGGATCCCCACTCATGAGAGAGTTGCAATGAGAATTGGGTTACCATAAAGCATTCAGGGACTACAAAAATGCAAGGTTTTCTCTACACAAGGAGGTTATTTTCCTCCTTTCCCTTGTTGCCTGTAGGTGGGACCTCGCTCTTAGACTAAAATTCTGAGATACGGGACTGGGAGATACGGCAGAGTACCAGCAGAAGCCAGGACATGCCTCCTGTGTGACCTGGAGCCTGCCTGAGACAGAGTTGCACTACACATGCCACTGCCCCGTCTACTACAAGATACGTGGCCGCTTCCACTGCTTGTTCAGATAGGGCTTCGGACCACTCTCCAGAGTCATGCGGTACGAGGATGAAAGATGCTTGGGTCTGTTTTTGCTCGAGCTGCGCAGACACAGAGAGAGAGCCTGATAAGGGGAGTGGCCAGCCAGTCTTAGAGGCGGGTTCTGGAGCGAGAAGCGATAAGGAATCTTCCGAAGATTCCACATAATGCAAAGCACAAGAATGTGGGACTGAAAAGGGTGAAACCTTCAGAGCCCATAGTGATTGGAATAGCATGCAACAAGCTAAGAAATAAAGGAATATTTTAAGTTACAAATAGAGGAGCAGGTAGAATTTAGGTGTTGCTACAAAATAGGTCTTTGTAACGGTGTAAAATTGAGCCCCCTCAGTTACTGAAGAGGAGAAGTAGGACCTTCATCATTGTCATGCCACATAAAATTGAGCCCCCTCATTTACTGAAAAGGAGAAGTAGGAGCTTCATCATTGTCATGCACTGTTTGCACAAATTATAGTCAAATGGATATTGTCTCTAGAGCTTAGGAGATGGGTATGTGAGGATAGGTCTGTGTAATAACAGGCAACCATGTAAAATTGAGCCCCCTCATTTAATGAATAGGAGAACCATGTAAAGTTAACATATAGAGATTGCAGGCTTCAAGGTAGCAGCCAGCCCCCTCCCTCTGGCTCATTCTGGCAAACCTCACCATTCTCCCCTCCTCAGCGACCATCTCTTGCCACTTGTGCCCTCATGAATGGGCATGGAGCTCCTCCACCTCCTTCACCTTCCCCGTCAATGCAGCACTTCTACCAAACGGTTGATTGAACGACTGGACATCTTGAGTGAGCATCTTCAACCCCCGGCCTCAGAAATCAACCTCACACACGCGTCTTCCCCGGCTATGGAAGAGGTCTTAGACACTCCCGCCGGCCCAAGCCAAGATACAATTCCTTCTATTCTTCTTCCTTCCACAACTATCAAGAATCGTGAGGAAGACTACAAGAGCCATCGTTGGCCACTTCTTTGGACCTCGTCCACCCCTCGGAGCATTGAGGGCGTGGCAAAATGCGGAATGGTCATCGAAAGGAGTACAAGTTGTTAGCACAAAAGACTTGCCTAACAACTTTTACATCTTTCTTCTCAAAGACGTCTCCATGTCCGTCAAGCTTTTGGGCTCGGGATAATGGATCTTTCGCAACTCCCTGGTCTACCTTGTGAGATGGTCGGCTAGCTTCACAACCGACGTCAAGCCCGCTATCTTCCCGGTTTGGGTGGAGCTTCCAAATCTCCCTCTCCACTATCAAGCTCATTGTCGCCCCTCTCGGAAACATTCTAGGAGTGCGACCACAGAAAGAGCAACTCTCGATGGCATCCTCAAGTACTTATGGAGGTTGACTTCTCCACTGATCGGCCAGAGAGCATTCTCATCCAAAGGGATGATGGTCCTTGCTTTATCCAACCCCTAGTCTACAAGCACAAACCAGACTCTTGCTTCGACTATGGTCTGCAAGGTCACCTCATCAAAGATTGTCCACAAAGGAAAGTTAAAGCTAATCCCTCCCTTGAACAAGAAGAGTACGCTCCTCATGTTAAGATCCCTCCTCTGTCTCAACCCTGGAAGGATCCCCCAAGCGGCCCACCTAAGCAACTTCTCCATAGCATGACCTCCACCAACAAAGGTAAGACGAAGGCCTCCTTTTCTCTTCTAGAGTCTGTTGGAGATCTTAAAATTTGGGATGAGGACTAAGTTTTACATTGGAGTTTTGAAGAGCAAGTCAATGACTTTGACGCAACGCTGCAACCAAGCAAGGAAGGAGAGAAGAATTGGCCCACCCTAATGGAAGCGCAACGAGACAATAAGAGATACCTCGAGACTCCCCAAAGTGGCAATGGAGAGTCCAAGTCAAAGAAGTTCTCAAAGAACAAATCTAAGAGGTAGCTTTTAGGATGTCCAATTGTATTTTGCCTCCCTAGTTTGGGTTTGGGCCATTGTGTGGGTTTGGGCCATTGTGTTGTGTATCTTTTCCCGTTGTAAGCTTCTTTGATTTTCTAATACATATGGCTCGCTTTCATGGTTTTAAAACAACCCTCATTTAATGAATAGGAGAACCATGTAAAATTAAGTACCCCCTCATTTAATGAATAGGAGAATTGGGACCTTCATCATGGTCACATGTTGTATGCACAAATTATAGAAAAATGGATGTCTTCAACCAATGTGCCCAGTTTTGACTATATAAGGAGGCACCCACAAGAGGAGGGGTAACTATTTTCGAGTTACTCCCTCCACTAAGTTGCATTCTCAAAAGTTATCCCCTTGTGTTTACTCATGTATGTGAGAGAGTCCATGTCACAATCACCCCTCGTGTGTGGAGGACACCTAAGGGAGAGTGTAAAACTGTGAGTGCGTTGATAGAGGAAGAGATAATGGCATCTGCTTACTCTCGATTTTAACTTGTTATGAATAACTAGTCATCTTGTGGTCACACCCCCTTAGGTATGCCCCATACTGAGGGGGTAATCGTAAAACAAAAGCTAATTTATAGCTTTGATGTGACGAGCCTCATACATACACAGAGGGTGGGAGGTAAAAAGGCCATTTCGCAATTGCACCTCAAAGTGGAGGGGGTAACTCAAAACAGTTACCACCCCCTATGGAATCCCCTCCTAATTCAACTCTCTCTCTCTCTCTCTCTCTCTCTCTCTCTCTCTCTCTCTCTCTCTCTCTCTCTCTCTCTGACTATGTGCACTACATTGTTGACTAAGATTCTTCCTCTAGAGTCTACTATCTATTCATGAGACTCACTCAAGTCTCCATCCCTGGCACATGCTCTCGGAGCATGATCACATGAGGCACATTTATCAAATATTAAGTTGGAATATAAAAATAAATGCGGCTAGTAAGGCATCGTTGTGGTCACATGCAGGTTATAGGTTAATGTGCTCTTGAGTCCTCACATTGCCACCTGGAGGTTGAGCGCCATGCCACAGCTGGTTTCCATGCCCTTTGAAATTCCTGCCCACGAGAGAGAGAGAGAGAGAGAGAGAGAGAGAGAGAGAGAGAGAGATTCATTGGCCCTCTAGGTGTAGTCGGTTGGTCACTTTACACCTTCATTGTCTTCCCTTTGGCTACAGTGGCGTCACAGGCTATGAATGTGTCATGCAATCAACCTGGTCTAACACACTTTAAATTTCAATCGGTTCAGTTTTGCAACTATGCTGATTTTGGCATAGGGTTGGTTGTGTCCTGATAGTTGTGGTGGTGTTGGTGGTGACGGGAAGTGTAGAAACGCATGTCAAGGACTGCCCGCAATGCAGCAAGAGAGATGGTGGGGGTCAATCCGCTATTATGGGACGACGATGTGGTGGCATAGGCACAAGAATATGCAAAGAAGCAGGCAACAGCGGGCTACGATTTAGTGCCTCAGATGGGTCGTACCTACTCAAGAATAGTAGCGCCTCCTCAACCTATGGCATTGTGGACTTGTGGACAAGCTAGCAACAACACTTCAACTACAACACAGACTCGTGCGATGTCGGCTACATTTGCAGCGCCTATGTAGTCGGCATGGCCGCTACTATATTTCGAGCTTTGTATCTGAGTCAGCAAAGTGATGCATCCAAGTAAGTATCTGCAAAGATATTTGCAAAGATTTCTAGCTCAGCGCAAGGCTCTAACGAAGCAAATTGAGCTTTACCTCCCTTCTCCTTCTCCTGCGAATTATAATGTGAGCGTCGAACAGGACCCAAAAAGACAACATTGGGTATTTTTCATGTAATAAAAATGGCCTATAAACTTTGAGAATAGCGGAATTAAGAGAATTAGAGTGAGTATTTTTGTGAGATTACTTTAAGAACATAGAGGGTGAACTTAATTGATGGTAGCAACATAAACATAGTACTTAATTAACTTGGCATGAACAATACTTTTGCAAGAGAGAGAGTATTAAAGAATATGACAATAGTTGAGGACCGGATTTATTTGGAGCCGGTCCCCCCTTCAAAAGGCGTTTGTATTATAGATTCTCCCATCAAGAGAGACTTGGTACAATACAATCTTTGTGTTCCTTGGTGATGCTATGAAAATGAAAAGCTTCATTCATGAGCATAACATAAACTTTGCAAAAAGCATTAACTATCCCAAGGCTTCAAACACCTTCGAAGGTGGAGAGATCTAGCGGGGAATGAGGGTAAGGAAGAAGAAGAAGAATCATCCATAGGAAAAAGAAATAGTTCCTCATTTATCATCACTCTTCTTGATTAGCATAGCATAATAGCATAGTAATGAAGATGAAGAAGATGGCAACCTTAGCATTGAAGCATGGCTCTTGGTTGGATTTGCTTTCCATAGCCAAGAGTGTTAGTGTAGGCTCTCCACTTCTCAACAAGCTTGGAGAAAGAGATGGTGCTCTTGCACTTTGCATTCCACACAATGAGAGAAAGTGTGTGTGGTTAAATATGCTCTCATTCCTTTCAAGCCAGATTAGCCAAAAAATTTCTTCTCTTTTCTGTTCCAAATAACTGAAAACACTGAAACTGAATCACCTAGAAGGAATTGTTTCCAGTTGGGGGTGAAGCCCACAGCACTAATTAAAGGGACCAAAATAGTAGAGTTGGCTGGACAGTTCATGAAGAGGTGGGGGATGTCCTCTTCCTTTTGAATGCACCTGTTGTTATAGATTCTTGTGCCCATTCCAGCACCCTCATTCTGCAACCTGTCTAGACTACTTTGTGAAGGATGAGCCAAAGAAGGACTGAGTGTTTTGTTGGGATTCCTTTATTCCAAATGTTCTAGGACTTGAAGGTCCATTGCTTCTTTGTCATATTAACATTCCATTTCTTATTGAGGGTGGTGTGCACGGGAACCTGCAGGTTGGGTGGTAGATTCAGGGGATGGTGGAGAGCATTGACGTTGTCCCAGAAAAGGGCCTTGGTTGATGGGACTTTAATCCTTGTAGTTTACCCAACATATTAACCATCGGTGGGAACTTTTGATGTTGTGATGCTTACTTTTGAGAGGAACTTTTGGTGGTACATGGTACTTTTTTGAAAGGGACTTTTTCTTTCTACACAAATTAAAAGGGCAAACAACTACATTTCCAAATTTCGTAGAATCCCACACACAGCCAATTGCGCCCCCCCCCCCCCCCCCCCCCCCCCCCCCCCCCCCCAAAAAAAGCACACACACGTGTGTACGTTTCCTACCCTAAACCTCGCACACATGGGAATCCTAAACAATCAAAGAGTGACTGCATTAAATTAAAGGAGATAAACTGAGCACCTCATTGTTCTCCCTACTACGAACTTGATATTCTTCCCAGAGCCATGCCGCCTCAATTAGGTGACCCAATGCATAGTTGCTAGTGCTCGTTGGCTCTTTGCCTCTTGCTCGTTGAGCTTTGTCGTGCTCGATCTCGATTGGTGTAGCCATAATCGGCTCTTTACAATTTGCGTGCCTGTTTTGCTCAATCTCATCAATGGTCGAAGCTTTCCCAAAATTGACAACCTTGGTAAATTGAGTCTTGAAATTTTCTTTGATAGCTGAACATGGCTTCTTTCCACGGCAACCATTCTCTATGCCTAAGATGCATGATGAGAGAGAGAGAGCAATGCTCATGCGCGTGTAATGCTCAGTTGGAGGCACCCTGTTGCAAGAAGCAGAGCGAGGGCAAGTGAAAGTAGCAAAAGCGCAGTACGGTCCCTCCCGACCATGTAGCTTGACGTCATGTCGAGCTGTGGACGAATAGGTCTCGAGCTCAAGACTCGTCCAAAAAATCTTTGTCCCTCCCCCCGCCCCCAAAATAAAAAAGGGAGATTATCAAAATACCCCTCTAATTTGTGGAAATTTCCAAGATACCACTCAAATTTCAAAAAATCCCAAAATACCCCCAGCATTTTGTCATAAATACCCAAAATGCCCATCAAATTTTCCAAAATACCCAACCTTTTGACATTTTTTAATCTTGCCTTGCGATGGTGGAGTCTCTAAGATCAGGCTACTCTATAGAAGAAGAGGCCATCCTTGTTCTATGATACCAATGAAACATTAATTAGCTTTATCTTGCTTTAAGCATAAACTTATGTTGGGGTGGGTAGATCATTGAGGCTAGCATTCATCTTGTAGCATTGATAATTACAATAGTAATGAGAGAGAGAGAGAGAGAGAGAGAGAGAGAGAGAGAGAGAGAAGACTCAACATGATAATTTGATTAATGATAAACTCATGACATACAATGATAATAATTGGATTATAATAATTGGATTGAGGTTGAAGAGAATGTGTACAAGAGTTTGGTAGAAGCTCATATGGCTAGATGCACCTCTCAAGGCTCACAAGTGCCTTTTTCCAAGAGTCAACGGGCAACTCTCCAAAAGTCAAGAGTGGCTCCATAAAATGTAAAAAATCCATATAGACTAGAATGGCATTTGGTCCTTAGCCATCAGTGCACTTCTTTGCATGCCTTATAAGTTATTGTTCTTTGACATGTGCTTTCTCTCTCTAGTGTAGTCATTTTTGGTTCTATAAAAATGCATACAAACCCTTAGACAATTCCCTAGGCACTTTATGGAGGTATCATGAACCTTCTGGTACCATAAGGTCCTATGGCACACCTTTATGTCATAATCTTAACCCTGACCCTTCCAAACTATCTCACTTTCTCTTACTAGAATGACAATAATAGTGAGAGAAAATCATTTAAGTAAACCCAAAGTTAATTTTTGTGATATATTTTGGTGGATAGATTAATAAGATTCTTTAAGTGTCACAAGAAGATTTCATAATAACATACAAAAGCATTTCAGTATGGAGGGGGAAGCCCATATCTATTATATTGCTTCCATATGTAGAACTCAGCCATGAGAATTGACCCAAATCTGATGAGGAAAGTGTTTAGATGGATAAGATTCCCTATGCATCTATTGTTGGTTCTTTGATGTACACCATGATTAGGCCTTGTGCAAATATTTCATTTGCAATGGAGTTGTTAGTAGATTTATGGTGGCAAATAATGGCAAGCAACGTTGGAAAAACGTGAAAGGCATCGTAAGATACTTGAAAGGGACAGAAAGCATTGTGCATATTCTTTGGATACAAAGATGCACGTATAGTTGGCTACTCATATAAAAATTATGTAGGGAATGTGGACAACAATGTCTTTACATCCATTACTAGTGTAGTTTCTTAGTGAACTTGTTTGGAACATTGTACATTTTAATCCACAAGAGAGACAGAATATGTTGATGTGTCATATGCCACCATGGAAGCTATTTGGCTTAGTCCTTCAGTGGGAGATTTGGACATTAGTACAAAAATTCAATTTTGTATTATTCTAGTTAGAGTACTACCTGACCTGCATGAAAACTGTAAGGCCAAGGGAAACCTAGGGGGTCACGGACCTAAGCCAAGGGCCTGGACTGCACATGCAAATAAGAGATCCTAAAGGGCTAGGATCCCAACACCTATATAAAGGGCAGTAGGGAGGAGGATCACCCATGCAATCTCCTTGGGTCTTATAAAAACTAGCATTTCATGTACAAACAAAGCATATTGATGTGAGGTATCATTTCATTCAAAAGGTGCTTAAGGAAAAGTGCATTGAGCTTGTCAAGATTCAAACAAATAACACAAACCTCTTTAGCATTAAGCTTAAGACATTGCTTAATGATATGATCATTTTCCCTAGAGAAATGACATTTTTAGCTTCTTCTTGCCTTTATCACCAGAATTCTCAGACCTATTATTGTTCATAGAAGCAACAGTTGTGGGGGTAGGCTTGCTATCTACAAAAGCATGGAAAGTGGAAACATTGGTACTCTTCTTGTGTTATGCTATCACAAATGTGTGTTCCATAACACGCTGCTTAACCCTATTTTTTGGATTGGACCTCTTGTAACAATTTAGAGACAACACCAACAAACTTCACATCATTAGGTCTATTCTTTAACACAACTCCTAGATGTGGAGGAAAATAGTCTAGTAAAAATCTGGCAAAGCATCAAGAATTGTCTACACAAATGTGCTGTCAAGAATAGCCTAACCAATTTCAATTAGCTATTCATTGAGATCTTTAATCTACATAATCCACATCCTCCTCGTACATAACTTTGGACTCTAGATATTTTTTCAAGTAAGAAATTTTTGCTAGGTTAGGACCTACATACAAAGAATCTAATCTATGTCATAGCATGCAAAACAACTCTGCCAATAGAACTGTTAGAACTTGCACCATCATCCACACAATCTATATCCACAAAACCTAGTCTTATATCGTAACCTTGCGCAATGTTCCAAACACCCTTCTCAATAAGGACAACATGTGTGCCCACAAAGTGCGTACTTGTTCCCATCTAGTTTTTCCTCGAGAGCAGGAGCCAGGATGGAAAAAACATTATAGTTGTCAACCATGCCTCATGAATGTAATCGATGCAAAGATTGCTTATGTTTAAAAAAGATTTCACAAAACCAATATGTTTTGTATAGCTCAACCCACATTAGACTACAAATTTTCTATTTTGCAAAAAAATGTTCAATGTTGTAAAACTTGCACAAAAGGACAAAATTTTGCATAGTACCGTCAACAGTGAAAATGGAGGCCAAAATGAGCTCAAATCAAAATTTTGATATCGAAGAGCTCACCCAAAGTTATGTGACCCTATGAATGCTCACCAAAAATCACCTCAATTAGAAAATATAAGCCAAGAGGGTGTTGGAAACACTGTGGGGATGTTGAAGGCTGCTCTAATACCAATACCAATTTTTGGGAATATGGTTACAAGAATGCGGAGAAGATGGATGCGTATAGCTCTCAACTAAGGATTGTGTAGCCATTCCTACCTTCAAAAAATATTTACATGCCAACCTATGGCTTTCAAGGGCTCAAACAAAAGTTTCACCTAGAAAAGTTTGAGCCATTCAACCAACATATGATAAAGCTTAAAGACCTCCTAAGTTTTAGTCTCCAAGGTCACCTCCAAATCATTGTCAAAGAGGAAGTCTTTCCTCTAGAAATAAAGGATCTTATAAGATCTCACATAATGAAGCAAAAAGAGGATCATGCAATGCATTGGCAAGCTAGAAGGATAGACCAACAAAGATGAAGGGCCCTTTTTTCAACATGCTCGCAAACCGGCTTGTCTCATTCAAAATACTGGTTATTGTTTATCAAAAAGTCGTTCGATTCATGTGGGAGGTGGTTGAAGCACCCCCAGTGAAAAAGAAATGTTTTTGTACTGGTTAGTTTGTGACTTTTCTATAGGTGGAGGACTATGGGGCATGCATGCCACTACTTGAGGGCCCTCCAAAGGTAACTTTAGAGGGTCTATGGAGAAGGCCTCTATGCACACTCTATCCTTGGGAGGTGCTTCATGCTTGTAACTTTCATAGATGATTACTCATGAAATCTGTAGGTATATCCTACTTGTACAAAAGATGACATAATTCAATTTTTTCAAATGTCATTGGCACATGTTAAAACCTGACAGTGTGTGGGAAAAATATTAAATGCTTATTCATATGAAGGTTAATATAAATCCAAATTGTATCTTGAGTTATGGTATCAAAAGAGAGTTGATCGCTACTCCTCTAGAGGATGACGTTCCCGAGTTTATGAAGCAAAAGATATTGGAAAGAGTCTGAAGTAGGTGGTCCGATGAAAGATGAAACGGTGCAACATAAATTTGGGGTGGAAGATGTCCCTCCATATAAATAATTAGTCACTTGGACAAGTGAGTTCTAGAGGAGATATGGTCTAAGAAACATCTACCTTATGTGCTTCTAAGAATTGTTGGTTGCAAAACATACTTACCATGTTTCCAAAAAAAAAAAAATGTGCGAGAAGCTTGCAAGTAAGTCCATATCTCTTGGATATTGTGAGCTTAACGAGATAGGAACCATCTACAAGATCCAAAGGCTAGAAAAAATATGTGCAGTTATGATATTTCATTCAAGAGAGGGATGGGGTGCCAAATTTTCCACACAAAAAAAAAGGGTTCTCCCAAAAAGAAGGATCTCCCTTTCCTTTATTTGGGAGAGAAAATGCACCGTCCCTATCTCCGTTCATGAAAGCATAATCCCATGGCATATAAGGAGTCTGCTTTCTCTTCTCTCAAAGCTCTATTCATCTCCATGTGTCGTGTCCACTAACTTCAACTTCCTAACCTTTTTAATAGGGTCAAGCATATCCTTGGGGACTTGCTACAAGTCATTGGGTTTCATTCTAACAATTACTGCATTATAAGTATGAAATCAATGGCCAAGTTGAACAAACTGAGAACGCCCCTCTTTGCACCTCCCCCCAAGATGGCTAGTGTGAATATGCACATTGAAACTGGGTCCATTCCATGTGCAATGAATGAGTTGTGTGTGCATGTAGCCAAGTTGGCACATTACCAAACTTCCTCCAGAATCTTCTCTAGCTATCTGGCCACACACGACCACCATCCAATGTCAATCTTGGGATCTACCATGTATTTATGTTGTTTATAATGCATTATCCTTATATAGAGGGGCTCACAAAATAGAGCTACTCAATACCTGCGTGATTACCTGAGGGTGAAATATTGTTATCCAAAACGTTAACGCTTGGTGTCTCTACCAAGTGTCTCTATCTAGATGTCCCTGAGCATTGTTCTCCTCTACATCCCTTGGCCATTTCCAAAATGAAGCCTAATAGAATTTTTTATAAGTGAGGGTTGCATGCTCCTCTATGAGTCTACCTACTCAAAAGAGGACAACCTAAAAGAAAATGTGCATGCCATGGGAGTTCAACCAAAGAAATCTCAGGATTTAGAGGATTACATTTGGCAATGGGTTTTTCTTTTATAAATTTGCCAAAAAAATTCAAATCTGCATAATACTCTCAAAAATATATAAGTAAGAGGTTTTCAGAGAAAGCCTTGAATGCACGCGTTAGTAAGTTCACACATTGTGACAAACCCCCAAACCCCCCCCCCCCCACCCCAAAAAAAACAAAGTGTATTTGTATCCAAGTACCTTTGGCTTGCATACTCCATTATTCTCCTTCATGGACAACCTTGATGTATATACTTAACTTGAAGGTACCCAATGGTCCTATATATGTGAGGTAAATACCTAAGGAGAGGAGGTCATGAGGTGACGTTTTCGTCAAGGTTACCGATCAAGGGGTAGATGATTAGGGATGTTCAATCAACTTCCATTACTTTTCGGAATATTAGCATGCAATCGCTCGATTGACGACACCTCACTAGTGGAAATTGTCAAAAAGCATGGACAATCTACAACAATCATTTTCGTGCAACTCAGCAATCACACTATTTTTCACGTCACTTTTTCACACTATTGTTGACACCTCAGTCTTTGGAATTTTCAGAGAGACACACAAATTGCAAACCAATGAAGACTGACCAGCTTACTCGGAATCAATTTTGTTGTTGATAACTCAACATGCAAGAACTTTCTAGCCACACTCTCGCCAACTCTTGACGGTCAAGAAAGGACCTCTAGTGTCCTTTCTTCATAATAGCTGCTCCCACCATGGCTTCCGGCCTCCGCCGGTCACCATGTGGTTGCATTTATAAAGGACACTAGAGGTCCTTTTCCTACACCATATCAATTCATGCTATGAGAACCACCTTACCATTGCTCCTCCATCCATTGTCATTTCTCTCAAACATGTGGAATTAATCCATCATTAAAGCATCACAAAACCTTTAGGGAGATTGATTGAAACAAGGCGTCTAGAGGACAAAGGCACTCTCAAAGATGTAGACAAGTCATTAGCAAACAAGCAATTGCCAAACATGCACTGAGATTAGGGTCATCGTTATCCACCAAATCCAAAAAATTGCATTACTACAGTGTTCCCAGAAAAAAATTTGCTAAACAAATAGGAACTACTTTTCCTTGATTGCTTCACTAGGCAAATGGTAAGGAGTAAAAAAGTGATAGTGGTGTGAATTTTACCTCATGGCATAGCTTGTGATATGGCTCCATAGCATCTCTCCTCGAAGCTTTCGCCAAAAGCTCTATGACGTCGCGTCACAAATAAGGTTTTACATTAAAAGATGTATGGAGGTGAAAATTTACACATTATAATATTCAAAGATAGAGAGAGATGCATATCATGCATTGTGATACTTGTACCAAAAAAAAACATACGTATGTATGGTGTGTAGTTGGCACTGCTCTCCACATTATTAATAATACCGTAGGGAGCGTGCCCTTCCTCTTGCCACTTTTATCCCCTCCATTGTTTAAGGGGGACTTATGCTTCTTCTCCAATGTTGGAGGGACTTTCTATTTCTCAAAATACTGCAATTATACAAGGAAGAACTTATTACCAATGTTTTATAAAGACATGTATCATCCCAAGTTGCCATGCCGCGGTGTATTGTCCATGTGTCCCTTTGTTCGCATCACAAAAATTCTTCAGTCCTTGTCACCTTAATCTACAATCTTTTCAATAAAAATGATGTAAACTCATTGCTTTAATGTGTACATTATGGAATCTAAATACTTTTGAGATCAGATAGAGGAAATCAAACTACACAATATAAGTGTACCTTTGGTATTGGTCATCTGCATCAAAGCACAATCTTGGATGGATTGGCTCCTAGACCTTCCTTACATTGCTCCACCACCTTACCACTGCAATATCTATGTTAAGGCCTAATATGTCTCTGACTAGGCCTTCAATCTTTTAAGTGTGGCTACTATGGACTCCCATGGTGCAAGGTACTCTTTGATTGATATGAACTCCCATGAAGCAAGGTACCTTCAAAGCTTACCCCATGCTCCTTCTTCCATCCAAACATGGATTTCTAAGGTCCTCAACAATCATGCATTTTCTTGTGCCTCATGCAAGCTTCATACATGTTCGCTATTTTCTTCACCTCGTAATTGCTTTTGCCTTGCTATGTTGATTGAGTGGAAAAAACCCCTCAATGGCCGGTCCCAAGACCATTTTGGGCATCCAACTCAACCACAAAGTGTGAAAACCTAGAGCTTTGGACATTAAAAAAACACCATACATACGTTGATTGTATCCTGCAATCAATGCTCTCCAAGAGACGACATTCCAGATAGGAAGCTCCTCAAGTACCTTTTTGTTCTCTTTGAAGCACACCACATTTGGCATACATCTTGATCAACATTTTTTTGCAACAACCCCTGCCTAACAATACCAGAGTGAATTTTTAAGCCCATATTAGCATCTTGCGTAGAGACACACGCCTTCAAGATGGACACGTAGGTGATTGCATGTGGACAGAGGCTCTCACTTTGCTTGCTCTTGATGGTTTGGTGTTGGGCTGATCCAAATTCCTTGATCATAGATTTGAAGCAGTCACAATCCTCATTCACAAGACTGGTATTACTGCATACAATAAGAAGATTGAGGAAACTAAATCCATCTCATTGAATGCCATCTTGCCTCATTCTATGATATAGGCGAAACACAATGAAATGCCCCTGGTGGGACTGCCTGGAATGAACCTCCCATTAAATAGCCCCCTTGGGCCTCATTCCCTATCCACACTTGCAGTCGGCCCCTTGGGCCTGGTCCTTGACCATCGGGCATTGCCTTGGCATGACATTACTCCCCCCTTGGAGAAATGTTTTCGTCCTCGAAAACAAGAGTAATGATACACTAATGTTTTCCACAGCGGCATCCTGCAGGGATTCAACTGTTTGCTTGACCAAAACATGGTTCAATAGAAGGTTCAATGAAAGCAAAAGTAACATCTTGATTTTCCATATTGTTGTCCTGTTACAATCGTCTTGGTGTAACTATCGCATAGATAATATAGCGTAAAACTCCATTTAGAACTCACTTGAGTATGCGAAATGAGTTATCACAACTAAGATGTACCCGAAAGATTACCTCTTTTCACTTTCCTTGAAAGTAACTTGCTGACATAACTCATCAACCAAGTTTAAGTCCGTGACTTGTTATCTTCTCATATCGGTAAACAACCCCACCATAGCTATTGTTCAAGGTTGAGAACCTGAATTATACATGAAGGGACTAAACTTAGTCGCAAACATGCTCTAACTTATGATAAACAAACTCCAAGTAGAGCAATAAATGCTTATTAATTGGATTGCGTGGTGCTAATGTACGCACTTTGCATAACCTTTAGCAATACATTACACTTTGTAATCTGTCTATCCCATTGGATAACTGACAGTACTGAGGTGTGTCTCCCCCACGGTTTACAGACAGTCTTCCTAGATGATTGGTAAACGGGGATCACAATATCGTACAACATTGTTGAGGAATCAACAAGGTCCTGAATAACCATCATGGTTAACTTGAAAGATCCACAAGCACCCAAACCGAGCCATGACCTCTATTGGTGATTGGTAGACCCAAAAGTAATCTCATAGAGATACTGCACATGGAGTCCAACATGCTTCATAAGCAACAACTTGATGAATACGCATGCTGTTCCAAATCAGTCTTTGCTAAACACTAGGGCCCATAACACCTAGTGTGCATGCATTTAGCAAAAAACAGATCCGAATATCCATAATCAAATGTGCCAATACTTATAGCAAATGTGATGCTCCTAGCACACATTGAAGAGGAGTGTAAATAGTTACAAGAAGAAACTGAATACCTCCTATTGCAATCATTTGCAAGCCTTGTCAAAACGTTTGAACCATAAAAGAAGATGAAACAGAAGTCACTTCTAGGTACAAACAATAAAACCTTTTCTTTAACAACTCATAGCCTTGCTATATGTATAAACAACCGTATGTAATGTTGTTTAGCAGCACTTGTACCGTAACAAGTTATTCTAACTATCCGATAACTTTTGGCCACTGAAATTGCTCATGATACATCGTGATGAAAATGGTCTAGAACGTAGATTTCACCAGCACCTAGGGACATCGTCGCGACATATAATTGAAGGGCACCAGTGTCTGTCCCAGAGACTCATATTCTCCACATGTGGAATATGTCTCATGTAAGGATGTCTGAAAAAATGTACCATGCACTTCGCATGGAGTGTGCCTCTTAGCAGGGGGAGGGTGCCCAAAATCGGATGCCCTAAAGCATAACAAATTTATTATAATTAAAAAATTTGGCAACTTACTGTGAGCGATGGCGCTTCGAGTAGAGCCGCCGAGAGGGAGAAAGAGAGAAAGTCGTCGTCGTTGCTCGAATGCACCCGCCGGGGTTTTCCTCGGGTCCCCCTCGTGCTCCTACTGAGCCCGCATGCGCACCGTTTGGTGCCGGCCGAAAACCCGCCTTCCTCCCCCCTTAGGGTTGTTGCCCACGCTGCGGCTTCGGCTGCCCACTGTGTAGAGCATGCCCACGTCTTCGGCTTCGTCGCTTAGCAGGCGGCCATGCCCACCTCCAATCTCTTAGTTTTGCATGAGCATGCAAGAGTGGCTCCACACCCTCATGCCCAAAATAGCCCCTTGCTCTAATACCAATAAAATACCCTTGGTGGGACTGCCTAGAATGAACCTCCCATTAAATAGCCCCCTTGGACAAATAGCCCCCTTGGGCCTCATTCCCTATCCACACTTGCAGCCGGCCCCTTGGGCCTGGTCCTTGACCACCGGGCATTGCCCTTGGCATGACATACAAGGTCGCTCTCCCCTTGCCAGACATAACCCAGGTAGAGTGAATTCCATGATGCAAGATCCCTAAATGCCATGGCATTGAAGACTTCTTGAGCATCTGCCATGCTCTCACACTTGCCATACATATCAATAATGGCATTCATGAGAACTCCTTCCTTATCCCCTACGCACCTCTGTAAAGCATCACATGAAGTTTCCTCCCAACTTAAGGGTTGTTGGATCACCACATGCTTTGAAAATGCCAACAAAAATTGCACTATTTGGTGATATCCCTTGCTCTTGAATTTGTGTAAAGAACCTAAAAATGGGAAAACCAAAAGGACTACAAGCTCTTAGTCAAGTGAAGCAATTTGGTGAGATACCATCTGCAAACATCTTCCAAAAACAGTTCAAAACCTCTCTTCCAACCTGAAGTCCTAATTAGAGCAGTCCAAGAAACATCCCTACAAGAGATCATCTCAAAAACTTCTTTCACTTCAGAGAGTATGCCGCATTTGGAGTAAGTGCCACCAAGTTATTGGCAACTTGAGACTCTGACTCAAGCCCATCCTTTGCAATCTCAATATGTATTCTTGTCATTTTCCAAATGCCCCAAGATCACTACACACCTTCAAGACATAGACGTACGTAAGAGCATATGGAGACACCCCTTCTTGCAGTATACTTCTAAAACAGCCCCATACTTCCTCGTTGAGCCGGTGTTCGGCATGCCTTGAATATCGCTTTCCAAGCCGAAAAGGATTATGCCATTATGTAATTGAAAGACTCCATTGATGACTCCCACAGAACCACAAGCCTTGATACCACATATGAATGTAATATAGTTGGGTATGACACCTTCCGATATTATATGATCGTAGACCAAGCCCCTGCTCTGCATAAGCGGCAAAGATAGTATCCCATGAGATACTATCTCAATTAGACAAATATAGTGCTTTTGTAAGGAACTCAAGCTTGAAATCCATATCTACTAAAGTATTGCCAAGAACCTTCTGCTGGATGAGGCAGATGCATACTTGCAGAGGAGGGATCTGTTGACTGGAGTCTTTCTTCGCTTGTTGGAGTATCGCCGCGGAGTCATGTTACTACCAATTGGGTGATAGTCTTCGATGACGCCATCTTATCACGCATCACTTTGGCTGCCAAATTTGAAAACATTGTTTACCTTGCTCAGCTTCTGATAGAGCCGGCTGTAGGCAAAATTTAGACATCACCCATGTAATTGAGGTTATCAATGCCTCTGTTTCTTGCATCAACAAACTGCCAGCTCAGCTCTTTCATAGTTGTCTGTACACTCTTTTCATCAACTTTTTCTTTGATAAAGCTTCCCAAGGTGTTTTGGCATGCATCATCAAATGCAAATATAGTCTCTAACATCACTGCTCAATAAAGTAGCTTCCCCGTAGCTACACGCTTCGAGCATGTGACTCGTCCTTGGGACATATACAAAAGTAGTGAAAAAAGAAGCATTGAGTCCCCTCTTTCACACATGTATGTAATTCCTCGTGATCAATTGATGTCATTCTGCACACATGTCAATGAAAGCATTACCAAGCATAATCGTTTTCCAACAGCCCTTTGAGTATTATTCTCATAATGAGTTTGTTTATCCATGCCAGCTTCCTGCATTTTGCCACATGCAACCTTCAAAACCCAAGAAATTGAAAAGCACTCAATAGTCCTTCAGCAATCAGCTCATCAATAATTATTTGTTCACATTGTGTTGCATGATGGGACATGCCACATGCCTTCAAGATGAAAGCATAGGCCATCTTATTTGGAGAGAGTCCATCACATTGCATTCAAATGAAACAACCAAGAGCCCATGGCCATGCATAATACCACATGCCTTTGGATGCATTCAAGATGCAAGGATAGGTGACCACAATTTAGACCTTCACCACCTAGCCCACTTTGAACATCTCTTGCTTCTTGGCCATATGCTTCTTGGTGCTACCGATGTTGGGCATATCCTACAATCAACGCATTCCAAGAGACCATAGTCAAAGGAAATGGTCATCTTTGGGATCCCCTTCCGCCTCCTATTTGATAGTTTCTTGCCCTTTGCAGTTCCGTGTTCCTTTTTCCCATTTTGCGTTCCCAGATCTTGTTTTCCATATAAAAAGCTCATCAAGAACATTTTGTGTTGTCAGTACTCCACAGTACACATGTCCGAAGCATTTCAATACTTGACAGTTTTTCTAGGAGCCCTTGGCCATGCATATGTCAAGTTCTTGCATAATATCACATGCCCAAGCCCATGGCATCATGCATAATACTACTTGCCTTCAAATGCCTTCAAGATTCAAGCGTAGGTGACGGCAATCTCCTGGAAGAGAAGACAACTCGCACCGGAAGGTAGTCAAATCACTTGTTGTGGTCCAGCAAGAGTAGCGCATTTGATATGAAACATGAAGGGTGTGTTATAAATTTGCTTGCCCTATGGTTCTATCCATTGCCAGAGCCCAGGTTAGAGCGAAAAGTGGCATCCAGCAATATCTCTCGCTCTCTCTCTCTCTCTCTCTCTCTCTCTCTCTCTCTCTCTCTCTCTCTCTCTTCTGGGGTGTGCGTGTGTGTGCGCGCGCTAATAAACAGAGGAAAATTGTATAACCTTTCTATCACCCAAGTGTGGTAGATTGGTAATGCCATTTCCCTCTTGAATAAGAGGTCTTGAGTTCAACTCCTTGTCGGCTAGATCTTTAAGGTCTCTTGGGATAGTTTCTTACGACGTCAAAACTCTCTTCTTCTGGGGGGTGTGTGGGTGTGTGTGTGCGCTAACAATATAAGAGGAAAATGGTATAACCTTTCTATCACCCAAGTGTGGTAGATTGGTTATGCCATTCTTTAAGGTCTCTTGGGATAGTTTCCTACGACGTCAAAACTCTCTCTCTCTCTCTCTCTCTCTCTCTCTATCTATCTATCTATGTGTGCTTCTCCTTTCTCGTGACCTTACAGAATTCGGCCGTTGCTGCTGCTCCTCATGTCTACTCCTTCTCGTGACATTACAGAATTCGACTGTTGTGCTACTCCTCCTTGTGACCTTACAGAATCGGCCGTCATTGCTGTGTCACCTCCCAAACTCCACGCGCATTGCCATGCAACGTTCGTTCATCTTTCCTTTATTCTCTGTCCAATGAAATGTTGCCAAGTGGCTCTCCCCATGCTCCATGGTCAAGGCAAAATCCTTTTTACAACTTAAATACGAAAAATTTGCGATATTTTTAAATTGCAAAAACAAATTTCAAAAGTAAAAACCAAAAGGTGACAGGTGCATTGTAACTGTTTACAAAATTTTCTCATTAGTCCACACGAAGCATCTCATTTGCTAGAACATTTCGTCATCTTGATTTTCATTGGGATATGAGCATTGAGCGCCACCAAAGGTCTTGGGATTTGGCTTGAGCTCTTGTAAAAGGAGAAGAAAAGGAGAACGTAAACGTTGCATTAGCGTCGGCTGCAGGGTTCGAACCTGCGCGGGCGTAGCCCAACAGATTTCAAGTCTGTCGCCTTAACCACTCGGCCAAACCGACCCTGATGCACTACTTCCCAGCATTTTTATATCAATTATTTATTACTCGACCCCTGATCCAAGTAATATTAGCATTGTAATGTAGAGTATTGATCACCCTGGTGCTGTCAATCGCTCCACCCTCCTCCCTTATTTTGAGCATCTGGACATCCAACCAAAGAATAGCAAATCAAGGTAAGAATTATCTCGCCCTCCTAGCAAATTCATTGCCCACCTCAATTCCCTTACCAGCTAAAAGCTAAATAAAATACAATACAAGCTTTAGTGACCGTGTATGAGAAAAGGGATCACAACTAATCAAAGTATGGGGGGTTAGGTTTCATGGTTACAGTGGGAGCAGCCACAATCACCCCCAACAAAGGCCATGTCCACTCACTCACTGCACAACCACATGATTCTTATTATGATGTGCACGAGGTTAAGCAACAATCAGTCTGTCAATATTGAGTTGGTTACAACCAAGGTGCATCCCACACACGACAATATCATCCCCAAAAAGAATATAGCTATGCTAACTAGATCATGAATGCCCAATAAAAGACTATTTCTAGAAAGCAACAAAAGCCTCCACGTAAACCCAATGTTGAGGGTTCGAGGCTCACGGGCTGCCCTCAATGGGTTTTACCAATTTCACGATTGGGAAAGTTAGTCCCATGGTATGGCCCCTTGTAGGTGTAATGTATGCTATAATGACCAGTGTATAAAAGGTTTTCCCCACTGCCTTCCTCTGCATACATTTTGTTTAAATAGGGTCTTATATATAGATATCTTGCCACGATAGTGGCTTGAGATATTTGCACACACAAAGACTTCCTGAAACTTCTCAAGTATGGGTTCAAGATGTCAACTAGACATTTGGCTTGCAAAGTATCACTCTGAACGAAAAGAAAAATCACTTCAGTAGAAGTAATATTGCAAGAAGCTGCAAGTTATTGCTCAAGTTGTCAGTCTTTATCAAGCTACCACACAAGTTTCGGAAGTCTCAGTGAAGCTTTTTTCACTTTCAAGATGGCCATGGAAAAACAACTTTAAAGCTGGCTTACTCTTTCAAGTCAGGTTGCACTGTGATGTGGGTAGATGCCCTTAAAGCATCTTGCTGGATAAGACCTCCTGAAAATTTTCTCTGAGCTCCACTGCAAAGTGGAAAAATTGTCACTTGAACGCAATGACATCAGGATCCCGATGAATTAATTTACTTGCTTAGGTGCACCATCAAATTAAACACGGTACAGGAATCAACAAACAATTAGCTTAAGCAGAACCAATAATGTAGTACTTCAATTCAAAGAATCAAATAGCAGCAAGCCATCAATGGCCATAAATTCACAATATTGGATTGATACAATTTCAAAAGAGAAATTGGGAGTTACAAAACACCTGTGATGCGATCTGGCAAAATATGATCTCATAATTGACATAGGAGTTTTTCAGTCCATCACTTTGCCCAGAGACTATTGTTATGATGTTCAAATCCACAACAAGTAGGTGTACCAAACTTACCCAATTTCAGTGAGGTGAAAGAAAGAGTATAGACGCCTTAAGTAGATGGAAAAAATCATAACATCCAAAACGTGTCAGTAGATCGAGCCCTTAAGATTCTTAATCTCTGCAATGCACCACCACTTGGAGAGTGCTTCATGTAAAACTCAGATTCTAGCCTACCCACTGACCGCACTCAGCTGTGTAACTCCCGCACAAATGTCATAAGTCATGCCTATTCATGTCTGGAAAACAATCAGTCAGGCCAAGTACAGATACGAGGACATACCATGCATCAGAGCTGTGACTCGAGATTTGAAGGCGTGAAGCACATTGGTCATAACTTGGAGTTCACTCGTGGTACTACAACTACAAATAGCAGAACTACACCACCAATGACCACAAACTTTTCCCCCAATGCAAGAATAGCTACACAGTACTTCGACTTACCAAAAACACTCTCATCAACACTGGACTTCAGTAACAATTTGCAAAGGCAGTAAAGGCAGCACAAATAAATGGTCTTCTGCCCAGAAAAGCCATTAACAATGTCAGAAAACATGATATAACACTTGCACGAGACCAAACTACCTCATAGCTTTGCCCCAACAACTAACTCTACTCGGAAAACAACATACAAAGCAAGTGGCAATTGGAGAAAAACACCAGAAGCACAGTACTAAATAAGCCTACAGCTAGAATTTACAAATCCACCAGAAGGATTTGTAAGCCAAAAGACAGAACTTTTGAGACGAACAGCAAAAAGAGACTAAAAGAAGCAGACAGAATCTGATAAATTCTATAACAAAATTGTAGCAAAAGCGCCTGATGCTAGCAGGCCTTCATTCAAAAAGTTAACAGTCAAAAATGTCTAGTCTCTCTCTTTGTTTCTTGACTTCAAACAACAGAAGCTCTGTCACTTTAATCTTCATCCTCCTCCTCTTCACCACCAGCAGCCTTCTTAGAGGCAGCCTTCATGTTCCTTCTCTTCACACGGCCAGGTCTACCGCCACCGAAGGGACTCGACAGTGCAAAATCAATATGCTTCTGTGAATCCACTCTCACCAGAAAAGAGGCAACATTGACAACTTGCTTGCCAACCCTGTAAAATTACCAGCCATGTAAGCAAGACCATTTTTGTATCATTCACATAAGCACCGAGAAATTGCATCTTCAAGCACACAGCTACCCTAATCTACAAATTAAGAGCCAAAACCAGTAACCCTGACCTAATATGCCTCTGCTTGATAAGCACTCGGGCATGATGAATCGATTTGGCCATGCCCGACTTGAAGACAAGAGTCTGCAGACGGCGTTCCAAGAAGTTCTCAACTGTCAATGCCAAAACATAATCGAGCTTGTTTTGGCTTTCATCTAGAAGACCATATCTGAACATGCGACGTAGAAGAGCCTCTCCCTCGAAGATTCTGCGTGGGTTCTTCTCATCGAGTGTAAGCAACATTCGGGCATTGTTGCGGATACGGCTCAATGCATATTGAACTCTCCACAGTTCTCTCTTGTTACGGAGTCCATATTCCCCTACGAGCTTCAGTTCTGCATCGAGCCGCTCCTTCTCATAAGGACGGCGGGGCTTCTTGAACGTCTTTCCATCTGCACAGAGAATTTAGTTCGGAAGAAAGATCACTCCATGCTCGAGTCAAGTTATATAATTGCATGGCTCTTGACCATAGACATCAGAAGTAGCTCTGAATACCCAGATCGAAGATGATCAACTAAGTAAGCGCTTCGAAGGGATAGAGCCAGAAAACGCACAAATATAATCGCGCACTTAAAAGGCAGAGACTCACAAAACACACAGATATCTCTCTCTCTCTCTCTCTCTCTCTCTCTCTCTCTCTCTCTCTCGATAACATAGAAAGGAGAGAAACCGCGCAGGTAGAAGGAGAAGAAAGCCACTCACAGTTGCGGTAGAAACTGACGTGCACCATGCTGCCGCCTCCTTCGCCAGAAGAAGATGCACTCTCTGAAAAACCCTAATGAGACCTCCCTTCACGAACGTGATCGCTTATATATTTACCTTCTCCATTCGCCCGATTGACAATAATAATATTGCAATTTGAAGAACACTAGCTTGCGCGACCCGTCTATCGGCCTACCGGCAGGTCTCGCTCGTTCTTATTATGACACAAATTAAATTAATGACACACATGGTATTCATAAGTTCATGATACACGCGCGCAAAGAGCGCAATATGATTTTCATTTCAAATAAGAGCCAATAGTTTTGTTGCAAAAAAGAGGCTTCTTGATAAGAGAGTAATCATCAGAAACATAAGGGATAAAACATAAGGAATCCCAACCTCAAAAAGAGATCACCATCAAACCAAACCCATTGTAAAAGGCATCATTTACCTCAAAAAGAGATCACCATCAAACCAAACCCATTGTAGAAGGCATCATTTAGGTTGAAAGCGAAGCTTGCGATAGACACGGGTTCGCACTCTGAACACCCAGGGCCCAATGTATCGCACACTTCGTCCAAGCCGCCTTGGAGTATCATCGACAACATACATTCTCACTTTCCAATTCTCTGCTTCAAATCCAAAGGAAGGTAGTGCATTTATGGGCCGTTGATACCCTATCTCTCTAAGAGAGACATGACCCCGTCCTGTTGCCTCATCTAGCTCTAAGGCAACATGATAGTATCCTATGAGTCCTAAATAGCACGTGGACTCATATAGACCTACCAATAGATGGGCTGGATAATAGTGTTTCCTACAAAAAAGAAAGAGTATGTTAAGAAAAATCCAAACCTATTGCAAGACATAAATAATAATAATTCAAAAGCCATACCTTATGACATCAAAGTCTTCTAAGATATGGACAACATCATTTGCAGGTATGGGTCCCCTCCAAAAAAGTGGATCTATGCTTTATACAACACGATTAGTATGCTTTAATCATTTAAACTTTAAAGTGAGGCTCAATTTTTTGTAAAGTTTTAACAAATTACCTCGAATATATTCAGACACCCTATCCATTGTGTATTTGACTGTAGATCAGATGGCCATCTATAAACAACAAGAGAAATTAGGATTAATATAAAACTTCATTTAACAATAAGTTAATGACAAAGAGTAATGCATGGATGAAAGATAGTATGATACCTTAAACATTTCTGACCTCTAGCACTTCTTTGTAGACAATGTTTGGGCTGCAAGCCATTGGATTTGCATTTGAATTTTCTATCGATGTTTGACTACCATCTATAAAAATCTTTATGGCGGTAGAAGAGCGCACGCGAGACATTGCTACATAGAGCTGACCATGAGTAAAAACAGGTGTAGCAAGGTACAAACCTAAAAATCCAAGTGTTTGACCTTGTGCCTTGTTGATGGTCATTCCAAATGCAAGTCTCACAGGAAATTGTCTATGCTTCATTTCAAAAGGTAATCCTTGAGAACCTCTTATGATAAAGTCGATCCTTGGTATGAACACATTGTCTCCAACATGAGAACCTGTGATTACTTCCGCCTCAATGACCCTGTGATAAAAATGCTTACATATCAATCTTGTCCCATTGCATAAACCACGCCTCGGATCCAGGTTGCGAAGGAGCATGATTGGAGCATTCTCTTTTAGGTGCAAGCAATGTGGTGGGAAGCCACCACCAAGATCCAATGAGTTTAAAAACTCTATTGGATATAACCCACCATTACAATCTCATGTACACAGAGAATCTGCACTCAAGTATTTTTTGTCAAGTCCTCTCATTTTATGCATAGCCAAGTCATTGATTATGGAAACATCCTTATTGTGTGGTGCAAGAATACCTCTGTCCCGAAAGAAGCTTGCATGTCTTTGGACATTTTGTAAGTCACCATATATACTGTGAATTAGGCCTTGAACATTGTTATCTTCGAGTATCATACTACTTGGAAATGCTACAGTATCAAGTAAATCCCCATGACATACATTCCCATTGCCAATGTCTAGTACCCATTTTGCAAAGTCTCTCTCAACCAAGTCATTGGAACAATGAAGTACACGCATATTCTCTATTAGCTTCAAAGTCTTCACATGTTTCCATACATAAGATCGGCACAAAGAGGCATCAACAATATCTGCTCGACTTCCTTTGGGCACAACTGGTAAAATTTGTCTAAAATCACCCCCAAAGAGAAACATCTTTCCCCCAAACAATGCATCACTTTGCATAACATATCTCAATGTCCTGTCCAAGGCCTCAAAAGCATAACGATGGACCATGGGAGCCTCATCCCAGATGAGCAATGATGCTAATCTCAAAAGCTCTGCAAGTTGACTATTTACTTTGATGTTGCATGTTGATTCAGAATGCACTTCTATTGGTATCTTAAATCTAGAGTGTGTTGTACGTCCATTGCTAAGAAGTAAAGCTGCAATTCCCGAGGATGCACATGCTAAAGCGACATTTTGTTGACCACGTACACGACAAAGTAGTGCATTATAGAGATAAGTCTTCCCAGTCCCACCGGGTCCATCCAAGAAAAAAACTGTCCCATTTGATGAGTCAACTGCTTGCATGATTTCATTATAAGCAGCTCTTTGTCCACAATTCAAAGATGCTTCCATACGAATGGCTAGTGTCATCTGCTCGTTTGCATTGAACATCCTCTCTTCTGCTATCAAACCACTCCCACATCCGGATAATACAGAACGGTCTACTTCGGGCATCCCAGAGTAGTCACAAAGTCGTTTCCCATATGATTGAAGCAGAGACTCCAAGCTACATAATGCTTGATTCTTAGCTATCTCATGACATACACCCTCATCACTTGTACATTCATGCAAATCATAAACATAATCCTCAGAAAGCTCCAAGGAGAATCGGTGCCACATTGTACCTGGACATAATGGCTCACAAAATACCAAGATCATAACAAATAGTTGTCGTAGTTGCAAGCCGGTACTTATACATGATGCCTCTTGCAAACACATAAACCATTCATCATCATTTTGTAGCAAACCCCTGGCACTGCAAGCTTCCTTGAAAGTGGCATAGGTTTGTCCGTTGAAAGTGCGAAGCTCCTCAAATGATTTACAACCCTTGCATATAGTAAGCAGCATACGCAAATAATAAAGATCGCCTGCATTGGGAACAACATTGTACATTATCCCGATAGTATCACCTCTTTGCCTATGCGACCACACTTTATTAGTGGGGTTCCAAACCCATTCAGAGGGAAAATCTATATATAATAAATCATTTGCTTCTGGATATTGTTGATTCGCTACAAACCACTCTGTAAGTGTTGTCTTCCTATTATCATCATTATTCACCAAATCGGATATGTCAGTAGAGTCTCCAAAAGAAACCATATTCTGTTGTGGAAGATGCACTTGCAAACGCAATATATCAGGCTTTTCCTCATGCAATGAGAACCCAAAAATTCTCCAAATTGCCTCTGATGCGGATACATAGCGTGCATCTAAATAACTCTTGATTTCATCAAGAACACCTTCTCCATCTTGGAGCACAACCGTGGCCCTATCATGTCCTTTGTACACATACTTATAGAGATACTTCACTGCTGATATGGTTGAGCATATCTCTACATTGATGTGAGCTTTATATCTTAGAGACAACAATGGATTATAGGGAACAATCCATCTATTATCAAGCCTCTCTTGCTTTTGAACCACATATTGACCATCATCTCGCCGCATATACCTTGGATATCCATCACCATCAATAGAAGTAGATTCACAAAACTCACATGGGTATTTGAATCTACATCTTCGATCTACCATGCATGGAGCATTTGGATCCAATGCGCCACATGGACCATGAACATTGCAACGACTCACAGCATCATACAAATCAGGAAATAAATTTTTATCTGGAAGTTCAGCACAAACCATTCTATCGTAATGCCACATCTCTGTCGGCTTATATTCGGATGCAAGAATCAATAAGATATGAGCATGGGGAAGACCTCTCTTCTGAAATTCTATCACACAAACATGTCCAACAACCTTTCCAAAGATAGACCTTTTAATGAGCAAGTCCATCAAATCTTTGAATTTATGATGAAAGACACGTGTAGTCAAGTTAGGATGATCAGAAGTAGTCTAACCTGGCAATAACGCATCTTCTATTTCCTTCCACCTTGGGTTGCATGTGAAAGTTATAAATAGATCAGGCTTTCCTCTCTCACGTACAATTGCCATAGAATCTTGATAGAGTTGTTGCATGTATCGAGGCCCCCCCACAAAAGATGAAGGCGCGCAATACAATTCTTCTTCCAACATTAACACCCATGACCCCATGCGCATTGTCACTGGAAGCAAGCATGTCTGCAAGGCCTTGATACACTTTTGCAAGAATTGATCTTTGATTGTTTCTAAACCATAATAACCTTGACTCCTCCATAGTACTGTAGGCATCAACAATGTATTGCTGCAACAATCGTCCTCCACGTAAAAGGCATTCTGTGGTGTCACTCCTAATTTGCAACCTAAAAGTGTAGTATTGTTTTTGTGTAATAAATTGCTGCTCATTGGGAGTTTGTGGTATATATGGATGCCACCCATCCTCTCCATTAGGAAATAATAGAACATATAGTAAAGGCATATATGATCGATGTAGGTTCGAGATCCTTTTAAGCCCCCCATCACGATACTGCAATACAATGTCACGATGGCCGATGTTGCTCTCATCTCCTTGCCCTGGCATAATTGCTGCAACCTCAGATCCACGTGGAGCTAAATATTGCCAACCATTTGTACGCTTTTCAGTAATGACCATCTTCATGTTTGGGATTCCTTCATTCCCCATTGTTGTAGCAGCAAACCGAAAGGCATTTGCATATGGGTTAACACGATGCATCATAGCCTGCAAACTATGCAAGGAATCTCTATCTAAATCTGGCACATGATGCAATCTATTGTTGAGCTCATTCTCTGTATCAAAAAAGTACAATTGTGCAAAGCAAGGGATTTGATCCACTCTTTTGCACGGTGTCATGGGCCCAATATTATGGTAGATGGCACCGTGAACTTTAAAAGTGTACACACCTCTCCCTCGCGTAAGTTGCTCATCAACATGAGCACCCAAAGAAGCAAAAGCCAATACATTATTATATGATCTGATGTGTTTAAGAAATTTTTTGCTCTTGGTAGTAACACCTTGCATCAATTCTTTGAGCTCCATTGGCGGATCACTCAAAGGAAGTAATTTGAATTTTCCTAATAAGCAACAATACTTACCTACAAATGTGCGTATAGACCTACCTTCAACCTTCCAAGCACATGCACCACAAAAGGAGCACACAAAATATAAGCCACCCAAGTTGTGGACCAAGCATTTTCCATGGTAGAGGGCAAGCATAGAGTCATGCTTCAAGATTGTTGCATTTGGATAAAGGCAACGAATAGATAGACAATAATGCTCAATTTTGGAGAATCCTCCTTCTTCAAAATTAATGCAAGGATGTTGTTGACCCTCCCAATTGTTGGCAACTCCAATAACGGAAGGTACTTCTAAAGGTCTAGTGCTTTGAGAATTTGTAGTACAATTTTCAATATGCATAGCCATTGCATCCATTTGTTGACCGCCATGGCTTAAATGCATGATATTCACACAATCTCCTAAAATACCCAATGGGATTTGCTCCAAAGATCGTTGAGCCCTAGCCCGTGTTGTTTCTCGCCTAGCTTTTCGAGAAATGTTGCACAATCTATCTTGATGTGTGTGTTCTGGGGACAAAATCCGTGGTCCAGACATCATCTGTGTTAAATAAATTTTTTAAAAGAGTAATCACTTTGGGTGACCGGTTTAACACCAATCAAAAGGTTGTCAATAAATTTAAGTCTTCTAAATAGAAAGATTTGCATCTATCTAATATGAGCTATCAATCTACTTGTCCCTGACCATAAGTTTGGCATGAATAACTTGTCATTCCATATCTCCTTTCCTCCCCCTTTCGCTACCTCTCCGTTTGTCTTTCTACCCCTACCTATATCTTTTTATGTTTTCCTTTTTGTTTATTCCCTACCCCTAAAACCTTCTTTCCCTGCATGTGTGGGTGTGTGTGTGTGTGTGTGTGTGTGTGTGTGTGTGTGTGAGAGAGAGAGAGAGAGAGAGAGAGAGAGAGAGAGAGAGAGACTACAATGATAAATTGAAGTATTGCTACATCACACACACACACACACACACACACACACACAGAGCATTTCATGCATGTGTTCATGGGGCGGGGGGGGCGGGAGAGAGAGAGAGAGAGAGAGAGAGAGAGAGAGATACTACAATGATAATTTGAAGTTTTGCAACACCATTAGTTCAAAAAAGATTACATTTTAAGATAGGATGTAGTAACACAATGATAATTTGAAGTTTTGCAACATCATTAGTTCCACAAACATTACATTTTAGGATAGGATGTAGTAACACCCCCCTGTGTGTTAGGCATGACAACACGATTAAGTCTCCTATCGATGGCATTCAAGCAATTAATTGCAATTTTTAAGGTTTTCATCTCAGACCCTAAATCTACTACATGCGCTTTCAGAGCTTCAACTTGCTCCTTGTGTTCTTTGAAGGTCCTAATCTCAAACCCCAAACATGCTACATATGCTTTCAAGGCTTCAACTTGGTCCTTGTGTTCTTTGAAGCACAAAGACAATTGTTGCACAAACTCATTTTGAAAATTTTCCATGAATGTATAGATTTCATGTTGATTGATTTCCAAACGTGCAGTTTCGTCCTTGATACCCTGCAATGCCAAAATCACCTCCTCTCGAAAGGTGATGTGGTCTTCTTCATCTTGAACTTGTTTGCAAACCTTTTGTAAGTAGTTTTTGCACTCTTGTTGGACAGCTTCGTTGCGTTCACAAAGTCCATGAATGATTTGTAAACGCTTTGAAGGACCCTCACAATTCAATTGCCCCCCCGATCTGGCCAACTGCTTTGCGGCTCGCACGTTATTGCACTCTGGAGGTGTAGGCATGATGACTTCATTTACATCATGATCTCCTTGAGAAACATTCCCAGAGTCGGAAGAAGGGCTATCCATCACTGAAAGAGAAAGATGCATCGATTAATTGCAAGTCATGATCATTAAAATGTATGTTGGTAACAACATGTATGGTTAACTAGAAACAAATTATGATAAAGTGGAACAACTTAGGTCTAAAAAGAGAGAGATACTTGTCACTGCTTGGTCATGGAGGTGCATATAGCATGAATATATATACAGAGGGAGATAGATAGATAGATAGCTAGTCCATGCTCTTTGGCAACAGCTGCACCTAAAAGAGCCCGCCATGTGGCAAATTATAATTAATTATAAACCTAGTCATGAGATTCATATAACATGGATATATATAGAGAGGGAGATAGAAAGATAGATAAAGGGGGGGGGGGGGGGGGGGGGGGGGAGACTACATTCGGCCAAGCATCAAGCTTTCATCTAGAGAGACATCTCCACTTCACATCCACTAAAAATAGGCCACAACTTTATGCCCCTAGCCCTATCTATTGTTGGTAATATGCGACTCGCACACTATTGCGCCCTGGAGGTGTAGGCATGATGACTTCATTTACATCATGATCTCCTTGAGAAACGTTCCCAGAGTCAAAAGAAGGGCTATCCATCACTGAAAGAGAATAGATGCATAAATTCATTGCAAGTGATCATGCACAAACTGAAATCTTGGACGCTATATTTATTTCAAAAAATGATTTTGAATGTTTGAAAAAATGATTTTTCCCGAACACTGGTTGGACCTAAGGTCTCTCTCTCTCTCTCTCTCTCTCTCTCTCTCTCTCTCTCTCTCTCTCTCTCTCTCTCTCTCTCTCTCTATTCATTCATTCCCTTGATCATGACAAACTGAAATCGTGGACGCTATATTTATTTCGAAAAATGATTTGAATGTTTGGAAAAATGATTTTTCTCGAACACTGGTTGGACCTAAGGTCTCTCTCTCTCTCTCTCTCTCTCTCTCTCTCTCTCTCTCTCTCTCTCTCTCTCTCTCTCTCTCTCTCTCTCTCTCTCTCTCTCTCGCGTGCGCGCGCGCGCGAGGATCAGTGTTGCGCCTACTCTAAGAGCATGTTGTATGATGCCCTTACAACAAAGCTACAGGCTCGAAAGCTTGCGCGGAGAAGCCAACCGAGCCGGTTCCCAGTCAGTGCCAACCGGTTGCCAGCAGTTGACCAAAATGGCATTTTGGCGGCATGCACACGCAGGCTCGAACTTAGGACAACAGCTCCGTAAACCTTGCGTATGCGTAAACCTTGCAGCTGGTACGTGTCTTCATATTCAAGCTGCACAGCCGACGGGGAGTTGATGGGTCGCAACTCGCAGGGAGTGGAGGGAAGGTGAAGAGGCAGGGAGTGGAGCTGGTAGCCGTTGCCACACCGAGAGAGAGAGAGAGAGAGAGAGAGAGAGAGAGAGAGAGAGAGAGAGAGAGAGAGAGAGAGAGAGAGAGAGAGAGAGAGAAAGAGATTTGTCATTTTCTAGAGAGAGGAGAGAAAGAGAGGGAGGGACAAACTTGTCATTGCAAGCCATTAAATGCAGTATTTCTCATGTGCAAGCCATTATATGGTGTCTACTTTTATGACCTGCTAACTAATTTTTGGTTTCATGGCATTGTGTTGAGTCATGAATACCATATATACAAAGTGTTGAACCTATCCCATAAGTATATATAGTCATTATTACCTTTCCGACGTCTCAAAATGCATTCCACCATGACCATTGACATCTTCGAGTTCTACTCGAAATGCTCTGAAATTTATTTTTATCTGCATGCCTGCAATGAGCAATGTGCATCTAAGAGCACATAGTTCAATAGATGGAGCACCATCATTACCTTGCCGACGTCTCAAAATGCATTCCACCATGACCATTGACATCTTCGAGTTCTACTCGAAATGCTCTGAAATGTATTTTTATATTCATGCCTGCAATGAGCAATGTGCATCTAAGAGCACATAGTTCAATAGATGGAGCACCATTTTTGCAGGTATGTGGGGCATGAGAAAAAGAATCTCTTTCTGCTAACATTGCACGTTATGCATCTTGACGATTGCTAGTGTAGGTTTCTTTGAATGGATGAGGAAAAGCTGGCCCACACTCAAAAAATCACATAAACAACATATAGTGCATGTTTCTGGCCCTCCTTTGCTAAGTTTCACTACCCCATTGTCAAAACTTAGGAAAGCCAACATAATGTAATCCAACTACTTGCAAAATTCTAAACATAAAGACCACAAATTCTAAGCGGTCTGCAAAATGTCCTTGAGAACATATGAATCTTCTTTAACTTGAAAAATCTACATATGTTAATTAATGGCAAGGGCAAGGTGCGCTTTCTTTTTTTATACGCTGGTTTCACCAAAAAAAAAAAACAAAGTGAATGGTGCAGGGTTGGTGTACGCCAGCGAAAAATAGAGGTGGTCGGCAAGCTGAGATACCTGGGACAGCGCAGATGGAGGTGGGTCAACAGGAGGGAGAGCCCTTGCTTTGGTGTACCAGCGGCTAGCCGGTCGTGGGCAAGAGGGGGGAGATGGCGCAGGAGGCTTGGAAGCCTCGAATGCAATAGGAGGGTTGGTGCATGCAAACCATAAACGGAATTACGTCAGCAAGAGGCCTGGAATGGTGCAGATGGAGGTGGATCAGGAAGAGGGAGAGCCCACACTTTGACCTCCTTGGCCTGTAGAGAGGGTGGCGGACTCGAACTGGAGAGAGGGTGGCGGACTCGAATTGTAGAGATTTGTTTAGCTTGGTCGACATTGCTTCCGTCCCTGTGTATTGCTGAGGCAGCATGAGAGCAGGAGGAGAGAGTCGATGGCACATGCGTGGAATGGAGGAGGTGAGGAAGGTTGGCCAGTTGGGTAGCTGGCGCTCAGGAGGCAGCTGAAGTTTCTATGCATGGCGGGCAGCTGGAGTTTTTTTTATGCATGGCGGGTCTGAATTGCAGGAGCCAGGTGGCTTAACGGCATGGCGCTCAGGAGGCAGGTGGTTACACTCGCTCAGTACACAGCCTCGCCCTCAATTGCAAAGAGAGAGAGAGAGAGAGAGAGAGAGAGAGAGAGAGAACCTGGGCAGCTACGAAGAGGATAGCTTCAGCTAGCTGCTAAGGAAGATTCAACACCGCTTGCTGCCAAGGAAGATCCAGCATCGCCTGCTGCCAGTGGAGAGAACCGCGCCTAGCAACAAAAACAACATTAGCTGTCTACAAAGGGTGGCGGGAGAGAGCCAAAGTGTAGAGACAGAGTATCTCGCTCACCTTGCAAACGTCCTTGGGTAGCAGCAGCGAAACGATTCAAAATTTCATGCTTTTATATCACGACAGCAAGGTGAGTTGAAGGGTCGCCTAACCTTTTCTTGCGGCTCCTTAGATCGCCTAATTTGAGCCGGAAGAAGCTTTTGAAGACACGTGGCAGCCTGAATTCGAGGCTCGTTCATAAAGAGTATAGATAGTAAACGAAAGAAATGGAGAGAAGTGCATAAGAAGAGTTTTACGACTATTCCAAGATGTATAGCTGAGTTTTGAAAGGGTGCGCACATGAGACTCAAAGTCCACCGCTGCGGGTAAAAACAGTGATGTGGCAGGAATCTTAACACCGCTGCGTCAAATGCGTTTAAGTAGGGCTTGCTACACAGTTAGCCACTGCGGCCTGGGAAATTTAGTCGCTAAGCAACATAAGGAGAGAGCAATTTCCATGGAGTCGACGTACATCATGTGCGTGAAGGGGCTTCTGCGGCGGCAGCCTCCTGAATTCTTGGTTGAACCATTGTCTGTGTTTTGTAAATCTCATGTGTGTAGCCTTTGAGTCAGCTCGATGAGCTCTCTTTGGGTGGGGTTTGCTAGGTGTTGCCAACTAGGCAGCCATATCCTCAACCTAGGGCGTTTTGTTATACGCGGTATCGTTTAGACCCATGTAGTGGTCTCCTTCATTGTATACTAAGATCACTCCACCCGTAGCGTTGCTCTGAGCACATCTTTTAATTGCATAGAAGTATCCAAAAGACCTTCATAGGCTCCATAAATGTTAGCGGTATCGTTTAGACCCATGTAGTGGTCTCCTTCATTGTATACTAAGATCACTCCACCTGTAGCGTTGCTATGAGCACATCTTTTAATTGCATAGAAGTATCCAAAAGACCTTCATAGGCTCCATAAATGTTAGTGGACACTTTAATTAGACAAACAAGTGTCTCATCAGGGACAATGTAGTGCCCATCTCAATTGAGATTACCCCGAGGTTGGGTGGCCATGATGTGAGACTCTGCTTCCCAAGCCAAACTAAAATCCCTTGACTCTAGTAAGCTATCTCTTTCAGCTATTGGTTCAAGATGAGACATTCTGCCCACAAAATAAAATCTATGGATTCTTTGGAGGGAGCTACGGATTCCAATACAATGGTCATTCGGGACCATAAACCTCCTAAACACACTACTCTTAGTGGTAACAAAAATTGGGGTCGTGAATAAGGTGCCTATGGGATTGATAGTCAATATTTTTTGGTATTTTGTGAAAAAAAATTATGCTTTTATTGGGTTAATCTATTTTTTGGTGGCTTTTAGGCATGTTTTGGTGCTATAGGGGTTGCAATATCGAGTCTTTGGGAAAGAACTCAGCTAAGTGACTATTCAGTTTGTCTCGTGGATGTGAATCTATTGAGAGACTAAATTGGCCATGCACAAACCACTTGACCAAATTCTTAAACATTTTGAGGTAGCCATGCAAATTGTTACCAAATTGTCTTTGCGTGTCTCAATGGGTGTTGAGCTCTAACGGCTTGATTGAGAGTTTAAGTTTATAAACCTTGTCATACTTCCATTATCCAAGAGAGACAATAACAACTAACCTTATAATGATTTAGTATGCCAACATCCTCTCAATTGTGCATTCCTTATGATTGAATGTTTTTGTTATTATAGTGGAGAGTTTATGGTGGATAAAACTTTCTCCGTCCTGAAAAAGCTTATGTCACATCCCTTTCACCTTAATCTGGAGCCAGTTTTAGAAGATCAACTTTTACTTTAAGTACCAAATCCATGGTAACCCACAAAAATCTAATATCTAACCAACCCAAATGATTTTTTCATATTAAATTGATCATTTAATGTGGGAGAATAAACGGGAATAAGGGTTAGAATATAGATATGTGCTTTCAGATCTATCTCAACATGGGGCCAATGGTAAAGGGTTCCAAATGAGAGATGGTACTATGTCAAAGAACAAGGCTAGCTAATGGAGTTTAAAGACCTTAGGGTTAGCTTCATTAAAGACCTCCAAAGGTTATTGTTAAAAAGTCCTTTGACCTTAGCTAACCTAGGGCTGAGCTTGAGGTGGGAAGATAGCCCAAGCTTGAGGTGCTTGTCGTGCTTGATGACTGAGATGTTTGAGGTGCTTGTCATGCTTGAGATGCTAGGGTTGTACTTGAGGTGGGAACCCGGCCCAAACTTAAGGGGCTTAAGAGCCAAGCTTGTGGTGGGAATCGGGCCCAAGGTTGAGGGGCTTGAGGTGTTAAAAAGTCAACAAGTATCCCTACAAGGAGAGGGCGACCCCTACAAGTTGGGAGCATGAGGGAGAACACACACACCCTCACTCAAGGCAAACCTAAACCAAGAGGGCAACAAGGACACATGTCAACCTCTTCCTCATGCTACCCTCATGGTGTGCCTAAAGCCTATTGGTTGGCCTCCCAAGGGGTCCAATGATAAATTTGTTTATTTAATTAATCGTTTTAGCATTTATCAAGTCCTCTCTCTCAAAGAGTGTAAGGTCTCCAACCCCGAGCTAAAAGAGCACCATTGTACCATGAAAAGATCATAATGAAAAAAGTTACTATTTTAGCAGTTTTTCAAATTCTATTAGTGCCATGATGTTTAGAATGTTTTAAAGCTTCGAAATGTGAATTAAAATAATTTTTGTGAAAAAATTCCAAAAATAGTAAGTTTTTGGTCACCTGACCCGTCAAGTTTTGACCGTCTCGAAAAACTGCACCCGTACTTCGAATTTGAAAAAAATGCATTTTCGGACCCCGGGGGCTGCTAAATATGGCAAGTACTCGGACCAGTACGCCTTAGTTACAGCTTAGTATAGCAATTTACGGCATTAAATTCCGACTCGTATGGGCCGTTTTAGGCTAAAACCAATTTTTCCTAAAGTTGTGCGGGGAGGCACCGGGGCTCGAGGCTGTGTGGGAACAAGTTCCAGACCACTCAGAGCCAGCTTTAGCAGCTAGGGGGCGCCCTCTTGTCTTGTGGGAGTTGTGGGAGAGTTTCCAAGCTTGAGAGTAAGTGTGAGAGCCAGTTAGACTAGCTAACTGGACACTTGGTAGGCAGGAAACTAGACTTGCCATGCATGATGTGAGAGCTCACTCATATGCAAATAGCAAGGTTGGTCGATTTTCAGCTTGAAGGAGCCTATTTAAAGTTGTGCTCACACACACACACACACACACACACACACATACACACACACACACACACACACGTGCTCACACACACCCAATACACACACACACCTTGGGGAGGTGCTGTCGGTACACACAGTTTTTGAAGGAGAAGCAAAGGAGGGAAGTGCTGCCGAATTCTCGTGTTGAGAACTCGTTTGGATCAGAAAATCGAGAGGATTTTCAGCCCCTAATCACGGTAATCATGATTTAATTTATGCTCTTCTGTAATTCTCTTCATCATTCTCTTAATTTCTCGTCTACTATGCTTAATCCTAGCTATAATTCCCAATAGTTGCTCTCTAATTTTCCTTAGCTATATTCCATTACATAATCATCATCCAATAGCTAATTATGCAGCCATTCATCACTCTTAATCAATGATTAATACAAGATTAGAGGAGATTTCTCTCTCTAGGTAGCATAGTAATTAATTGTCAAGCCAGTAATGATGTAGATTTAATGAAATTCATTCTTTTACCACTCAATATTGTTGTAACTAAGTTAGATTCAATTTTCTCATACATTAAGATGTGATTAAGGCAAAATTAATCCATCATTAAGCCACTAAGAAGAGAATTTTCTCTCACCTATGCATGCGGTAATTCTGAATCTTTCTAATTGCATTAGGAAAGTGAGTGAGCTTGTTTAATGCATCTCTCTTGTAATTTAATTAAAAAAATTCTGAAATTATTAATCATCTAAGCCAAGTGATTAACTTTAGAGCCGGTTCCCATAGGACAAGTAAAGTATTATCCATAAAATTACTATGTTTCGAAGGAAAATCTAACCCTCTCGTATAAGGGGGATTGTTCAATGATTCTAATCTATCATTTGGATTGTTATGATGCTCTCGGACATTAGCTATTTTCTCCAAGTTTATCATTTAAGGTAGTGAGTATAAAATGGCCCCGGTTAAGAGAACTCGCTTCGGTGGTTCCCACGACCGCGAGGCGGGAACGAGCAATGTGAATGGAAAAGAAAAAGCTCCCATGGACGAACAAGCACCGGCCATCTCACGGGCCATTGACGAAGAAATGGAAGAGGTAGTCACAATCTCATTCAATTTGTTTAATTTAATGTTAACCCTCACGGCTCACGGACACCCCATCACCTACTACGGACGTGTATTATGTATTTGGTAGAGTCAGGTACCGGGCTTGTCGGACCAATAGGAAAAGGGTAAGAGTGATCGCCGATGAGAGGCGCACTCTAACTGGGACATTCAAGGGATTAGTTGGCTAAGCATGGGCGCCCAAGTGTGAATGGGGTGAGCTCATATAAAAGCCAACTAAACCTAAAATTCACTTATTCTCTCATTTGAGCAATAGAAGAGTGCTCTTGCTCCATCTCCATCTCCATCTTCTTCTTCTTCACCTCCTTGTGTGTGTGTGTGTATGTGAGAGAGAGAGAGAGAGAGAGTGTGCGATCGAGCATTGCGACGACGGCATGGCGGCGGCGAAGCGGTTGAGCGCGGCGAAGCGGCGGCTCCTTCTTCTTCGCGGCGAGGAATCCTCCACGAAGCAAGCGTAGAGCGGTGAGTGACACACCATCACTTTCTTTGAGCTTACTAGTTAAGCTAGTTGTGTGCTTGGAGCCGTCTGTGGCTCGCACACAGTGTTAGGCAAGTCCCTTGCTTCGACAGTGCGGCAAGGAGCGCACATTTTTGGCGCCGCTGCAGGGGAAATGCCCTACACTAAGCTCGGTTAAGCACCTTACACTTTCTTGTGATGCAATTTCAATTGAAGGATTTGTGAAGAAGGAAGGTGTGTGGTTGTGTGGAGAAGATTTTTGTTACACTGTACTGTCTTTTTTGTTTTCTGGAAAGAAGGAGTTACAATTTTTTTGTAATGTACTGTTAGAATTAAGGTATTAGCTATGGAATGTTAGTTCTGTAAGGTTCAATGTTAGTTCTGTAAGGTTAGTTTTGTAGATCTGTTAGCTACTGTAGTACTGTGTAAATAGTGTTAGAGTGTGTGTGGCAGTATCTCTATTAGCTGTAAGTAGATAAGTTAGGTGTAGGTTAAGTGTGTGTGTGCGCGCGTGCGCGGCGCGGCCGCGACGACTTTTTCAAAAAAAAAAAACTTAATTAAAAAAAAAAAAAAAGAAGGATCGGGATGATCCCCAAGCCCAAGCTCAAACCCAGACCTCAGTCCTCAGTTTTAAAATATAGTTTATACACCTTTTTATATTTAAAAACAATTTTTAGGATTTCGAGGACTATAAAGACTATTTTTAGGATTTCTAGGGCTTCACGTAGCCGAATAGGGAGCTGTAAAGCACGGCACGTTCCTTTAGCCAAAACGCTCGTCTTGAGCTATTACACGCCATATTTTATGGCTTGGTTACAAAAAATAACCAAGAATAACGAAAAACTTGGGTTATAAACACCTTAAAAAAAGAAAAAAAAAACTAAGTGAGCGGCCTTCACGGGCACTCACCAACGCATCTAGAGTGTGGAGGTCACATGTACCTACGCTCTGGACGAGTGTTAGAGCACGAGCATATTGGTAGTGCCTCCATTTACGCGGGCACCCATTATTCCTCCACCCTAGGTTCTAGACCTTCGGCCGGGACTCAAGGTAGCGCGAACCAAGATCCTCATATCGCGTCTAGTGATTCTTCCTCTGACTACGAAGTCATGGAGGGGTATCCTACACCAAACCCTGATAGTTCAAGTCAAGACATGCATGCAATGGATCCACGGCTCAGGTCCAACGTGTTTAGCCGCTTAAAAGAGACCCATAGTAGAGCTACTCGCTCCGAACATGCGGTTAATGAAATAAATGAAGGGAGTGGGGAAGTAAATTCGTCATTCATGCCTAAAATAGACCCTATGCTTCTTGAGAGTGTGCATGTGAATGTTCCATCCACTGCACCTCCTTATCCTTTAGGACTATCTCCCTCTGAGGTTCTACTACCCGATGGTAGGAGTCTTGCCGAAGTGCAAGAGATCGAACGCTATATGCAAGCAACAAGGGAGAGGGAAATTGAGAACCTACGAAGGCTAGAACAAAGTCGAGCCCTGAAAGCAAAGGCTCCTATGACAACAATCATGCCAGCCAAGCAACCGAGTGCTCCCAAGGTAGCAGTCACGGAGGGGCAAGCGATGGGGAGCAATAATGCTTCCACCTTGAGAGAAACCTCCAGCACGCCAGGCCTAGATGGGATATTCCTAAACGAAAATTGGGAGTATGACCTACAAGCAGAAGCTTTAACTGATCGGTACACAGGACACACCTATCATGTGGGTTGGTTAGATGTTCTACAATCCACATCGGGTGCTACTAGCATAGATGAGCAACAACAGAAAGTCTGTGATGTCCTCCATAGGATTGTCGAGTTAGAAAGACAGAACACAGGGATCAACATGCCTTCAGCAGGCCTAATGAGATTCTTGGATACGGGAAAGGCCAACCAACCAACCCTATCACAAATGGAGACTCCCTCAGTGAGCCCCATTGATCCTCCATATGTTGTTTCGCCAGGAGCCTCAGTACAATATGAGCCCACAAGTGGCAGCTTTACCTTCCCAGATCTAGCTCATCTTTCTCTTAATGACACTACGGCTACCATGCATATCCCAGTGGTGAGCATGGCAAGAAGTACACCATGGAGTTCATTTGTTAATACTGCGCCGATGCCTAGTAGCACAATGCCCCCAACTATACCTACATGTATGTATCAATCATGTGCACCTGTCGTACCTCAGCCTCATGTAGCTCCTACACCTTCGATTATTCCAAGAGCTTACAATCCACAATGGCATTATCCAAGCTCTTCTACAAGTGGAGCCATGCCATTTAATAATAACATGCCATATCAGGCACCCCCTATGCCTAGGGCCACGCCTGTAAACTTTGGACCACCGTCTGATACACCACCATACGAAATATGGGACCCAAGAGCCGCGCGTATGCCAAGGCCAAGGCCAACTCCCATCTCACATGTGGTTCCAGGAGCACATACACCCATTATACCTGCTCAAATAGGAGATTTGGCAGCATTTGCTCAAACTATTGGTCGCTCTATTGCGGAAAACATGCGTAGTGCGCCTGATAGAGAGCCTAGGAGTAGGGCAGTTCAAGTAGCTAAGCTCACACAGAAATTCAGTGGAGACGGAGATGCTAGAAAGCATATGGAAGTCTTTGAACATGTGTGCGATTCCTTGGAAGAGCACAATGAGCTACATAAGTGTAAGGCTTTGAGTTTGACGCTAAGCGGAAAGGCTGGAGATTGGTATAGAACCTTAAGAGTAGAAGAGAAAACAATCTACTCTACTCTTAGGAGATTGTTCTTGAAAGAGCACATACGAGAGGGAGTACTTTGGGGTGTAGCCTCTCAGCTCCAGAAAGCCCAACGAGAAGAAGGTGAATCCGTGAGAGACTTCATTAGTCGCCTAAAGAATTTGAATTCTCGATGCAATCCAAACGAGCGATTCAACAACAACCAATTGCTCGATAGATTCATTAGGGGACTACGACATGAAAGTATCTATAATGGCCTAGTCATTAGAGGTATCACTACTTGGGAAGCAGTCACCATGAATGCAATCCAATTGGAGGATAATTTAATGATTGCAGGAGAAAGAGTGTCTACCGAGCCGAAGTCTAGTAGCTCGCAAGCGTCAGGGCATGAGCCAATGAAGATAAAGCCAATCGTGAAAGAGCAAACGATATCTGAGATGACTTTGGCAGATCTCACCAAGGCCATCCAAGAAAGCCTTAGGGGTAATCATGCTCCACAAAACACTCATATGTATCCAAGAAGGGAGCAACAATGGTGCTCAATTTGTTTGGGCCCACATACTACGAGTGAATGCCCTACTTTCAGAGTAAAGTTTAACGGAACTTGTAACGCGTGTGGTAGGTATGGCCATCAAGCGAAGGATTGCCTAATGCTTAAACGCATCATGGAAAATAGACCGCCTATAGCTTGGGCAAACTAACCTCGAGTTCCTGCATTGATGCCTACCCCACCCATGGAGCAACAATTCCCATTACAGCACATGGTCCCTAGAACCCAAAATGTGGTCCAAACCACACCGTTGCCACCTCCAGTGCTAGGACCTCAACCCCCTCATCCAAGAGTTACACCTATGAACCAAATAGGTTGCGAGTCATCTAGTACTTATGTAGATTGCGAAGAGGACATAGACTCTAGTATCACCTATGGAGTCGACATGCTTGAGGAGTGTCCCATGTACTATATGGAAGACCATTGGGGACAAATCAAACCGGTATATCAAGCTACTGCGCTAGCAGCAAGAGGCCAAAACATTAATAGTTTTGCCCGGAGACCACCTCTTCAGTGCTACGAATGTGGTGGACCACATCGAGTAGCTGAGTGCCCCATTAGAATGCAAAAGAATGCCGCACTAATGCAAACAAGTCAAGGGAGTGCATTGGAAATGCCAATACTCACTTGTAATCGTTGTGGCATAGATCATTTGATCTCACTTGTAATCGTTGTGTCCTAACAATCCAAACGCACCGAAAATCACACCATTGAACATAATAGAGATTGTTGATGGGACACCACCAACTATAAACATAGCACCAGTGAATGCACTCACACGGTCGATGCTCCAAAAGCAAAATTACATCCTCGAAGAGAGATGTTGCATCCATTGGCCGAGCAAGAAAGAAGAAAACACGAAGAAAGAAATCCCTTAATGCTTCTAGCTCAAAACCTAGTTCAAAGACTAACATAGGGACAGGAGAGGATCCCGTGTATATGAATGACCCTGAGGATGACTCAGATTCGATAGAGACCACAGAGACCAAAACTGTTATTACAAAGGAAAAAGCCAGTGAGGAGGATCACAAGAGGGAATTACGACGAATACCAAAAGAGTATTCAAAGTTAAACCACCCAGTTGCGAACCCCCAAGATAAGCCACGAGAGACAAAAAATGAGGATTGCAAGAGAAAGATTGGAACCTATCCAAACCCAACAGTGGAAATTGAACGAGTCCAACAACTGAGGGGTTTGGTGGAAGAAACTCAACGAAAATTAGAACCTGAAACCAAACATATCCAGATGTCGGACACAGTGTTTCCCACACAAGTTCAACCTCACAAGAACTACAGGCCGTTAGCTATACCCAATATCATTCGGGAAGAGAGTGAGGGTGGGACATCTGAAAGTGGACACACACCTTTCCTACTAGAGAGAATGTTCAATGAGGGAATGCCCGACCCCCTTGAGGAAGTGGAGATTCCAGCTTCACCATTCTCTTGTCAGGGTCCTACGTCCCACAAGATGGCATTAAATGTTGCCAAGCTGATGGATTTCATGTCCTCAGAAACACGTACGACTATCATATCTAAGTTATATGGAGATCCAGAATTATTCCTAACACTGCGAGCGCTTCTCAATGGAGAATTACAGGCCGTATTACCACAGTTTGCACATATGAACAAACCTGACTCTGTGATGAATGATGAGGAACATTTAGCACCACCATCTGACCTAGCGGGACATGAATCTGTAATTGAAATACCCGTTAACAAGTTGGGGCAATACTTTGAAGGTGATGAATCTAATGCTACTCTACCAATCACTACTAAAGGATTAACTGTAAAGGGGGCCCTTGACGGTGGTGCGGGAGTCAGCATGGTGACAAAGAGTTGTTGGGAGTCTATGGGGAGACCTCACCTTGAAGCCACAAGCGTAGTGGTAAAAATGGCTAATGGATCTATTGTTACGCCTATTGGAATGCTAAAGGATCTCAGGATCAAGGTCTTGGGACACAAGGTAAGGCATACTTTCATTGTTATGGATTTTTCCAAGCATCCTATGTCATTTGAGATGATCTTAGGGCGTCCATTCATGAGGGAAGCAAAAATGGTGCATGACTGGTCCAAAAACCACGTCTACTTACAGTTCGAAGACTCTGTCATTCGAGTTGATCTTTTAAGTGGTCAAACGCATCCTCTAGGAAATAAATTCATCATTGATAATCGATCAGACACAACAATTCACTCAGCTCCATTACAGTATTGTTACACATGTAACGAAGACACGGATATTGGGGAGAACTCTCCTTATATGGATATCCTACCCGGAATGGCTGAGTCAGACAATGTCGATTGGGTGCACCTAGCGGCAACTATAGATACATGGGGAGCTAGAGGAACAACTTGGGTAACACCAGATGGGGAAGAGATACCACACATTGCACCAGTAAACATGTTAGGTGTAGCGCATGTAACATCCGATGATAAGAAAGAGGCACACCTACCTAAGAGTGAAAATGATGATTCCTCAAAGGCTTCAGGCCAATACATATCGAAAACGGAATCTCAGGAAGAAATGGATTCAGAACCTGAGGAAACATCGAGTGAACCAAGTATAGAAAATAAATACTCAAGGCCTAGTACGACCGTCTATGGTAATTTATATGAGAGTGAAGAAGATACAAGCGAAGACCTATCAGGCGAGTCGAGTTCAAACATTTACCAAAATCAAAACCTTAACAAGAAACAAAGGTCATATAAGAGACGACGATATCAAGCAAATGTGAGAGCTAGGATAAACAAGGAAAGATCTATTGCAGAATGGCTTAGCTATCTAGGGGCATGTGATGCTCATCGAAAGCTAGTAAACAATTGGGGTGAACATCTCCAGAGTGTCATGTGGTGCAGCCCGCAACCCATTGACCTCGCTCAATTGGAGGTTACAGAGCCGAAATTGAGTCGAACTATAAGAAGACGTCAAAACCGAGAGTTAGCTCAACAACAAAAGGAGGCAGAACTAAAAGAAAGGTCTCTGTCAGGACAAGAGCCTGCTGACTTACATACAGCTCCTGAACATTTTAAATCTTATACCACGGGGGAGCGAAAGGTTGTGTATGCCAAAGCCCAATGAATACCTACCAATGGAAGCAGTGGAGTCTATGATGGTCCAGCGGTAGTTAAAGAGATAGAATTAGCAGAACCAGGTGAGGAGTCTAAACCAGTCTTTATTGCTCAAGACCTTACCGAAACTGAAGAGGCTGTACTTAAGGAGCTCCTCAAGGAATACAAGGATATCTTTGCTTGGACATATCATGACATGAAGGGCGTTCCACCTTCTGTGGTGCAACATACAATTCCCATGATCAACACTGCTAAACCCGTCCAACAACGACCCTATCCAATGAATCCTAAGTACGCCAAAATTGTACAAGAGGAGATTGAAAAACTTATCCAATGTGGATTCATATACCCTATTGAGCACCCAAAATGGGTTTCTCCAATAGTCATTGTGCCAAAAAAGAATGGGAAACTAAGAGTGTGCGTGGACCTCAAGAAAGTTAATGCAGCCACTAGGAGAGATCATTATCCCTTGCCATATTCAGAACATGTGCTTGAAAAAGTTGCGGGCAACGAAGCTTATAGCTTTTTAGATGGGTACTCTGGTTACAATCAAATCACAATTGCATTAGAGGACCAAGCTAAAACTGCTTTTATCACAGAGTTTGGAGTGTTTGCATTTCGTGTCGTGGCTTTTGGCTTAACAAATGCCCCTACTACATTCCAACGATTAATAAACACTGCGTTTAAAGAATTTCTAAGGGAGTTTTGTGAAGCTTTCCTAGACGACCTTTGTGTTTATTCTTCTTGGGAGAAGCATTTGTTATATCTACGAAAAATATTTGAAAGGTGCAGATTTTATCGCATCTCATTGAACCCTTTCAAATGCCAATTTTGGGTTAAGCATGGAGTCATTCTAGGGCATATAGTGTCCAAGAACGGGATATCCACAGATGAGAGTAAGATTAAAGCCATTGCCGATTTGCCACCACCTACGAACTATAAAGGAGTTCAAAGATTTATGGGCCATGTTGGTTATTATCGAAGGTTTAAACTTTGGCGAGATAGCGCGTCCATTGTACAAGCTTCTTATCGAGTTTCACTGGACGGAAGAATGTCATCAATCTTATGAGTTATTAAAGAAGGCCCTAACAAGTGCTCCAATCCTGCGAACACCTGATTGGAATGTACCTTTTCATGTGCATATTGATGCATCAAACTTTGCTATTGGGTGTGTTCTAACTCAACCAGGAGAACATAAATTGGACTACCCTATTAGCTTTGCAAGTCGCCAATTAAATGATGCCGAGATGAACTACACCACTACAGAGCGCGAAGGTCTAGCTATGATTTACGCAGTAAAGAAATTTCGCTATTACCTTCTTGCTACCAAGTTTGTGTTTTATGTGGATCATCAAGCATTGCTATATTTGGTAAACAAGCCGTGTTCCACAGGTCGAATTACACGATGGTTGTTAATTCTTCTTGAGTTTGACTTCACCGTTGTTGTGAGGCCTGGGAGAAAACATGTCATGGCGGATCATTTATCTCGTATCCCTAATGGCGAAGCTCCTACGGGGGTTGATGATGAATTGCCTGATACTCCTTTGTTCATTGTTGAGACAATGCCTGAATGGAGTGAAAAGATTGTTAACTTCTTAGTTAATGGTTTTCCACCCAAAGAGCTGCGAAAAGATATAGCTCGAAAATTAATCAAGGAATGCAAACCCTATTGCTTACTGGCGGGAACTCTCTATAAGAGAGGAAAAGATGATGTTCTTAGACGCTGTGCCCGCGAGGATGAGTATTTATATATTCTACAAGAGGCACACATGGGCGTAGCTGGTGGTCACTTTTCAGGAAAGTTGACTGCTCGAAAGATCTTACAGTCAGGCTATTGGTGGCCCACTCTGTTTAAGGATGCATCACTTTTTGCAAAGGGATGTGATGAATGCCAACGCTTCAAGAAGCCACAAAGAAGTGATAGGATGCCTCTACATCCCATCAAGGTAACCCAACCATTTGAAAAGTGCGGCTTAGACTTTGCAGGACCGATTAGTCCGGCTGCACGTAACACGCAATCATGATATATCATTGTGGCTACCGACTATGTAACCAAATGGGCTGAAGCAAAAGCAACACGGAAGGCGGATGCAAAAACAAGAGCTAAGTTCCTCTTTGAGAACATTATCACACGTTTTGGATGCCCCTTTGAACTTGTGAGTGACAATGGAACTCATTTTATAAATGAAGTAATAAAAGAACTCACATCAAACTTCATGATATCTCACCACAAGTCTACACCCTATTATCCCCAAGCAAATGGCCAAGCCGAGAGTACCAACAAAACTCTCATCTCCATTTTGACAAAGACAGTTGAGGCTCATTGCACTGATTGGGACCTAAAGCTTACATCAGCTTTATGGGCTTATCGTACTGCGTATAAAGTTGTTATTAATTGCACACCGTTTAAGATGGTGTATGGCCAAGAAGCAGTTATGCCATGGGAGTTTGTCATTCCTAGTCTTCGAGTAGCTTCTCAAGAAGGTTGGGATGGTAACCCCTCAGTTGAGCGATTATATATCCTGGAAAGGCTAGATGAAGAGAGGCAATTAGCTGTGCGAAATGCTCTAGTGGAGAAGGATAGGAGAAAGAAGTGGTTTGATAGCCATTTAAAGGATAAATACATCAAGGTTGGTGATAAAGTTCTTATGTACGGGGTACGTAATGAAAAGAAGAAATTGAAATACGCTGGTAAGGGACCATATCGAGTGTGTGAAATTACCCCACAAGGTACCATTCGTGTGGAGACTCTAGATGGAGTTGAAACCATTGGATTCCTTAATGGGAGTAAATTCAAAAGATATTATGATCCTCTAAGCCAGGAAGAGTTGCAAGCTATCCATCAAAAGAAGGCTGCCAAGGAACAAGCAGAGCTTAGAAAAATCCAAGCAAGAGTTGAGGCTCGAGAACGACAACAACGTCTTAGACGCCAACGAGAGGCTAATCTGAGAATCACGCAAGCATTTTTCGAGGACGTAAATGACGACTCATTAGAATCTGAGCCACCGCTACGATACCCAATTGAGCTAAATAGCCCCTATGGGAAAGTACTATACAATGCTTTATTAGATACGGGAGCTAAACACAATTTGTTATCCTATGGAGTTTGGTGTCAATTAGGGAAACCGACCCTATCCCCGAGTACGATGCAAGTCAAGGGCATTAATAAAAAGAAAACTGCTATTCTTGGAGTCCTTCAGACCTCTGTTGTCTATGACAATGGAAGCATAGTGTAGAGGTTTCTAGTCGTGCCCGCGGGAGCTATGGAAGGCAACGTAAACCTGGGACGCACGTGGATGTTGGCAACCAAATGCACTATTGATTGGGATACTGGTAGTGTCACGACGCGACCACCGACTCTTATCCCTATCATTCAAGCAAAGTCACCTACGTTGCAAACTCTAGCAAAGTTGAAGGATAGCCAACATTCACAAGCCAAGGTGGTTAACTCTTCTTTGCCGGCTACCCATGAACCTAGCACTTCAACACTTGTAGTTGCAGCAAGCAGTAATATTGCAAGTACTCAACTTGCATGACCTAAGAGTACATATCAATGGGTCCCCAAGGCCTTACTTCCAACTACCTCAACCCTCCCATCCATTTCAAGAAAAAATTTCCCTGGAGAACCAAGAGCGCGCTCTAGGAGAGTCAAGACCAAATCACGATGGATTCCAAAACGACTATTAGAAGCCCAAGGCTACTATGATGGAAATGAGCAAATTTGGGTACCTAAACGTAAAATGTGCCCTTCCCTATCGACAACAAACCCATATGAGTCAAACAGTGTAACGCTAAAGCCAATGGCAGACCGTGGGAAGGGAAAGATCACAGAATGCTACACACCTAGTCCAAAGCTAGTTTGGGCTCCAAGGAAAAACCAATTTATTCCACCTAGCTCAGGAAGGGGGGAGTTCCATGAAGCTTCTAGCTCCTCATGTAATACATCCATAGAGGTAAAAGCTTCTACACAGCCTCCATCTATAGTAGTGGACCTCCATGAAGCTACAAAAGAATCCACACCTCCCAGTGTTCAAGAATCACCTGATGAACCACTTCAAGTTCGATCCTGGGAGAGTACCTTACCACGCTTGCAACTTGATGAGGTACCTAGGGTAATAGAAAACTACTGGCAAAAATCCTCACCTATTACCAACTGGAACGATTGGTTTCAAAGGGTGACGAGCTCATTTCAAACGGTATGATCTACCCAAGGAAGGGGGGAGTGTTTGCTGACAGTCATCATTCACTTGCTTCCCTCTCAACCTTTCTCCCTGACCTCTTAATCTCCAATCTTAGGGAATGTATATATAAAGCCTTATACTCACAAAAACAAGATAAAAAAGTAAAAGAGCAAGAGCCATAACACAAAATCATAAAAACAAATTATACACAAGAACACGACCCTTGTAATATTTGCACTATAACCATCATCTATTTGCGTGTACAGATATGGCTAGTACGCTAGAGTCATCCACTCCTGCCTTGGGTGAGAGGTACCCTCGTTACTTTTCACAAGTATTTCACATGGTCTTTCCAGTGCTTGCATGTGAATGGGATTTGATAGGTACGCTAGCATGTGAGAGGAATTTTGAGGAGTTAGAATGGCTGGTACGTCTCTTGACCACGTCTGATCCATACTTAGTAGAGAGAGTTTCTCCCATTGCACAAGCCTACCCTTTTGACCAAGATGACTATAGGCGTCTAGTGACCTTCTTAGTAAACATGGGCACCTATGATGAAGAAGAAAATTTACAGGACTACACAGATGGCACATATGGTCTCATGGATGATGACTTTGTTTATCTCGACGACGAGGATAGGGGTTTAGCCTTAGGGTTTCCCCCCAACCTCTACAATATCCTATTCCCTTGACTCTCTAGGGGGAGTGCAACTAATTAGGTTAGGGTTCCTTATGTTTTTTGTTGTGTTCAATAAGTGTTGGTACCTTTTCCCACTAATGTGCCTCCTAGAGGTATTCCTTTTGTTTCCTAGTGTGTACAGGAGCGTGTTGCTATTGATAGGATTTGGACCTTCATGGAACCTTTCTCTCGTTCACACTTCAAATCAAGCGCCACCATCAACACAAACAGGTGTTTCTTGTCCATTAGCATTGTCCCTTATCTTTTTTGCATCTATGATTGTCTGCTTTGATTGTGATTGGTAGCATAATATCCAGCACATTTGCTTAGTATCGAACATTTAATTCAATTTCTTTTTTGTCATAATCCCTTGTCTAGGTTTAAACATCAAGCAAGTCCGACTAAGCTAGTTTGACCAAGTTAGGTGTTAGAGATCTTCTCTTAATACCATGGGGAATGCCTTCCTAATAATTAATGGTTACTTAGGTTCTTAATCCGATTTAGGCAGCATTGTGTGAAATGTACTAGGGCTTTCTAGTGGGCTTGACCCTATTGACCTTTAGCTTAAGTATTATAAAGGGAGTTTACTAGTGTGATGAGCCTGGGGAGGTGTATCAGTGTTATATGACCCCCCAAAGTTACAAAATTAAAATGATGAAAATGAACAAACAAAAAATCAAAGTGCCACATTGTAAAATCTTAAGCTGGAAGAGAAATCTCAGCTTGATTGGGTACTTTACTCACATGTATCGCCTATGGTACTAGAGCCCTAGAGGTTCCCAGTATGGGCGCTTTTTCTTGAAAAGCAAAAAACCCAAGGCATACAAAATAAGCACACACATCAAAATTGAATCATTGTGAAAAGAATTTGGGGGGTCAAAGAAAAAGTAATCAGTCAGGCGATGATTTCATGAGAAATTCCTTTTATGGTAGCTTAACTACAAGGTCTTCTAGATATAGTCTCTAGTCAGTCCTCGAACATGAATACTTGGCTCTCGCGATTAAACAACTTAATTGACCAAAGAAAATTAAGAAGCTTACCCATGGTATTAATATTCGATCTCTAGTGCCTTTCGATCGTCAAATTAGCGACCCCAGACTTGTTTAATTTTTTACCTTTACATCTGTTTATGCATTTGATTACATTGCAATTTAATGTTCATTGCTGACAAATTGTTTGAAATTATTTTACCAATCAATTTGTCTACCTAAAACTGCATATGCTTTTTAATCACTTATGAGAATGCAATTACTGTGCCAATGTTGTTTGATTTTGCAGTGACTGAAGAAGGCTAAGGACATTCATCTCAAATGCTCTTCCACCTCGACGAACGAGCTTCAACTCAATAGCTTCCGAGGACGGAATCTACATCAGGAAGGGGGGCATGTTAACCCTCACGGCTCACGGGCACCCCATTACCTACGATGGACGTGTATTATGTATTTGGTAGAGCCAGGTACCGGGCTTGTCGGACCAATAGGAAAAGGGTAAGAGTGATCGTCGATGAGAGGCGCACTCTAACTGGGACATTCAAGGGATTAGTTGGCTAAGCATGGGCGCCCAAGTGTGAATGGGGTGAGCTCATATAAAAGCCAACTAAACCTAAAATTCACTTATTCTCTCATTTGTGCAATAGAAGAGTGCTCTTGCTCCATCTCCATCTCCATCTCCATCTTCTTCTTCTTCACCTCCTTGTGTGTGTGTGTATGAGAGAGAGAGAGAGAGAGAGAGAGAGAGAGAGAGAGAGAGAGAGAGAGAGAGAGAGAGAGAGAGAGAGAGAGTGCGATCGAGCATTGCGACGACGGCACGGCGGCGGCGAAGCGGTTGAGCGCGGCGAAGCGGCGGCTCCTTCTTCTTCGCGGCGAGGAATCCTCCACGAAGCAAGCGTAGAGCGGTGAGTGACACACCATCGCTTTCTTTGAGCTTACTAGTTAAGCTAGTTGTGTGCTTGGAGTTGTCTGTGGCTCGCACACAATGTTAGGCAAGTCCCTTGCTTCGACAGTGCGGCAAGGAGCGCACATTTAACATTGCACACGTTTAGCTAGGAAAGAACATATGCCCAAACATGTTGGAGAAATCCGACGGAAACCTCGGCATTTGAATTCATTTGTACATTAAGTCTAAAGTAGGAAAGAAATGATTGACGGATATACTATTTGCAATAGGAAAGAATGTCTGCTAGGGAAAATTTAGCTCGGCATGTTCATTCTATTTCCAATGTTGAACTAGTCCTGAACCCCCTCCTGATCAACAGGGGGCAGAGTTCCTGGTTAAGGGCTCTTGAATCCACGTCTACTGGTTAAGCGGTGGATATCCACGTCTTGCTTTCTATGCGGTGGGAATGTCCATGTCGTGCTTTCCATGCGGTGGACATACCTAGTTGTATGGGCAACTAGGCGACAACGGGAGGAGTAAACTGTGGCTGGAGGGGGGATGTTGTACCTCCAGAACATTGGAATTTTAATGAATAAGTTTGAGTAGAATTTTTACTAGAATACTGTCTTGGTGCCGCTTTGCAATACTGATTGAAGGCCTGTCTTAACGAACATTGTGATTCGAAATCTAATCAAGGAATGTTTATGTTGAACAATCATTGTGGTAGTAATTATGTTGAACAATCAAGGAAGTGTGAGTGTTTATGTTGAACAATCAAGGAAGTGTGAGTGTGGGGGTGGAAAGTGGGGGCTTGGCTCAGGTTGCCAATGCCTATGAGAAGGGTGGTCCCGATTGGTCTGGAACTCTCTGTCCCCATAGTGTTTAAATCGACACTAGTAATACTCATTGCCCCTAGAGCGACGAAGTTCAAGTGTACGTGCCTCTGAAACATGGGGAAAAAGGCACTCGAGATTTCTCCCCTCTTGGAAGGTAGGTCTTAGGATCGCTAGATAGGTTAAGTACGCTTCCCCTGCGAGGTGGAGCTAGATCTCATTGCTAGTAGGCTCGAACTCGACTCACTTTGTGATAAGAGATCGTCGGCTAGCTGAACCTTGAACCAATTTGTTTGCTTCCGCTATAGATCTAGTGGCCACCAGGTTCACCATCAGATCCGTCGTTTGATACGGCGGGGTGGGGACCTCACAAAGAGGAAAGGGGAACACTTGTCCCAAGGCTACCCTTGTTGCTTGATATGCCCCTGCATGTGATTGGTAGGCCTGGAAAGATCCAACGATCTTTAATCATGAGCTACAAGGGGGGGGGTCGACCAAAGCAAGCTAGGGGGTTTCTTGAGGGGTATACTCTCCCACACACACTCACACACACTTTCATTGTGTGAAGTGCAAAGTGCAAGAGCTCCATCTCCTTCTCCAAGCTAGTAGAGAAGTTGAGAGCCTACACCAACACTCTTGGCTATGGAATGCAAATCCAACCAAGAGCCATGCTTCAATGCTTAAGCTTTCCATCTTCTCCATCTTCATTACTATGCTATTATGTCATAATAACTAATATCTAATTCTCCTAAATGATTTTCTCATGTTAAGCTGATCATTTAGTATGGGAAAGTACCAGGGGAGAAAAAGCTAGAATATTGGTTAAGCTGGCAGACCGGCCACAGTAGGGATCCAAAAGCGGGGCCATCTGCAAAAGAGCAATGTGCAACAATGGGCTTCAAAGACCTTAAGGTTCAATCCATAAAGACTTCCAAAATGCTAAGGTTCCAAAATTCAAAGGTTGTGTCCAACGGTCCAACCCTAGGTAAAATTTGATGCTTGTGGGAAGACTCAAAAGTCTTCTCACATCCCTATCTTGATGGGGGCGAGCCCTTTTAGTAGGGGATGAGAGAGAAACACACACACACACACACACACACACACACACACACACACACACACACACACACACACACACACACACACACTCATGCAAGTCCCTTTACACAAAGGGCATAGTGGACACATGTCAGCTCCCTAGCCCAATTGCCCACAAGGTGCATTCAAATCCTATTGGATGGCCATAGAGGTGGACCAATGAGGATTAGGCTAGAGAAAATCTAGTTTGATTTGTTTAAAAACAATTAATAAAAGAACCAATAAGAATTAAGCTATCTAGAAGACTATTGGACAGTCTCCCAAGGGGTCCAATGAGCATTCAAGAGCCCAATGACTTGCCTGCTTCCTATTGGCCAGAAGACAAAGGGTTCCAATGAGAGTTTAATTGCATTATTTGATTACCTAAAGCTCTCACAAAAGGGGAAACGGGGACACATGTCACAAGGCTATCACTTATGCTTTTCAATTATGATTGGCTAAGCTTTGCAGGGTCCAATGGGGTGCCAGCATGAGTAAATTGCAAGAGGGGTCGACCAAGAGAGAGAGGGGGCTGATTTTGGCAAGGCATTATCACACACACACTCACACAATCTCATGTGTGAAGCAAGAAGACTCTCTCTCTCCTTCTCAAGCTTTAATGGAAAGCTCATATCTACTCCAAGCTTGTGAGAAGGGAGGCCTACACCAAAAACTCTTGGCTTTGTGAGGCAAATCCAACCAAGAGCCAAGCTTCAATGCATGCTCATCTCCTCTACCATGCTAATTACTAAGCTATGCTAAGCTTTTATGAGTGATTATGTGAGGAGATATACTTCTTTCTTGTAAGACTACTCCTTCTTCCTCTCAATCTACTCTCATACCCCGCTAGCTCTCACCATCTTCGAAGGTGTGTGAGTTCTTGGGTTTGAGACCGTGAGGGAATTGATGTTGTGTTTTATAAGTGTTTGTTTAGTGATTGAAGCTTCCATCTTCATTGCACTAGCTAGTTATTGAAGGAACACATAGAATTGCATTGTAAAATGTCTCTCTTGAAGGGGGAAACTTATAATACAAAGCCTTTTGGAGGGGGGACCGCCGGATCCATGTAAATCCAGTCCTCAACTGTTGTCAATAGCTTAATTTCTCTCTCTTTTGAAGTATTGTTCATGCCTATCTAACTAGGTGTTATGCTTTTTGTTGCTCTCTCCATCCAAGCACTCTTGCTATGCTCATTAGGAATCTATTCTGATGAAATGCTCACTATGTCTATGCTATTTTCCGCTACACACAAGTTACTAGGCCATTAAATGTTACAATGCACCTCAATGTGATTTGTGCGAGCATGAAAAACTGGGTTCCTCGCAACTGCCAATGTGCTCTGACTGTTAGTGTAGATAGTGTTGGCAGTGTCTTGTCCAACACCCAAATCATCCATAAAACGTCTGAGCCATAAGGCTTCTTAAAACCTATTGGCTAAGCTTGGGGAGGTCCAATGGGAAGCCAACAAGAGGATTTAGCAAGAGGGGTCGACCAAGAGAGAGAGGGGGACTGATTTTTCAAAGCATTATCACGCAATCTCATGTGTGAAGCAAGAAGACTCTCTCTCTCTCTCTTTCCTTCTCAAGCTTTAATGGAAAGCTCATCATCTACTCCAAGCTTGTGAGAAGGTAGTTCTTCACCAACAGCTCTTGGCTTTGTGATGCAAATCCAACCAAGATCCAAGCTTCAATGCATGCTCATCTCCTCTACCATGCTAATTGCTAAGCTATTATGAGTGATTATGTGAGGAGATATACTTATTTCTTGTAAGACTACTCCTTCTTCCTCTCAATCTACTCTCATACCCCCCTAGCTCTCACCAGCTTCGAAGGTGTGTGAGGTCTTGGATCTGAGACCATGAGGGAATTGATGTTTTGTTTTAAAGTGTTTGCTTAGTGCTTGAAGCTTCCACCTTCATTGCACTAGCTAGTTATTGAAGGAACACAAAGAATTGTATTGTAAAATGTCTCCCTTGATGGGGAGAACCTATAATACAATGCCTTTTGGAGGGGGGACCGGCTCCATGTAAATCCGGTCCTCAACTGTTGTCAACAGCTTAATTTCTCTCTCTTTTGAAGTATTGTTCATGCCTATCTAACTAGGTGTTATGCTTTTTGTTGCTCTCTCTATAATGGAATTGGCCTATTTAACTTGAGAGTAGCGGAAATTAATGAGAATACTTTTGAGAGATTACTTTGTGAGCATAACGGGTGAACATAATTGAAGATAACAACATAGACATAGCAATTAGTTAACTTGGTAGAACAATACTTTTGCAAGAGAGAGAATTTAGAGAACATGACAACATTTGAAGACTGGATTTAGGTGGAGCTGGTCCCCCCTCCAATAGGCATTTGTATTACGATTTCTCCTATTAAGAGAGACTTGTTACAATACAATCTTTGTGTTCCTTGTGACCTAGGTGATGCAATGAAGATGGAAAGCTTCATGCATCACAAGCATAACATAAACTTTGAAGAAAGCTTTAACTATCCCAAGCCTCACTCCCAAGACCTCAAACACCTTCGAAGGTGGAGAGAGCTAGTAGGGAATGAGGGTAGGGAAGAGGAAGAAGAAACATTTCATAGGAGAAAGAATTGGTTCCTCACTTATCATCACTCTTCTGATAGCATACATAATAGAATAGTAATGAATATGGAGAAGATGGCAAGCTTAAGCATTGAAGCATGGCTCTTGGTTGGATTTGCATTCCATAGCCAAGAGTGTCGGTACTTGCTTGAAGAAGGAGAGGGAGCTCATGCACTTTTCACAATGCACAATGAGAGTGTGTGTGAGTGTGTGTGGGTAAGTATACCCCCTAAGCAACCCCCTAACTTGCTTGGGTTGACCCCCCCTTGTAGCTCATGCTTGAAGCTCACTGGACCCCTCCAGGCCTAGCCAATCACAAGCAGGAGGCATTACAAGCAACAAGGGTAGCCTTGAGACAAGGGTCCCCCTTTCCACTTTGAGAGAGAGGACTTGATAAATGCAAAGATAATTAATTAATTCTCCTAAATTATCATTGGACCCCTTGGGTGGCCAACCAATAGGCTTCAGGCACACCATGAGGGCAACATGAGGAGGAACTTGACAAGTGTCCCCTTTGCTTTCTTTGTACTAGGCATGCCTTGTGTGAGTGTGTATGTGTTCTCTCTCATCCCCCCTCATGTAGGGCTCGCCCCCTCCTTGTAGAGATTAAATATTCGACTTTTGACACCTTAAGCCCCTCAAGTCTAGGCCCAATTCCCACCAAAAGCTTGGCTCTTAAGCACTTCAAGCTTGGGCTCGGTTCTCACCTCAAGTATAGCCCTAGCATCTCAAGCATGTCAAGCACCTCAAGCATCTCAATCATCAAGCACCTCAAGCATCTTAAGCACCTCAGTCATCAAGCACCTCAAGCACCTTAAGCTTGGGCCGGGTTCCCACCTCAAGCACCTCAAGCTTGGGCCGCGTTCCCACCTCAAGCTCAACCCTAGCTTACCTAAGGTCAAAGGACTTTTGCACTAACTATTGGAGGTCTTCAATGAAGCTAACCCTAAGGTCTTATGCTCCATTGGTTAGCCTTGCTCTTTGATAGACCATCTCTCATTTGTGCCCCTTTACCATTGGCCCCGTGTTGAGATAGATCTATAAGCACATGTCTATATCTTAACCCTTGTTCCCGTTTATTCTCCCACATTAAGTGATCAGTTTAATATGAGAAAATCATTTGGATTGGTTAGAATTTAGTTTTTATGACATTACCTCTCTCTTGAAATCATAGTCGTCCTTGACTACGAGGTAGAAGAGATAAAGCCTTAGTCATTAGTCAATCTTACTTAGCGGGTAGAGGATCCCTTTTTACCCTACGGCATCTTTCCAAGATGGATGACTAATCCATTTGGTGCTTGGGAGACATAGCTGTCGCAAGCATGTCTACGCACCGATGGTGCTTTCAAGGGGCAAGAAGCTTCAGTCATTGTGTGGACTATTGCGCACTAAACCATATCACTATCAAAACAGATTTCGCGTACCTCGGGTAGAAGATCTATTTGATAAGCTACAAGGCTCTACCTCTTCATTAGGATTGACCTTAAAAGTGGCTATCATCAAATAAGGATAGTGGAGGAAGATATCCTAAAGATTGCGTTTCATACAATGTTTGGTCTTTATGAATATCTAGTCATGCCTTTTGGCTTGACCAATGCACCTGCCACATTCAATTGTTTGATAGTGAAAATGTTTAGACCCTATCACAAGTTCATTGGGATACCATCATGTACTCCAAGTCCTTGGAGAAACACAAGCAACATCTCCAAGTGATTTTTCAAGCATTGAGGGAGAACAAGCTTTTTCTCAACCAATAGAAAAGCAAAATTTTCCTTGAAAAGATTCAATACTAAGGTCATATTATCTCTCAAGATGGTATGTGTATGGATCCATCAAAGTTAGAGGTAATAAAAGCATGGCCTAATCCAAGGAATCTACATGAGCTAAGAATCTTTATTGGTATGTGTGCATACTATAGATGCTTCATAGCAAAATTTTCTCAAATAGAAGGACCATTACATGATGTAACAAAGAAGAACATTAAGTATTCATGGACTGCCAAGGAGCAAAATTCTTTTGACAAGCTCAAAGAGAAGCTTACCTCTCAACCAGTCCTCATGCTTCTGGATCTCTCAAAGCCATTTGAGGTCCAATGTGATGCTTGTGGTGATTGCCTTGGAGCAGTCTTACTTCAAGAAGGGCATGCCATAACATATGAGAGCCGAAGGCTCAATACGGATGAACATGTCTTGGGCATTTACGAGAAAGAACTTTTAGCTGTTCTACATGCCCTAGACACATGGAAGCACTATTTATTGGGGACTCCATTCATTTTACGAATAGACCATCAAAGTCTCAAGTACTTCATGACGCAAACAAAGCTTTTCGACAAACAAATGAGGTGGGCAAATTTTCTTTCGCAATTTAATTTTCACATTGCTCACATTGCTGGTAAGCACAATCAAGTGGCTGATGCACTTTCACGACGACCAAAAGTTAATGATGTGTCTATAGCAACTCACAATGATCTATCTTCTATGATAGATGAGTATGCTACTGACCCTAACTTTAAAGACATAATGTCAGCCCTTGCTTTGGGGAAGAAAGAAGAACCATTCACCTTGCACGATGGTTATCTTCTCCATGGCAATAGGCTATGTGTTACCCACTCCCTTCGTGAGAAAGTCATGTATGAATCCCATGCTCCTCCCTATGCGGGACATAGAGGCATTCAACCTACTCTCTGAGGAGTAGAGACGTACTTTTATTGGCCTACCATGAAAGTGGACATACAGGAGTATGTTTCAAAATGTGTGGTATGCCAAAAGACCAAGTATAATAGAGGGAAGCAACCTAGATTAGTTGAACTGAAATACTCTACTGGGACGAGAAACAGATTGAATGACTGGAAAAGTGTTTCAAATTCAGATTCAGAGTTTATGAAGAACGAGTACAAGGTATAACAGACTGAAGCACAATTGACTACTGTAGTAATGATTACAGAGTACAATTACAAGTGAAGAGATTGTAGCTCAGGAACAGCCTAGGAGACTAAAATCAAGAGACTAAGAGTAAGAAGTCAAAAGACAAGCAACCCAATTACAATGTAATGGGTCCTATTTATAGCCTCTCAAAGTTACCGTGGTAACTGCCGTGGAAATTACTGATTGATCCATTGTTCAGCTTCTAGGAGACAATTCTCGCCTATTGAGATTGTCTTCACCATCTACAGATGTATGATGGAAATACTCAATGAATTTTTGCATAAATCATGGAAATATTTGTGGATGAGTTTACTATCTTATCTAGTGAGGAAATGCACTTTCTCTTCTTCAAAATGGTCTTTGAGAGATGCAAGGAGAAGAGGATTTTCTTAAACCCATTCAAATTAGTATTCATTGTATGTAAGGGCCAACTCTTAGGACCTCTGAATCCTGTTACCATATACATGTGGTAGTGATGTATGTAAACACATTTAGGACCGCTGTGAAATTGTTTCCCTCACGAGGAGGATTTTTCCCCCGTGCATTGTATATACGCCGATCACTCTAGGGATAACTTATCTTTCCATTGCACACTAAGTAATACACTCTCTATTGTGTTCCCTGAGCTTCCTTTATCTTCTCCAAGCTGTGTGTATTTTCTTGCAACCCTAATTCCAACAATTGCTATCAGAGCAGGTTGCATCCTCCCGAGCTTAGCCACCAGCAGCTCTAGTATACCCTTGCTCACTTTCTACAATTTTTGTGAGCTTTAGCGAGCGTTCTCAAATTTTGATTCGGGCTCATTTCCGCCTCCGTTTCTGCTACAAGCAATACTGCACATGCTATTTTGTCATTTTGTGCAGAATTTTTATCAGTGCCATTTTTTCATAGCAGGTTCCTTACAGTCTTCTACGGTTTGTGCTATATAGCACGTGTTGATCTTGCTTCGTTTCTCCTCTTTTTGGGTAGTTTTCACATCAAGTGCAAGCATTCGTCATAGCTGACAACAACACAGATGTGTTCAAGATGTTTGCTACTGAGGAAAGATTGGATGTGGAGAATTACTCTATGTGGGCTTACATGATGCAACATGTTCTTGTGTCAAACGGTGTCTGGACGAATATTGTGTAGGGCATTGATGTACATCCTAGTTTTGAGGATGTAGGCAATGTTGAGGATGTTGCAGGTCTTGCTGCAAGGATTGCTGCTATTAGAGTTGTTTTGCCTACGGCAAAACAAGCTCATTGGGAGTATTTTTGGCTAGTCGTGGGATAAAACACCAATGTTCAGTGCCTTATACACCTCAGCAAATGGTGTTGCTGAGAGGAAAAAAGGGTCACTTACGGAAATGGCACGATGTATGGTCTAAAGTCAAGCTTTTTCGCGTTTGTTTTGACTTGAGGCCCTCATGTGTGCCACTTATGCACTTAACAGGTGTCCTTCAAAAGCTTTGCAGTCTATGACTCCATATGAACCAAATAATCTTGTGAAAAGTACCCGACTAATCAAGTCCACCCATCCGTAGACCTAGATCCATTAGGATACTAGTCTCCCACTTTGCACACCACACTCACCCATTCTTCTTGGTTTTTAATTACTATGGGAGAGTATATCCATGGATTTTATCTTTGGATTACCCAAGTCTATCCATGGGAATACGTGAATATGGACAATAGTCGACAGGTTTAGCATGCAAGCACACTTTAACCCTGTCAAGAAGATTGTTAAGACACACCAAATGGCAACTCTCTTCATATCCCAGATTTTCAAACACCATGGATTGCCAACATCCATCGTGTCAGATAGAGATCCTAGATTGACCAGTAATTTCTTGAAAGGTCTCTTCGAAATCTAGGTACAAGATTGAATTTCTGTTCGGCCTATCACCCACAAACAAATGGCCAAAGTGAGATAGCCAGTCTTACAATTCTTGATCTACTAACAATGGGAAAAGTACTTACCTCTTGTAGAGTATGCGTATAATAATACTTTTCATACTTCTACGGGAAAAGCACCTTCTGAAATCATAGAGGGAAGACCTGAAAGTCCCTTGCTACTTAAAGTACATGGGAAGATCTTCGCTGTCGATGAGTATAGCCATGACCTGCAAGCATATTTTCAAAAGATTAAGGAGGCTATATCCATCTCTCAACTAAGGCAAAAAGATGTTGCTGACAAGCACAGAAGGGCCTTAATGTTCAAAGAAAATGATTGGGTCTTACTTTAGTTTCCTAAGGCTCGACTGAGGCAAACGACGGGCAAAAATCCTACGGGCATTGAAAAGTATTATGCTAAACTAGCAAAAAGATACTATGGTCCTTTTCAAATTTTGAAGCCAATCAATGAGGTGGCATATCAACTCAAGCTGCCTAACTGTTGGCTCATACACACTTCTTTTCATGTGAGCCTACTCAATCCCTACAAAGGAGAGCCACCAAGTGAACCAATTATTGAAGAACCTCCCGAAGTTGAAGACCAAGAAGAGGTGCTACAACCCGAAGCTATCCTTCGGCATGAAGACAAGGTACTATGACATGGTAAGATTATTCGATGGTATCTTATTAAGTTCAAAAATTATCCTTTTGAAGATGCTAGATGGATGCAAGGAATCCAGCTTAAGGATAGTATGAACCTTGTCAACGCTTACAATGCTACATTAGAGTAAGCAAATGTATATGTTTCTTTTAAATGATCAATGTTTTTGTCTTATAAGACTAATTCTCTCTTTATTGTGCACAAATTTAAGTAGTATGCATACTAAGAATCATGTTGGTGATGACGACGTCTCTCAAACACCATGTAGAATTTGTCACTCTACTTGCGAGGTTGAAATGGACTAAAGAGTAGACATGCTTGCGGAAGCTATGTCTCCTAAGCACCAAATGGATTAGTCATCCATCTTGGAATGATGGCGTAGGGTACAAAGGGATCCTCTACCCGCTAAGATAAATTGACTAATGACTATGGCTTTATCTCTTTTACCTCATAGTCGAGGACGACTATGATTTCAAGAGAGAGGTAATGTCATAAAATCTAAATATCTAACCAACCCAAATGATTTTCTCATATTAAACTGATCATTTAATGTGGGATAATAAACAAGAACAAGGATTAGAATATAGACATGTGCTTACGGATCTATCTCAATACGGGGCCAATGGTAAAGGGGTCCAAATGAGAGATGGTACGTCAAAGCAATGCTACCTAATGGAGCTTAAATACCATAAGGTTAGCTTCATTAAGGACCTCCAAAAGTTAGTGTTCAAAAGTCTTTTGACCTTAGGCAAGCTAGGGCTGACCTTGAGGTGGGAATCCTACCCAAGCATGAGATGCTTGTTGGCTTGCTAAGTTTTAGTGGGAACTTTACCCAAAAGCTTGAGGTGTTTCTCACATGCTTAAATGATTAAAGTTCTTGAAGTATTGAATTCAAAGATAACTCTCAAGAGACATGAATGTGCCATGCTTGATTGAATAAGTCCTTGAAGTATTCCATTCAACCAAATGACTTAATAAGCATAAAAGACACATGTTCAAATGATCCTCCACATGTGGCCCTCATGATGTGTTTGAATGCTATTGGATAGGTTTTAAAGGGGTCCAATGAGAATTTAGATACATAAAAAAAAAATTAAGTTCTTTCTCTCAAAGAGGAAAAAGAGAACACATGTCCAAAGGAAATAATAAAATAATGAGAGAGAGAGAGAGAGAGAGAGAGAGAGGTGGATCAAGCATGAGAGGGGGGGTATACTCTCCCACACACACACACACACACACACACACACACACACACACACACACACACACACACACACACACACACACACACACACACTCTCTCTCTCTCATTGTGCGGAGTGCAAAATACAAGAGTTCTATCTCCTTCTCCAAGTTTTTTGAGAAGTGGAGAGCCTACACCAACACTCTTGGCTATGGAATGCAAATCCAACCAAGAGCCATGCTTCAATGCTTAAGCTTGCCATCTTCTTCATCTTCATTACTATGCTGTTATGCTATGCTAAGCAAGAAGAGTGATGATAAGTGAGGAATTATTTCTTTCTCCTACGGAATGTTTCTTCTTCCTCTTCCCTACCCTCATTCCCCGCTAGCTCTCTCCACCTTCTAAGGTGTTTGAGGCCTTGGGACTGAGGCTTGGGATAGTTAATGCTTTTTACAAAGTTTATGTTAAGCTCGTGATGCATGAAGCTTTCCATCTTCATAGCATCACCAAGGTCACAAGGAACACAAAGATTGTATTGTAACAAAGTCTCTCTTGATGGGAGAATCTATAATACAAACGCCTTTTGGAGTGGGACCGTCTCCAAGTAAATCCGGTCCTCATCTATTGTCATGTTCTGCAATACTCTCTCTCTTGCAAAAGTATTGTTCATGACAAGTTAATTACGTACTGTGTTTATGTTGCTACCATCAATTAAGTTCACATTCCTTATTCTCAAAGTAATCTCACAAAAATGCTCACTCTAATTCTCTTAATTCCGCTATTCTCAAAGTTCATAGGCCATTTACATTACATTGGGTAACACCATACCCATTGTACATACGCAAGCTTTCAATAAGTCAATAAAGAGCTCTATTTCCATGTACATGATTTTTGTTAAAGATTCTCATTAAATGAACCTAATGCTTTAGCAAATGAAAATATAAACAATCACAAGAAATTAGAGTTATCCAATTTTCTAAAGGGATTTCAAGATGTTTTTATTGACGACATCCCTTGTGAACTACCTCCTAAACAAGGCAATGATGAACATGCTATTGAGATTCTTCCAGGAAGTTCACCGCCTAATAAACCTCCTTATAGAGTTTCTCAAGCTCAACAAGAGGAGATTATGCGGCAAGTGCATGAGTTAGTTGAGAAGGGCATGGTTAGGCCTAGCTCATCTCCATTTTGCTCACCCGTGTTATTAGTGCAAAAGAAAGACGACACATATCGTATGTGTGTCGACTATAGAGCACTAAATAGAATCACTATCAAAAATAGGTTTCACGTTCCATGGGTAGAAGACCTATTTGATAAGCTGCAAGGGTCGACCTACTTCAATAGGATTGACCTAAAAAGTGGCTACCATCAAATAAGGATAGTTGATCAAGACATTGTAAAGACCACATTTCGCACTACGTTTGGTCTTTACGAATACATTGTCATGCCTTTTGGCTTGACCAATGCACCAGTCACATTCAACCGCTTGATGGATACTATAGACGCTTCATAGAAAAGTGCTCACTAATAGCAGGACCACTACATGACCTAACAAAGAAAAATGGTAGGTATACATGGTCTGCAAAGGAGAACAATGCTTTCAAAAAGCTTAAAGAAAATCTTATTTCTCAACCTGTGCTTACACTGCCGGATCTCTCAAAGCCATTTGAGGTCCAATGTGACGCTTGTGGTGATTGCCTTGGAGCTATTTTGCTCCAAGAAGGGCACACCATAGCCTATGAAAGTCGAAGGCTCAACCCTATTGAGCAAGATCTAGGCATATATGAAAAGGAACTCCTCGCAGTTCTACATGCCTTAGTGTCGTGGAAGCACTATTTACTGGGGACTCCTTTCATCCTGTAGATGGATCACCAAAGCCTTAAGTACTTCATGATGCAGACCAAGCTCTCCAACAAAAAAATGAGGTGGGAAAATTTCCTTTTGAAATTTCATTTTCATATTGCTGGCAAGCATAATCAAGTAGCTGATGCACTCTCAAGACGGCCGAGAGTGAATGCGGTTTCCATAGCAACTCACAATGATCTATCTTCTATGATAGATGAGTATGCTATTGATCCCGATTTTAGAGATGTGATTTCAGCCCTTGCATTAGGGAAGAAAGAGGAACCATTTACTTTACAACATGGTTATCTTCTCTATGGCAACAGACTATGTGTTACTAACTCAGTACGTGAGAAACTAATGTATGAATCTCATGCTCCTCCTTATGCGGGGCATAGAGGGATTTAGTCTACCCAAAAAGGGATTGAAACATATTTCTATTGGCCTACCATGAAAGCAAACATACAAGAGTATGTTTCTAAACGTGTGGTATGTCAAAAGATGAAGTTTGATAGAGGGAAGCAACCTGGATTGCTTCAACCTTTGCCAATCCCTAATTCACCATGGGAGAGCATATCCATGGATTTTATCTTTGGATTGCCTAAGTCTATCCATGGGAATGTGGGAATATGGACGATAGTAGACAAGTTTAGCAAATAAGCTCATTTTATACTTGTCAAAAAGACTATCAAAGTCCATCAAATAGAAACCCTCTTCATATCACAAATCTTCAAGTACCATGGCTTGCCAATGTCCATAGTGTCGTATAGAGATCCTAGAATGACCAGTATTTTTGGAAGGGTCTCTTTGAGAATTTAGGGACAAGGCTAAACTTCTCTTCAGCCTATCACCCGCAAACGGATGGCCAAAGTGAAATAGCTAACCTAACAATTCTTGATCTACTAAAAGCCTACGTAACAGAAGTAGATCAAAGGTCCCAATGGGAGAAGTACTTACCCTTAGTGGGGTGTGCCTACAATAATACTGTACATACCTCCTGGGGAAAAGCACATTTTGACGTAATTGAGGGAAGATAAAAAAGTCCCCTGCTACTTAAGGTACATGGAAAGATCTTCGCTGTAGATGAGTATAGTCGAGACCTACAACTTTCCAAAAGATTAAGGATGCTATCTCTATCTCACAACAAAGTCAAAAGGCTGCTGCTGATAAGCACATAAGAGCCCAAGCCTTTAAAGAAAATGATTGGGTTTTGCTTAAATTTCCCAAGGCTCAATTAAGGCACACCATGGGCAAGAATCCTACGGGACACCAAAAGTACTGTGCTAAGTTAGCAAAAAGGTACTATGGTCCCTTCCAGATTCTTTGACCAATCAATGAGATGGCCTATCAACTCAAGTTGCCCAGCCTATCATACACAATGATTTTCATGTGAGTCTACTAAAGCCTTACAAAGGAGAGCCACGTCAAGAACCAACTATTGAAGACCCATCGGAGATCGAGGACCAAGAAGAGGTGTTGTAGCTTGAGTCCATTCTCTGACATGAAGACAAGGTATTAAGAGGCGATGAGACTATCCGACGGTATCTTATTAAGTTTAAGAATTATCCTTTTGAAGATGCTAGATGGATGTAATTATAAGACTCTCTTTTCTTTATTGTGTACAAATGTTAAGTAGTATGCATGCTTAGAATCAAGTTTGTGGAGACGACGTCTTTCAAACACCAAGTAGAGCTTGTCACTCTACTATGGAAGATTGATAGGACTAATGCGCAGACATGCTTGCGGCAGCCTTAGGCTCTCAAGCGCCAAATGGATTAGTCATCCATTCTGGAACGATGTCGTAGGGTAAGATAGGGAACCTCTACCCGCTAGAAAAAGGACTAATGAATAGGCTTTATCTTCTCTACCCCATAGTTGAGGATGACTATGATTTCAAGAGAGAGGTAATGTCATGGTAACTAATATCTAATTCTCCTAAATGATTTTCTCATGTTAAATTGATCATTTAATATGGGGAAGTACCAGGGGAGAAAAAGCTAGAATATTGGTTAAGCTGGCAGACCGGCCACAGTATAAAGGAGGGAAAATAGGGATTGAAAGGGGGGGCCATCTGCAAAAGAGAAATGAGCAATAATGGGTTTCAAAGACCCTAAGGTTCAGCCCATTAAGACTTCCAAAATGCTAAGGTTCCAAAATTCAAAGGTTGTGTCCAATGGTCCAACCCTAGGTAAAATTGGATGCTTGTGGGAAGACTCAAAAGTCTTCCCACATCCCTATCTTGATGGGGGCGAGCCCTTTTAGTAGGGGATGAGAGAGAGAAACACACACACACACACACACACACACACACACACACACACACACACACACACACACACACACACACACACACTCATGCAAGTCCCTTTACACAAAGGGCATAGTGGACACATGTCAGCTCCCTAGCCCAATTGCCCACAAGGTGCATTCAAATCCTATTGGATGGCTATAGAGGTGGACCAATGAGAATTAGGCTAGAGTAAATCTAGTTTAATTTGTTTAAAAACACTTAATAAAAGAACCAATAAGAATTAAGCTCTCTAGAAGACTATTGGACAGTCTCCCAAGGGGTCCAATGAGCATTCAACAGCCCAATGGCTTGCCTGCTTCCTATTGGCCAGAAGACAAAGGGGTCCAATGAGAGTTTAATTGCATTATTTAATTACCTAAAGCTCTCACAAAAGGGGAAAGGGGGATACATGTCACAAGGCTATCACTTATGCTTTTCAATTATGATTGGCTAAGCTTTGCAGGGTCCAATGGGGTGCCAACATGAGTAAATTGCAAGAGGGGTCGACCAAGAGAGACAAGGGGCTGATTTTGGCAAGGCATTATCACACACACACTCACACAATCTCATGTATGAACCAAGAAGACTCTCTCTCTCTCTCTCTCTCTCTCTCTCTCTCTCTCTCTCTCTCTCTCTCCTTCTCAAGCTTTAATGGAAAGCTCATATCTACTCCAAGCTTGTGAGAAGGGAGGCCTACAATGCATGCTCATCTCCTCTACCATGCTAATTACTAAGCTATTATGAGTGATTATGTGAGGAGATATACTTCTTTCTCGTAAGACTAATCCTTCTTTCTCTCAATCTATTCTCATACCCTGCTAGCTCTCACTGTCTTCGAAGGTGTGTGAGGTCTTGGATCTGAGACCGTGAGGGAATTGATGTTGTGTTTTAAAGTGTTTTCTTAGTGCTTGAAGCTTCCATCTTCATTGCACTAGCTAGTTATTGAAGGAACACAAAGAATTTTATTGTAAAATGTCTCCCTTGATGGGGGAAACCTATAATACAAAGCCTTTTGTAGGGGGACCGGCTCCATGTAAATCCGGTCCTCAACTATTGTCAATAGCTTAATTTCTCTCTCTTTTGAAGTATTGTTCATGCCTATCTAACTAGGTGTTATGATTTTTGTTGCTCTCTCCATCCAAGCACTCTTGATATGCTCATTAGGAATCTATTCTAATGAAATGCTCACTACGTTCATGTTATTTTCCGCTACACACAAGTTACTAGGCCATTAAATGTTACAGATTATGTATGCTAGCAAGAAGAGTGATGATAAGTGAGGAACTAATTCTTTCTTCTATGAAATGTTTCTTCTTCCTCTTCCCTACTCTCATTCCCCGCTAGCTCTTTCCACCTTCGAAGGTGTTTGAGGCCTTGCGACTGAGGCTTGGGATAGTTAATGCTTTCCACAAATTTTATGTTATGCTCGTGATGCATGAAGCTTTCCATCTTCATTGCATCACCTAGGTCATAAGGAACACAAAAATTGTATTGTAGCGAGTCTCTCTTGATGGGAGAAACTATAATACAAATGCCTATTGGAGGGGGGACCGGATCCACATAAATCCGGTCCTCAACTATTGTCATGTCCTCAAACTCTCTCTCTTGCAAAAGTATTGTTCATGCCAAGTTAACTAAATGCTATGTGTATGTTGCTATTATCAATTAAGTTCACCCTCTATGCTCACAAAGTAATGTCACAAAAGTACTTTCTCTAATTCCCGGTACTGTCAAAGTTAATAGGCCTTTTCCATTACATTAGTATCAGAGCATTTGGTTTCTCTTTTCTTGCTTAAGAAGAGAGGTCCTTAAGTAGCCTAGAAATGGTTGATTTTGTTAATTATATTAGGTTAAGTGGGACTTTGAGCTATTATTGATTTTTTTGAGCCCACTATGTGAGATATGGTGCACAATTCGGGAGCTTTGGACTTAATAATGAGGTCTGTTTAGACTTGCCTACGGCTTTGCCACATTATTGATCCATAAGAAGTCCAAAACGAGCTAGCCCTCGGCAATTCTACACTATTAGACCCACTCCACTACTCTCTATAATTAACCACTTCGAGCTGTGGGTGTAGATACTTAAGTGCTGATTTTCAAAGGCTAAGAGGAGTAGCAACTAAGGTTTTGAATTGCCAAAGCATACACTAAGTAAGTACACAAATTTTATTAATATGGCTCACAATAACCAAGACAGTAGAATGAACATTGATAACTTTGATTTCGCACATGAAGGTGCTAATGATGATGCCCCCATGTTTGTCAATCTTGTTACTAGGTTGCAGCAAGCTATGGGCAACCCCGCTTTGCAAGCCAAAGTTACTCAACAACTTCGTGCTTATGGGATTTCCCTTCCTCTCCGAGAGAGAGAGAGAGAGAGAGAGAGAGAGAGAGAGAGAGAGAGAGAGAGAGCTTAGGAGGCCTCTTGAAGAGACCCCCAAAGGAAGACTCTCTCCCATACGAGAGGAGGAATCCAAAGAGCAAGAAAGTAAGGAAACTTTGAGTTCTTCAGAAGATGTGGCTCCACAAAGACGGATATCAAGAGGATCACCAACTCCTCCCAAGAGGAAAACATCAACACACAATCCTTCTCCTCGTCACTTTGAAACGGAAGAGAGGAAACAAAGGAAGAAAAGGGCAAGAAAGAGGTCATCCTCTTCTCTTTTATCTTTACCTTCCTCCTCTTCCGACGAAAGCCTTGGCTATGCTCCTAAAGAATACAAGAGGGGTGGACATCATAAATCATACCCTGCATGGTGAAGGCCACAAAAGCTCAAGAAGTTCAAAGAGGGAGGAAAGAGTATCTCTTTACTCACCTATGATGGAACCTTTGGTGCCACCGACAAAGTATTGGCCTTCATCCAACAATTTGATGCGGCTAAATTATCTCAAGGAAAGGATTCCTTGAATTGAGTGGGAGTTATGGTGGAGGAAGGGAAGCTCAAGATTGAGAAGTTCAACAGCAAAAACTACCATCATTGGAAGATGCAGATTGAAGACTATCTCTATCAGAAGGACATCTATTTTCCACTAGGTGGTCTTGCAAAGAAGCCCGCAACGATGGCAGATGAAGCACGGATTGTCCTTGATCGAAAGGCACTGGGAACAATCCGGTTAAGCTTGGCGTCAACGGTGGCCTTCAATGTTTCGGAGATGAAGACCACGAAGGACTTGATGAAGTCACTTGACGACTTCTATGAGAAACCATCGGCATCCAATAAGGTATTTCTTATGAAGCGCTTGTTCAATCTAAAGATGGCAGAGAATGGTTCAGTTGTTGCAGAACACCTAAATGACTTTAACACAAACATAAGTCAACTTCGATCGGTGAAAATCAATTTTGATGACGAAGTGCGAGCTCTCCTTATACTATCATCTCTACTGGATAGTTGAAACAACCTTGTGATGGCTGTAAGTAATTCTATTTCTGGCACAAATACTCTTAAGTTTGATGATGTTGTGGGTGTTCTCCTAAGCGAGGATATACGAAGGAGAAGCACATGAGAATCATCAAGTGCTGCATTGTCAGTGGAAACAAGAGGAAGGCCTAAGGAGAGGTTCAAAAACCAAAAGGGTCATGAATCGCTCAAGACGGAGCAAGTCACGCACAAAGTCAGTTCTTGAATGTTGGAACTGCGGCAGGAAGGGCCACGTCAAGAAGGATTGCTGGTCCAAGAAGAAGAAGGAGACTGAGTCTCAAGACAACAAGCCAACATCGGAGGCCAATGTGGTAGGTAAAGTAGAGCAAGATGCTCTAATTTCTCATTAGACAATGTGTCTAATTCTTGGATAGTAGATTTCGGGGCTTCATTCCATGCGACACCACACAAGCAACATTTCCAAGATTACACCAAAGGTAATTTTTGGGTATGTATACTTGGGAGATGATGAAGCTTTTGAAATTGTCGGCAAAGGTACAGTTTCTGTCAAAACTGCTAACGGAAATGAATGGAAGCTTAAAGATGTTAGGCATGTTCCTTCTCTTTGAAAAAATTTGATCTCTACAGGACAATTGGACGATGAAGGTCACAACATTGCATACGGAAACAAACGGTGGAAGATCTCAAAGGGATCTTTGGTGGCTGCCAGGGGAGAAAAGGTTGGTACACTTTACTTGTGTACTATCAACACACAACTTTCAGCTTATGCAACAACTACAGAAGTTGACAGTGCGGTGTGGCACTACCGGCTTGGGCATATGAGTGACAAAGGAATGAAAATCCTTCAAACAAAGAAGCTTCTACCAGGTTTGAAAGAAGTGGACTTAGAGTTCTGTGAAGATTGTGATTATGGTAAACAAAAGAGGGTAAAATTTCAAAAATCAAGAAATGAAAGAAAAACTAAAAAACTTGAGTTGGTTCATTCTGATATTTGGGGTCCTGCAAGTACACCATCACTTGGTGGCTCATTGTACTATGTAACATTCATAGACGATGCGAATAGAAAAACATGGGTTTATGTCATGAAGAATAAGTCCGATGTATTTTCCATATTTCAAAGGTGGAAAGCCTTTGTGGAGAATGAAACAGGTACCAAGGTTAAGTGCCTCAGATTCGACAATGGAGGTGAATATTGCAGCCAAGCTTTTGAAAGCTTTTGTGCTAGCAATGGCATTCGAAGGCAAAGGACATCCCCAAGGACACCTCAACAAAATGGGATTTTAGAAAGGATGAACAAGACAATCATGAAGCGATCACGAAGCATGCGGCTACATGTAGGCCTACCGCTTGAGCTTTGGGCGGAAGCTGTAAGTACGTCTGTGTACTTAATCAACTAGTCACCCTCAATGGCATTGGATGGGGGAGTTCTAGAAGAGGCATGGACAGGTAAACCGGTGAATTATGCATTTGTCAAAGTGTTTGGGTGTGAGGCTTTCATGCACATAGATAGAAGCCTAAGATCAAAGCTAGATGCAAAGTCCAAAAAGTGTTTCTTCATTGGCTATGGAGAAGGTGACTTTGGGTATCGCCTATGGAATCCTGAAGATGGTAAAATCTTAAGGAGTAGGGATGTAATTTTAACGAACAAAATATGTACAAAGATTACTTGGAAAGAAAACAAACAAAAGAAACAGGTGATGAGTACATGGAGCTTGAGGACGGTGAAGACTCAAGGATTGCAAACGGTGACAATGTGCAACAACGTCAACCAAATGAGGAGCCTCAACCTATTCCCCGAAGATCTACAAGAGCAAGTAGACCTCCAGAAAGGTTTGTTCCTTCCTTCAACCATCTCTTGATCTCAGATTCTGGAGAGCCGGAATCATACGAAGCTATGAAACACGAATCCAAAGAAGAATGGACAAAGAGCATGCAAGTGGAGATGGACTCGCTACATCGTAACCAAACATGGGAGTTGGTTGAGTTGCCTAAAGGTAAGCGGGCACTTCAAAACAAATGGGTGTACAAGCTGAAGGAAGAAGAAGGTGGGAAGAAAAGGTACAAGTCTAGGCTTGTGGTAAAAGGATTTTCTCAAAAGAAAGGTATTGACTTCAATGAAATATTTTCTCCTGTTGTAAAAATGAACTCAATTAGGCTTGTCTTAAGCCTTGTGGCTGCTCATGATGGATGTAAATACGACATTCCCTCACGGTGACTTAGAGGAGGAAATCTACATGGTTCAACCAAAGGGGTATGAAGTAAAAGGTAAGGAGAAAATGGTTTACAGATTAAAGAAGAGCTTGTATGGATTAAAGCAAGCATCAAGACAATGGTACTTGAAGTTTGATCGATGGATGTTGGATCATGGATTCACAAGATGCAACTCGGATCACTGCGTCTACACGAAGAATTTGGGAGATGGGAAATTCATCATCCTAATGTTGTATGTTAATGACATGTTGATTGCAAGTGCTAACATGCAGGACATCAAAGACCTCAAAGAGGAGCTGTCTAAATCTTTTTCAATGAAAGATTTAGGTACTGCAAAGAGGATACTTGGTATGAAAATATCAAGGGACCGGACGAAGAAGACAATAAAGCTATCTCAAGAGGATTACATCAAGAAGGTACTAGAAAGGTTTGCAATGCAAAATACAAAACCAGTTTCTATACCTTTGGCTGGTCACTTTAAACTAACGAAGAATATGTGTCCAAAGACACAAGAGGAGATAGCCTATATGTCTAAAGTTCCATATGCTGCAGCGGTAGGTTCTCTAATGTATGCTATGGTGTGGACAAGGCCAGACATTGCACATGTAGTGGGAGTTGTGAGTAGGTTCATGGACAACCCAGGTAAAGAGCATTGGCAAGCTGTGAAGTGGATACTTAGGTATCTAAAAGGGACAACAACAAATGCTTTGTATTTTGGAGGAACTAATATTTTTCTAGAAGGGTATGCTGATGCAGATATGGTAGGTGACAAAGATACTCGAAGGAGCACTACTGGCTATGTGTTCACGGTTGGAGGCACAACAGTAAGCTGCGCTTCAAAGCTGCAGAAAGTGGTCTCACTTTCTACCACGGAAGCAGAGTATGTAGCAATGACGGAGGCAAGCAAAGAAATTCTGTGGCTTCACAGATTCTTAAAAGTGCTTGGATTCAAGTAAGACAATTGTGTCTTCTACAGTGATAGACAAAGCGCCATCCATCTTGCAAAGAACTCAGCCTTTCATTCAAGGACAAAGCACATTGAGGTGAGATATCACTTCATATGCACTCTTTTGGAAGAGGGACAACTAAAGCTAGGAAAGGTGCATACAAGTTAAAATCCTGCAGACATGTTTACAAAGGTGGTCAACAAGGAGAAGTTGAGCTTTTGCTCATCTTCAATCGGCATTCAAGGATAAGAAGCCAGGATGGAAAGCAGTCACAGGTTTGGTTTGGAGATCAGTCTCCAAGTGGGAGATTGTTAAGCATGGAGCATGATTTACCCCTTGTAATTTTTTGTGGTAAAAACGCACATTTGTAAGGCCCCCATTATGAGGAGAAGCCATCGTGCGTGAAGTAAAATCACTCGCCAGAAACCAAAATTTTCACGGCCAAAATTCAAGGGCAACTTTAGGAATATTCCTTTTCGCCGGAATATTATGGCCGAACGGCGACCGAAAAGTGGTCGAAAAATGACCGATCGGTTGGCCGGTGGTCGGAAGTCAATGGCCGGTGGCCGAATTCAAAAGTGGACTTGTCTTCTCAAGGGCGGCCACACATGGGCGGATTGGAGGGTCCGATTTGGACTTATCTACATAAGGGCGGCTACACATGGCTGCCTCTCATGAGAGAGGGCAACCCTTTTGGGCTATAAAAGGAGGCAATTTCTACACACATCATATAGTGTGAAGTTGATGCAACAAGGTGAGTGTGAGGTGGTGAGAGTGAAGCAAGGTGGGAGCTCCATTAAGGGTATAATCCCTTTGTAAACTACTTCTTGTTTTGAAGTACTAAAGCCATTGAGTGGCTGCTTTCCCGTGGACGTAGCCCACATTGGTTGAACCACGTATATTGTGTGTACTCTCTCTCTCTCTCTACTCTATAATCTCTTGTGTGTGAAATCTCTCTCTCTCCATTAAGTAATCTACTCAAATATCTATTTAGCTACGTCATATTTCCTCACAATGTTGGGAGCAAGGTGGCTATCAATCTTGCCCCAAGAGAAATGCTCGCAATGAGACTCCTAGAGCTTCCACCATCAAAGCTCCAAAAGAGGATGCTCATTGTAAAGGTGCACCTCTCTCCTATGCTTGGGGAAAGGTAAGGGAACATGATGCCTTCATCTTGTTTGACCTTGGCTCTACTCACAACTTCATATAAACGGAGTTGGCCACCAAGTTGGACATTCAAGCTTTCGAGATGGGAGACACTGTAACGACCGACACTACTTTCAAGGGACAGTGAGCCTCCGTTACTCCCTTGATTGGGAATTTGAGGCTCCATGTCCAAAGCTATGTCAACAAAGAAGAATTTTTCATCTGTCCTCTCCAACATGAGGATGCCATCCTATGGGCACCATGGCTCAACCGCATGGCTACCAGCATGAAGTTCCCTGAAAGGAGAATCTACTTCACCTACAAGGGAAAGAACGTGTATATAGATACTAGTGAGTTTGGTCATACTATACCACTTGTAAATCCTCCTGCTTTTGATAAATCAATGTAGAGCTCAGTTTCTGCGTACATGATTTTTGTCAAAGAGTCTCTAAAAGGTCCTAATGTTTCATCAAATGTAAATGGTAGGAATCAAGAAGAGTTAGACTTGTCTAATTTTCTAAAAGGATTCCAAGATGTGTTCATCGATGATATCCCTATGGACTTACCTCCAAAACGAGGGGATGATGACCATCAAATTGAGCTCCTACCAGGAAGCTCACCACCTAACAAGCCTCCCTATCGAGTTTCTCAAGCTCAACAAGAGGATATCATGAGGCAAGTACACGAATTGGTTGACAAAGGGATGGTGAGGCCTAGGTCCTCTCCCTTTTGTTCTCCAGTCCTTTTAGTGCAAAAGAAAGATGGTACATACTGTATGTGTGTGGACTATCAAGCACTAAACCATATCACTATCAAAAACAGATTTCCCATGCCTCGAGTAGAAGATCTGTTTGATAAGCTACAAGGCTCTACCTACGTAAGTAGGATTGACCTTAAAAGTGGCTATCTAAAATAAGGATAGGAGTCTTACAAGACGACGAGCGACTTTTTCCGAGCAAAAAAAAAAAAGAGCAAGTCCATCAATAAAGTTGTTGAGATGATGCACTTGTTTCTACTCACTTTGATCCCTCTCCAAAAATTCCCGGAGATAGTCGTCATGATCAACAACACATTTGATGCAAAATTTATCAACTCATCCTGAAGATGAGGTGATACTAATGCATGTGAGTACATCTCAGAAGTAATGGATTGCGAACTATTATGCCTCAAGGTGGCCTTGTGGATACATTAACTTTGAACATCAGCTCCTTTCCTCTCTCCAAGACCATCTTGCATTAGTTATACTAATGTTGATTTCCTCCAGCATATCAGCTTCAGTCTTCAACCTATTTTTGAGAAAAAGATCTCCCCAGCATTTGGTGCCACCCTAATTCCAAGTTGTAGCTTGTAATGCACAACATATTATCATATGAGTCCACGGGGAATCAGACATGAGATAGAGATAGTTATTCCTAAAAACATTAGAAGGAGTCCAAGATCCCTTGACATTGTTCCAGGCAGTCTAGAACCTGCATACAACAAAAGAGCATTAAGGATTAATATGGAGAGGAGAGATGATAATATCCCTATGATCCATATTAGTCTAGGATTTGTAGCTTTGCAGTCTAAACTTCGAACAATCCCTCTTGATAAGGAGTGACCACTTGTCAGTAGAGCTACAAAGAGAACACAAATTTAAATCCTTTTCCCTTTGGGAAGGCCAAAAAAAAGCTCCGAGGCATATTGAGGAAGCTGAACGGTTACGAGAACGGGTCAAAGCCGTCACGAACCCATTTTGACATTTGTTCAGTTTCTCCAACATGCTTGATAGCTTTTTTTTCCATAAAAATGTGATCCAATTTAACCAATACGTGGATTTTACAAAAAAGACAAAAAATCTATCACAACATTGCGCAGATCCACCATCGTTGGTGATGTCGCCACCCAGTGTCAGAACTAGTCCTCACGGGTGTTGCGGACTGGTTTAGACTAGTTTCACCGAGGCCCAATGCTTGAAAGAAACTTTTTTCCAAAAAACTTGGCAAACCTACGTATGAAAAAATTGACTAAATTTGAAAGTTTTTACACGAATTTCTCTAGATTTTGTAGGTTTCCTCACCTTCAAATTTAAATTTGAGGGGTAATGTGGGATTACACTAAAACCAAATTTTTTTTGAGCATTTCCAACTGCAAACGATTTTATAAGAAAACAAAAGCCAAAAACTTTCTTTGAATCGCCTCACTACTCATTGAACCTGCTGGAACCAGTCCGCACTGGGGCACAAATTGGTTTCGACAGGGGGCGGGGGCTACTTAAGGCTTGAATGTGCTTTTGGAATGTGGGAGTTTTCCCCTAACAGGGCTTTCACACGGTGGGTTTCAAAACCCACACTCACCAAATAAAGGGGGCAAGAGGGGATAAAGGAGGAGCGGATGCGTTCAAGAAACTTTTGCAAATATGCAAAGGTTAGCATAGTTTAAGAACATGAAGGCTTTTTTATAATGCAAGAATAGAAAGTAAACTTTATTTTCCTTTTTATAGGCCATGTGAGAATGCAACATCAAAAGTTTTTGGTGAGTTTGCAAACTCACCGCGTGGAAGCTCTCTAAGATGTTTATAACTAGCAAAGCCCTGAAGAGCTCTGCATGTGCACACGATTGAACCTGCTGGAACCAGTCCACGCCGGTGCGGATTGTTTCGACAAGGGGCAGGGCTTGAATGCACTTGGAATGTGGGAGCTTTCCCCTAACTCTGCTTGTGCGCACGTCGTCAAAAGCGTGAGATGCAGGCAGAGAGTGCCAATGGGGTTGTCTGCGGACACACACACACACACACACACACACACACACACACACACACACACACACACACACACACACACACACACACACACACAAGTACCATCTCTTGCGTATATTGCCCGGGCTAGAACGTCCTACAAGCTCCAAGAATCCACAACGAATGTTCCGTTTGCTCTCTCTCTATTTCTTTATAAAATGTCATTGTTCGATCTGATCTTTTTCTCTCTTCCTCTCTCTCTCTCTCTCTATGAGTTTCCATCCACTGTAGAGATTGTAGGTGCTAGGATCAAATCCTCCCTCCCTCCCTCCCTCTCCCTCTCTCTATCTACTCTGCTTTGTGTCCCTCCCCTACTTCATGCTACTTGTTGTGTGTATGCGACAGAGAGTTAAAAGAGAGCGGTATGTGCATTGATAGCAGGGTTGTTTGTAGAAAGAACATCAGGTGGAGATTATATTGCAGATGATAGGTTCCCTATTGTGCAACACATTGAAAGCTCACACAGGCTCTGCGCAAGGTAAACGGATCGCACACGACGACACCTCATGATGCTACACATTACCCGTAGCAACGGCTACATCAAGTATAAGTGCAGATGAAGGTGCCAAGAGCGAGGACACAACGTATTTGCAGAGTTACCTCTTACTCTGTAGGCCTTTGTTAGATGTAACCGGAAGATCCTGGATTTTGCCTTTCTCATTATCACATGGAGCGGTGGACAAGATCTTAGTTTGGTGAGCTGGAAGTCATGTTATGGTGGTGCTACCAAGCTCTATGCCCAAGGTGTCAATACTGCATAGCCTTGCCTACTTTGAATAACAACCAATCTGTGTGCAGATGTGGAATAAACTCATCAAGTTCGTGGAAAATGTGATTGAATTGTATAAGTTCAATGATATATGTAGATTTCATGTCTACGTTTTCTTTGTTAACAAAAGAGAGAGAGAGAGAGAGAGAGAGAGAGAGAGAGAGAGAGAGAGAGAGAGAGAGAGAGAGAGAGAGAGAGAGAGAGAGAGCTTTGGGAGGCCCATTATGAGTTGTTACAAGCCCAATTATTAGAGCCACAAGTCTTTCCTGTAGTTTTGTTTTGGATGATGTCCCTGCAAACAACTGCATCATGCATGTGTACCTTGATGAGGTCAAGGTGATGTGTCAAGCCACCGGACATCACTGAGGTGAACATGCTTCTTACCTCTAGCATGACAGAATCGTAGTGCGCACATTTCTCTCCCCAATATTCATCTTGTCATCATACACATCTCTCCCACACCAACACTGTTCAACAAAGGATCTGGTGCATTACATTATATGGAAGTCTGAGCCCACTTTGATTTCCTCCTCAAGTTTAGAATTGCACGGCTTTGCAAGGTGAAACCATGTGATTAGCTTTGAATTGGGTTTTGCATGTGCAAATTCCCATCTACATATTGTAAATTTAAAATGTGTGTGTTAGGAGATACAAAATGGAGTTGGTATTAAGTTTTGATGGGTGTTGCTTGGAGTAATGTCCCGTAAGATAGCACTCAAATTAACCTCATGGGATGGTATCCACAACGATCTCTTTAATGTGTCTAGGAAAATCTCGACTCTGAATGCTACATCATAGAATGATAGATTACTCGTAGAACAACTAGAGGATGAGTGCCACATTACTTTGGAGACTGAACATTAGGGTTACATATTTTGTGACGTAAAGTGGCTTCTTGGCCTTGCTAAGTCTTGAAGCAAAGGCTTAAAAGAGATTCTTCTTTACTATCCTAGTAGGGAGATTAAGTATGTGTAATTAATTACAATAATGGTGTGACAAGCATGCCACTTTTGTAGCTTGCTTCTTGGTTTTTGGCTATATGGGGTGACATACTTCTCTCTCTCTCTCTCTCTCTCTCTCTCTCTCTCTCTTTTTCTGCTTCATGTTCTTTCACATCCTTGGTTTGGACTCCGTTGCCCATCAGTCTGTGCATCAGGTTGCACTCACAAAGGTGGAGTTCCTTGAAGCCCAGGCAGGTACCGGAGTGGCCTCATAGACTTGCTAGAGGTTTGTTAGATCTAACCTTTTTTGGTGTTTTTGATGCATCCATAATCAACCACTTTAGATATATTTATATGAACTAGGATTTTGTTAGGGCCTCAACATGTAAGGAGGTTTGAGATTTTGAAGCCTCCGCTGCTTTATGGGTGTTGGGTGGTCCAATCTAGCATGACTTGAATATTTTCTTCAATATATTTTGCACTCACACTAATTTGTCAAGGGTGTTGCTCATATTCGCTCGAAAATTGGCTTCGCTCGATTTCCTTTGCTCGTTAATTGGAAACCCTCTAAGGATAGTAGATAAAGATATTCTAAAGACCGCGTTTCGTACAACATTTGGCCTTTATGAATATCTAGTCATGCCTTTTGGCTTGACTAATGCACCAGCCACGTTCAATCGTCTAGCGGAGAGAATCTTTAGACCCTACTGCAAATTCATTGGAGTGTTCTTTGATGATATCATCATCTACTCCAAGTCCTTGGAGGAACACAAGCAACATCTCCGAGTGATTTTTCAAGCATTGAGGGAAAACAAGCTTTTTTCAACCAAAAGAAAAGTGAATTTTTCCTTCAAGAGATTCAATACTTAGGTCATATTATCTCTCAAGATGGTATCCATATGGATCCATCAAAGTTAGAGGTAATGAAAGCATGGCCTAATTCGAAGAATCTACATGAGCTAAGAAGCTTTATTGGTACGTGTGCATACTATAGACACTTCATAGCTAAATTTTCTCAAATAGCAGGACCATTACATGACTTAACAAAGAAGAACGTTAAGTATCTATGGACTACTAAGGAGAAAAATGCTTTTGACAAGCTCAAAGAGAAGCTTTGTGGGACGCATGTCTAACCTCACCATCCTATCTTATTGCAGTATTAGCGAGAACCACGATTAATTTGTCAAACCATGGGACGAAGCTGACTCGACTAGTGCATAGAGGCTACAAGAAGTTGTCAATCTCTTGGAAAACAATTAACAACTCGCATCTAACTCAGGCTACACTCAAGTGACTGAAATCACCAAAAGCCAATCGCTCATCAGCAAGCAAATCACATCTGTTACAGCATCAAATGACATCCAAACGTAGCGAAACTTCTAGGACAAGTTTACAAGACCTAAGCACACATGCCTATGGCCTCAAACCCCACTTTAGGTCAAGTTCCAAAATCGCGATTATTAACAGCAGTGGATTTTTGACCTAGTCGTTTTCGACCCAGAATGCATCTAAATGCTTAGCAATGATGCCCCAATACCCCGCCTATGCTTAGTTTTTGATTTGAACATGTAAATTCTTAGTTATGATGAAATTAGGCCGCGGGTCGGCGACGCCAAAAGCTACGAAATACTGTGAATGGGTTATGTCAATGCGTAGAGCTCTTACCTGCGGTTGCAATGCAACAAACGCATTCACAATGTGATAACCGGAGAGGGATTAGGAAGCGCGAGAAGTGAGCGCCGTCAGCTTACGCTGTGTATTTCTTATCCAAAAACTTAATAAAATCTTTACAAAGTTGGCTTTTATACCTTAGCCAAGGTCTAAAATGTGTAATGTCCGACACCCAAGACCTTTGAGACTCCACACTTATTGTATCTGCAACCTAGGTACACTAAGTGACCTATGCTTTACATCTTGGAACTCTTATTGAGCCCGTAACACGTTACAATTATCACAATGGCTAAATAAATCGGGAAATTACAATACATGGCCATTTTGGAAAAATGTGAAAAGTGTGTAACCCCAATCTTTACTGCTTCTTCACTTTGATCTTCGATGTGCATCCATACGTCTTCAGTCTTTAGTAGCTTCTGTTAACTGACGTTGACTCAGTTAACATTCCCCCCTTCCTATTTTAGTGCCCGTCCCCGGGCACTGTTGAAAAAGTGTCCTTGGAGGCTGTGGAAGGTTTTGATTGGTTGTTGATGAGATGATCTTCATTTTGTCGTTGGATTTGTTGATGAGGTTCAATTTGCTGCAACATCTTCATTGGTCCGAGTATTCGATTTTGAGAGATGATGTTGCATTTGTCTGTTGTAATAGCATCATGATGAGGTTGCGATTTATTTATGAAAAATATGTACAAGGGAAGTAGAATGATGAGGTTCTAAATTAGGGTCCTATACCTGGATGACCAAAGGGAAAAAACCCAGTGGGAAAAAAGGGTCTTTGGTATACGTGGATTATTGGAGTACTTATTAGCATGGCAAATATTAATAAAGTACTCAAGGGATTATTTACTGATAGATATGGAATTAAAAAGGTAACAAATATGAAAGGACAGCATGATGGAACATTGGTTTTCTTGTTGTAGTCCACTCAAGGTGCATAAGGTGGAAGCAAAAAAGAGTGTCTAATGCATATGTCCGATGGTGGGACATCCTATTTATGCATACAAAAAAATGCATGGGAAACAATATGCTGTGCAAGAAAGATTTTGAGGGATTCTTCAAAAAGATGGTGTAGCTATAAAAGCATAAGACATAGCTTTGCAAGCTGGCACCCCTTTAAGAGTGGTTTCGTTGACAAGGATATGTGCTCTCATCTTACTGTACACTGTGCCTGAGTGTTGGACTCTACGACACCCCACCAGTTGTAAGTTAACAGACTTCAACTCTTATGCTCATCTCATCCAACATGAGCAACACGACTTAGATATGTTCAACTCTTCCAGCTTGAGTGTAAGCCTAATAACTACAACTCTTAGCACAAAGTTTAATATGACTTGAAGCTTTGGGACTAATGCTTTGCTCATTTTATGGCTCAGCAGCCCGACTCTGACTATGCCAAAGAGTGTTTTTTGTACCCTGGCGACTTGACTTTTTACAGTCTTGAGCTTACTACAAACATTTCTTCAAGTGAAAGTAAGCTTGAATCCTCAAAAAGAGGATGAGTGAAGGACCAAGTTGGCATTGAAGGTTTCTTTTGCCATACCTGTTTTATCATCTTCAAAACTGCATTCACGTTGGTTGGGTTGTCCTTCTTTGACTGTGAAGACTCCATTATTTGTTTGATTCTCCAATTGGGCCTATTGATAGGAGTCTTTGATGTTGTTGTAGGCCTTTGTTCATTGTTGGCATTTGGTTTTTGACTAGGAGCATTGGAAGACTTAGGAATCCAAATCTCTTGATGACCTTTGTTTCTCCATTGTTGACTTTGCTTCATTTTAGATCTTGTTGACTTCTTGAGATCTTCATGCAGGTCTAGTGTAGTTGCAGTTGGCTTATGGTTGAATGGTAGCCAAATCTTTGTATACCCTGTGCAAAATCCTTGTCCAAGAGGAGTATGCTTTGAGATCCATCTTTGTTTGGTATCCTTTTGAGAGTTGTGGTAGACTTCACCATCATTTAATGTTGTTCTATTGTATACCTGCTTCTTAGGTATCCTAGGATATTGCCGAGGTTGATACCTTGTGGACCTTCTTTCTTGGGAGGGACTTGAAGTTACTTCATATGCCCTAACCTGCAGTTTTGGCACCCATATCTGTCTGTTACCTCCATAATACTCATGTTTCTTTAAGCTCCAATGTGATGCTATCCATCCCATGTAAACTTTCTGTGTTGATTTCCCGTCTTTAATCCAAACTGGATCATTGAATTTGACTAAACTGCTCTGAACAAACACTTGCTTGACTTTCCTTTGCTTTCTTGAGTACTTTGGCTAAAATATCTTTGATTTTTTGGGTTTCTCCTTAGAGGTTTCAGTTGAGTCAACAGTTGACTTGAAGTTTTGAAAGCCTGACTTGCTTGAAGAAGCTGATCCATGAGGGTTCTTTGATGTAGAGACATATACTGTCACACCTTCTTTGCTAATCGGTGGAAGTTCCACTTTAGCTTTACCTTTGTCTGCAAGATTTTTCTTCTTTACCTCTAGTCTCGGTGTCATTCTTTGCTCAATAGCTTTTGTGGTCGCTTTTTGCTCTGTTTGATCTGCACTTACTATTGTTTGATTTTCTTTAACCTCTTTTGAAGTTTTGTTTGATGGAGATGGATCATCTTCATTAAGATGTTCCATTTGAATTGTGAGAAATTTGTGTTGTCGTCCGCGGGTGACCAGTCTTGGTCTTCATTCTTTGTTGTTTGTGAAGACTGCATCTTCATTGAACTTTGTATCTCTAGGACCTTTTGGCCATTGGCATTTCCATTATGATGTCTTTTGGTATATCCTTTGCTGTGATCACGTGGAATTGAGCTTTGATTACCTGTGAACTTACCTGAATGGTGGTGGAGATGACTCCCTAGCATTGTGCTCGTTTGTTTCTTGATATGCTCACAAATTTAGGAGCATCTTCCAGCTGTGGTTGGCCACATCTTTTCCAAGTGTGAAAAGACATGAGGGTCTTATCTAGCTGAAAATCTAGCTTTACTTCTTTTGACAGCTTTTTTTCATTCTCACCAACAATGTTGCACTTGATCTTCTCAGAATTTCTTTTTGTATTGAGTGCTTTTGTGGTGGCGGTGTCCGTGGGTTGAACTTTTTCTACATTGGCTTTGCTTTGATCACCTGCATCTATTGATGTTGACTCGTATGACTGTGATACTGCACTTTTTTGCAATTGTTGAGCATTGTTCTCTTGCATTTGAGTAACCTTTGACCTTATTAGGTCCATTGTACTTTCTGGAAGAATCTGTTTCTTCAGAGGAGATTTTGGTGGTGAACTTTGTGTAGCCTTTTGGACTTTAGCTTTCATTGATTTTGACTTTTTTGTCACCTGTTCTGGCAGCTTGAGGCTTTGCATCATCCTCAAATAGTCCTTGACTTCAGGTTTAGCATCCGTAGCTTCTACAAGGTCATGAACCTAATGAGAGTCATTGCCATTTGCATCTCGATATGCATATGCATGCTTGGTCTCATCTAATTGCTTGAGCACTATGGGATTTATCAGTTTTTAACTCTGACTTGTGGAGATCAACTGAAGCTTTTGTCCCCGATGATCTTCATAGAAGAATTTTTCTACAGATTTTGATGGTTTCTGGGTCAATGGAAAACTTCCAACAACCATATGATCTTTCAATGGTTTTTTCTTTGAAGGGGTCTGCTAGCTAGACGTTCTTGGGCTTCTAACTGGTGTACATTTTTTGGTACTAGAGCTGAGCTTGATGAATTTGCAGCTCCCCCCTTCCTAGGGTGATCACTATAGCCTGCTTCATTGTGAGAGCTCAAAACTGTCTGGCTCTGGTTGAGTCTCACCTTTTGGGATTGTGAAGGTACACTTTGGGTAGCACTGTTGATGTTTGGCATCTATAAACCTTTTGCATAGTTTCCTATGCATCTCCGTGAAACATGACAAATTATTCCCCAAGTCAAGTTGTAGATAGCATTATCTTTGCCCTGATATTTTCTATCCCATGGGTCTCCTATGATATGAGCTTCTGTTGTTTCAGGACCCAAGGCATCATAGATACTAGATTCTCGTCTATATCTACGACTATTTTGGTCAAAGTATATGCTCGTTTGGTCACAACATCGAAGCTTGATTTCCAATGGAGGAGAGTTTGGCTCTGAACATATCTCTGGGTTCACTTGAGTAATATCCTTCAGCTCTAGAGAGGATGGGCTATAATAGATTCTTTCCTCTGAAATGAACCATCCTTTCTGATCTATCATTGGACGTACTTCTATGAATTGGTATGTGGGCCGTTCAAACACTGGTTGACCCCTTTTGTACAGTTGTCCTTTTTGGTCCACATAGTGTGCATATGAATTATGGGTACCATACAAAGCTAACATCATTCTGTGATGTGTCTCGTAGACTCATGAATGATTGCACACTTGTGTCAGTGGATGCAAAATTATTTGCAAATCTAATATTCTTTTCCACCTTTGGTGATATCTCGACACCTGGACTAAATTCATGCAAGAAGTTATTGTTCAAAGAATCAATTTTATGCATCTTTATGCTGACTTGAACTTGCAGTGTTTTTATTGGTGCTTCTAATGGTAGTGCAGAATCATCCGATAGCATAAAAAGTGACGAGTTAAATGCACTTACATCGAGATTCTCATTTCCAATTTGCTTTGTATCTTGCTTGGTAGTTGATGCATCCTTGTTCTGTCAGGATTTCTTGGACAATCTTCAGAAAAATGTCCACCTTTTCGTCCACAATTTGAGCAATATGCCATGACTGGTGGTATTTCAATTGGCTCTGTCATGTCAAACTCTTGCTGAGAAGTTTCTGCTTCTATGCTTGCCAAGTTGTTGGCATCTTCTTTTAAAACACTAAGCATCAAGCTATAGATTGCTCCATCTTGACCTTTGTACCATCTTTGGCTCTGTTCTCCAATTAGATTGGCTTCTATTGGTTGATGTGTTGGATCTTCCATTACTGACTCTCGATTGTAGATCTGACCATTGTAATCCATGTACAATGACCCTGATTGCATATGCACTAATTGAATGCTTTGCGGGCTTGTGCAGATTTTTGGATAGCCATTTGGGTTGAGTTTTTGAACTTCTATCTGCACTTCATCTTTGAGATTGCAATACCTGGCTCCACTGAAGTCTGTGAGCATTTGGGAGTTCTCTGAATCTGGTTTTACTATGATTAGTAGGATCTTGGCTCCTGTGCCTCTTTTACTATTCATCAAGTATCTTTTGAATCTGTATACAAGACTTTACCTCCATTGTAGCCATAAAGCTGTAAAATCTGCTCTGTTGCACTTGTACCTGTGTTAACACTGCTACTGGCTTTCTCTGCTGTACTTGAACTCTTAGCTCGAGTTGAGTCCATGTCGACTGGTTCTGTAAAAACTGTCTCCTAGTAGACTTTGGTATTGATTAGCAAAAAATTTCTGCTCAAGTTTGATAAGACTGCCTTTGCCAAAGTACTTTTGGTAGTCGATTTCTCTTCAATTCACAAGAGTTGATTAACTCTAGCTCGAAAGTGTCAGAATTGATTGCAGCCTTTGAAATGATGAAAATCTAGGCCTTGAATAACCTAACCTGCAGATTAGATTATTATACGTTTTTTCCACTTGACTTGAATTCAGCTCTTGTCAAGCTCCCAATTCTTTGCCTACAACTTGGTTCTTCAGGCTAAGTGAGTCAGCAATTGAGATTTCCAAATTCTACCCTTGCAAGGAGCTAAAGGACTAATCTGCAACTTGAAACTGAGTTAAGAGGTACCAATTTGGATCCGATGGAACCCAAAATTGACCAGTGGCCTTGTATTACGTTGTTCTAGCACTGTACAAGCTCAAAAGTCCAAAATCTTGTTTCTAGGGTTCAAAAGTAAATAATCCCGATTATTTACTTTTCTCAGTTTCTACACTTTTTAGGCTTATTTTGCCAAGTATTTACCTTGTTGTGGTCTCTGGATAAGTTTGGTTGAGTTTGATCAAGATTTGTCCAAGTTATCAACTGTTTAGTGTCCGCAGACTCTGATTCCAAGAATCTGGCTTAAGTCTCACTAAATTTCACCAAATTTGATTTGTGGAGTCTACTTGATGTGCTTGACCCTGTGGTATACTCAGTTGTGCAAAATTTCTCAATTCCGGAGAAAAAGTAAATAATCGCGATTATTTACTCCAATTTTTTTTGAGATTTTTTTTTCAAAAGTAAATAATCGTGATTGTTTACTTTGGTGATTTTTGGTCATCTGAGCATGGACACTTGTTTAACACATCAAGATAAGCCTATGAGTCAAGTTTCACTGAATTTGAACAATATTTACCAAGTCATACTCAAATTCTCGACATTCAGTATAGATTTTAGTTTTTATCAAGGTTTTGGTGTGTTTTGTGATCCAAACTTCATGAGCCTTCACAAAAGATGTATGCAATCATGCTTAGAGTCTATGGTATCAATCCTGATCAATTTTGAGCCAAAAGTTCATAATCGCGATTATTACCTTTTGACCTAAAACGACAACTTTTTCCAACTTTTTCCCTAAACAGCCTTTTTATGATCTCTTTTGAGCCTATGAACCAAGTTAAAACTTAATTTGGACAAGATTCATAAAGTCAGACTCAATTTCTCGACATTCAGTCAGATTTCAGTTTTTAGCAAGTTTTTGGCATGTTTTGTGATCCAAATCTTTTGTGCCTTTACAAAAGTTGTTTGTACATATGTAATGAATCACTGGTATCAACCTTGATCAGTTTTGAGCCAAAAGTTCATAATTGCAATTATTAATTTTTGACCTAAAATGATAACTTTTTTCAACTTTTTCTCTAAATAGCCTTTTTATGATCTCTTTTGAGCCTATGAATCAAGTTAAAACTTAATTTGAACAAGATTCATCAAGTCACACTCAATTTCTTAACATTCAGTCAGATTTCAATTTTTAGCAAGTTTTTGGCATGTTTTGTGATCCAAATCTTTTGTGCCTTTACAAAAGTGTTTGCAATCATGCTTAGAGTCTATGGTATCAATCTTGGTCAGTTTTGAGCTAAAAGTTCATAATCGCAATTATTAACTTTTGACCTAAAATGACAACTCTTTTCAACTTTTTCCCTAAACAGTCTTTTTATGATCTATTTTGAGCCTATGAATCAAGTTTCATCAAGTTTGGACTATTTTTGGTCAAATGGTCATCAGTTTTCAGCCGCAGACTAACTTTGCGAAATTGGTCACAATTTTCAATCCAATGATCCAAATCTTACCAAACTTGGTTTGTGGGCTTATTGGTAAAACTAGTGGTATGCTGACTTGGTAAAAAAAGTTGAAAAATGGGATAGATGTAAATAATCGCGATTATTTACAACTGGCAACTTTTTTCATCTTTTTGATCAACTGAGTATATACACATGTTTAGCACATCAATATAAGCCTATGAATCAAGTTTCATTAAGTTTGGACAAATTTTTTCCCAATTTACACTCAAGGCTCAAAAAGTCAGTACAAACTTTAGTTTTTACCCAGTTTTTTGTCAGTTTCGTGATCCAAATCTTTTGGGCCTTTACAAAAGTTGTTTGTATACATGCAAGGAGTCAATGGTATGAACCTTGGTCAAATCTAAGCTGAAAGTTCATAACCGCAATTATTAACTTTAGGCCCAAAATTGACACTTTTTTGAACTTTTTCACTGGACAGTCTTTTCATGATCTATTTTGAGCCTATGAATCAAGTCAAAACTTAATTTGGCCTAAAATATCAAGAAAAAGTAAATAATCTGAGTTTTGGCCAACTCTTGAAAATTTTACCTCAAAGTGTCCTTGAGCTTACCCACTGGTTCATACAACTTTTAGGCTTACTGTCCAGTTAGATTGACTGGTTTGGAGTCTTTTCGTGCTATTTCTAGCCGTAGATTTGAAACTCTGCAACTTCACATAAACAACTCACAGATGATTCGTTTGGAGTGAGCAATCAATTGAAATCCACCTCGGATCCTACTTACCCTACTCCTAGATTCTCATGCAATGGAGTTGTGGAAAGTGTCCACAAATACTAGTTTTCTTGTTTTTTATGGTTTCTTGAGCATTGATTTTAAGACTTGTTTCACCTTTCAATCATTCTCCAAATCCTAATCTAAATCTACAATCCTAAAGGCACTCAGCAAGTACGATTACTTCCAAGCTATCTCTACACAGCAAAAGACGACAATCTTAAGCTATGCGGTTTCTAAAAGAAAGTTTTACTCTAGGTGAACCTAGAGGAAGTTAACGGGCAATTACACAAGACGCTCGTGTTTCTCTAGTTTAGGTCTATTCGTCCCCGACAACGGCGCCAAATGTGGGACGCATGTCTAACCTGACCATCCTATCTTATTGCAGTATTAGTGAGAATCACGATTAATTTGTCAAACCATGGGACAAAGCTGATTCGACTAGTACATAGAGGCTACAAGAGGTTGTCAATCTCTTGAAAAACAACTAACAACTCGCATCTAACTCAAGCTACACTCAAGTGACTGAAATCACCAAAAGCCAATCGCTCATCGACAAGCAAATCACATCCATTACAGCATCAAATGATATCCAAACGTAACAAAACTTTAAGGACAAGTTTACAAGACCTAAGCACACATGCCTATGGCCTCAAACCCCACTTTAGGTCAAGTTCCAAAATCGCGATTATTAACAGCAGTGGATTTTTGACCTAGTCGTTTTCGACCCAGAATGCATCTAAATGCTTAGCAATGATGCCCCAATACCCCGCCTATGCTTAGTTTTTGATTTGAACATGTAAATTTATAGTTATGATGAAATTAGGCTGCGGATCGGCGACGCCAAAAGCTACGAAATACTATGAATGGCTTACGTCAATGCGTAGAGCTCTTACCTGCGGTTGCAATAACAAACACATTCGCAATGTGACAACCGGAGAGGGAGAAGGAAGCGCGAGAAGGAGAGAAGTGAGCGCCGTTAGCTCATGCTGTGTATTTCTTATCCAAAAACTTAATAAAATCTTTACAAAGTTGGCTTTTATACCTTAGCCAAGGTCTAAAAATGTGTAATGTCCGGCGCCCAAGACCTTTGAGACTCCTCACTTATTGTATTTGCAACCTAGGTACACTAAGTGACCTATGCTTTACATCTTGGAACTCTTATTGAGCCCGTAACACATTACAATTATCACAATGGCTAAATAAATCGGGAAATTACAACACATGGCCATTTTGGAAAAAATGTGAAAAGTGTGTAACTCCAATATTTACTGCTTCTTCACTTTGATCTTCAATGTGCATCCGTATGTCTTCAGTCTTTAGCAGCTTCTAGTAACTGACGTTGACTCAGTTAACAAGCTTATCTCCCAGCTAGTCCTCATGCTTCCGGATCTCTCAAAGCCATTTGAGGTCCAATGTGATGCTTGTGGTGATTGCGTTGGAGCAGTCTTGAGCTTCAAGAAGGGTATGCCATAGCATATGAGAGCCGAAGGCTCAATACGGATGAACGAGTCTTGGGCATTTATGAGAAAGAGCTTTTTGATGTTCTACATGCTCTAGACACATGGAAGCACTACTTATTGAGGACTCCATTCATTCTACGAACATACCACCAAAGTCTCAAGTACTTTATGATGCAAACCAAGCTTTCCGACAAACAAATGAGGTGGCCAATTTTTCTTTCACAATTTAATTTCCATATTGCTCACATTGCTGGTAAGCACAATCAAGTGGTCGATGCACTTTCACGACGACCAAAAGTTAATGCGGTGTCTATAGCAACTCACAATGATCTATCTTCTTTGATAGATGAGTATACTACTCACCCTGACTTTAGAGACATAATGTTAGCACTTGCTTTGGGGAAGAAAGAGGAACCATTCACCTTGCAGGATGGTTATCTTCTCCACGGCAATAGGCTATGTGTTACCCACTCCCTTTGTGAGAAAGTCATGTATAAATCCCATGCTCCTCCCTATGTGGGACATAGGGGCAGAGGAGTATAAACGTACTTCTATTGACCTACCATGAAAGTGGACATACAAGAGTATGCTTCAAAATGTGTAGTATGCCAAAAGACCAAGTATGATAGAGGGAAGCAACCTGGATTACTTTAACCATTGCCTATCCCAAATTGACCATGGGAGAGTATATCCATGGATTTCATCTTTGGATTACCCAAGTCTATCCATGGAAATACAGGAATATGGACAATAGTTGACAAGTTTAGCAAGCAAACACATTTTATTCCTATCAAAAAAACTATTAAGGCACACCAAATGGAAACTCTCTTCATATCATAGATTTTCAAAGACCATGGATTTCCAACATCCATCGTGTCAGATAGAGATCCTAGAATGACCAGTAATTTTTGGAAAGGTCTTTTTGAAAATTTAGGAACAAGATTGAATTTCTCTTTGGCCTATCTCCCACAAATGGATGGCCAAAGTGAGATAGCCAAACTTACGATAGTCGATCTACTAAAGACTTATGTTACAGAAGTAGATCAATGCTCACAATGGGAAAAGTACTTACCTCTTGTAGAGTATGCACACAATAATAATGTACATACTTCTACGAGAAAAGCACCTTTTGAAATAATTGAGGGAAGACCTAAAAGTCCCTTGCTACTTAAAGTACATGGAAAGATCTTCGCTGCCAATGAATATAGCCGTGACCCACAAGAATCTTTTCAAAAAATTAAGGAGGCTACATCCATCTCTCAACAAAGGCAAAAAGTTGTTGCTGACAAGCACAGAAGGACCTCAACATTCAAAGACAATAATTGGGTCTTACTTAAGTTTCCTAAGGCTCGATCGAGGCAAACGATGGGCAAAAATCCTATGGGCCATCAAAAGTATTATGCTAAGCTAGCAAGAAGATACTATGGTCCTTTCCAAATCTTGAAGCCCATCAACGAGATGGCTTATCAACTCAAGTTGCCCAACCATTGGCTCATACACAATGCTTTTCATGTGAGCCTACTTAAGCCCTACAAAAGAGAGCCACCAAGTGAACCAATTATTGAAGACTCTCCCAATATCGAAGACCAAGAAGACGTGCTACAACCCGAAGCTATCCTTCGGCATGATGACAAAGGTACTAAGACATGGTAAGATTATCCGACGGTATCTTATTACATTCAAAAATTATCCTTTTGAAGATGCTAGATGGATGCAAGGAATACATCTTAAGGATAGTATGAACCTTGTCAATGCTTACAATGCTACATTAGAGTAAGCAAATGTACACATTTCTTTTAAATGACCAATGTTTTTGTCTTATAAGACTAGTTCTCTTTTTGTTGTGTACAAATTTAAAATAGTATGCATGCTTAGAAACATGTTTGTGATGACGACGTCTCTCAAACACCAAGTAGAATTTGTCACTCTACTTGGGAGAATGAAATGGACTAAAGAGCAGACATGCTTGCGGCAGCTATGTCTCCCAAGCACCAAATGGATTAGTCATCCATCTTGGAAAGATGTCGTAGGGTAAAAAGGGATCCTCTATCCGCTAAGCAAGATTGACTAATGACTAAGGCTTTATCTAAACCAAAACACATGCCTAAAACAAAACAGTCATGCGAGTTGCCTATGAAGGAAAGTAAAGGAGACTATTCTGTTAGGTAATCACTTAAATAACATACATACTAGTGAAGGATCTATCATTATCATCCGTAGTAAAGTATGTACACAAAGGCTCCTTATAAAGTAAAAGGAATTGGTTTTGGAGGTGATTTTGGCCTATCTTAGGGGTGGACCAATAAGAGAGAGAAGTAAAGTGGCTACCAATGAGAAAAAGAGCTTTGATGACTATGTCTTAGACTAAAGAGATTCAGGGAGTGGATTGAGGTTGCTTAAGCTAAAAGGGCCACAAAGGGTGAAAACCTTTTAGCATTATTGAATGCTTATAAATGAAACTAATTAACTGGAACTAAGGTATACCTAAGCTAGGTTGTTAGCTTGATCTGCAACAGAACCTCCTTCAAGTTGATGACCTAGCAAAAAGAGGAAAGCCTTGTGATACAACTGATCAAGGTTCACCCTAAGGACACAACACACTTATAACTATGTGGTTTACTTAGATGGACACAACATGAGGGTTCATACACCTTTAAGTGATACTAGGTAGAAAAGAAAAGGTGTTTGAGATGCAAATATGACTTTTGCTTAGCTTATATAGACCTTAAAAGGCCCATTTTTCATCCACTTCATCCACATGCACAAGGTTTGCCTCTTTTGAGGCCATCTTCCCTCAAATCCAAGTCTGCGATGTAGATTATTTTATCCATTGTTAAACAAAACATGTTTTTTCCATGTGATTACCTTTGCCACAATATGTTCATACAATCCCTTTCTTGGAATCCTTGAATGATGAGCTCCTTTGAGGTCCTTTTGAGTTGGCCCCTTTGTAAGATAGTCGTTGATTTTTGTTGCCCTCCTTACTTTGAGTAAGATAAGCTCCTTCTAATGAAAATTGTTCACGTTTTATCGATTCTTTTATCTTCTTCTAAGAGAGAGGATTTTAATTTCATATGAGACAAGAGGAAGATTAGTTAGGGTAGTGACTAAACTAGAGTACTCATTGAAAGTTGAAATGCTTTTGATGAGAGCAACTATTCTAATATCGTCCTCTACATCCTTGTTGATCCCTATTAATTGTGGTTGTAAGCTCTTGAATTTTCTCAAGTGAACTGACATAGAAGTGTCTACAACTTTAGCTTTATAAAGAGCATGATGTTGGATATCTTGGAAGTGGTACCAAATACTTTTTCAAGTAAATTCCATGCATCTCGTGTAGTGGTGCAAGATTCAATGTGATGTATAAAGACATCTTGAAACCCTTCTTCTATGATACCTAGTGCTTTTAGGTTTCTTTGATCAAATGATGAAGAAGCTTATCTAGCTGAGGTCCCTGTAGATTCTCTTTCTACAATGTCCTAGAGTCATAAGCCTAAATTTTATTCGTGTTTGCCATGTAAAGAAGTTTGTGCTATTGAATTTGTCATCAGCTTCCATGTTTGGAGCAGTCTTAGTAGAGTACTACTCTACCAATGTCTAAACTCGATACAAAAATGCTTCAATTGTAGTTGGCAAATGCTTTTTTGAATAGAAATAACGTTACGTTGTTGTGGTTCAATGTACTATCTCTTACATGTAGGACATAGACATTTTCTAGCAATTCTATAAATTCTTGGCCCTTGTAGAACTTAGTGAGGTTGACACTTTTGACATGAATTCTTCTTCATGGATTTCAACTCCTTCGGCTTCATTATGTTCACTTGTAATAATTGTGCTGGATAGAGGCTGATTACTCATGCCCTCTTGAAGTGTGTGTGTGTGTATGTGTGTGCACACCAATTTGGGAAGGTCTAACCACTAAAAAACGAGGGCAGTGTCTGATTCCCAATTAAACAAGCCGACATTGGTTAACAGGATCTGCTAAAGGCCCAAGCCTTGCAAATGCACATCAATGATGAATAAAAAAAATCATTAAAGACTGGAATTACATATTTTCCCAAAATGGCCATGTATTGTAATTTCTCGATTTATCTCAAGCCATTGTAATAAGTGTAATGTGTTCCTGGCTCATTGAGATTCCAATCTATGAAGAATAGGTCAGTTAGTGTGCCTAGGTTGTAGATACAGTTAGTTGTGGAGCACCCAAAGGCCTTAGGTGCTTGAACATTGCACATTTTAACCCTAGGTATATAAGACTTTGTGTAAATGAAATTAGGGTTCTCAACCTCATTTGTTGAGACCACCTCTAGTGAGAGCTCATGAGGTGTGTGGCTATGAAGTCCTTGAGCTTATCCTTACTCATGTGACTTGATTAACACTAATCAATGCTTAATTCTCTTTCATTATGCCTCTTTCATTCTCTTTTATGATTGTCTATGATTCTTGATTTGCTAGATCATAACTAATTAGTGGTTAATCGCTCTCTAATCTTATGTAATTACCCTCAATTCTTGGTGTGTGCATGCAGGTTTGATTGGAGTGTGGATGCTTGTTAGATCTATGTGCGTTCTTGTGATTAGTATGTTGCACAATGAGATTAGTGTGTGTGATTGAGTTGATTGAGGTGAAGAGAAGTGGATGTGGAGATTGCCAATCTTTGTGGCTTAACTCCTCCATAGGTCAAGAATCTCACCTTGTAGAGTCACCGTTCGTGTTGTCATGATTAGCTAACTAATCATCTAAGTGTTTCCATGCCCTGACAGGGTAGCTCATCACTCCGTATTGACATTTATGTGTTGGTCATTGGAGCTATGCTATGATGGTACCCCAATATTCCCGCATAGATGGCTATGAAAATACATATTTGTTTGACTAACCTTGGATCTTGTGTATCACTTATATTTTAATAATATTATTATAGGAATGAGCTCTTTAAAAGACCTTACTTATACATTTTAATGAAGATTAAAGGCTTTGCAATTTTACTACAGATGTTGAGAGTTGTTCCTTGTAGGAGGATCTAGGGGGTAAGCTGGTTATGTGTGGGGGATCGCCTTGGGTTGGATAGGGTATTTATTTTGCTAAAGCTCACCAAAAATGCCGCTACGCAAAAGCACCAAGAGCATGCTATGATGTGGTTGATGTACAAATGAAACACTGTTGGGTTTCACTCGAAGCGGCTTGAGTGTGGGGAGTGCATTATGCACCAATTAAGCATCTGCACGACTCAAGTTTGTAGGGAAGCTTGTCTTGCAAAGTTGTCGTTGCCTTTGATTGGTTTACATACGCTCTATAAAAGACTTCTTCTTGTTCTTATTGCGAGGCAAAACTATTGTGTGTGTAGTCATAGATGGTTCAATTGAAGATTAGCATGGTCCAATCATTTGCATTATCTCTTCAATAGAAGCTTCCATAACAATGTGCATATAGCTTGTCTTCAAGATAACTCATTGCTCCACTTTCGCTTCCCATAGGCTTAAAAGAGGTGCTGACTCATGAAGCAATGGGTCATTGGAAGCATCAGTTTGATTACCTGAACTTGAAATATACCTTTTGAATGAACTCGTAGGCTCTTCATTTCTTGAGAATACGAACAGTAATCCAAGAATAATGCTATGAGCAATATGCTTTCCTCTTGCTTTGATACCATGAAGGAAAGAAGAAGAGATTAATCTACTGATAAATATAACATACAGACTAGTAAAAGATCTATCATTATCATCCACAGTAAAGTATGTACACAAAGTCTCCTTATAAAGTGAAAGGAGTTGGTTTAGGAGAGGACTAGATATAAGGAGATGATCTTGGCCTATCATAGAGGTGGACCGATAAGAGAGAGACATAAAGTGGCTACCAATGAGGAAAAGGGGTTTGAAGGGTACGGCTTAGACTAGAGAGATTTAGGGAGTGGACCGAGGGTGTTAAAGGTAAAATGACCACAAAGGGTAAAAAAACCTTTAGCATTATTGAATGCTTAAAATGCAACTAATTAACTAGGTCGTCGTCGATCCTTGACTAAGGTATACCTAGTATAGGTCGTAAGCTTCATCGATGCCTCTAGAGTCTCCCTCCTTAAAGGTTACATTCCCAAATCTAGATGTGCCATCATTAAATGCAAATCCTTGTTTCTTTCTTCATTGAGTATCTTCTATTATCTCACTTTGTCTTTCAGAGAGCCATTTAAAAAAAAAAATCTCTCGCATCCTCTTAGTGAGAGTCAATCTAGACTCTCTGAAAATCCACAATGGCATACTCAAAGAGTGAATTATCACATTCTTGGTACAAGAATATACTTCCATCTCTTGTATGAGGAGAGTGTCTCAAAATCTCTCTCTCTCTCTCTCTCTCTCTCTCTCTCTCTCTCTCTCTCTCTCTCTCTCTCTCTCTCTCATATGCTCCACGGTCTCAATGATGTAGATGACATGAAAAAAGGGGAGCATGGAATATGGACAAAAGATAGGGTATAGATTTCATTAAGAATGGACAACAAGTTTTGACCTCTTGACTCTCATTGAGGTAGTTTACAACCTCAACCATAGTGTGGTGGATGACTTCGGTGATAGTGCTAGGCCGTTGTGAGTTGTTCATAGATTTCTGTTTTGGGCTCATTTCAGCCTCCATTTCCACTACAGACAGGTCTGTGCAGGCAATTTTGTCATTTTATGCAGAATTTTTGTCAATGCCAAAATACTGCATTGCAAGTCCCATACAGTCTACTGTGGTGTGCTATATAGCACGTGCTGGTCTCACTTAGTTTCTCATCATTTCGAGCAGTTTTCACATTAGATGCAGGCATTTTCCATAGCTGACAACAACACAGATGTGGTCAAGATGTTTGTTGGCTGAGGACGGATTGGATGGGGACAATTACCCTATGTGGGCTTACATGATGCAACATGTTCTTGTATCAAAGGGCGTCTAGAATATTGTGCAGGGCATTGATGTACGTCCTGGTCTTGAGGATGTAGGCGATGTTAGGATGTTGCAGGTCTTGCTGTGACATACTCGGCCATTTCTTCAGGTAATACCGCATATAATTGTTGATTTTGTTTGGCGAATTCTATCCTTTGAAAGACTGTAGCTTTGAGATGTAAATCCCAAAACTTGTCTACTTATTTGTGGATAGAGTCGTTGAAGAGTAGCTTCAAACTTTGCCATTCGGTGAGCACTTTGTCCTTGGCATTGCTTGCAAGGAATCGCTTCATCATCGAAACTTGTAGAGTTTTCCATGTCTTTGGGGCTCCACCGTTGCCATGAAGGCTAGCCCACCATTAACGAGCAGAATTCTTAGCTACATGGCGTAGCTTGGAGGACTCCGTGAAGCCCTTGTCTCCAAAGGCCACATCAAGTTGTTGGATGAAGTCCAATACTTTTTTGGTGGCACCTTGAAGGTGCCATCATAGGTGAGAAAAGAGATACTTTTTTCTCCCAATTTGAATTCCTTGAGCTTTTGGGACCTTCGCCATGCAGGGCAAGTTTTGGCGATGTCATCTCCTCTTGTATTCTCTAGGAGAATAGTTGTTGCTATCGTCGAAATAGGAGGAAGGTGAAGAAGAAGGAGAAGAGGGTGACCTCTTTCTTGCCTTTTTCTTCCTTTGTTTCTTCTCTTCCCTTTCGGAATGACAAGGAGAAGGACTATGGGTTGACCATTTCTTGTTGGGAGGACTTGGTGACAATCTAGACCGCCGTCTTTGTGGAGCCATATCTTCAGAGAAACTTAGGGATTTGTTTCTTTCTTGTTCTTGGGATTCCTCCTCTCTTATGGGAGAGAGTCTTCTTTCGGGAGTCTCATCAAGAGGCCTCCTAAACTCTCTCTCCTCTTGGAGAGGAAGAGAAATCCCATAAGCACGAAGTTGTTAGGTAACTTCGGCTTGCAAAGTAGGGTTTCCCATAGCTTGATGTAACCTAGTAACAAGATAATTGATAAACATGGGGGCATCATCATTAGCACCTTCATGCGCAAAATCAAAGTTATCAATGTTCATTCTACTCTCTTGGTTATTGTCAGACATGCTAATTATACTTATGTGTTTACTTAGTGTATTCTTTGGCAATTCAAAACCTTAGTTGCTACTCCTCTTAGACTTTGAAAATAAGCACTTAAGTATTCACACCCACGGCTCGAATTGGTTAATTATAGAGAGTAGTGGGGTGGGTCTAACATAGCAGAATTGCCGAGTGATAGATCCTTTTGGACTTCTTATGGCTCAATAATGGTAAAGCCATAGGCAAGTCTAAAAAGACCCCATTATTAAGACCAAAGCTCCTGAGGTGTGCACCATATCCCACATAGTGGGCTCAACAAAATCGATAATAGATCCCAGTCCCACTTACCCTAATATAATTAACAAAATCAACCATTAATAGGCTACTTAAGGACCTCTCTTCTTAAGCAAGAAAAGAGAAACCAAATGCTCTGATACCGATGTAATGGAAATGGCCTATGAGCTTTGAGAATAGCGGAATTAAGAGAATTAGAGTGAGCATTTTTATGAGATTACTTCGAGACCATAGAGGGTGAACTTAATTGATGGTAGCAACATGAACATAGTACTTAATTAACTTGGCATGACAATACTTTTGCAAGAGAGAGAGTATTAGAGAACATGACAATAGTTGAGGACCGGATTTACTTGGAGCCGGTCCCCCCTCCAAAAGGCGTTTGTATTATAGATTCTCCCATCAAGAGAGACTTGTTACAATACAATCTTTGTGTTCCTTGTAACCTTGGTGATGCTATGAAGATGGAAATCTTCATGAGCATAACATAAACTTTGCAAAAAGAATTAACTATCCCAAGCCTCAGTCCCAAGGCCTCAAACACCTTCGAAGGTGGAGAGCTCTACCGGGGAATGAGGGTAGGGAAGAGGAAGAAGAATAATTCATAGGAGAAAGAAATAGTTCCTCACTTATCATCACTCTTCTTGCTTAGCATAGCATAATAGCATAGTAATGAAGATGAAGAAGATGGAAAGCTTAAGCATTGAAGCATGGCTCTTGGTTGGATTTGCATTTTATAGCTAAGAGTGTTGGTATAGGCTCTCCACTTCTCGACAAGCTTGGAGAAGGAGATCATGGAGCTCTTGCACTTTGCACTCCACACAAGGAGAGAATGTGTATGTGTGTGTGTGGGGGGGAGTATACCCCCCTCTCATGCTTGGTCCACACCTCTCTCTCTCTCTCTCTCTCTCTCTCTCTCTCTCTCTCTCTCTCGTATTGTTTTATTATTTCATTTGGACACGTGTCCTCTTTTTCCTCTTTGAGAGAGAGAGTTTAATTATTTATTTTTATCTAAGTTCTCATTGGACCCCTTTAAAACCTATCCAATAGCATTCAAGCATCATGAGGGCCACTTTGCAAAAAGCATTAACTATCCCAGAATGAGGGTAGGGAAGAGGAAGAAGAATCATTCACAGGAGAAAAAAATTGTTCCTCACTTATCATCACTCTTCTTGCTTGGCATAGCATAATAGCATAGTAATGAAGATGAAGAAGATGGCAAGCTTAAGCATTGAAGCATGGCCCTTGGTTGGATTTGCATTTTATAGCCAAGAGTGTTGGTGTAGGCTCTCTACTTCTTAACAAGCTTGGAAAAGGAAATGGAGCTCTTGCACTTTGCACTCCACACAATGAGAGAATATGTGTGTGTGTGTGTGTGTGTGGGAGAGTATACCCCCCTCTCATGCTTGGTCCACACCTCTCTCTCTCTCTCTCTCTCTCTCTTTCTCTCTCTCTCTCTCTCTCTCTCTCTTGCATTATTTTATTATTTCATTTGGACGTGTGTTCTCTTTTTCTTCTTTGAGAGAAAGAACTTATCTAAATTCTCATTGGACCTCTTTAAAACCTATCCAATAGCATTCAAGCACATCATGAGGGCCACATGTGGAGGATCATTTGAACATGTGTCTTTTATGATTATTAAGTCATTTGGTTGAATTAAATACTTCAAGGACTTAGTCTATCAAGCAAGCATGTGTCTTTTATGCTTCTTGAGTCATTTGTTTTGAATTGAATACTTCAAGCCTTAGTCAATCAAGCACGAACACGTTCATGCCTCTTGCTTCTTGAGAATTTATCTTTGAATTTAACATTTCAAAAACCTTAGTCATTTAAGCATAAAAATAACCTCAAGCTTTGGACAAGGTTCCCACAACCACTTTAAGCATCTTAGCACCTCATGCTTGGGTAGGATTCCCACTTTGAGATTAGCCCTAGCTTGCGTAATGTCAAAGGATTTTTAACACTAACTTTTGGAGGTATGTAATGAAGCTAACCCTAAGGTCTTTTAAGCTCCATTAGATGAACATTTCTCTTTAATAGACTACCTCCGTTTGTACCCCTTTTGAGATGTAACCATCTCTCCTCTTGGTTCCTTGCTGAGGTAAATCTAGAAGCACTTATTGCACATCGCTCTTTGGTAGACCATCTCCTTTTGGACCCCTATTGAGATGCAACCATTTCTCCTTTTGGTCCCCTGTTGAGATAGGTCTAGAAGCACATATATATATCCTAACTCTTGTTTTCTGTCTATCTTCCCATATTAAGTGATCAATTTAATATGAGAAAATCATTTGGTAAAGTTAGATATTATATTTTATGACAACAAGGTTATGCACGAATTGTGTTTTCTATTAATAATTCTATTATTCCACACATTCATTGAGCACAAACAACAAAACATGCATGGGATATACTAGCTTCTTTGTATGCAGGTTCTAATTTGGCAAAAATTGCTTGTATGTGTAAAGAGATGGAGTCCCAAGTTCTATTCAAGGAGGATGATATGGATGTATATCTAGTGGAGATAGGAGGTTTGAATGAGCAATTGATTGGCATAGGTGAGGTCATTCCTAATAGTACTCTTGTGCAGACACTTCTTGCCACTCTACCATATTCTTATCAGAATTTTGCCTCCACCTTTAGGCTTGTGATAGAGAATAAACCCGACAATGTGAAGTTTGATGGTCTTGTTTGTGTATTGTTGAAAGAGGCCTAGTGTAGAAAAAAAGGGCTAAGCAATGTGCTATTGACTAGGCATTTTGTAAAGAGATAGACAAGGAGAGAGAGAGAGCTCGAGCTCTTGCAAGCGTGCACACACACACACATACACATATATAGGAGTCAATGAGAGTCAAAGAGATTGTACTGCTTCTTCTTCACTAACTCAAGATAAGAGGTGTACAAAACATGAGTGGAAAATACAATGTAAAGTGAAACCTAGTACAACAGTCTAGTGTAAACCGCTAATGAGCGAAGTGAGTAGATAAGTGTGCCATCACTCCGATAGGTAGACCAACTCGGTGTAGTACACTAGTGATGATGACTGTCAATGGTAGTCATCCAGGATATATGTTGAGCTTGACATCTCAACACTCCCCTTCAAGCTCAATGCCATCTTTCATATGTTAAGCATCGCTCAAAATTGCCATAGCTTGTTTGCTCCAAGGGCCTACATGAAGATGTCGCAACCGGCTCGTCTGTCGCCACATACTCAAGGTTGATGTCGCTTGCTAAGATCCTCTCTCTGATGAAGTGGTAGTGTACCTCGATGTGATTCATCCTAGCATGAAACACTGGGTTTCGTGCCAACTGTATGATGCTAAGGTTGTCACATTAGATGACAACCAACCTTTGTACCTGTACTAAAAAATTGTGAAGTAGCAAAGCCCAGCCATGCTACCACTCATGTCGCCCCACTGCAACACCTTGTACTCTGCCTCTGTACTCAAAAGAGCAATCGTAAGTTGCTTCTTGCTACTCCATGTGATAGTAGCACTCCCAAGTGAGAACGTGAATCCGTTGGTAGACCTGCGATCATATGTACTACCAACCCAATCCGCATTTGTGTAACCATAGAGTGCGGCAACTCCTCATCAGCCCTATAAAAGAGTACATAATCCAGAGTAGCACTCACATAGTCCAAAGTGAACCAGGTTTCCTACTATCTTCCTGTACATAGTAGCATTATCAAGCACTTGACCTACATCATTTCCCAAGTTGAAATTCTGATCTAAAGGCATTATTGGCTTACAATTAGCCATACCATCCCACGAAGATTGAAACCATTCAGTCATGGCCTAGACCCCAAAATTTGCATGAACTACGTTCTTTTCTTGGTCTATGCAGTTTATTACAGAAAGCTTGTACGTAAATTTTCTTACAAACCTCATTAGCTCACTCTCAAGTTAAAAAAAAATTATCCTTATGCATGGTCTGACTTGCAAGAAAGTTCCTTTAATGCACTCAAGAATGCTTTGATAAATACACCAGTACTGCAATTACATGATTTTGATAGACCATTCTTTGTCATAGTTATTGATGCTAGTGAAAAAGGTATCAACACAATCCTTATGCAAGATAACCATCCAGTTGCATTTGAAAGTCGTAATTTAAACCGTCTAAAACAAAATTTAGTACATATGACAAAGAGTTGACTGCTACTGTACATGCCTTGAAATTGGAAACACTATTTAATGGGTGATGATTTAATCATCAAAATCGATCGACAAAGCATCAAGTGTTTATTGTCTCAACCCTTAATAGATGATAGACATATTAAGTGGACTTTCTTCATTCAAAGTTTTCACCTCAACATTCAATACCAACCTGGTAAGGAAAATGTTGTAGCTGATGCTTTGAGCCGAAGACCCTCTCTTAATAATCTATCAACTATTACGGATACATTTGATTTAATGCGTGACACTCATGATTTCAAAACCACATGGTTGCATATGATTGAAAATATGTGCATACATCTTTGGAATATACTATTCAAGAAAACTTTCTTTATTTCAAAGAGAAATTGTGTGTAGTTGAACCCTTTTTGTACATTAATCATTGAAGAGTTGCACAAACCACCTGGTGCTGGACATAGAGGATTTGTTGCTACTTTTCAAAATTTATGTCGTGATTTCTATTGTCATGCTATGAAAAGTGATGTTAAACACCATGTATCAACTTGTTTGGTTTGTCAAAAGATCAAAGCAACAACATGTACAAAATTGGGACTGTTACGCCCTCTCCCCATTCCTGAAAAACCTTGGCAACATATTTCAATGGATTTTGTTACTGGAATCCCACTCATTGTTCAAAAACATGATATGATTTGGAGTGTAATTGGCTGTTTTTCTAAAGAAGCATACTTCATTCCTTGTAAGAAAACACTTACAGCACATCAAACTGCACTTCTATTTCTTGAAGCTGTCTTTCCAAATCATGGTTTGCCTAAAGTCATAATATCTAATCAAGATTCAAAATTTGGTAGTGCTTTTTGGACTATCATATTTAAAAATCTTGGAACTACACTTGATTTTACTTCTACCTTCCATCTTGTGTCTAATGGTCAAACCGAAGTCACTGCTTGCACTTTCATTGACTTGCTAAAAGGTTATGTTTTTTCACAACCCAAGAAATGGGATGATTACCTACATATTCTATAGTTTGCATATAACAACACCACTCACACTTCCACATGTAAATCTCCATTTGAAATTCTGTATGGTTATTATCTGCCTACTCCTGCTTCACGTCTTTCTCACGTTGTGCCTATACCGCTGATGATTTTACTTTTGAGTTTCATGATATTTATGCAAGTCATGTGCATTCTACCATTAAACACTCACATGAAGTTTACACTAAGTATGCTAACGAGCACCACAAGGCACATCAATTTAAGGAAGATGATTATGCTATGCTTCGCATTGAAAAACGAAGGATCAAAAGTGTCGATACTAATGTTTTTGTTAAACTTGCTCCTTGTTTTTATGGTCCATTCAAAATTTTTGCTGTGATCAATGATGTTTCATCTCGTTTAGACTTACCTTCACATTGGCACATTCACAATGCATTCCATATTAGTCTTTTAAGAACTTTCAGAAGACCCCTGTCTACACATCACATTTATGAGGATCCATCTTCACTTGTGGACCAATAAGAACAAATCATCCCTGCATAAATAGTTGATCACAATACCACCACCACACGCACTGGCATGGTTTATAACCGCTATCTTTTGACTTTCAAAGGCCACCCTAGAGAGGATGCCAAATGGATGCTTGAAAAGTTTATTTGCAACTTCCCACACCTTCTCCACACTTTCCATCACTCACGGTCCAGTTGATTCTCTACTAAGCGATTGAGGACAATTGTTATCCCTAGTGGGAGAGATGTTACAAGATTGGGCACTCTTTTGTTGTATGTGGTTAACTGCAACTGGGATAGCTAGCTTAATGGTTAATTATGTGATGTTTATTTGATTTTACTAATAGTGAGTGCATGATGATTTGTAGATTGAAATTCTGGGAGTTGAGAAAGAGGCATCGGCAAATAATAATCCTCTCGATCATTTTATCCTTGCACAGTATTTTAGACTTTTTGTTAAATAAGACACTATGGTTGCTGTAAATAGCTCTAGTGAGAACTCACCCTTAGGGGACATGCAATAAGTGATGTTCTCCACTCAAGTACTAAAGTGGACTAGTTATAAAAGAGGGCCCTCCAATTTTGGCACTCATAACTCAAATAATAAATTAAATACCAAACTCCAGAAGAAGGGTGCCATGGAGTTTGGGGCTATGATTTAGGGTTTAGAGTAAATGCCCTAAATTTTTCCTTCCCTCTCTCGTATGCTATACCTTGTTATGTTATGTACTCTCTAATTATGTCTGCATCTTCTCTTTCACTCTCTTACAGTCTTACACTCTCCTATTATCAAGCTTGTGTGTGTGTGTGTGTGTGCACGTGCGCTTTCATAGTTTAGGTGTGTGTTTGGATTTGGGAGAGAAGGTGACATGTTGATGGTGAAGTTTGTGATGAATTGTTGATTTGTCCAAGCAACCAGTCTCCCCTTCTCCCAAATACTCAAGTAGGGAAACATCCACTTGATAGCCTACCAATGCTTAGACCTTGGGCTATGCATAAATCTGATGACATTGTTGGAATTAGGGCTGCAGAGAAACACACACACATTGGAGAAGACGAAGGAAGCCCGAGCCACACAACTCAAAGTATATTACTTAATGTGCAAGGGAAAGATATATAGCCCTAGAATGAGTGGTTGTATATACATTGCACGGGGGAAAAAACCTCCTAAAGAGGGCAAAAATGCCCCGACGGTCCTAGTGTGTTCGCACACATCACTACCACATGTATATGGTAACAAATCCCCCCTGGAGTGATGCGGTGAACGAGAGCTGGCACATGAGTAAAGGGAAGTGCCATGCTTTGAGGACATGACCAGTCCACAAAGGGGAGTAAGCCCAAAGCTTTGCGAAAAGCTTCAAGCTTCTCACGAGACAATGCCTTAGTGAAAAGATCTGCAAGGTTGTCTTGTGTTGGCACATAAGCCAAGCTCATCTCTCCTGCTGAGAGCCTCTTCCTCAAATAGTGGTAATGCACCTCAATGTGCTTTGTGCGAGCATGAAAGACTGGGTTCCTCGCAATTGCCAATGCACTCTAACTAACAATGTAGATAGTGTTGGAAGTGTCCTGTTCAACACACAAATCAACCATAAGGCGTCTGAGCCATACACACTCAACCGTAGATGTGAATATGCCTTGTACTCAGCCTCACAACTAGAAATAGGCTGCTTCTTGCTCACCCATGATATACATGAATTACCAAGCATGAAACAAAAACCACTTGTGGACACTCGCATGTCCACAACCAGCCCAATTTGAGTCCAAAAAGCATGTAAGTCTGGCGGCAATGATCTCCCCTTGGGATAAAACAAGCCAAGATGTAAAGTGCCACTAACGTACTTAAAAATACTCTTGACAGCGTGCCAATGCTTAGACCCTGGGCTATGCATAAATCTGTTGACTTGTGAGACTGCAAACTGAATATTGGCCTCGTGTTGCATACATAAATGAGGCATCCAACAACAGTTTGATAAAGAGCGACATCTGCAGAATCACCAGCATCATGAAGAAAACCTGTTTCCATGGGAGTGGCAATAGGTTTGCAAACTTGAAGTCCAAACTTACATAGCAATGTCTCTATGTAACTTTTCTAACACAAGGGAATACTGCCATCACACTGCTTAAACTGTATGCCCAAGTAATGGATCAACAACCCCAAATCGTTCATCTTGAAAGTAGCATTCGAATCAGCCTTAAATTCAACAATATGTCTCTCATTTGGTCCAGTGTTCAACAAATCATCTACATAAAGAACCACGATGAGAAGTACGTCACCCTCACGCTTTACATACAATGTGCTTTCTGTTGGACTCTTATATGAAAGCCTCGTTTGACCAAATGAGTGTGAGCTTTCTCATGCCAAGCACGAGGAGATTGCTTCAACCAATACAAAGCCTTCTTACATCTGCACACTTTGTCCTCTTGTCCTTTCTTGACAAAACCGCAAGGCTGCGTTACATAAAATTCCTCAAATATGTCACCATTCAAGAAAGCAGTAACAATGTCTGATTGATGTACATCCCAACCAAAATGAGCTGTCAATGCACATAGAAAATGCACAGTAGTCAGACGACAAGTGGGGGCAAAAGTCTCTTCATAATCTACGCCTTTTTGCTGTGCATAACCCTTTGCAACAAGTCGAGCCTTATGGCAATCGATCTCACCATCCGGTTTGCATTTCAACTTGTAAACCCACTTCGTACCAATGGCCGTTTTGCCAGGAGGCAAATCACATAAAGTGTATGTGTCATTTTCTATAAGTGCATCATATTCTGATTGCATGGCAGCCATCCAATTTTTTGAATTCTCTACTTCATCAAAAGATAGAGGTTCCTCAATATCATGTAAGCTAGACACAGCCAAAGCATAATAATCTGATACATATGATGCATGGCCAGAGCCTGAGCAAGTACCACTAGACAAAGGTGCATCCAATTTACTGTCACGCAATGTATGCACCATCCATTTTGGCATACCTCTAGCCTGCTCATTTTCAGCCCTTTCCTAATCAAGTACATCATGTATATCTGCATCAGTAATAGGCTGATCTGTAACATTTTTGAAAACCCCCATAGGCTATACATTTGCCTCATTGGAATTTACATCAAACTTCCACCATTGAAAAGAGGAAGCAAAGTGTCATAAATGTCTTGTGAGCTTACATTCTTCTCTCTAGTACATGACAGCAAGGGCTAAACAGAATCTTCCACAAACATTATATCTTGTGAAACAAAAATACAGTTTGTTTGCGGATGATACAACATGTAACCTTTGCTTTAAGCACTATAACCAACAAAAATACATTTGACAACCTTATTATCCAATTTTTTGCGGTGTGTTTGTGGCACCAAAGCACATATATGCCAAACAATCAAAAGCACGCATGTAATCAATAGAAGGTTTTCTTTAATGCCATGCTTCATATGGAGTAATAGACTGCAAAGCTTTTGTAGGACATCTGTTAAGTATATAAGTGGCACACATGATGGCCTCAAGCCAAAAAGAATGCGACAAAGCTTGACTTTTGACTATACATCATGCCATTTCTGTAAGTGACCTGTTTTTCCTCTCAACGATACCATTATGCTGAGGCATATAAGGCACTGTACATTGGTGTTTTATCCCATGACTATCCAAAAATGCATTAAATTCATGAGACACATATTGCCCCCCTTGATCGGAACGGAGGGTGCGCATAGTACATTTCGAGACATTTTCAGCCATAGCCAAAAATTGTTTGAAGCACATAAAAAGTTCGGATTTCTCTTTAAGCGGAAATACCCATGCATGCCTGGAGTAATCATCAAGTAGAGGTAAAGTAAAGGTAATTGCCCAAGGACGGAGTTTGCATGGGCCCACAAACATCACTGTGCACAAGCTGCAACCTGCATGTGGCACGAACTGAACAATCCTTTGGAAACATAGAACGCTGCATCTTACCCAAAATACAGCCATGTTTGACATGTGCTTCAAGAGGTGGCAAAGAAGCAACCATATCAGATTTCTGCAAACACAGCAAACTGGAAAAATTCAGATGACCAAAACATGCATGCCAAAGTTGTGCATCTGAAATAGCCCTTGAATCTGCAACAACATTTGCAAAATTTTGTCCACACTTGTCATACAAAGTGAGCATATACAACCCACGGCACAAAAGGCCAGATGCAACAATTTCATCACCAAAATTGAGATCATGAATTGTACATCTATCATCCACAAATTTGACTACAAGTCCAAGTAGCAAGTGCAGATACAAACAAGAGATTCTTCTTGATCCCAGGTACATAAAGTGCATCAACAAGTGTGAAGAAACTACCATTTGCAGTAGTAAGCACAATCTTTCCAACTCCTGAACCGGATAAGAGGCATTGTTGGCACAAGTGACTGAATTCCCATGAGGGACAGACTCGAGAGAGGTGAACAATTCACAATGTGAGGTAATGTGCTTTATAGCACCACTGTCAAAATACCACACATGTGATTCTGCAGCATCCTACAAGTACACATCATGGACAGCAGGATTGTAAGTGCACTCTGCGCTAAAAGCACATTCTGCATCAACATCAGCAACACTGTCTCCTTTCACAAAAGACTCAACAATGGCTGCATTTATAGTGGAACCAGCATTTGGAGTGGAACCACCCTCTTTCTTCTTAACCTCTTTGGCCTTCAAATTAGGACACTGTTTGATCAAGTGATCATTAGCTTTACAATACTGGCAACGCATCTTCGTTTTGACCTTATCACCAAAATTTCCAGACAAATTGCTATTTGTAGAAGCATTAGGAACAGAATTTTTGCCACTCGCAACAGAACCATAAGAAGTGGCTGCATTGCTGCTACCACCCTTTCTTTGAGAAGCAATAAAAGCCTGTTCAACTCCACGCTGCCTAGTCCGGTTTTTTCTGGAAAGTGACTCTTACAACAACAATGTGCATAATGCATCAAACTTGACAACTTCAGGATTTCCTTGGGTCATAAGTCTCCAAGTACTAGCAAAATTCTCGTAAGAATCTAGTAAGGCATCAAGAACAGTCTGCACAAGGGAACTATCTGAAATGACTTCACCTGCAGAAATAAGTTACTCATTGATATCCTTGAAACCAACAAGGATAGTGTCCATATCATCTTCCTCATGCATAATCTTCGATTCCAGCTCTTTATGCAGAAAAGCATTTTTAGTCTCATTGCGGCTTCATAAAGACCTGCTAGAATATCCCAAGCCTGTTTTGCAGATTTTGCTGAGCGAATGTGAGGAGTGATGGTGTGCTTCATAGACAACGCAATCAACGCATGAGCCTGCGCATCCTTTACATCCCAACGAGCTTGTTCTACTGTAGGCAAAACAACTCTAATAGCAGCGCGTGTGTTGGAGAGCTGCTAGCGACAAAGCTCGGGAGGATGCAACGTGCTTTGATACCAATTGTTGGAATTAGGGTTGCAGAGAAACGCACACAACTTGGAGAAGATGAAGGAAGCTCAAGGCACACAATTGAGAGTGTATTACTTAGTGTGCAGTGGAATGATAGATAGCCCTAGAATCAATGGGCGTATAGACAATGCACGTGTGAAAAAACCTCCTTAAGAGGGGAAAAATGCCCCGGCGGTCCTAGTGTGTTCACACACATCACTACCACATGTATATTGTAACAGACATGTGAGACTGCAAAATGAATATCCAGCCTCGTATTGCACACATAAATAAGGCATCCAACAACAGTTTGGTAAGGAGTGACATCGGCATGATTACCATCATCATGAAGACTCAACTTTGAACTTGTTTTCGTGGGGATGGCAATAGGTTTGCAATCCTCAAGTCCAAACTTACATAGCAATGTCTCTATGTAACTTGTTTGACACAAGGATATATCACCATCACACTGCTTAAATTGAATGCCCAAGTAATGATGCAACACACCCAAATCTTTCATCTTGAAAGTAGCATTCAAATCAGCCTTAAGTTTTGTAATATGTGCCTCATTTGGAACAGGGATTAGCAAATCATCCACATATAGAGCAACGATGAGAAGTACATCACCCTCATGCTTTCCATACAGAGTGCTTTCTGTCGGACTAATATGAAAAGCCTCGTTTAACCAATGAGTATCAAGTTTCTCATACCAAGCACGAGGAGATTTCTTCAAGCCATACAAAGCTTTTTTACATTTGCACACTTTATCTTCATTCCCTTTAATGACAAAACTGCGAGGCTGTGTTACATAAACTTCCTCAAATCTGTCACCATTTAAGAAAGTAGTAACAATATCTGATTGATGTACGTGCAATCCAAAATGAGCAGCCAATGCACATAGTAAATGCACAGTAGTCATACGACAAGTGGTAGCAAAAGTCTCTTCATAATCTATGCCTTTCTACTGTGCATAGCCTTTTGCAACAATCCGAGCCTTATAGCGATGAATCTCATGATACGACTTACTTTTGAACTTGTAAAACCACTTTGTACCAATGGCCTTTTTTTGAGGAGGCAAATCACATAAAGTCATCGTATCATTTTCTAAATGTGCATCACATTCTCATTGCATGGCAGCCATCCAATTTTTGGAATTCTATGCTTCAATAAAAGACAGAGGGTCCTCAAGATCACATAAGCTAGAAATAGACAAAGCATAGCAATCTGATGCATAAGATGCATGGTGAGAACGTGAACGAGTATGACGAGACAAAGGTGCATCTAATTTACTATGATGAAAAGTATGCTCCAACCATTTTGGCATACCTCTAGCCTTCTCATTCTCAGTCCTTTCCACATCAAGTACATCATGTACATCTATATCAGTAATAGACTGATCTGTAACATTTTTCAAAAGCCCCCATGTGCTATACATTTGAGTCATTTGAATTTACATTCATATTCCCACCACTTAAAAGAGGCAATAAACTATCATAAAATGTATTGTGAGCTTACATTACTGTCTGTAGTACATGACAACAAGGGCTGAATAGAATCTTCCACAAACACAACATCCCGTTAAACCAAGATACACTTTGTTTTGCAGATGGTACAACGTGTAACCTTTGCTTTCAACACTCTAACCAACAAAAAGGCATTTGACAGCCTTATCATCCAAACTTTTACGCTGCGTTTGTGGCACCAAAGCATGTGATCAATAGAAGGCTTTCTATCATGGCATGCTTCATATGGAGTCATTGATCATAAAGCTTTCGTAGGACACCTGTTAAGTACATAACTGGAAAACATGATAGTCTCAAGCCAAAATGAATGTGGCAAAGCTTGACTTTTGACCATACATCGTGCCATTTCGATAAGCGACCTATTTTTCATCTCAGCAACACCATTTTGATGAGGTGTATATGACACTGGACATTAATGTTTTATCCCATGACTAGCCAAAAATGCATCAAATCCATGAGACATATACTCCCTCCCTTGATCGTAATGTAGGGTGCCCATAGTACATATAGAGACATTTTCAGCCATAGCAAGAAATTTCTTGAAGCACATAAACACTTTGAACTTCACTTTACGCGGATACACCCATGCATGCCTGGAGTAATCAATCAAAGTCAATGAGTAGAGGTAATTGGCCAAGGATGGAGTTTGCATGGGCCCACAAACATCACTATGCACAAGCTGCAACTTGCATGTAGCCCTAACTAAACCATCCTTTGGAAACTTCAAACATTCTTTCTTACCCAAAATACAACCTTCACAAACATGCTTTTCAGGTGCTTCAAGAGGCGGCAAAGAAGCAACCATATTAGATGTCTGCAAACGTAGCGAACTGGCAAAATTTAGATGCCCAAAACGTGCATGCCAAAGGTTTTCATGTGAAATGGCCTTTGAATCCATAATTGTAGTTGCAAAGTTTTTCCCACACTTGTCATAAAAAGTGAGCTTATACAGCCCATAGCATAAAATGCCAGATGCAACAATCCCATCACCAAAATTGAGATCATGAAATGTACATCTATCATCCACAAGTTTCACAAGAAGACCAAGTCTAGCAAGTGCAGATACAGAAAAATGGTCCTTTTTGATCCTAGGTACATACAATGCATGAACAAGTGTAAAAAAAATGCCATTTGCAGCAGAATCTGAACTATTACTAATGTGGTAAGTATGGCCACTTTGCAGCTCAATGTACAGATGCACCCAAGCGAAAAGTAATAGACCAAAAAGCACCAAAACCAATACCAGTGATCACTATACCACCACCACACGCATTGGCATGGTTTATAACCGCTATCTTTTACCGTAGAGAGGATGCCAAATGGATGCTTGAAAAGTTTATTTGCAAATTCCCAGACCTTCTCCACACTTTCCATCACTCACGGTCCAGTTGATTCTCTACTAAGCGATTGAGGACAGTTGTTATCCCTAGTGGGAGAGATGTTACAAGATTGGGCACTCTTTTGTTGTATGTAGTTAACTGCAACTGGGATAGCTAGCTTAATGGTTAATTATGCGTTGTCTATTTGATTTTTACTAATAGTGAGTGCATGATGCTTTGTAGATTGAAATTCTGGGAGTTGAGAAAGAGGAACCGGAAAATAAAAATCCTCTCGATCATTTTATCCTTGCATAGTATTTTAGACTTTTTGTTAAATAAGCCACTATGGCTGCTGTAAATAGCTCTAGTGAGAACTCACCCTTAGGGGACTTTCAATAAGTGATGTTCTCCACTCAAGTACTAAAGTGGACTAGTTATAAAAGAGGGGCCTCCAATTTTGGCACTCATAACTCAAATAATAAATTAAATAAAAAACTCCACAAGAAGGGTGTCGTGGAGTTTGGGGCTATGATTTTAGGCCTTTCTTGGGTAAATGCCCTAAATTTTTCCTTCCCTCTCTCGTATGCTATACCTTGTTATGTTATGTACTCTCTAATTATGTCTGCATCTTCTCTTTCACTCTCTTACCATCTTACACTCTCCTATTATCAAGCTTGTGTGTGGGTGTGCACGTGCGCTTTCATAGTTTAGGTGTGTGTTTGGATTTGGGAGAGAAGGTGACATGTTGATGGTGAAGTTTGTGATGAATTGTTGAGTTGTCCAAGCAACCAGTCTCCCCTTCTCCCAACAACTCAAGTAGCGAAAGATCCACTTGATAGCCTACCAATGCTTAGACCTTGGGCTATGCATAAATCTGATGACATTTTTGGAATTAGGGTTGTAGAGAAACGCACACAGCTTGGAGAAGACGAAGGAAGCTCGAGGCACACAACTCAGAGTATATTACTTAGTGTGCAAGGGAATGATAGATAGCCCTAGAATGAGTGGGTGTATATACAATGCATGGGGGAAAATACCTCCTAAAGAGGGAAAAAATGCCCCGGTGGTTCTAGTGTGTTCACACACATCACTAACACATGTATATGGTAAAAAATCCCCCCTGGAGTTATGCGGTGAACGAGAGCTGGCACATGAGTAAAGGGAAGTGCCATGCTTTGAGGACATGACGAGTCCACAAAGGGGTGTAAGCCCAAAGCTTTGCGAAAAGCTTCAAGCTTCTCACGAGACAATGCCTTAGTGAAAAGATCTGCAAGGTTGTCTTGTGTTGGCACATAAGCCAAGCTGATCTCTCCTGTTGAGAGCCTCTTCCTCACATAGTGGTAATGCACCTCAATGTGCTTTGTGTGAGCATGAAAGACTGGGTTCCTCGCAATTGCCAATGCACTCTGACTAACAATGTAGATAGTGTTGGAAGTGTCTTGTCCAACACCCAAATCAACCATAAGGCGTCTGAGCCATACACACTCAATAGTAGATGTGAATATGCCCTGTACTCAGCCTCACAACTAGAATTAGGTTGCTTCTTGCTCACCCATGATATACATGAATTGCCAAGCATGAAACAAAAACCACTTGTGGACACTCGCGTGTCCACGACCAACCCAATTTGAGTCCCAAAAAGCATGTAAGTCTGGCGGCAATGATCCTTCCTTAGAATAAAACAAGCCAAGATGTAAAGTGCCACTAACTTACTGAAAAATACTCTTGACAGTGTGCCAATGCTTAGACCCTGGGCTATGCATAAATCTGCTGACCTGTGAGACTACAAACTAAATATTTGGCCTCGTGTTGCATACATAAATGAGGCATCCAACAGTAGTTTGCTAAAGAGGGACATCTGCAGGATCACCAGCATCATGAAGAAAACCTGTTTCCATGGGAGTGGCAATAGGTTTGCAATCCTCAAGTCCAAACTTACATAGCAATGTCTCTATGTAACTTTTCTAACACAAGGCAATACATCCATCATATTGCTTAAACTATATGCCCAAGTAATGATGCAACAACCCCAAATCGTTCATCTTCAAAGTAGCATTCAAATCAGCCTTAAATTCAGCAATATGTCTCTCATTTGCTCCAGTGATAAGCAAATCATCCACATAAAGAACCACGATGAGAAGTACGTCACTCTCACACTTTACATACAATGTTTTTTCTATTGGACTATTATACGAAAGCCTCGTTTGACCAAATGAGTGTCAGCTTTCTCATACCAAGCATGTGGAGATTGATTCAACCCATACAAAGCCTTCTTACATTTGCACACTTTGTCCTGTTGTCCTTTCTTGACAAAACCATGAGGCTGCGTTACATAAACTTCCTCAAATATGTCACCATTCAAGAAAGCAGTAACAATGTCTGATTGATGTACATCCCAACCAAAATGAGTGGGCAATGCACATAGAAAATGCACAGTAGTCATACGACAAGTGGGAGCAAAAGTCTGTTCATAATCTACGCCTTTTTGCTGTGCATAACCCTTTGCAACAAGTTGAGCCTTATGGCAATCGATCTCACCATCCGGCTTGCGTTTCAACTTGTAAATCCACTTTGTACCAATGGCCTTTTTTCCAGGAGGCGAATCACATAAAGTGTATGTGTCATTTTCTATAAGTGCATCATATTCTGATTGCATGGCAGCCATCCAATTTTTTGAATTCTCTGCTTCATCAAAAGATAGAGGTTCCTCAACATCATGTAAGCTAGACACAGCCAAAGCATAATAATCTGATGCATAAGATGCATGGCCAGAGCCTGAGCGAGTACCACTAGACATAGGTGTGTCCAATTTACTATCACGGAATGTATGCACCAGCCATTTTGGCATACCTCTAGCCTGCTCATTTTCAGCCCTTTCCTCATCAAGTACATCATGTATATCTACATCAGTAATAGGCTGATTTGTAACATTTTTGGAAACCCCCATAGGCTGTACATTTGCCTCATTGGAATTAACATTCGAACTTCCACCATTGAAAAGAGGAAGCAAAGTGTCATAAGTGTCCTGTGAGCTTACATTCTTGTCTCTAGTACATGACAGCAAGGGCAAAACAGAATCTTCTACAAACACTACATCTCATAAGTGTCGTGTGAGCTTACATTCTTGTCTCTAGTACATGACAGCAAGGGCAAAACAGAATCTTCTACAAACACTACATCTCGTGAAACCAAGATAGACTTTGTTTGCGGATGATACAACATGTAACCTTTTCTTTAAGTACTATAACCAACAAAATACATTTGACAGCCTTATTATCGAATTTTTTGTCCTGTGTTTGTGGCACCAAAGCACATATATGCCAAACAATAAAAAACATGCATGTGCTCAATAGAAGGCTTTCTATCATGCCATGCTTCATATGGAGTAATAGACGGCAAAGCTTTTGTGGGACACCTGTTAAGTACATAAGGGGCACACATGATGGCCTCAAGCCAAAAATAATGCGACAAAGCTTGACTTTTGACCATACATCGTGCCATTTTTGTAAGTGACCTGTTTTTCCTCTCAGCGATACCATTATGCTGAGGCGTATAAGGCACTGTACATTGGTGCTTTTTCCCATGACTAGCCAAAAATGCATTAAATTCATGAGACATATATTCCCCCCCTCAATCAGAACGGAGGGTTCTCATAGTACATTTTGAGACCTTTTCAACCATAGCCAGAAATTTTTTGAAACACATAAAAACTTCGAACTTCGCTTTAAGCGGAAATACCCATGCATGCCTCGAGTAATCATCAAGTAAAGGTAATTGGCCAAGGACGGAGTTTGCATGGGCCCACAAACATCACTATGCACAAGCTGCAACCTGCATGTGGCTCGAACTGAGCTATCCTTTGGAAACATAGAATGCTACATCTTACCCAAAATACATCCTTCACAACATGTTTGACAGGTGCTTCAAGAGACGGCAAAGAAGCAACCATATCAGATTTCTGCAAATGCAGCAAACTCGCAAAATTCAAATGACCAAAACGTTCATGCCAAAGTTTTGCATCTGAAATAGTCCTTAAATCTGCAACAACATTTGCAAAATTTTGTCCACATTTGTCATACAAAGTGAGCTTATACAGCCCACGGCACAAAAGACCAAATACAAAAATTTCATCACCAAAACTGAGATCATGAATTGTACATCTCTCACCCACAAATTTCACTACAAGTCCAAGTCTAGCAAGTGCAGATACAGACAAGAGATTCTTCTTGATCCCCGGTACATAAAGTGCATCAACAAGTGTGAAGGAACTGCCATTTGTAGCGGTAAGCACAATATTTCCAACTCCCTGAACCGGATAAGAGGCGTTGTTGGCACAAGTGAAGAGAGGTGAAAAATTCACAATGTGAGGTAATGTGCTTTGTAGCACCACTGTCGAAATACCACACATGTGAATCTGCAGCAGCTGACAAGTACGCATCATGGACAACATGATTGTAAGTGCACTTCGCGCTAAAAGCCCATTCTGCATCAACATCAGCAACACTGTCTCCTTTCACAGAAGACTCAACAATGGCTGCATTTGTAGTGGAACCAACATTTGGAGTGGAACCACCCTCTTTCTTCTTAGCCTCTTTGGCCTTCAACTTAGGACACTACTTGATCAAGTGATCATTAGAATGGCAACGCATCTTCTTTTTGCCCTTATCACCAAAATTTCTAGACAAATTTCTATTTGCAGAAGCATTAGGAACAGAAGTTTTGCCACTCACAACAGAACCATAAGAAGTGGTTGCATTGCTGCTACCATCCTTTCTTTGAGAAGCAATAAAAGCCTCTTCAACTGCATGCTGCCTAGTCATGTTTTTTCTGGAAAGTGACTCTTGCAACAGCAATGTGCATAATGCATCAAACTTGACAACTTCAGGATTTCCTTGCGTCATAAGTCTCCAAGTACTAGCAAAAGTCTGGTAAGAATCTAGCAAGTCATCAAGAATAGTCTGCACAAGGGAACTGTAGGAAATGACTTCACCTGCAGAAATAAGTTACTCATTGATATTGTTGACACCAGCAAGGATAGTGTTCATAACATCTTCCTCATGCATAATCTTTGATTCCAGCTCTTTATGCAGCAAAGCAATTTTAGTCTCATTGCGGCTTGCATAAAGACCTGCTAGAATATCCCAAGCCTGTTTTGTAGATTTCGCTGAGCGAATGTGAGGAGTAATGGTGTGCTTCACAGACAACACAATCAACGCATGAGCCTGCACATCCTTTACATCCCAACAAGCTCATTCTACCATAGGCAAAACAACTCTAATAGCAGCAATCCTTGCAGCAAGACTTGCAACATCCTCACATCGCCTACATCCTCAAAACCAGGACGTACATCAATGCCCTGCACAATATTCTAGACGCCCTTTGATACAAGAACATGTTGCATCATGTAAGCCCACATAGGGTAATTGTCCCCATCCAATCTGTCCTCAGCCAACAAATATCTTGAACACATCTGTGTTGTTGTCAGCCATGGAAAATGCCTGCATCTAATGTGAAAACTGCTTGAAATGATGAGAAACTAAGTGAGACCAGCACGTGCTATATAGCACACCACAGTAGACTGTATGGGACTTACAATGCAGTATTTTGGCATTGACAAAAATTCTGCATAAAATGACAAAATTGCCTGCACAGACCTTTCTGTAGTGGAAATGGAGGCTGAAATGAGCCCAAAACAGAAATCTATGTACGCTCGTCAAAGCTCACAAAAATCAAAGAAAGTCAACAGGCGTGTGTTGGAGAGCTGCTAGCGATAAAGCTCGGGAGGATGCAACGTGCTTTGATACCAATTGTTGGAATTAGGGTTGCAGAGAAACGCACACAACTTGGAGAAGATGAAGGAAGCTCAAGGCACACAACTGAGAGTGTATTACTTAGTGTGCAGTGGAGTGGTTTAACTTTGAATGCTCTTTTGGTGTTCGTCGTAATTCCCTCTCGTGATCCTCCTCCTCACTGGCTTTTTCCTTTGTAGTAATAGTTTTGGTCTCCGTGGTCTCTATCGAATCTGAGTCATCCTCAGGGTCATTCATATACACGGGATCCTCTCCTGTCCCTATGTTAGTCTTTGAACTAGGTTTTGAGGTAGAAGCATTAAGGGATTTCTTTCTTCATGTTTTCTTCTTTCTCGCTCGGCCAATGGATGCAGCATCTCTCTCTTCGAGGATGTAATTTTGCTTTTGGAGCATCGACCGTGTGAGTGCATTCACTGGTGCTATGTTTATAGTTGGTGGTGTCCCATCAACAATCTCTATTAAGTTCAATGGTGTGATTTTCGGTGCGTTTGGATTGTTAGGACACTGTGCGTTCAAATGATCTATGCCACAACGATTACAAGTGAGTTTTGGCATTGCCAATGCACTCCCTTGACTTGTTTGCATTAGTGCGGCATTCTTTTGCATTCTAATGGGGCACTCAGCTACTCGATGTGGTCCACCACATTCGTAGCACTGAAGAGGTGGTCTCTTGGTAAAACTATTAATGTTTTGATGGAGGAATAATGGGTGCCCGCGTAAATGGAGGCACTACCAATATGCTCGTGCTCTAACACTCGTCCAGAGCGTAGGTTCATATGACTTGGATCCCCTAGAAGTGTCAGTGAGGGCCCGTGAAGGCTGCTCACCTAGTAATTTTGGGTGTTTTGCAACCCAAGTCTTTTCTTATTTATTTATTTATTGATTTTTTGGTCCTTTTTTTCTGACCCAGCTATAGAATAGAATGTATGATAGCTCAAAACGAGCGTCTCGGTCAGAGGGACATGTCGTGCTTTACAGCCCTCCGTTTGGTCACTTTATGCCCTCGGAATCCCTAAAACCGTCAATTTCTAGTAGGGAACTAGGCCCAAATTAGAAAGTCTAAGGGTGCAAGTGGGAAGAGAAGGGAGGAGAGTGGAGGACTTGCCCCACATGCTCTCATTCCCTCTTGAGGGGGTAGGGTATATATATAAGAGTGAGTCTAGTATATATCATAAGACTGAGGCTTGGGCTTGGGAAAATGATCCCGATCCCGATCAAAATTTTAGTGTAGCCCCCTAGTCACTCACGCGCTTAATTTTTTTTTTAAATTTTTTTTTTTTGGGCGATGACCGCGTGCGGTTTAGGTGACCCTTTCTTGGCCACACACACTCTCACCTACCTAACCTCCCAGTCAATAGCTCATAGACAGCTCACTACCTTATCTGCTTCCTAACAGTGCTGCTAACCACTGACTAATCTGTTAACTGCTTACTGACAGTGAGCTAACTGTCCACCTACTTCCTCTCTCACTACCTTACTGTGCAAAGACTGTGTGCAGCCAAACCTTGACAGAAAACTGTGTACAGACTGTGTGCAAACAGAAATTGCTAACTGCCTTCCTACTTATTCATTCACTGCAAACAAGCTAACGACTACTAATTGTGCAAAGACTGTGTGCAAACAGAAAACACAACATTATGCAGAAATCACAGAACTTGACAACACAGAAATTAACAACTTACAGAAAAACAACTCATTCCTCTTCCTCTTCCTCTTCTTTCCTACTACAAACAACTCACAGGAGAAGCACAAAGTGCCTCTTGGGCTTAGTGCAAGGCGATTCCCCGGCAGCGGCGCCAAAAATGTGCGCTCCTTGTCGCACTGTCGAAGCAAGGGACTTTCCGATACACCGTGTGCGAGACACAAATGGCTCCAAGCACACAACAAGACTAATCTAGCAAGCTCAAGAGAGAAAAGGGTGTGTCACTCACCGCTCTACGCTCGCCTTCGTGGTGGATTCCTCGCCGCGATGAAGAAGAAGCTGCAGTCGTGCCGCGCTCAACCGCTTCGCCGCCGTCGTGCCTTCGTAATGGTCGATCGCACACACACTCTCCCTCTCTCTCTCTCTCTCTCACATACACACACACACACACAAGGAGGTGAAGAAGAAGAAGATGGAGATGGAGCAAGAGCACTCTTCTATTGCACAAATGAGAGAATGAGTGAATTTTAAGTTTAGTTGGCTTTTATATGAGCTCACCCCATTCACACTTGGGCGCCCATGCTTAGCCAAATAATCCCTTGAATGTCCCAGTTAGAGTGCGCCTCTCATCGGCGATCACTCTTATCCTTTTCCTATTGGTCCGACAAGCCCGGTACCTGACTCTACCAAATACATAATACACGTCCGTCGTAGGTGATGGGGTGTCCGTGAGCCGTGAGGGTTAACACTGGTAATGCACCTCAATGTGCTTTGTGCGAGCCTAAAAAATGGGGTTCTGCGCACTTGTCAATGCGCCCTGATTGTTAGTGTAGATGTGAAGACAGCCGTGTACTCAACCTCACAACTGGAAGTGACCATAGTAGATTTCTTCTTTCTCAACCATGATATGCATAAACTATTGAGCATGAAAGATAAACCACTTGTGGACACTCACGTGTCAAAACAACCAACATAATCTGAGGCCATAAAAGCATGTAAATCTGGCGGCAATGATCCTTCCTTGGGATAAAATAAAACAAGATGTAAAGTGCCACTCAAGTAGTGAAAGATCCGGTTGATAGCCTGCCAATGCTTAGACCCTGGGCTATGCATAAATCTGCTGACTCGTGAGATTGCAAATTGAATATCCGGCCTCGTATTGCATACATAAATAAGGCATTCAAAGAGTGACATTGGTAGGATCACCAGCATCATGAAGGCTCAATTTCAAACATATTTTCATGGGAGTGGCAATAGGTTTGCAATCCTCAATTCCAAACTTACATAGCAGTGTCTCTATGTAACTTGTTTGACACAAGGCAATACCACCATCACACTGCTTAAACTATATGCCCAAGCAATGATGCAACATCCCCAAATCTTTCATCTTGAAAGTAGCATTCAAATCAGCAATATGTGCCTCACTTGGACGAGTGATAAGAAAATCATCCTTTTTCAACAATATGTGCCTCATTCGGACCAATGATAAGCAAACTATCCACATATAGAACAACGATGAGAAGTACTCACCCTCATGCTTTCCATACAAAGTGCTTTCTATTGGATTATTACAAAAACCACGTTTAACCAATGTGTATCAGTTTTTTCATACCAAGCATGAGGAGATTTCTTCAACCCATACAAAGCTTTTTTTTAAACATTTGCACACTTTATCTTCTTGCCCTTTAATGACAAAACCGCAAGGCTACGTTACATAAACTTGTCACCATTCAAGAAAGCAGTAACAATATCTGATTGATGTACATGCCATCCAAAATGAGCTTCCAATGCACATAGAAAATGCACAGTAGTCATATGACAAGTGGGAGCAAAAGTATCTTCATAATCTATGCCTTTCTGATGTGCATAGACTTTTGCAACAAGCCGAGCCTTATAGCAATCAATCTCATCATCCGGCTTACGTTTCAACTTGTGAACCCACTTTGTATCAATGGCCGTTTTGCCAGGAGGAAATCATATAAAGTCCATGTGTCATATTCTCTAAGTGCATCACATTTTGATTGCATGGCAGCCATCCAATTTTTTGAATTCTGTGCTTCACAGGTCCCTCAACCTCACATAAGCTAGAAACAGGCAGATCATAGCAATCCGATGCATAAGATGCATGGTGAGAACTTGAACGAGTACGACTAGAAAAAGGTGCATCTAATTTACTGTCATGCAAAGTATGCACCAACCATTTTGGCATACCTCTAGCCTACTCATTCTCGGTCCTTTCCATGTCAAGTACATCATGTACATCTGCATCAATAATAGGCTGATCTGTAACATTTTCAAAAACCCTTGTAGGCTATACATTTGTTGACCCATTTGAATTTGCATTTAAATTCCCACCACTAAAAAGATGCAACAAACTGTCATGAATGGCCCTTGAGCTTACTTTACTTTCTCTAGTACATGACATCAAGGACTTAACAAAATCTTCCACAAACACAGCATCTCGTGGAACCAAGTTACACTTTGGTTGCGGATGGTACAACCTGTAATCTTTGCTTTTAGCACTATAACCAACAAAAATGCATTTAACAACCTTATCATCCAATTTTTTGTGTTGCGTTTGTGGCACCAAAGCATAAGCCAAACAACAAAAAATGGGCATGTGATCAATAGAAGGATTTCTATCATGCCATACTTCATATGGAATTGTAGACTGCAAAGCTTTTGTAGGACACATGTTAAGTATATAAGTGGAACACATGATAGCCTCAAGCCAAAATGAATGTGGCAAAGGTTGACTCTTGACCATACATCATGCCATTTTCGTAAGCAACCCGTTTTTCCTCTAAGCAACACCATTTTGTTGAGGTGTATACGACACTGTACATTGCCAAAAATGCATTCATGAGACATATACTCCCCCCCTTTGATCTTAACCAAGGGTGCTTATAGTACATTTAAAGACATTTCAACCATAGCCAGAAATTGCTTAAAGCACATAAACACTATGAGATTTGCTTTAGAAGCTACACCCATGCATGCCTAAAGTAATCATGAATGAAATTCCCAAAGTAAAGGTAGTTGCCAAAGGATGGAGTTTGCATGGGTCCACAAACATCACTATGCACAAGCTGCAACTTACATGTAGCCCTAACTGAAACCATCCTTTGGAAACTTCAAACAATGCATCTTACCCAAATACAGCCTTCACAAACATGCTTAAGAGGTGCTTCAAGAGGCGACAAAGAAGAAACCATATTAGATTTCTTCAAATGCAGCAAATTGGCAAAATTTAGATGCCCAGAATGTGCATGTTAAAGGTTTGCATGTGAAATAGCCTTTGAATACACAATTTCATTTGCAAAATTTTTCCCACACTTGTTATACAAAGTAAGCTTATACAGCCCACGCCATAAAATGCCAGATGCAACAATTTTATCACCAAAATTGAGATCATGAACTATACATCTATCATCCACAATTTCACAACAAGACCAACTCTAGAAAGTACATATAAAGACAAAAGGTTCTTTTTGTTTCCAGGTACATACAATGCATCAACAAGTGTGAAAGAATTTCCATTTGTAGTGGTCAACACAATCTTTCCAGCTCCCTTGACCGGATAAGAGGCATTGTTTGGACAAGTGACTGTATTCCTGTGAGGGACATCTTTGAGAGAGGTAAACAAGTCACGATGAGAGGTAATGTGCTTTGTAGCACCACTATCAAAGTACCACACATGAGCATCTGTAGCAACTGACATACATGCATCATGGATAGAAGGATCATAAGTGCACTTTACACTAAATGCCCACTCTGCATCTACATCAGCATCACAATCTCCTTTCACAAAAGATTCTACAATTGCTGCACTTGTAGTGGAACCAGCCTCTTTCTTCTTAACCTCTTTTGCCTTCAATTTTAGACACTGCTTGATCAAGTGATCATTAGCTTTACAATAATGGCAACACATCTTACTTTTTCTCTTTTCACCAGAATTTTTAGACAAAGTGCTGCCAACAGAAGCATTAGGAACATGTAATTTACCACTTGCAGAAGAACCATGAGAAGTGGCTACATTGCTATTACCACTTTTCCTTTGAACAACAATAAAGGACTACTCAACTCCACACTATTTAGCAATGTTTTTTCTTGGAAGTGACTCTTGCAACAATAGCCTTGACAAGTTCGGGATTTCCTTGGGTCATAAGTATCCAAGTACTAGCAAAAGTCTAGTAAGAATCTGACAAAGCATCAAGAACAATCTGCACAAGGGAATTATCAGAAATGACTTCACTCGTAGAAATAAGTTTCTCATTAATATCCTTAATACCAATAAGGAAAGTGTCCATTTCATCTTCCTCATGCATAAATTTTTACTCCAACTCTTTACGCAACAATGCAATTTTAGCCTCATTGCGGCTTGCATAAAGACCAACCAGAATATCCCAAGCTTGTTTTACAGATTTAGTTGAATGAATGTGATGAGTAATAGGCACTTTAGAGATAATGAAATCAATGCATGAGCCTACGCATCTTTGACATCCCAACAAGCCTGCTCAACCGTAGGCAAAATAGCTCTAGTAGTAGCAATATTGCCACCAAAACCTGCAACATCCTCAACATCGCCTGTATCCATAGACCAGGACGTACATCAATGCCCTACACAAGATTCTAAATGCCCTTTGACACAAGAACATGTTGCATCATGTAAGCCCACATTGGGTGATTTTCCCCATCCAATCTACCCCTCAACGACAAACATCTTGAATACATGTGTGTTGTTGTCAGCCATGGCGAATGTCTGTAGCTGATGTGAAAACTACCTGAAAAGAGGATGAAACGAGACTAACACATGCTATATAGCACAACTTGAAGAAGACTATAAAGAACCTCTTAAGCAAAAAATGACACTGACATAAATTTTTCACAAAATGACAAAATTGCCTGCACAATACTGCCTGTAGTGGAAATGGCACTTGAGAGTGCTAGTGCTTAGTTGAGAGCGTTATACTCCCCCATAGGGAGGTGGTCTTGTGCTTTTCTTGCATATTCATTGGTGCTTATTTGAGCACGTGTCTTGCAGTTTTGTAGTGATGGTTCTTTGATTTGGATGTACATTGTCCTACGGATACTACCATTGTATGTCATTGTGGAGCTGATTTTGGCTTGTTTTGGCATACCTAATCATTTCTGAGGCTCACTCTAGAAGAGCCCTTTTTGAGACTATGGTTGGGCATGTATGGATAGCCTTTTGTGAGTGTTAGTGCATGAGGTTTTTTGAAGCCAAGCACTAGGAACTGGGTTACCTAGTGTGAAGTGGATTATGCTACTGGAGATCCACATTTGTGGCCTCACCATAGGATATGTATAAATGGGTATATGTGCTTTGATGCCAAGTTGAAAATAATTTTTTGATAGTTCTTTTTGAGTAGTATATGTCAGATTATGCCCAGAGAGCACACTTGATACCTTATGCGTAGATTTTTTCTTGAGTTTTGCTTGAGATTTTCATCCCCATATAGAGGAGACTCTAGTGGATTTTTACCGCAGGTCCTCTAGTTTGCCTATAGTACTCAGTTTCATTGACATTGCAGTGATTTTGCTAAGTTTTTGGTTGAGATTTTAATCTCTGTACAAAGGAGACTCTGCTAAAATTTCCATATAGAATTTTCCATAAATTCCTAGTCTCATTGTCTTGCATGTGCTCTTGTCAATCATGGCTAGAACTCCTAAGAAAAAAGAGTATTATATCAAGTATTTTGATGGCAAAAACTTCATGATATGGAAGTACTGTATGCTTGATGTCTTCGTCATCAATAAAGGCCTTGCAACGCCATTGAAAGAGCGTAGAGAGGATGTTTACCATGATGATGAGTGGGAGGAGCTTGATGCTCGTGCTATGGCGACCATTCAACTACACCTTGATAAATCCATTTTCTTTATGATTATGGACAAGACTACTGCAAAGAAATTATGGGAGCTATTATGCTCATATTGGGATGGTAAGAGTGTATCAAATGAAGTATGTTAAATGAAGAAGCTTATGCACTTGAATATGAAAGACGATAGTAGTGTCAACTCACATTTGAACAAGTTCAATAGTATTTTCACACAATTGACTTCTAAAGGGCTGAATTTTGATGATGAAATAAAATACATTTTCTTGCTATGCTCTTTGCCTGCATCATGGGATATGTTTAACACTCCCATTAGTACCTCTATCCCTCAAGGCAAGCTTTGTTTTAATGATTTGACTAGTGCTTTACTCACAAAAGAGATTCAACATCAATCACTTGACACTAGTGGACATGGTGATGCATATATGGCTAGTGGAAGTAACCAGAAAGACCATCAATAGCAAAGAGGTTGTAGTCACACTTGTAGTCGTTCTCAGGATTGCAGAATGCATGTAGCAACAGTCGTGGATGTGAAATAAGGAACATCGAATGCTACCATTGTCACAAGAAAGGACACATGAAAAAGCATTTCCATTTATTGCAAAAAGAGAAGGGTAAGGCCATTTTCGTAAGTCCTATACCTCCTAATATCAGTGTGAAGAAGAGCTCAATGTCGTTGTGTCTCCACATGTTGATGTTTTTATTGACGTGCCGCAATCGTAAGATTTACTAGTCTTCACTTTCAATTTGAGTCCAGAGGTGTTGTTAGTGCTTGAGAAATGCTATGTGCAGAATGTTACCATATACATGTGGTAGTGATGTGTGTGAACACACTTAGGACCGTTGGGGCATTTTTTTCCTCTCTAGGAGGTTTCCCCCCCGTGCATTGTATATATGCCCATTCATTCTAAGGCTATCAATCTTTCCATTGCACACTAAGTAATACACTCTCTACTGTGTGCCTTGAGCTTCCTTCGTCTTCTCCAAGCTGTATGCATTTCCCTACAACCCTAATTCCAACAATTGGTATCAGAGCAGGTTGCGTCCTCCTGGGCTTAGTCACCAGTAGATCCAACACATGCCAGCTCACTTTCTCTGATTTTAGTGAGCTTTGGCGAGCATTCGCAGGTCATTTTGGCCTCCATTTCCACTACAATCAGGTCTTCACATGCTATCTTGTCATTTTGTGTAGGATTTTTGTCAGTGCCAATTACTGCATAACAAGTCCCTTACAGTCTTTTATCCTCTTTGCGGGAAGTTTTCACATGAAGTGCAACATTTACCATGGCTGACAACAACATAGATGTGTTCAAGATGTTTGTTGTTTCCGAGGACAGATTGGATGGGGAAAAAACATGGTCATCCATCTCCATGGATTTCATTGTAGAGCTACCCATGTCACAAGGATTTGACTACATTTTAGTAGTTGTGGATCGGTTTACAAAAATGGCACACTTCATTCCAACCACTAAAACCATCACCGACGAAGGTACAGCCAAACTCTTTCTACAATATATCTATCGTTATCACCGATTATCGGATGACATAGTTTCTGATCAAGGCCCATAATTCATCTCTAGCTTTTGGAAAAGCTTATTCAAGATACTCGGAGTACAAATCAACCTCTCCTTAGCCAATCACCCACAAAGTGATGGACAAACAGAGAGAGTAAATCAAGTTTTGGAACAGTATCTCCACTGTACTATCAATTATCACCAGGATAATTGGGTCGAGATCCTACCGCTAGCAGAATTCTCCTATAATAACAGTTTTCATGCCTCCACCTGCCACACTCCATTCTTTGCTAATTATGGTCAACATCCCAAACAGGATATCCATAGACACTATCAAGTCAAGAATCCAGCTGCTGCTATTCATCTTACACGACACTTATTTACCCTATGTGGGCTTACATGATGCAACATGTTCTTGTGTCAAAGGGTGTCTAGAATATTGTGTAGGACATTGATGTACATCCTGGTTTTGAGGATATAGGTGATGTTGAGGATGTTGTAGGTCTTGCTACAAGGATTGCTGCTGTTAGAGTTGTTTTACCTACAACAAAACAAGCTCGTTGGGATGTAAAGGATGCGCAGGCTCATGCGTAGATTGTGTTGTCTGTGAAGTGCACCATTACTCCTGACATTCACTTAGAAAAATTTGCAAAACAGGCTTGGGATATTCTAGCAGGTCTTTATGTAAGCCGCAATGAGTCTAAAATTGCATTGCTGCGTAAAGAGCTAGAATAGAAGATTATTCATGAGGAAGATGGAATGGACACTTTCCTTGTTGGTGTCAAGGATGTTAATGCGCAACTAATTTGTGCAGAAGAGGTCATTTTTGACAGTTCACTTGTGCAAACTGTTCTTGATGCTTTGCCAGATTCTTACCAGAATTTTCCTAGTGTTTGGAGACTTATGATCCAAGGAAATCTTGAAGTTGTCAAGTTTGATGCATTATGCACATTGTTGTTGCAAGAATCACTTTCCGAAAAAATAGGACTAGGTAGCGTGCAATTAAATAGGCTTTTATTGCAGCTCAAAGAAAAGGTGGGGAAAACAATGTTACCACTTCTTATGGTTCTGCTGTGAGTGTAAAAATTTATGTTCCTAATGCTTCTCTTGGCAGTACTTCGTGTGGCAATTCTGGTGATAAGGGAAAAAATAAGATGTGTTGCCATTATTGTAGAGCTAATGATCACTTGATCAATCAGTGTCCTAAGTTGAAGGCCAAAGAGGCTAAGAAGAAAGAGGGTGATTCCATTGTAAAAATGCTGGTTCCACTATAAATGCAGCCATTGTTGAGTCTTTTGTGAAAGGAGACTGTGATGCCATGTTGATGTAGAATGGGCTTTTATTGCAGAGTGCACTTACAATCCTACTGTCCATGATGCATGCATGTTAGTTGCTGCAGATTCACATGTGTGATATTTCGATAGTGGTGATATAAAGCACATTATCTCACATCGTGAATTGTTCACCTCTCTCGAGTCTATCCCTCATGGGAATTCAGTCACTTGTGCCAACAATGCCTCTTATCCTGTTCAGGGGGTTGGAAAGATTGTGCTTTGTTAGCAGCAAGCTAACTTGGATAACATTTTTTTGAGCTTTTATTGTAAAAACACTTATTATTTTGATAAATCGAGAATGTTGTAACTCCTACTTTCCAGATAAACAGTGTAATTGATGAGCCGGGGCTACAAGCTTCCATATTGTAACCACCTATCTTTAGTTAGAGCTCCTAGATTATTACTTTTGACCAAAGAAACCTTCGCTAAGGTATAAAAGCCAATTTTTGTAAGTATTTTGTAAGTTTTGGATAATAGAACACAACGTGAGAAAACGACACTCACTTCTCTCCTTCTCGCACTTCGTACTCCCTCCCTGGTTTTATTTTGTAAGGTTTGGATAATAGAACACAACATGAGCAAACGACACTCACTTCTCTCCTTCTCGCACTTCGTACTCCCTCCCTGGTTGTCACATTGCAATGCCATCTGTTGCATTGCAACCGCACGTAAGAGCTCTATGCGTTGACGTCAATATTTCATGGTAATCCGTAGCCTTTGGCGTCACGGACCCGGGGCCTAATTACATCATAAGTACGAATTTAAGCTAGAAAATCATAAAATAAGTATAGATGGGGAATTGGGGCATCATTGCTAAGCATTTAGATGCATTCTGGGTCGAAAACAACTAGGTCAAAAACTCACTGTTGTTAATAATCATGATTTTTGCGCTTGGCCTAAAGTGAGATTTGAGACCATAAGCATGTGTGCTTAGGTCTTATAAATACGTCCTAGAAGTTTTGTAACGTTTGGATGTCCTTTGATGTTGTAATGGTTATGATTTGTTTGCCGATTCGTGACTAGCTTTTGGTGATTTCGGTCATTTGAGTGTAGCCTAAGTTAGATGCGAGTTGTCTGTTGTTTTCCAAAAAATTGACAACCTCTTGTAGCCTCTATACACTAGTCGAGTCAGCTTCGTCCCATGGATTGAGAATTATGTTCGTGGTTCTTGCTATGTCTGCAATAAGATAGGAGTGAGGTTAGAAACCCGTCTCACATTTGGCGCCGCTATCGGGGATCTAAGAGACCTAAACTAGGGAAAACACGAGCGTTTTGTGTCCCTAAAGTCAAAACTTTCTCTTTAAAACCGCATAGCTTAAGATTGTCGTCTTTTGTTGTGTAGAGGTGGTTTGGAAGTAAGTGTACTTGCTAAGTCCCTTTTAGGATTGTAGGATCGTATTAAGATTTTGAGAATGATTGATGGATGAGACAAGTCTTAAGATCAAAGCTCAGAAGACCATAAAAAACAAGAAAATGAGTGTTTGTGGACACTTTCTACAACCCCATTGCAGTAGAATTTAGGAGTAGGGTAAGTAGAATCCGAGGTGGACCTCAAAACTGAATCCGGCTGGAGATTATGCTTTAAAAGGTGTATGAACCAGTGGGTAAGCTTTAGGACGCATTTGAGGTAAATTTTCAAGACTTTGCAAAAACTCAGATTATTTTCTTTTTCTTGACATTTTAGGCCAAATTAAGTTTTGACTTGACTTAGAGGCTTAAAATAGATCATAAAAAGACTGTCCACTGAAAAAGTTAAAGAAAGTGTTCATTTTGGGCCAAAAGTAAATAATCGCAATTATTTACTTTCAGCTCAAAAGTGACCAAGGTTAATGCCAGAGACTCTATCGTGTGTACAAACATCTCTTGTAAAGGCCCATAGAATTTGGATCACCAAACTGACCAAAACCTTGATAAAAACTGAAATCTGTACCGATTGTCGAGAACTTAAGTGTGACTTGGGAAATCTTGTTTAAACTTAGTGAAACTTGACTCAGAGGCTTATATTGAAGTATTAAACAAGTGTACATGCTCTGTTGACCAAAAAGATGCAAAAATTTGCCAGAAGTAAATAATCGCGATTATTTACTTTTGTCCCATTTCTTAACTTTTTTGACCAACCCAGCATACCACTAGTTTTAGCATGTTATATTAAGCCCACAAATCAAATTTGGTAAGATTTGGATAATTGAAGTAAAAATTGTGGCCAAATTTGTAAAGTTAGTCTGCAGACACAAAACTGTTGACCAATTGAACATGGACTATCCAATCTTGATGAAACTTGGCTAGGGAGCTTAAGTTGAGCTGCTTAACCATTCTGTGTCAACATTGTGGCAAAAAGTTGCACAAAAATACCAGAAGTAAATAATCGCAATTATTTATATTTACTATAAAATTGGACATTTTTGCACATTTGAGTATACCTCAAGGTCAAGCATATCAAGTAGACCACAAAAATAAAATTTGGATCACAAAAGTGAGACTTAGGCCAGATTCTTGAAAACTGAGTCTGTGGACACGAAGTAGTTGATAACTTGGACAAATTTTGTTCAAACTCAGTGAAACTTGTCCAGGGACCATAACAAGTTGATTACCTGGTGACATTAGCTTAAAAAGTGTAAAAACTCAGGAAAGTATCTTGATTATTTACTTTTGAGACACAGAGATAGAATTTTGAACTTTTGAGCTTGTACAATGTTAGAACAACATAATACAAGGCCACCGGTCAATTTTGATTCAATCGGATCCAAATTAGTAGATGTTCACTCAGTTTCTAGGTTCCAAATTAGTCCTTTGGCCTTTTGCAAAAGTAGAATCTGGAAATCTCAATTACTAACTCACTTAGCTCAAGTTGAAGTGATAAACGTAGACCACTCACAATAGTTAGCAAAAATTGTAAAGTCTTTGTGAGAGAATAGCTAACTTGAGTCAGCTTGCAGACAAGGAATTGAAAGCTTGACAGGAGCTGCATTCAAGCCAAGTGGAAGAAACTGATAACAAGTCAATCTGACGGTAAGTACTCTATCCAGGGCTTCACAAGTCTATATGAACCTTAGATCTGGTCGTATACTAGCAAACCAAGGCATATTTCGAGAGACCGCTAGTAGAGTATCCAGCAAAGAGAGTGTGAATCAAGGCGATCACTTGGATACTATCATTGAAGAAGTTTCAGACACTTTTTCAGATCAACATCTGAAATGTCTTACTATTCGACTCATTCAGGAACCAAAATGACAATGCGATATAAGCACATACTCACATTTTAGAAGATGAATGACCATGGAGCTCAGGTTTACCTGGATCCTAATAAAGACTATGCTATTCGTATTGATGACCATGGCATAAAGTTTGAAGAGGAAATAAGGGAAAATAACCAAGGAAAAACGTATATGGATAGAAACGGGACTCAATATTTAAAAGTTGGAAACCCTGATGTGATAGACAAATGGGGATTAGAGGTGAATACACTCATTTTGGATATGGCAGCAAAAGAAGGACCACAGCCTTTAGAATTCAAGGGATATGATCAAGTTGATTTGAAGTCTTTAATATAGCTTAGCATGGATAATCCTAGGATCAGAGTCTATTGTTGGGAGGATAAAAACATCAAAGATCTTCTATGGACTTCTCATGCCAAATCAAGGCAATTAACACCCATGAAGATCATCTATATCTTCAAAATCAAAGACAAGGGTTCAACAAATCTACCAACCTACCTATTTAGGGATTGCTATAACAATAATTTTGTTATGATGAGTCCCGAGGAGGTGGAACAAACCATATACCAAGGGTACTCCATAAGAGATTGGATATTGTGCCAAGGACCAGAAACTATACCAAGAGAGGAACTCCGTGAGAGATCTTTTGGGAGTAATGTTAAACCTGAACCTACCTCATCGCAAAGAAAACCGTGTGACACTAAAGCTAGAGTCCAGGGCCACATGAGTCACTATTTCCAACAGATTGGTTTGAAGGACTTGGGACATGACCAACTGCCAGGAGACCACGACTTGAGCCACATAGACGTGTCAGACCAGCTGATTTTCAAAAATGGGTCAGAAAATACGATGGATCTGGGGATCCATATGACCACTTAGCAGCTTTAAGCAAGTGCTAAGAGCAGAACGCATATTTGATTTCCATACTCAATTTGAGGGATTTGGAATGACATTAGAAGGAAAAGCACTGACATGGTTCCAAAACATTCCACCGAGGTCAATCATGGATTTAAATACATTAGCTCAAGGATTTGTAGCTACATGGTTCCAAAACATTCCACCGATGTCAATCATGGATTTAGATACATTAGCTCAAGGATTTGTAGCTGCATGTTCCAAAATGGGGATCAAATATAATACGGTAGCTCAGATCTATAGCTTCAAATAGAAACAAGGTGAGTCTGTTAGGGATTGTGCAACTAGAATGAAGCAATAAATTACAAGATTCCCAGAACTAGAAATACCTGCAAAAGATTAATATCATTGTTTCTAGAGGGGCTGCTAAACAAAGAACTTCATGCTATATTGTATAGCAAGAAACATATGACCCTAGAAGAGTGCGTATTGGATGCCATTGACTTGGGAGACAATTGTGATATTTTCAATGAAGAAGATGTCCCTAAGGATAATCAAAGTGAGAAAACAGCATCCACCAAACCAACACAAGTGGGAACAACTGTTGCAACACCGCTTACAACCATAGAAGACATGCTCAAAAGGATGAATGAAATGATGAATAACATGCAAAAAGAACCTATGAGGGGACCAGGGCAAGGGTAACTCAACGATAAAATATCCAATATATAAACGATTAAAGTTACAAGCCAATTCACTTAGACAAGATGATTCCGTCTATAGCCCAATCTTTGTAAACAAGCATAGTGGCCTCCATCCGCCTTCCAATCTATACAACCAAAAATGGGCAATCAAAATACAAAAACCCACAGAAAATAAGAAAAGGTAGCTAAGGAAGCACAAAGCAGACCTTGCGTTGTTCTAGTTTGAAACTTGCATTACCAACATCCTCCAATCCCATTATGACAAAGTGTTCCCGAAGATTGGGAAGAGTCCAATGCGGATTCACTGCAACCACCTCCACCTCGTTATTGGGCATGCAGACACGAATTTCAAAGGATTGAATCTCTTCGGCTGTCAGCTGCAAGGGATCCATTTTCCACGTTTGTGCATCCACCTCTCATAGCTAAACCGTGCATACAAGGTGCACCTTGCTTTCAAATATTTTCTAAAGTTTTAAGGTGTTGTACTTGATTTTGTACTTGAGTTTTAAGGTGGTGCAAATTTATTTTTTAAATCCATATTTTTTATTTTTTTCGAGATAGAATATGTCTATATAAGGAGGACCACCTCCTCATTTCACCATTCTCATCCCAGCATTGCAGAGAGACCTAGCATACCCAATCACGCAAAGAGAAGACATGGCTGCTACTAGTGCTTTAGATGCATCCCTTACTGAGGTTGGGCATGCAAATCGCCCTGAGCTTCAAGCATTTTTCACAACCCAACCCGATTTGGAAACCACCTTGACCCTCCACTCTCAATCTCTTGAGCACATTACTTCATACATTTCCACGTGCATGGGGAGATTCATTGTTGAGTTACCAAACCGACCAGGGAAATGGGTCCCTGAAGGCCTTCTCCACCACATCTACCAAGGGGACAGGCCATTTCATCAGTGGCTTGCACGCTTTGCCACCATAGCACAACCCATCGGACAATATGTGCGGCTTGAAGCTGATGATGTGCGAGCAATGCGTAAGGGAAGGATCGGAAACACTTTTTTCTCTGTTCAGGCCTAAAACTTCTTTGCAAACAAACATTGTTGGTGTTTCTACAATCGGTAGAGAGCGGAATGCATGCACAAACAAATGAATGGGACAATGCCAACTGAGACCCACCGATCTGGTTGCCTTACCAAACTTTAGGGACCCTTGGAAATCTTGCAGCACCTTGCGCTTGAAAGAAAGCAAAGCCCAATGGTCTGGAGTTGGCCATTCTGCACTCTGCAATGAGGGTGTCTCCACGGCTTCTAACCTACCATAGCTTTGGCTTGACTTTTGCACCACGTACTTGTGGGAGTACATGAATATTCACTGCTCGGTAAGTTTTTTTGGATGAAACATTAGGAAACATAAGCTCCCTAATGTGAGCATGCACAACCATGAACGTGCCTGAGAGGCACTCAAGCGGCTGCTCCTCAACTAAGTTGGATGGAAAAACATCTTTACAAATGTCCTTAGTTAAACATAATGATCACATAAACGTAAACATGACATATGCATGGGATAGCTAAACCATGAAAACTTACAATGAGGTGCAAATTGAGTAGAAGCTCTCTTGAGGTGGAGCTCAGCTACACTGTAGACGTGTTGCACGATGGCCACCATTCCAGACTTTGTTTCTTTGAATGTCAATAGCCGGCCCTTCCAATGACGTTCCAATCCGCCTCGACACCGTACGCGATGAGGTCCAACACGTGACGGTTGCATGTAGATCCATGCACCCTTCTTGAACACTTGTGGGATCCATACCCCCTCTGAGTCTTTTGTGTTGTGCAACACAATCTCCTCTATCTCTGGTTTGGGCCATCTATGCGTGGTCATGCTTGGGAAGTTGGGCTTAGGAAGGGATTTGAAAGAGTGGAGTACTGTGGAGAGAGAATGAGGAGCTGAGGGGAGGGTGAGGTGAGCTGCCTATGGTGGCTATGGTGGCTTTGACAGTGGAGATAGAGAAAGAGAGGAGTGAGAGGTACAGAGGTAGAGAAGATAGTGGAGCTGTGGGCTATGGAGTGTGGGACTGTAGAGGGTTGATGGAGGTGTGAGAGAAGGGGGAGCTATGGAGAGAGAGGAAGAGAGTGGTGGAAAGCTTTTGGCTATGGCTGACTTGACTGTAGAGAGAGAATGGGAGGAGGGAGAAGAGGGAGAGTGTGGGAGAGAAAAGTAATGAGAGAGAGAGAGAAAAGTGGATTTTGGGGGGAAAAATTGACTTTTTAAAGTTAGTTTATGTTTTGGGGCAGTTTTGGAGGCAAATGGGTCAACTTTGGAACTTTTAAAAAATTTTCAATTTTTTGGGTTTTTAAGCATGTGTGTTTTTTTTTGGGGGGTCCCTCCCTCTTTTATGACACTTCTCTCCTCCTATTTAACCCCCCCCCCCCCCCCAGCCTACCTCCCACCTCTCTCTAAGAACCAAGCATTGAAGAGGGAGACAATTAGGCTGCACCCCTACCATTCCTCCCCCTCTAGGTGATATCCCAAGAGCCTTCTCATTGGTTCTCCCTTAAAGCCTTCACTAATCAAAAAGGCCCAAGGAGAGTCCATATTTTTCCTAATGCTGGGTGCCCAAAACGTCACCGACAAAACCAAAGAAGGTTCCAAGGGTCAAAACACAAAGACAAGCTTCTCCGAGCAAGGAACCTAACTTGAAATGGATTTGGCAAAAAAAGGAGCACTTATATTCTCCACAAACCGTAAAACCAATCAAGCGATGGAGAGTTAAGTCTCAGAAGACTCCACCACACTATTCCACACCAAGCACACCAACCTACCAATGGCGAGAAAAAGCTCAACAACAGTCAAAAGTGCTACCAACAGCTCAAGCAATCAACATGCTGAAGCATCCTGATGGTACAATCAAACAGAGAGCACACAAGCTACAAGATTTGCTCTTTGGAAGACATCATAAAGCCTCGACATCAGAAACCCTTGAGTTAATTACTCAAGACCCAGCTCTTGCACAACATATTGTTTTGAACTACATTGATCTTCAAAGCATGGTAGATCCAACCACGGCTATGCATAAGACACGATTGTTTCAACCCATGCACACAGTCGTCCTGGGGTACGCCATCTAGGAGGGGTGGAAAGGGCACTAAGTAATTAAGGGCAATGTTTGAAGAGGGAGGAAAAAGTTCGATGTTAATGTGTGATTTTTTGCAAAATTACCTAATAATGCCCTTATTATTATTCATCACCAAGGAAAAATTCACTGATAATATCTTCCTGATGAGTGTAAATAGTGTATATACTATCAGAAAATCATCAAAAAATATTCCTTTTTGGTTATTTTCATCATTTTTCTTGATAATGAGACTTAAAAATAGAAAAATCCAACAAAAAACAGTAAAGTTGTGTTTTTCAATGGATTTTCTTAATTATTGGATTTTCACTTTGCTCTTTTAGCGCATTTTGTTATTTTCTTTGGTTTTTTCAATAAACAGGTCAACAATTAATAATAAAAAGCAAAGGAGCTTAAATGGAAAAATGAAAGACATAGTGGTGATCAAAAAGACAAGGCGGACAAGCACAAAAATTTTCAATGAAATCGGAAGATGGAAGCGAGAAGCCTAAATTAGGCGTCCAGACCTAGTTTTGCAAAATTCTTGCAGAATGAGCTACAGGAATCCGATCGGGGAAATTTTTGAGTCTAACATAGATTTCACGACCTAGTAGGACTAATGGAGGAATCTGCGGAAAAATGGTTCGGGAAATCCGGGTATAGATATGCCAGGTATGCTAAAACCACCTCATTTCCACTTGTTACCTTTGCAGAGAGAGCTTTTCGACCTCTTTCACGCGTACTTCTCGGAGTCTACCATTGCTCGTTTTCAGCGCCGTCTCAAACGAAACATGACGGGTAAGTTCTTTACTCATCAATGATCCATTTTGTATGGCTGGTAGCTAGTCTAAACCCCTAGAAAAAACCCTAGAATCCGACCAGTGCACGAAGACCTACGACCAAAAACTGACCATAGCGGTCTATCTGCTTGACCAAATCGGGATGAGATTTGAACTGTAGCATGCCCTAACATAATAGAAATTTTCTATATCATCAGCTGACCATTCGGCAGGGGTCGAGGGGGTCCCCAGTAGAAAAGCTAGATTTTTGGCAGATGCCAGAATTTGGTTCTGACTCCATAGACAGCTTGCCTACAAGGTTTATATACAATGTATATGATTGGTTTCGTGAAATCAATCAAGCAAAGCCCTCGAAAAGCAGAAAATGGCTCAAAGGCTACAAAGTGTCAAATTCGACATACGACATCAAACTGACTCCAAATGAGCCAAAATTGGATGAGTTGCTTCACAACTATGTTGCGGACAAACCAACTCAACAAGCAATGTAGTCACAGAAATCAGAGATTTCAAAGTCGGCAAAGCACAAAGTGGTGCCGGCAAGACCAAACTTTACCAAATTCAATTTAGGACTTGTTTTAGGTGTATAGAATGTGTTTAGGTCAAAATTTTTAAGTTTTGCAAGAAAAATGTGACTGCTGTAAATAATCGCGATTATTTACTTTTGCACAATTTTTGCTTGAAAATTGTATCATCACCTCACCTATCATTTGTACACACCTATTACATGCCAAAAATCAACTATGAGCCAAAATGATCACATATAACTTGGAAAATTGCCAAAAAACGCAAGGAAGTCTTTGCTCGGGGGGCTCACTATGTGTAAAACTACCATATCACGTGCGTTCAAGATATGTTTGTAAAACCCCTTATCTGTGAAGTTTGTTAAGAATATAATGTACCCTTTTCTTTTAAAATCTGTAAGTTTTTTTCAAATTTGAAAAAATAATGTCCTTATGTATATATATTTCTGTAAGTTTCAAGAACTTTAAATACCCTTCTGTTGAATACCCTCACGTGATAGGTTACATTTTTATTAGGTGACCTACCCGGGATTCTTTGCAAGCCAAATTCTGAGTTATGGACCACTTTATTTGATCCAAATCACCTCATATCACATACATAGGGTCTATACAATGCTTAGAACCAAGTTGTACCAAAAAACGTTCATTTTGGTAGAAAAGTCAATAATCACGATTATTTACTTTCATGCCAAAATGGGAGAATTTTGCTATTTTGTCACCATACATCCAAAGTACATGATATGCTAAGCGCACTAGCCAAGTTTGAACCAATTTGGAGCTTAAAATCCCAAAGTTTCTTTATATCTACTGTTTCAGAGACCTAAAGCCAAAATCTAGTACCATTTCCACCCTATGCATCCCAAGGAGCTCATATTTCACTCAGAGTATGTATTTGGTATATGCTTCAAGCCTGCAATGCCAAATTTGCAAAAAGTTGAAAAAATTACTCACCTGTAAATAATCGATTATTTACTTTTGTTGCAATTTTTTGTTTTGACTTTACAATTTTGTTCCTTACATGTTTTTATGCATCTATGCTTGTTCAAAAATTGTGCCATGTCATTCTTTTTAAAAGTCTATCAGATTTTTCATGTGCTATGCTATACAAAATCTATCGAATGCTACTCACCTGCATCAAAGTGTTCAATGAGCCAGAGCAAGCACGCGCCCCTTGGATGTCATTCCTCGAGGGTAACAAAGGGTTGTGCTATGATCTCAGTAGCCAACCTTCCGAAGAAGTCCTCTATGGCTTCTATGCCAGGTGTATGTTTCTACCTTCTCACAATATGCTGGCATTCGAAGAAGCGTTCTACACAGGATTCTTCACTTGGTGAACGAAAATATTTGGGCCAGTGGTCAACAACCTGACATCAAGGTTTGTGGGCTACTCAGCAGTGGAACTAAAGAACAAAGTCACGATGCAGTTTTTGCAAGTGCCCGATAAAGAGCGAAAAATCAGATACCAAAAGGCACTCAATACGCTTAAAGACCGTCTCGCCAGCCGTCAACACGAAGACTACTTCAGCCCATAAAGCTGTGTCAAGGGACGACACATGCGAGGAGGGGGGGAATGTTAGCAGTAAGCTAACACAGATACCGCGGATACCATTTTTTGGGGTTCTCTTTGTAACAACACTTATTATTTTGATAAATCAGGAATATTGTAACTCCTATTTTTTGGATAAACCTTGTAATTGATGAGCCGAGGATACAAGCTTCCAGATTGTATCAACCTATCATTACCCATCTTTGGTAGAACTCCCAGGTTATTAGTTTTGACCACCAAAAACCTTGGCTAAGGTATAAAAGCCAATTTTTGTAAGTTATTATTAAGCTTTGGATAATGAAATACACAGCGTGAGCTAACAGCGCTCACTTGTCTCCTTCTCGCGCTTCCTACTCCCTCCCTGGTTGTCACATTGCAGTAGCGTTTGTTGCATTGCAACTGCAGGTAAGAGCTCTACGCATTGACGTAAGCACATCACCATGATTCGTAGCTTTTGGCGTCGCGACCCGCGGCCTAATTTCATCATAACGAGGAATTTACACTTCAAAATAAAAAACTAAGCATAGGCGGAGTATTGGGGCATCATTGCTAAGCATTTAAATGCATTCTGGGTAAAAAACAACTAGGTCAAAAATCCATTGCTGTTAATAATCGCGATTTTGGCACTTGACTTAAAGTGGGGTTTGAGACCATAAGCATGTGTGCTTAGGTCTTATAAACATGTCCTAGAAGTTTTGTTATGTTTGGATGTCATTTGATGCTGCAACGAATGTGATTTGTTTGCTGATGAGCGATTGGCTTTTAGTGATTTTAGTCACTTGAGTGTAGCTTGAGTTAGATGCGAGTTGCGAGTTGTTTTTTGAGAGATTGACACCCTCTTGCAGCCTCTATGCACTAGTCGAGTCAGCTTCATCGAGTCAGCTTCATCCCATGGATTGACAATTTAGTTGTGGTTCTCGCTAATACTGCAATAAGATAGGCTAGTGAGGTTAGACACGCATCCCACAATTGGGATCCAAGGCAATCCGGTCCTCATCAAGTTGTCAATCTTAATTGTGGTATTCTCTTTGAATTTTGTGCATGGTTGTAACGTTCTAATGTTTAAATGTACAATGAAATCAGCCCGGTACAACCTCTAGTCCCCTTTAAAGAATTCTTTAAAGAAAAACCCTCTCCTTCATAAGTTAAAATTCTCTAATAATTCTTCAAAATAGCATCATACTCAAATTACATTACATCTCACCATTATCTTGAATTTTTTGATTCATCAAATGATAGAAGATCTTCCTCATCATACATACTAGACACAACCAAAACATAACACTTTGATGCATACAAAGCATGTTGAAAACATGAACGAGTACGCCTACCAAAGATGTACCCAATTTCTTGTCACACAAGGTTTGCACTGGCCATCTAGGAATACCTCTAGCCTATTAGCTTTCAATCCTATCCTCATTAATTGTATCTTGTAAATCTGCATTAAAAAATGGCTCATCTAGAATGCCATTTGAAACTTGCATGGGCTATACATGTGCCTCATTAGTACTCACATTTGTACTCCCACCACTGAATAGAGACAACAATGTATCATATAAATTTTTGTGAGCTCTTATTTGCCTCCTTGGTACATGCTAACAAGGGTTGAGCTGTATCTTCCACAAAAGCAACTTCTCAACTAATCAAAAGAGTCTTTATTTGCAGATGATACAACCTAAAACCTTCGCTTTCTAGACTATAACCAACAAAAGTAGATTTCATGACCTTATCGTCCAATTTTTTGCAATGTCACTTGGGCACTAAAGCAAAGGCCAAGCAACCAAATACATGTAAATGACTAATGGAATTGTTCTTTCCACACCATGCCTCATGAGGAGTGATAGAATGAACTACTTTATTGGAACACATGTTTAGTACATATGCAATACGTCATCAAACTTTAATCTTCAAAAATTTTAGATTTTACCATAGCCTTTATCTCTCTAGAAATAACTATACTAGAGAGAGAAAGCATAAGAAAGCACCTGTCGAAGGACATTGAGGCATGCAAGGAAGTGCACTCATGGCTAAGGAAGGGCCAAAAGATGATAGCCACTGTATAAGTGCACGAAAAATTTTCTTAAGATCTCACAAGAATTCTACAAGTCTCACAAAAAACATGGCTTATGATGGGTGAGAACGGAAGGCAAAGTGGGTAGAAGGGCATGTAGATGGGCATGAGGGCTTAGAAGATTCATATTTCTCATTAAAAATCCCAAAAGAGGATAAACCTCCATGTTTATACTCCCATACTTTGAACTCTCCACCTCATCTTAGAAATCCAAAGTTACTATTTTTGAGAAGAGGAGGGAAAGTAAGGCTTCACTAAATCGAATGTAACTCGCACATACAAGGTTGGATTGGAAAAAAAAAAGCTTTATAAATTTGTAGAAGAATTTGAAAGCTAGTTCTGAGATTATCGAGATCATTTGATGGGAATCGGAGACTCTTTGTAATTTTAGGAACCTCCACTAGTACTCCATGTACTACTATGCTATGGAGCTTTCTTCTTATTAATCTCATAGCCAAAATCCATATGGATTCCTCTCCTTTTCTTTGCAATATGCTCATATTAATTTATTCATTGATGCCTTGAAGAGCAGGAGAATGATACATGAGGATTAAAGAAGCCACTAAGTTGCCATGGAGATATTGGCCTCTAAGCTTCTATGTATACTCAATCTTCTCTTTGATGTAAAGAGCTCAAACAAAATGAGCAATGAAAAGATTTCTGAGGGTGATTCAGCCTTATAAAATTTAACTCTCAATCTTGTGTCATCTCATGTTAATAATCTTCTCCTTAAGCATACTAATTTGAACATGTATGTGGAAATGATGCTTGATTATTCATTAAAAAATATAACTCTTATGTTTATGGGCTATATCCTATGCTTTGGTATGTATCACCTCTTGTCTACTAGATGCATAAGAGGTATGTTGACATGTCAACCTTTCAACAACACTTCCACAAAGATTCCATGAAGATTCTTCAAAGATTCTCTAAAGATTCCATATGAAGATGCTGATGAAGTGATGAAGAAGATGATGGATGCTGTAATGTGAAGATACAAGCTCATGGACATCATCGAATATCCCGTTAGTATCATTTTGAGCCATTACGGCCACTTTTGTAATGTTTACAGGAACTTCATATTTTAAGTCGGCAATTGTATTTTGGCCACAGATGCGTGTTGGATGAGCAAAGCAAGCTCTTTAGAAGCCTAGGGACAAATCACGTCATTTTGGCCGGACATTAGGTTTTCTAAGGTTTAGTATATAAACCAAAACCGAAAGCTTTGTAAAGAGACTTCTAATAATCTTATCTACTCTGTCGATTAGGAGACTGCGAGAGAGTGAGAGAGAGTGTGTGTGTGCTACAAGAGCTACGGTGGTCGGAATCCCAAACACAGAGCAGCTGCGTGTTGCCCACGAGGAGAGCTACGCGTTGATGCTTACATCACACACGTTCGTTTGTGTTTTGGCAGATTCACCCGCGAGCTACTTTTGGAGTTTCGGTGAGTAAATGTTGTCCGTTTTTGCATTTCAGCATATCCACGCGATCAAAGCGAGTAGAGCTACGTATTAGGCATCTTAGTTTTCGAAAACGTTGACCTGCAAAAACCTGTCAGACATCCTACGCGATTCTGCACCGAGTGTTTTTGGATAGGGTTTTGGGTCACGGACCTTAGGGAGAGTCTCCTATTGGTGTTGATAGGATATCCCTCAAGTTTTGTAACGTTTCGAGAACGTCTAATGGGCTTTTGGCTTGCGGTAGCATCATAGGAGACTCTCACATTCACAGAACCGATGGCATGTAGATTTGATATCTCTGTAGGAAGTAGTCATTAGTCGGTCGAGTAGAGGTTGACACCCTTTGCTTGCTTCCACGCGCCTGCGGGTCGAGCTCTGTCCTCAGTTGAAATTATATGTTAGGTGAGTTCTCGCTATGCTGACGTCCATCGCAGCGTATCTGCCAACATTGGCGCCGTTGCCTTGGACGAGGGCCCTAAGTAGGTGACTGAGACTAGTCCTTGAGGATAGAGGTCCCTCTGGCTTGCCAGAGTATATTCATTATTTTAGATAGGATCAGAGAGTGGTGGACTCTTTTGGTCTTAGAGGGAGTCTAGGGAGCGTGTGCTTGGCCTAGATCCTTCGTCTTAGGTAGTATTAGGTAGTAGTAGGTTGTGGTGTAGAGAGTAGGAGTTGGAGTGGTAGATGTGGTGGTAGGTTGACTTGAGAGTCCGTGTGAGGCCAAGAAGCAACCAAGACATCAAAATCACCATCTCACATGATGCGTAGGAGTAGGGTAAGTAGGATATCTTCATTGCTGATCTAGAGTACTTTATGCATGTCTTATTTGCTGCTATTAGGATCATCAGAGAAGTGGAAAATGCTAAGTAGGAAAGACGGTAAATTGTGTTTGGAAGCTGATTTGAAGTACAAAAGTTTCTGTGATTATTGTTGAGAGCTCTACAGAGCATAGGGAGTACTACTGCCAAAAAAAATTTACATTTTAAGACAGTAGACATCCTGCACGTAGGATGTCTCCAGGGCACTTTTGGTAGGGAATTTGAGGAAACTAAGGTTACCAGTGTGTTCAGAGGGTAGGTTTTACCCTAATAACATATTGACTTGAGTGTTTTTCCCTATTTTTGTTGTCCAAAAGCAAAAAGGCAGAGTCAAAAAACGTAAAATTTTAGAAAAGGCTTAAATTGAGTGATTTTTGCATGTTTTTGCAAGTGTGAAGCATGCTTGCACTTACTGAGAGCATAAGGAAGCATCAGGGACACTTCAGTCTGAAAAAATAATCAGTCGACATCCTACGCGTAGGATGTCTACAGGGTGATCTGGGCATTTTTTTGAAAATCTGAGGTTACCAGTGTGTTTAGAAGGTAGGTTCTAGCCTATTTTCACCTGGAAAGTGGAAATTTGACCAAACTTTGACAGATTAAAGTCAAAAGACGAGAATTGCCAGACATCCTACCCAAATTGTGTCCAAGGCCTAATTTTGAGACCAAACCATAGGATGACTCCATAGGCATGTTCTAAACGTTGTATTGAGTGCATGTGATAAAATTTTCATCTCATTTGGGTCAGTGGAAGTGAAGATTAAACAGGCTTTAGCGTTTTTGGATGGACAAAAGGCAAGAATAGCTAGTTTTGGGGTCTTTTGACATCCAAACTCAAATTTAAGCATACCAGTGGGTTGCTGAAGACTAGGGGAATCTTTGGTCCAAGTTTGTGTTCATTCTGAGCAAAAAGACATCCTACGCGTAGGATGTCTACTGCATGATTCTGAGACCAAAATTCTACTGTGACCATACCATGCTGTCATATAGCCTTAGATAAGCCTCCTAGGCAAATTTGGTCCAATTTGGAGTTGATTTGACTTGGGAATTCATCAGTACAGACATCGGGCTTCTGGAACAGATTCTTGATTATTTGACCAGCCTACAAGTGTCAGAATCAAAAAGTAAAAATAGCTGTGAGTTTAGCACATCAAGGGGAAGCTACAATGCAAGTTTGAGCTGAAACAGCGTAGGATGTCTCAAGGTGATTTAGGACTCCAAACCAACATGTGAGCACACCACTGTGATCATCACAACAAGGAGAAGCTGGGGTGAAAATTTCAAGTCATTCTGAGCAAAAAGACATCCTAACTGTAGGATGTCTCAAGGTGATTTTTAGGTCCAATTGAAATTTTGAGCATACCAGTGTGTTGTTAGACTCCAGGGAAACCTGTGGTTCAAATTTTGGCCAAATCTAAGCAAAAAGACATCCTACCCGTGGGATGTCTCCAGGTGATTTTTAGGTCCAATTGAAATTTTGAGCATACCAGTGTGTTGTTAGACTCCAGGGGAACCTGTGGTTCAAATTTTGGCCAAATCTAAGCAAAAAGACATCCTACCCGTAGGATGTCTCCAGGTGCTAAATGAGCTTTTGGGGAGATTTTGACCTCATACAATTGTTTATCATGTCCTATTAAGCTTAGCCATCAAGTTTCAAGTCATTTGGACATCATTTGCTCCTGATATAAGACATCCTACCCTCTGAGTGCACCAGAAGCTTATGCAGCCCAAATCTTGCCCTTTTGGCATCCAAATTCAAATCTGAGCATAGCATTGGGTTGCTTGACTCAAGGGGAATCTAGGGTTCAAATTTTATTCAATTCTGAGCAAAAAGACATCCTACGGGGATGTCTCCTGCATGATTTTGAACCCTACACCAACATTTGACAATACCAAAGTGTTTCATAGCATCTTATAAGCGTGCCAGTCAATTTTGGTCCAATTTGGAGCTCATTTGACTTGAAAAATCAGCTGATAGAGTATCCAGCTTCTGAAACAGATTCTTGAGCATTTGACCATCCTAGAGGTGTCAGAAAGCGAAAAATTCATAAATTGCTTGTTTGGAGTGATTTTGACATTCAAATGAAATTCTGAGCATACCAAGGTGTTGCTAGACTCAAGGGGAACCTTTGAACCAAGTCTTGCTTCGTTTTGAGCAGAAAACAATTCGAGCGTAGGTCGTCTCCAGGGGGTTTTTGGGCAGGAATTTGGGAATTCTGAGATCACTAGTGTGTTCAGAGGGTAGGTTTTACCCTAGGAACATGGTGACTTGAGTGTTTTCCCATGTTTTTGATGTCCAAAACTCAAAAGGCGAAGTCAGAAAGCGAAAAATTCATAAATTCCTTGTTTGGAGTGATTTTGACTTTCAAATGAAATTCTGAGCATACCAAGGTGTTGCTAGACTCAAGGGGAACCTTTGTACCAAATCTTGCTTCATTTTGAGCAGAAAAAAATTTGGTCATAGGATGTCTCCAGGGGGTTTTTGGGCAAGAATTTGGGAATTCTGAAACCACCAGTGTGTTCAGAGGGTAGGTTTTACCCTAGGAACATGTTGACTTGAGTGTTTTCCCACGTTTTTGATGTCCAAAAGTCAAAAGGCGAAGTAATAAAGCGAAAAATTCATAAATTGCTTGTTTGGAGTGATTTTGACATTCGAATGTAATTCTGAGCATACCACTGTGTTGCTAGACTCAAGGGGAACCTTTGAACCAAATCTTGCTTCATTTTGAGCAGAAAAAAATTTGGGCGTAGAATGTCTCAAGGGGGTTTTTGGGCAGGAATTTGAGAATTCTGAGACCACCAGTGTGTTCAGAGGGCAGGTTTCAGCCTGGGAACATGTTGACTTGAGTGTTTTCCCATTTTTTGATGTCCAAAAGTCAAAAGGCGAAGTCAGAAAGCGATAAATTCATAAATTGCTTGTTTGGAGCGATTTTGACATTCAAATGAAATTCAGAGCATACCAAGGTGTTGCTAGACTCAAGGGGAACCTTTGAACCAAATCTTACTTCATTCTGAGCATAAAACAATTTGTGCGTAGGATGTCTCCAGGGGATTTTTGGGCAGGAATTTGGGAATTCTGAGACCACCAGTGTGTTCAGAGGGTAGGTTTTACCCTCGAAACATGTTGACTTGAGTGTTTTCCCATGTTTTTGATGTTCAAAAGTCAAAAGGCGAAGTAAGAAAGCGAAAATTTTATAAATTGCTTGTTTGGAGTGATTTTGACATTCAAATGAAATTCTGAGCATACCACTGTGTTGCTAGACCCAAGGGGAACCTTTGAACCAAATTTTGCTTCAGTCTGAGCAGAAAAAAATTTGGGCGTAGCATGTTTCCAGGGGGTTTTTGGGCAGGAATTTGGGAATTCTTAAACCACCAATATGTTCAGAGGGTAGGTTTAACCCTAGGAACATATTGACTTGAGTGTTTTTCGATGTTTTTGATGTCCAAAAGTCAAAAGGCGAAGTCAGAAAGCGAAAATTCATAAATTGCTTGTTTGGAGTGATTTTGACATTCAAATGAAATACTGAGCATACCAAGGTGTTGCTAGACTCAAGGGGAACCTTTGAACGAAATCTTGCTTCATTCTGAGCAGAAACAAATTTGGGCGTACGATGTCTCCAAGGGGTTTTGGGCAGGAATTTGGGAATTCTGAGAACACCAGTGTAGTCAGAGGGTAGGTTTTACCCTATGAACATGTTGACTTGAGTGTTTTTCCATGTTCTTGATGTCCAAATGTCAAAAGGCGAACTCAGAAAGCGAAAAATTCATAAATTGCTTGTTTGGAGTGATTTTGACATTCAAATGAAATTGTGAGCATACCAAGGTTTTGTAGACTCAAGGGGAACCTTTGAACCAAATCTTGCTTCATTCTGAGTAGAAAAAAATTTGGGCGTAAGATGTCTCAAGGGGGTTTTTGGGCAGGAATTTGGGAATTGTGAAACCACCAGTGTGTTCAGAGGGTATGTTTTACACTAGAAATATGTTGACTTGAGTGTTTTCCCATGTTTTTGATGTCCAAAAGTCAAAAGGCAAAGTGAGAAAGCGAAAAATTCATAAATTGCTTGTTTGGAGTGATTTTGACATTCAAATGAAATTCTGAGCATACCACTGTGTTGCTAGACTCAAGGGGAGACTCAAGGGGAACCTTTGAATCAAATCTTGCTTCATTTTGAGCAGAAAAAAATTTGGGTGTAGGATGTCTCAAGGGGGTTTTTGGGCAGGAATTTGAGAATTCTGAGACCACCAGTGTGTTCAGAGGGCAGGTTTCATCCGGGGAACATGTTGACTTGAGTGTTTTTCCATGTTTTTTAAGTCCAAAAGTCAAAAGGCGAAGTAAGAAAGCGAAAAATTCATAAATTGCTTGTTTGGAGTGATTTTGACATTCAAGTGAAATTCTGAGCATATCACTGTGTTGCTAGACTCAAGGTGAACCTTTGAACCAAATCTTGCTTCATTCTGAGCAGAAAAAAATTTGAGCGTAGGATGTTTCTAGGTGGTTTTTTGGGCAGGAATTTGGGAATTCTGAGACCACGAGTGTGTTCAGAGGGTAGGTTTTACCACAGGATCATGTTGACTTCAGTGTTTTCCCATGTTTTTGATGTCCGAAAGTCAAAAGGTGAAGTCAGAAAGCGAAAAATTCATAAATTGCTTGTTTGGAGTGATTTTGACATTCAAATGAAATTCTGAGCATACCACTGTGTTGCTAGACTCAAGGGAAACGTTTGAACCAAATCTTGCTTCATTTTGAGCAAAAAGAAATTTGGGCGTAGGATATCTCAAGGGGGTTTTTGGGCAGGAATTTGAAAATTCTAAAACCTCCAGTGTGTTCAGAGGGTAGGTTTCACCCTGGGAACATGTTGACTTCAATGTTTTCCCATGTTTTTGATGTCCAAAAGTCAAAAGGCGAAGTTAAAAAGCGAAAAATTCATAAATTGCTTGTTTGGAGTGATTTTGACATTCAAATGAAATTTTGAGCATACCAAGGTGTTGCTAGACTCAAGGGGAACCTTTCAACCAAGTCTTACTTCATTTTGAGTAGAAAAAATTGGGACGTAGGATGTCTCGAGGGGGTTTTTGGGCAGTAATTTGGGAATTCTGAGACCACCAGTGTGTTCAGAGGGTAGGTTTTACTCTAGAAACATATTGGCTTGAGTGTTTTCCCATGTTTTTGATGTCCAAAAGTCAAAAGGCGAAGTCAAAAAGCGAAAAATTCATAATTTTCTTGTTTGGAGTGATTTTGACATTCAAATGAAATTCTGAGCATACCAAGGTGTTGCTAGACTCAAGAGGAACCTTTGAACCAAATCTTACTTCATTTTGATCAAAAAAAAATTTGGACCTAGGATGTCTCTAGGGGGTTTTTGGGCAGGAATTTGGGAATCCTGAGACCACCAATGTGTTCAGAGGGTAGGCTTTACCCTAGGAACATGTTGACTTGAGTGTTTTTTCATGTTTTTGATGTCCAAAAGTCAAAAGGCAAAGTCAGTAAGCGAAAAATTCATAAATTGCTTGTTTGGAGTGATTTTGACATTCAAATGAAATTCTGAGCATACCAAGGTGTTGCTAGACTCAAGGGGAACCTTTGAACCAAATCTTGCTTCATTCTGAGCAGAAAAAAATTTGGGCACGTAGGATGTCTCAAGGGGGTTTTTGGGCAAGAATTTGAGAATTCTGAGACCACCAGTTTGTTGAGAGGGCATGTTTCACTCTACGAACATGTTGACTTGAGTGTTTTCCCATGTTTTTGATGTCCAAAAGTCAAAAGGCGAAGTCAGAAAGCGAAAAATTCATGAATTGCTTGTTTGGAGCGATTTTGACATTCAAATGAAATTCTGAGTATACCACTGTGTTGCTAGACCCAAGGGGAACCTTTGAACCAAATCTTGCTTCATTCTGAGCAGAAAAATATTTGGGCGTAGGATGTCTCCAGGAGGTTTTTGGGCAGGAATTTGGGAATTCTGAGACCACCACTGTATTAAGAGGGTAGGTTTTACCCTAGGAACATGTTGACTTGAGTGTTTTTTCATGTTTTTGATGTCCAAATGTCAAAAGGCAAAGTCAGTAAGCGAAAAATTCATAAATTGCTTGTTTGGAGTGATTTTGACATTCAAATGAAATTCTGAGCATACCAAGGTGTTTCTAGACTCAAGGGGAACCTTTGAACCAAATCTTGCTTCATTCTGAGCCGAAAAAAATATGAGCTAGGATGTCTCCAGGGGGTTTTTGGGTAGGAATTTGGGAATTCTGAGACCACCAGTGTGTTCAGAGGGTAGGTGTTGCTAGACTCAAGGGGAACCTTTGAACCAAATCTTGCTTCATTCTGAGCCGAAAAAAATATGGGCGTAGGATGTCTCCAGGGGGTTTTTGGGTAGGAATTTGGGAATTCTGAGACCACCAGTGTGTTCAGAGGGTAGGTTTTACCCTAGGAGCATGTTGACTTGAGTGTTTTCCCATGTTTTTGATGTCCAAAAGTCAAAAGGCGAAGTTAGAAAGCGAAAAATTCATAAATTGCTTGTTTGGAGTGATTTTGACATTCAAATGAAATCTTGAGCATAGCAAGGTGTTGCTAGACTCAAGGGGAACCTTTGAACCAAATCTTGCTTCATTCTGAGGAGAAAAAAATTTGGGCGTAAGATGTCTCCAGGCCAGTTTTAAAATCCAATTGTAATTTTGACCATACAGGGGTGTTCACAGTGTCACAGAGATCCCAAATCTTTTTTTAAAATTGAATTTGGACTCATTTTGACCATTCTAAACTGCATTTCACTATTTTGGCTATAACTTTCACAAACGGTATTGGATTGGAAAAGTTTTTATATCAAAACATAGCTTGAGAGCGACACTACCGATCTTAGAGCAAAACTTGAACTAAATGTATGACTTTGGCAACCATTTAGGTCAACTTTGAAAAAAATGTCTTTTAAGGCCTCAAAATGCATTCGGAAGTCAGGAGTGTCTAAAACCGACAGTTCGAAAGAATTGTGAGAAAACAGTCACTGTTTTGAACATAGTTTTGACTTTTCCCTAGGAGAGGGGCTAGTGAGCCATAATCGAGGTCATCGGCTAGAGTCAACCCAAGCTCTGGAACAAACCGCTTAAATCGACCTAGACCGGACACGAGTGCATGTGAGATTTTCATCATCGGGAAACTGAATTTTGAAACCAGATTTGGTCTCGAGGCCTCCTAATTGACCATTAAAGAGTGCTAAGTTAGCAGATTGAAATCTTTTGGGAAAATCATTGGTTAACTACGGCCTAGTGTAAAATTTGAGCGTCCATACACAAATCTGGTAGCAGTAAGACCATACACAAGGACTCTTGATTTTGCAACAACAGCCGCAAGTTTTGGAGAACTTTAACACAAGATTTTTGCTAGCAAATCGCTGCAACTTGTGCATAATTCTCTTGTGCTAGCTTAAGTTTAGTTTAGCTAAAAGCGAACTTGAAAGTCACTTCCAAGCTCAAGGAACAAGTGTGGCCGTCAAAGGCACATCAAGAATTTTTGCATTCATTGTGAAAAAGTTTGCCAGCTAAATAGAATTTTGCAAATTGTGTGCTAAAGTGAACACAGGTCAGCTTGACTCAAGAATCGCTACAAAGGGAGCAGTCGTTGTAGTATAGTGGTAAGTTGCATAACTTATCACAGTGCTTCCAATAGATCGAGGCCTGCTAAAAAGCTCTAGGCAAAGCAAGAAGCCAGACAAGTCAGTATCAGTCTTGGCAAGCGAGGGAGCTAAGAAGTTCAAGCAGTGCAAGCAAAGCCTAGTTCAGAAAACTCAGAGATTAAGCCATCCACAAAAGCTGAAGGACCTCAAGCGAAAAAGACCGACAACAAGGGTGCTAATAATTTTTAGTAGCATTGAGGCAAGCAATTAGAGCTATCACTAAACAGGTACAACAAGGGAGTCAAGACGAAAGCAATGGCGTCTCAAAGGAATCAGACCAGCCGAGATGAAGCTTCAAGTACATCCACAGAAATTACAAGAGAGCAAATTTGGATCTATCTGATTGGCCACGACAAAGGACTGCCATGCTATGAGGATGTCAATCGGAATTTGTACATCAAGACAAAGAAAGATATAGAGGAAACTCGGACATCTCAATATGTGGAAGTTGAAACAGCGAAGAATGTACTACACCCACATCCAGATTTCATGGAAGACTATTTGGGATCAATTTACATGAGGCACAAAAAATACATCGACAATGAGATAGAAATGTTGTACAAAGATCAACTTACAGATACCTACACATAACCTCCAAGTAGTTTTCTGTACAAAGCACAAGATGGAAAATGGAAAATTGGTACCCTCTATGGAGACGAAGACGGTCGATACTACAAGGCTGTCACAAGTCATGAAGTTCCTGTAGAAAAAAATCATTCTTTTGCAGCAGAAGCGTTTGGCTCAAGAGGAGAAGACTACATGTCTAAAGGTGGTAATGTATACCATCTCGTCATGGGTTTACCTCTAAATACGCACCTGGAAGAATTGACACCTACAGTTGTCACTACACAAATGAGTGACACACCACATGACACACAACAAGGCACAACACAAGACACCACATGGAAAGACACGACACAAGTCTAGTGCACCACACCAGCACAAGACAAAGCACAAACACACCAAATTACACAAACAGGGAATACACCGGATGTATCACCTATGAAGATAGCACAACTTCAAAAAGAACTAGCTCGGTCTCAAGAGCTACTTAACAAAGCACAAGAAGTCATATCATCATGCATTAAACAGATGCCAACATCAGATATGGAACCCTCTCGGATGGGGGGAGTTCAAACTCAACAAAGAGACCCTATCTCTTCAAGAGTGGGATTAAGAAGTCCAGTTTTACAAGAAGCAGTGTCCTTTTCAGGAGCCCAAGTGGAATTTCAAGAAGCATTGGAAGATGCCGAGTCGGAGGAGAGACCACCGGAAATTCACAATGCCAAATGTAGAAGGTCAGGTCAAGATTTCATTGTGGTCGACAAATACGGTAGGCACTATGAAATAGCCGATGTGAAAAATATGGATGAGTTTAACATTTGTGGGCCACCTGTAAGTCACATACTTGGACCCCGTCCAAAAGCACCATCCAAGGAAACGGAAAACAAAAATTCGGTTTGATATTTACCCTCAGTGCAAACCTCGCCAAAATCAACTCAAAAACATAGCCCTAAGGCTATGCTAAAGCCCCAAGTCAAAGACCATACGCTGATGAAAGAATTAGCATTACGACTGCTAGAAAGAATGGATAGTGATTTGATCTTGTATGAAAGAAATAATGGAAGCTATTTTCAGCTTCTCAAGGACAAGACGATGGAGGATAAAGAGGATAAAGAGACGAAGCCAGTGGATACACCTAAGTCAGTCGTAATCTACAGGTACATGCATGTAACTCAGATGTCTTATTTGTATCGGGATACCATAGGAAATCATTATCAACAGTACTATGGAGAGCTACCTCGTCGAAAAAATGCAAATGCTGAGATAGAGGCATATTGCAACCAGTGTGCCATCAATGACAACAAGGGAACAGAAGCAAGAATCCGCAACGAGATCTCCAGAAAAGAAGCAGATCTTGTTGCAGAGCACAAAAGATAGGCTCAAGACACAGTTTCTTGAATTCAAGGGTGTTAACGACATTATCATAGAGAATCAGGCTTTCAAAAAAGATCAATTGAATCAGCTGATTCAAGATCGCTTAAAAAACCTCAGTGAGGACAAGTCAAAGCATCCACAAGGTGATGAAGATGGAGCTCGCAGTTCAAGGTTCGAGAGCAAAAGAAGACAAGATTCTGAAGATGGTAAGTCAACCCAAGAAGAGGTGGCAGAGGTAACATCAAATCTTAGTGCCACATCAGAAGTGGAAGGCATGCAAGAAAAGTCAACGAATGAAGCTAAAATTCCACAAGGAAATTTCTCTACTTTGGAATCTGCAGTGGTGGTTAAAGAAATCAAAGACCAGCAGAAGCTTAAAGACGATGAAGCTGAAGTCTTAGAACCCACCGAAGAACAGGAAATGACCGACTGCAAGATTGACTACCAAGGACAAGCAATGCAAGATATGAATGAATATTTTCAAACAGAGACTCTATAAGAACCCATGGAGCAATGTGAACCAAAGGCCACGACGACCATTGCATCAGAAGAAGAGAGCTAGAAGAAGTAAATAGTGATAGAGAGCTTCTGAAATCAAGAATCAAGGCGTCACAGTCAGAAACTAGCAATGAAGACCAACAAGCAGCTCAGGCTATAGACCTTCCCCAAAGCTATAGATCAGAAGATAGTAAGCACTTGGGACATGCTACAACCAGTCAAATGGAAAACAAGTTCAACATACAAGAGGATGACAAAGCTTCCAAGGCACAAAATTCCAAGACAAGTACCAAAAGCAAAGAGGACATCAGTTACTTGGCAGCCAACAAGAAGATTAAATTCTCGTTGGATGTGCATGAGAAAATGAAGTCCAATTTCACAGCAGAGATAGATTCCACTGTCACGACGAATGTCATGTTTTATGGGCTATGGTTATTTCTGATAAGCCAGAGTTGTATGAAATTCACGTAAAGGTTTCCATATCATATGGAATCGAGGTCACAAGTTTGGGGATTACAGAAGCCACCCTTAAACCATGGTCAAAGGTCATTAAAGACAAATTCATAGTGGTGGATTCATCGAAAATGAGCACACATTTGATTTTGTCCAAGAAATGGGCAAAGACAGTTGAAGAAGAACCTGGGTTTTCAACAATGGTCATCACAGCTAGCTCTCAAGAAAGCCAGCCTACGACCGCTCCAAGATTATCGGCTGCTGACAAAGGAAAAGCTAAAGTTAGCACACAAATGTCATACCAACACACCCATCCTCTTCAATCAAAGTCTTCAGTCCAACCCACTCAAGTTCAAGATAATGCTTCTACATCAATGGTCAATACGCTTCCACGCCCAAGGCAGACTCCAAAGAAAGTTTTTCAACCAAAATACCCTACACTGCAAGATCATCATCGACAAAAATCTTCAAAGGTCTACATCAAAGCTGAAGAAATCAAAGTCAAGGACCCAATATGGGTAGATGATCGTAGACAACACATGGAAGGTACACACATAGGTTGGATAGCCTCCCAATGCTATTATGAAGGTCACAAGGAAATTTGGTTACCAGAACCAAAAATCTCAGCTTATGCAGTAAATAAAGGCTTCAAAAAGCGACCGCAACAACAACAAGGCTCATATTACTCTTGCCAAAGGAGACCAACCAACAAGGCCCGTGTTAACCCTCACGGCACACGGACACCCTATGATCTATAAACGTTGTATTATTTAGAGTCAGGTACCGGGCTTGTCGGACCAATAGGAACAGGGTAAGGGTGATCGCCGATGAGAGGCGCACTCTAACTGGGACATTCAAGGGATTAGTTGGCCAAGCATGGGCGCCCAAGTGTGAATGGGGTGAACTCATATAAAAGCCAACTAAACCTAAAATTCACTCATTCTCTCATTTGTGCAATAGAAGAGTGCTCTTGCTCCATCTCCATCTCCATCTTCTTCTTCTTCACCTCCTTGTGTGTGTGTGTGTGTGTGTGTGTGTGTGTGTGTGTGTGTGTGTGTGTGTGTGTGTGTGTGAGAGAGAGAGAGAGAGAGAGAGAGAGAGAGAGAGAGGGAGAGTGTGTGTGCGATCGAGCATTACGAAGGCACGATGGCGGCGAAGCGGTTGAGCGCGGCACGACTGCAGCTTCTTCTTCATCGCGGCGAGGAATCCACCACGAAGGCGAGCGTAGAGCGGTGAGTGACACACCCTTTGCTCTCTTGAGCTTGCTAGTTTAGGCTTGTTGTGTGCTTGGAGCCGTCTGCGGCTCGCACACGGTGTATTGGCAAGTCCCTTGCTTCGACAGTGCGGCAAGGAGCGCACAGCCCGTCACAAGTACATAGGAAATTTCAAATCAAACTGGCCTTCACAACATCATTGGACTTCATCGGTACAAAATACCACAAATGACACTCTTGTACATCTCAAGATGACATGACAAACATCATGGGAAGTGCCATCTACAATTCTTCAAGCACAAGGTTACTATCAAGGAAATCAAAGAATTTGGCTACCAAAGATGCCAGGTAAACATTCTTCAATCAGACGACTTCAGCTTGAAAATAATCGCAATTTCACGGAAGGCAAAATCAAGGACAATGTCACAGTCAAGGCAAGGGATATCTGCAAAGACACGCTAATCACAGGATGCAGATACAAATGGGTGCCAAAAGAACAACACATACCGAAGAAGATTGAAGTCATCTCTAGCTCTCAAGAAATGTCAAGACATGATGGACAAAGTGTTACGGAGAATGGAGCAAGCCAATCTTCTCAACCAAGGGACCAACAACAACAAAAAGAAATTTTGACAACCAAGGTCACCCAGGTATGGCAAAAGAAACCAATATTGCCAGTATGGTCCTTTACAAATCCTCTCTTCGAGGATGGGAGTTTTGAATTTCAAAACCTATTCTTGGTCGAAATCTTCCGAGAAGTAAGTCAAGTCGCCATAAAAATCATGGAATAAGAGTCAAGAGTCGGGCAGCTAAGCCACTAAATGAGTAAGCATCAGACCCTAGCTTCATGTCTTAATATTTTTGTGGTCTATGAGTCTAGATATATAGATTATAGCTCAAGCTGGAAGAGTTGAGCATATGTAAGTCATGTCGCTCATGCTGGATAGGTGAGCATAAGAGTCGAAGTCTAATTATTTTAATGGATGGAGTGGTGGAGTAGTCCAAAAAACACTCACGCACATGTACACAGTGAGGAGAGTGAAAAAAACCTCGAGCATCAACAACCCTTCTTGTGAGTAACGGCAAGTCTTGAAGTCAAATATATTTTTGCTTCTATAGCTACGTTCACTCCTAGAAGCACCCATTCAAACTCTTCTCACACAACATATTGTTTCCCATGCATCTATCTGTGCAAGCATATATAATGTCCCATCATTGGACATTTACATTTGACACGATTTGTGTTCCACCCATGCACTTACACAACAAAATGACGATGACAAAGCGGTAACAGGTTTCATAAGCATTTTCTCAACAACAACGACTCTGACTTCAAGCTACTAACACTTATCCAATGTATATCCATTCAATAATAGTATCCATATGGCCATAAGTACTTTAACTCAACAAAACTCGGCTACCTCAAAACATAAGTACATATAGCCTCACATTTAATTGTGACTAAAGTCATTTTTTCCCATGGGTTTTTCCCTTTAGTCCTATCCAGGTATCCAAGACCTTCATTTTGTAATATATGCCACATTTTATTTTTTATATAAACACAAAAAAGCAGACCAACGGCATCCCCAAACAACTACATGATCATCAACTAGAAAATCAAAGGGGAGCGGCCCAGGGAAAATTCAAAAAGGCTTCAAGTTTACAGGTACACGTGCAGGATGACACCCAAAGAACAAACAATATAGAGCTACCAAGATAAAGACTTGCTGCAACAACAAACCTCACTCGACTTATTCACGATACAACAACCAATCGGAGGGGGAGAGCTATGGCTTCAACTACACTACATGTACAAGAAAAAGATAACTCTACAACATACAAAGCATCGAGTAGAAGCAACTGCAACAACAAAAGCTTCAACCAACACCAAAAAATGAAGCACTCGTCAAGGCCACTGCAGACATAGGGTCTTGTCGGGGACGACAAGAATTCGGAGGGGGAGAGTGTTGATAGGTCAACCTTTCAACAACACTTCCACAAAGATTCCATGAAGATTCCATATGAAGATGCTGATGAAGTGATGAAGATGATGATGGATGCTCTAATGTGAAGATACAAGCTCATGGACATCATCAAATATCCCGTTATTATCATTTTGAGCCATTACGGCCACTTTTGTAATGTTTACAGGAACTTCATATTTTAAGTCGGCAATTGTATTTTGGCCACATATGCTTGTTGGATGAGCAAAGCCAGCTCACGGTGTTGTAATTAAGCTCTATAGAAGCCTAGGGACAAATCAGGTCATTTTGGCCGGACATTAGGTTTTCTAAGGTTTAGTATATAAACCAAACCTAAAGCTTTGTAAAGAGACTTCTAATAATCTTATCTACTATGTCGATTGGGAGACTGCGAGAGAGTGAGAGAGTGTGTGTGTGTGTGTGCTACAAGAGATACGGTGGTCGGAATCGCAAATGGAGAGCAGTTGCGTGTTGCCCACGAGGAGAGCTACGCGTTGATGCTTACATCCGTGTGTTCGTCTGTGTTTTGGCAGATTCACCCGCGAGCTACTTTTGGAGTTTCGGTGAGTAAATGTTGTTCGTTTTTGCATTTCAGCATATCCACGCAATCAGAGCGAGTAGAGATATGTGATAGGCATCTTAGGTTTTGGAAACGTCGGCCTGCAAAAACCTGTCAGACATTCTACGCGATTCTGCACCGGGTGTTTTTGGATAGGGTTTTGGGTAACGGACCTTAGGGAGAGTGGCCTATTGGTGTTGATAGGATATCCCTCAAGTTTCGTAACATTTCGAGAACGTCTAATGGGCTTTTGGCTTGTGGTAGCATCATAGGAGACTCTCACATTCACAGAACCGATGGCATGTAGATTTGATATCTCTGTAGGAAGTAGTCATTAGTCGGTCGAGAAGAGGTTGACACCCTTTGTTTGCTTCCACGCGCCTACGGATCGAGCTCCGTCCTCAGTTGACATTATATGTTAGATGAGTTCTCGCTATGCTAACGTCCGTTGCGGCGTATCTGCCAACAAGTTAGCATGCTAAAAAGGCACTTCAAGTGTGTAGGTATACATGAGGGGCATTTTTAAAAGGTGTGGACTCACCTAAACTTAGCAAAAGAGTGCATAAAAGGGCCAAAAAGAGTATCCACGAGTACTCTAGTGGATTTGGGCTTATTTGGAGCCTCTTATGATATCATGTATGATTCCAATGAGATGCTTACTCTAGCTATATATATATATATATAGCCTATTTGTACTTCTATTCAATTTAGTTATCATTTTGTGTCTACTATCTACTCCAATCTCTATTGTCTGATTAACTTAGTGATAGACATGTTAATTCCATGAATGGTTCTTATTTTATCCCACATGACCTCTACAAATGGTATCAGAGCCATTAGTGGTGATTTGCAACTCCTAATCATTTTAGTAAAGAACCCTATGCTAGATTTTGTGGCACCTCTCCCTCTCATTTCCATTGTGGTTGATTCATACCTCTATTGCATCTGTATGTAGGATGCATGTTAATTTCATTTTTGCTAATTTCCCCTTTTGATGGGATATGTACACAACATGTGCCACTACCCACATTAGGGTGCATATTAGAGAAAAAGAAATTATATAGTTTTATTTTTCTTATCAATTGACTCACCCATCATGGTTAGACTTCCTTGCACCACCTTCATTTTGAGCCATCAAGCTCAGATTTTGGAGCTCATTAATCATTTCATTAAAGGGATTGTGTGTGTGTGTGTGTGTGTACGTGTGGTTGACTCCATGAAGCCAAAAACGAAAGGTTTATTCTTAAAAAACATATAGTACCAAATTTAGCCCAAAATACAACTTTCATGCACAAGTTCCAATGGTTCCTCAAGAGAGGGCAAGGTAACAACCGTACTAGATCTTTACAAACGTAAACATTTGGAAAAGTTAACATGACAAATGCAAAAGTCTTACATCTGAAAGAATCCTTACAATAACAAATTATACATGTTGAATCTTCCATACATTTATTCCATACAGTTTGTTTTGAATCCACAAAACAAACTGCTTCATGCCATAATTGTTTCATAAAGCTAAAATCATGCATAGTACAGTGATCCACAAATTGGGGATGAATTTGGAGAGAGCTTGGTGAAATGAGCTTTGAATTGATCTTTTCTCCCCCCACCTTTTTTGATCACTACTACCAAATGCCACCTCTACCACCAGCGGCAAGTGGCTCTTTCTTTGAGAAACTACAAGCCCTCTTGCTCCTCCATGTTGCAACATTAACTTCCAAACCCCCTCCTCTCTTGACCCCCCCCCCCCCCCCCCCCCCCCCCCCCCCCCCCCCCCCCCGCCCCCCCTTCTCCTTCTCCATCTTTGAAAAAATATCTCTTTATTTTCTCCCCATCCCTCTCCTTACTTTTCCCCTCCTCTCTCTCTCTCTCTCTCTGTCTTTGTCTCTCTCTCTCTTTCTTCTTCTCTCTGTCTCTCTTACACACACAACACACACATACTCTCTCTCTATGTTAGGGACTATGTGTGTCTGGTCAAGGAGGTTTGAAGGTAGTAGCTTGTACACACACACACACACACACACACACACACACACACACACACATAGAGAGAGAGAGAGAGAGAGAGAGAGAGAGAGAGAGAGAGAGAGAGAGAGAGAGAGAGAGAGAGAGAGAGAGAGAGAAGAAAGAATGTCGGATAGGGCTGCACATACCTTTGCCTGCTTCAACAAATGCCCCAATCACTAATCTCCCATTGATCTCCCTTTGATCATGGCTCCTCCCCTCCCGCTCGCTTTCCAGCTAGACCCTCACCATGCCGCCAATCAAGCTGTCTTAGGTACTTCCTCAATCAAATACAACCCAACAGTCATGGCCAGTGTTTTATGCAATGTACTAATTGTTGACCGACAACATCAAAGGTGAGCATAAGGTTACTTTAAAGCCAACAACAGTCTGGCCGCACCTGTCCATATTCAAACACAGGGCCGTGGTTCTCTTCTTCATAGGGAAATTACTTACAATGCAAGATGTTGGGTACAATATCAACATTGTCTTCAAGAGGGCTGATGTGGATAAGATATTTTACTCAAGTAAAGGATTGTTTGAGATCCTTTTAATTAGCCTTCCTATCTGTGTCCACCATTGTGCTCTCTGGTCAGATAGTGCACATTAAGAAGATTAAAGACGAGCTTTTGACCAAATGCCCAGTTTGGGTTGAATTTGTTGATCTTCCTACCTTCTTGTGGCCTTGTTTAGGGGAGCTGGCTGAATCACTGGGGAAAGTCTTGTTCTCCCCCACAATTCACTGCCTAAACCACAATAAAGCATGCATCCTTTGGAAAACCGATCACAAGTTTCTTGAGACCCTCAAAATCGAACTAGAGACAATAAAAAAGTTGGTCATATATTTGAAGTGGGACAGTCTTGCAGGCTCTTTCTTTTATTGCGGTCAATTGGGCCACTTCTCCAAGAACTGCCCCACAATGCTCTTTCCTACAGTAGATCTCATCCCCTCTTATCCTGAAAGAAAAACAATGGTTCCTCGGGAGCAAATCTTTGGGAAAACTCCTTAGACAGAGAGAAATGATTCTCTAAACCCTGAACAAATACCCCTATCATGTCTGCCTATGCAAGTGCACCAGGGGCAGTTAAACCCTCCAATCCTAGCAACAAATTAGTCAACTTCAAGGGGAAAACAACCTTGTTCAAAACCCCAGGTTCCAACTCCTCAGTACCCTTGACATAAGCTAACCCTAGAGGTATTCCGGACAAGGGAAAATGGGTAGCAATAGATAATGAAGGCTTTACTCCATCTAGGAAAACCTTCAAAGCAGAGGCTTTTCATCATGCTATACATCCATGAACTTTTATAATGCCCTCATGGAGGACATGCCATCCCTAGAGACTTTAGCACTTGTGGATACCATTTTGGTTCAGCATGAGTCGACCAAAAAACAACAAGGTAGCATGGAATCCCATCAATTCATTCACCCTGCACAATCAGGTTTTATAGGTTGCAGATCCATATATGGAAACATTCCTACTGTGATGCTAGGCATTGAGACATCTAAGTCTACCAACCAAGGAACCTTCTTGCTTCAGCTAGATTATTCCAAGGCATTCGATACGGTATAATGGGATTTTATCTCGCTGGTTATGTTTAAGCTTGGATTTGGGCCTAAAATGGCTAGATATATATACTTGCTTTGGGGCGGGGCGGGGGGGGGGGGGGGGGGGGGGGGGGATGTCTCTAGGGTTATCATCAATGGGAAAATTTCAACCAGGTTTGAGATTTGCAGGTCAGTCAAACAAGGCTTCCCTCTAAGCCCCTTGATGTTTGCTATGGTGACACACCCTCTTTACAAATTTTTACAAATGCAAGCTGATGCTGGGAGTATACAGGGTGTAAGGATAGGGGCTGAACACTTGCTTGCATTGGGGTTTGCTAATGACATTGTCTCCTTTTTGAAAGCTACTAATGTCAATCTAGCCAAATGTATGTCATACTTGGGGTTATTCTCCTTTGCTTCAGGATTGAAACTAAATCTTGGGAGATTGTGTCTCATCGATATAAATATCGATAAATTTGATCAGCTGATATGGGCAGGCAAATGAATCTTGAGAGGCACTATAGTCAGGCACTTGGGATACCCTCCTTGGGGTAGAAGTAACTATTGTCCAACAAACCTCTTGGGTCTTACCGAGGGTCCAACACAAGGTAGCCTCATGGTATTGTCAGGAATGGTCAATACATGTTCATATTTGGATAGTTCAATGTATACTTTTGCCTTACATAACGTTCTTCTTGCTCCTGATTGCTTGGTAAAAAACATCTTTGGCTACCTTTAAATCGTGTGTTCTAAATTTTGTTTGGGGCTAGTTGCACTCTGCATGGATTGCTTGATTAGACATTCAACAGCCCGTTGGCCAAGGGGGGCTCTGTATTTTAGATCTACACACGCATATGCAAGTTAGGAGGGCCACAATGTTGAAGAATATGCTTTGCAGGGATACTGTATGGTCCAAAATTATGTGGGGCTTGCTTGAAAAAATTCTAGCATACTATCATGGAACTTGGAATGTATCTTCATGGGATAAACTGTTTACAATAATTCCTATCAAACTCCCCTCCAAAACAGTCCAACTGCTAGTTAGTAGTTGGAAGCTAGTATGCTCTCACTTTATAAGGAATGGTTGTGTGCGCTACACCGGTAATTCTCTAGTTGTGGAGAATGTATATTGGAGCTTTGTATTCAAGAAACCACCTGCATTATTTTTGGGAAGAAAAGCATTATCTCTTCACAAGAAAAGGATCAGCCTAATCAAGCAGTACGTGGACTCTAACAACCAACATATACCCTTTTTTCAGGTTCATCAAACGTACAGGTTGGGAAACTCCTTTTGAGACACTTGGGGACACATTTTTCCTGCATGTATCTCACCTCAAGCCCCTTGTACAAGAAATACGTCACAAGGATATAGAGATTGGGCTCTCACAACTTCCAATGGCAATTGGTGGACAACCAATTTCTACTCCATGCTTCTTCCTCCTTCAAAAATCCACAATAAATGTATTGCATGTGGGGTCTGTAGAGACCTGCTAAATAGTGGCTCAACAGATTGTCTCAAATTCGGTTACTACCCTACCCTCTACGACATAAATATGCTTATGGAGAATACTACCTAGAGCCCTACCCATAGGAGAGGCACTCAAACACAAAAATTTTGGCATTGGCATTTGCTTGCGCAATGGGGAACTAGAAACAATGTGGCACATGCTATGGAATTGCCCCCAGGTGCATCAATAGTGGACTGGTCTATAGGACCTTTGGAATAATTCCTGGCAAATTAAGGTCACTAAATACCACCTTACATTTGGTACGATACAGGTTGATGATCAAGCTCTCATGGTTATTTTCTTGTCGATGTGAGCATGGATTCTCACCTTCATATGGTCAGTGTGCAATGCTATTCTGTTTGACAAAAATATGTATGGCTCACAACTACCTTGGCCCCTTCTTAAACAATGTATCTATACGAGGATCTTGTAGCTGCTCAGAAGCATCATGAACCTGCTTATGTTAGGATCATGCATAATATGCGATTCTATAAAAAATGTAATATAAGGATGCTTTCTCGAGCTCGAGCTAGATAGAGAGAGAGAGAGAGAGAGAGAGAGAGAGAGAGAGAGAGAGAGAGAGAGAGAGAGAGAGAGAGAGAGAGAGAGAGAGAGAGAGAGAGAGAGAGAGAGAGAGAGAGAGAGAGAGAGAGAGAGAGAGAGAGAGAGAGAGAGAGAGAATTACACTCATTAGGGGAGATTTGAGGTCTTTTGTTTTCCTTTTAAGGCTTTGAGAATATGCCATGAGGGCCAATGGGGAGGAGGCTTTCGTTACGAAACTTTTTGGTTTTTGTTTTAATGGGATAGCCATAACGTTTGCAACTGAACTCCAAATTGTGCGGATTTTGGCGCGTTTGAAAGCTCTTGAAGAGATCTTTACACTGATAGGTCACATCATATAGTTTTGAGAAAGAAATATGATGGTTATCCATATCCCTCATTTTACAACAAAATGATGACTAGGCAAGTTCTTACAGAGCTAAAACATGACCTCAAAATGTACATCATTTTCCTTTGTCTTTGTTGTCATTGTAATGGTCTTTTCCTTTGTCTATGCTATTGTTGTTGCTATTGTGGCATTTTATTGGTGGATGACCTTTATTCTTGTAGCAATATTTAGAAAAATGCCCTAATTTTTCGCACTCATAGCACTTTTTTTTGTTCATCCTAGTTGATGAAGATGCAGCTCCTTCATTGCATGAGGTCTTCTTTGTTTTCTTTTTCTCCTCTTCAATTAATACATTGATTTACTCTAGCACTATGACAATATTGTCAAAATTTGTAGGAACAACACTTAAGAGCACATCAACCTTAGCTCTTTCATTGCATGAGGTCTTCTTTGTTTTATTTTTCTCCTCTTCAATTAATACATTGATTTACTCTAGCACTATGACAATATTGTCAAAATTTTTAGGAACAACACGTAAGAGCACATCAAACTTATCTTCCTTGGAGACTTGACACTTGATGTATGTTAACTGAGTGATGATATTCATTTACCTATTCATGAGACTTAAAATATCCTCCCGTTGATTCATTGTTGTTAGCGTGTAAAGGTTCCTTTTAAGGCGTATCTTTCTCATTTTATGCTTGGCACCAAAATTTTCCTCTAAAATGGTCCATGCTTGGATGGTTGTGGTGAAAGTACACATAATTATCGTGCAATGAAGTGGTAATTATGCCAAGATCCTATTCATCTTTGGTTTGTATTTGTGCAATTTGGGCTTTGGTGACTGTGCTTTCAGCTGTAGATGGTTTAACTACACGTGGTTGGACAACAAATTGTAATCGTTTGTGCATGAGGTAAAATTATAGTTTGGTTTGCCAGGTGTGGGAAACCTCGACATTAAATTTTTCAATTACCTTTTCTCCCATAGAGTTGGTAGAGGGGTCTTTGCAATTAGTAATAAGCTTATGCTAGTGTCTAGCCTCCTTATAAGTGCACTCAAGAAACCTAATCACCATGTAGTGCAAGGGTTCCTATGCAATGGATACAAGGATTTAGCTTTGAAGTACAAGGATTTAGTGTGTGTGTGTGTGTGTGTGTGTGTGAGAGAGAGAGAGAGAGAGAGAGAGAGAGAGAGAGAGAAACATCTCCTTGCTTGAGCCTTGATTCCTTGAAGCTAGAAGTGTGATTGAAGAAGCCTTTGAAGTCCCTTGTAGTTTTTGAAGCTTGATTTGGCTCCAGTTTGAATGCTCAAAAATTGAAGAGGATGTGGAATTGCCTTAAATACAAGGGCCTTTGAAGTTGAGTCCTTGAGTAAAAGCCCTTGAGATTTTTTGATCTCCTTTGAAAAAGAAACCTTTGAATTTTGAAACTCTCTACTCCACTGCCTACTGTTGTGAGAAGACACTAGGCAAGCACCTCTAAAACAAGGCTGGGGATTTTGTGAGGAGTTCATGAGATCACTCCCTTGAGGGTCTTGTGGGCAAGAGGAATTGGGGACAAGGGGAATGGGATTGCCTACTATGGGATTTTGTGAGGAGTTCATGAGATCACTCCCTTGAGGGTCTTGTGGGCAAGAGGAATTGGGGACAAGGGGAATGGGATTGCCTACTATCGGAGCCAAAAAAGCATCAAATGTGGCTTATTGGGAACTTTATGTCTTGATTTGCCCCCTAAAGGCTTAGGTGCACATGTGCCTGCACCCCACCTTGCAGATCTACTAGGGCTCCAAAAGTTGACTTGAATTGAAAGGCCATAGTTTTCCCATGTCTCCAAGGAAGGGTTCATGGATTTGACCTAGAGACCAAGAGCATCCTTAATGACAAAATCAACACACTAGTCGACATGTCAACGTAGCTTTGTGTGATAACACCTTTGAAAAAATTGTGAAAATTTGGCTTGGACAAGACTCACACACTTGCAAAACTTCCACACACCTATTTTTAGTAATTTTAATGAGATGGGCAAATGATCTCAGGATTAGGAGTTTAGGGGTTCATCAATGGAGAGATATCAAACAACACTTCCTCCACACATAAATGGTGCAAGAAAAATATATATATGGTGAAGGTAATTGAAGGGGAAAACACACAAAAAATGACATAAAAAATGCAATTTAGATGCTAATGTAATAAAACTATAAGTAGTTATTGATACTAATCATGTGCTCCTCTCATAGATGAGAATAGTGGCTTACAAGATGAACGTGCCCAAACTTTATGAGAATCATGAAATGAGTGTGTAGCTTATTGCTACTAATACTTGAGAGAGAGAGAGAGAGAGAGAGAGAGAGAGAGAGAGAGAGAGAGAGAGAGAGAGAGAGAGAGAGAGAGAGAGAGAGAGAGAGAGATTAGTGTTAAAGTTTCAAGTCCAACACATCTTCTTCAATAAGGTGGAAACAAAGGTCTAATCATGCTGGCATGGATACATGATGGCATGATTTTTTGACATCATTTTGGATGGTCAAGGATGGTCAACATCATCTACATCATCAAACCTAGGTGTGGAAAGAGTCTACAATAATTATGAATAGTTGGGTAGTAAAGTACCAAAAGTATCTAAAAGTTAGGAGAAAGTCTAGGAGGTTCAACAACAAAAAATTGTAGGTGGAATATCAGCCACCTCTAGTAGGTGACTCATGGAGCAATACAAAGAGAAGTTTCTCTACTCAATATGGACTACAATCCAATTGGAGGGTTCATCCTAGTTCCTATAGTGAAGGCACCAACTTGGCTGCTTATAGAACAACGGGCTGTATTGAGAAGAGCTAACATACCAACTTGGAATCTACCTACCAAGAGATACATCTATGATCTCTTGATGAGCTATGAAGAAGAATTTTTTTCCACATCATGGAGGATCTATCTACCAAAGGAATCCCTGAAAGTCACTTGGAGGAGTCATCTACAATATATATAGAGAGTGCAATAGAGGAAGGCTACAAGAGTCCGTTTGTACACAATTTGTACTTAGGTGTACCCTAGTGCTTAGAGTCTAGTATTCGTTCCTAATTCCAAGGTGATATTGAGCTAGAGCAGGGATGCCACTACATCTTAGGTATTGAGCTTAGCAAGGTGGTGAGGTGATGCTACTGGGAAGCACACTCACACCTTAACATTGGGAAGAAGAAGAGAGAACATAGTGAGAGACATTGGATAATCTTGTATTGACTGTTGTAGTTGGGAAAAACACTCCTTATGTGTGGATCTATAGCCTTAGCATTGGGTTTGGGGATCATCCAATTCGTCTCTCTCAATACCAGTAAGGTGTATTTGGGTGTTTCACAGTACTTATAGTACTAAATTTTGGTACTTCTAGAGTACCAAATTTAGTACTTATAGTACTAAATTTTGGTACTTCTAGAGTACCAAAGTATTTGGTTGGTACTATTAACTCTCTGTTATTGGTACCATCAACAATCAATGACAGTACCAAGTTTGGTGGTCTGTAGCACCAACTTTGGTACTCGAGCGTACCAACATTGTATCCAAAGTAGTTTGCTTATGAATAAAGCCACTCCTCTCATTATACCATTGTCTCCCTTATACATTTGGTTCTACTTCCTTATTACATATTGGTTCTACTCTCTCACATATCTTGGCACAAAGATCCACATACACTTCCCTCACATTAATTTTCACATGGTATCAAAGCTTACCCACATTTTTTAAACAAATAGGAAATGCTAATCACATACGTGGCTCTGATATTAGTTGTCAATAACCATGTGTGTGTCAAGGAGGTGAGAGAGAGAGAGAGAGATTCCATTATTACTCTTGAAGGTCAAATATGACCTATGGAACCAATAACTTTGTATGGGGTTAATAAGTGGTTGTCAATGCTGCAAGATTGTGGTTGTTACTGAAGTGTGTGAGTGTGTGCATCAATGGAGCAGAGAGGAGAAGAGGAGACCCTGTGCTTGGAGGGGCTAAAACTTACTTACAATATGTGAGCGAAGTGCACGAGCATGAGCATGAGCACGAGCACGAGCGTGTGTGCAGCAATGGAGAATATAGGAGACCTTGTATTTGCAGGGGCTAAAACTCACTCTCAATATGTGAGACCCATTATTCTATTATGTACATAATTAATAAGTATTGTGGGTGGGTCCTTGGCCTAGCCGGCCACATGGGACTTTACCTCAACAACCTCCCACGTAAAGACCAATGTGGCCATGAGGGAGAAAACAAAAGAAAACCGTACAAAACCTGTACGAGACCATCACAAGTATGATCTCGGCCAATGCCCACTGGTTCACTGAATCTGCATGCATCCAGCTCTAAGTGTAGAGAAAATATAGAGCGATCGACACTATACTCCTCACCAAATCCACACACATCTTGCAGGTATCTCACCATACGCTGCAAAGTGTCCCTATGCTCAAGGTCAATATCAGTCATTGCACGACTGACTGCTCCCAGTACAAATTTACCTATCACAAATGCAATCGCGAGTCTTAAGATCAATATCTTGTACATGAGACTCCCAAATGCTGATGCAATCCTAGAAATGCAATCGCAAATGCAATTTACCTATCACAAATGCAATCGCGAGTCTTAAGATCAATATCTTGTACATGAGACTCCCAAATGCTGATGCAATCCTAGAAATGCAATCGCAAATGCAATTTACCTATCACAAATGCAATCGCGAGTCTTAAGATCAATATCTTGTACATGAGACTCCCAAATTCTGATGCAATCCTAGAAATGTCTGCCAATCTGACCATCTCAGTCAAACCTGGCTCAAAAATCCACTCATGGAAATCACCTTGACACCCAAACTCTGATCCTTGTAATCCATCCTCGTGTCCATCACATGTCACATGCACACCAAGAGCATCTGTCTGTCTTGAACCCTATGTGGCAAGAGCAATGCCTAGCTCCAACTCACATGCATCAGCTTATGTCCTAAGCATATCCATGAATGACTGAATCATGATTGAACCCTCAACATACAAGCCATCCATATCCGTCATCGTATCCACGAATGACGTGCCCTGCTGCACAACTAGCTCAACATGCTAACAAACTGGAGCATCATGCACCCTATCTGCAAAGGAGACATGCCTCCTCTCTGCATGGTTGTGTACTCACGAAGAAAATGCCGTCTTGTATGTGACGTACTCGCATCACATGAATATCGTGCCAACACTAACACCTCTTGCTATGACTAGCTATCCATAATGCAATCTAAACCTGTGCTTGTCCAACACTACTTGGCATCCACTATTTTGCATGTGACTCATAGAGATCAAGATCTGTGTCAAACTTGGCACATGGCGTACATCTTGCAACACATATGATTGCACCACTCGGAAATAATAGTCTGACATCTCTTGCACCAACTATGTCATGCACATAACCATCAGCAAGACACACACGTCCAAGAAAACCACTAGTATATGTGCTAAGCTACTCACAACTTGGCGTGACATGAAAGTTAGCACTCACATCTAGTATCCAATGCGAAGGTAATGTGTCATCAAAAACCAACATAAGAAATTCAAGAGTAAACATGGAAGCAAAGTCTACATCTTTGTCATGCATAGACACATATGGTACATCTGCTCCCTCATCATCCAAAGTGATAGCATCCCTCTTGTGATGTCTCCTGTGTTGTCTCATCCATAAAAACAACACCTACATACATGCCTTTTATGGCCACAATGCCAACACACAATATTTCTATGTTTGCAAGATTTTCCTTTGGCTGTAGGCATCTCTCTAGACTCATTTGTGCCAAAAGCATTGCACAATCTTTGCCATAAATCTCTAGCTGTACATGCACCCAAACCAATGTGATAGACAGACTCACCAAGGTGTAGCATGATTGTCAAATCTCCAAGCTCATCCAAGTCCTCCCAATCATCATCAGTCATAGACTCTGGCCTAGCATCCATGCCCTATAGTGGAAACACTTGGCCCACCTGAGTAAATACATTATGCATGCCTGCTTTCCAATGCTCAAAGTTTGAACCATCAAACTTCATATGGAAAAGCATAAACCGACAAGATCAGACACAAATTGATCAACTGAAAATAGCCAAAGCCTGGCTAACTCATACACCAACTACTATCAAAATACAATATAAGCTGTCATAAAATGTCTAAGAGAAATGTCAGCAAATATGGCGATCAATGTAAAAAACAAGTGAGCAAAACCGCTCAAATGATGCCGAAAGACCCGCTCTAATCCAAGAGCACTATGTGGTAACCAATGAAACTATCATAAAAAATCACCCTCTTGAAGAGATTACCACATATATGTCAAATGACATAATCTGGTGAGCAAACACTCTCATAATGTGATGCCAAAACACTATGGCAAAGCAACCATTGAGTGCCAAATGCAATCAAAACACAACAAACCATGTGCATAAACAAATAAATTTGCAAGAAAAATGTAATCAAATCTAATATCTAACCAACTCAAATGATTTTCTCATATTAAACTAATCATTTAATGTGGGAGAATAAACAAGAACAAGGGTTAGAATATAGACACATGCTTATGGATATATCTCAACACGGGGCCAAGGTTAAAGGGGTCCAAATGAGAGATGGTTTATCAAAGAGAAAGGCTAGCTAATGGAGCTTAAATACCTTAGGGTTAACTTCATTAAAGACCTCCAAAGGTTAGTGTTAAAAGTCCTTTGACCTTAGGCAAACCTTAGGCAAGCTAGGACTGTGCTTGAGGTGGGAACCCGGCCCAAGTTTGAGGTGCTTGTCGTGGCTGCTGACTAAGGTGCTTGAGGTGTTCCACAAAGTCAAAGCACATCCTTAAAGGGGGGGGCGAGCCCTCATTGTAGGAGCTAGAGAGAGAACACACACACCCTCACACCCTCATTGTAGGAGCTTGACCTTAGACCTTAGGCAAGCTAGGACTGTGCTTAAGGTGGGAACCTGGCCCAAGCTTGAGGTGCTTGTGGTGCTTGCTGACTAAGGTGCTTGAGGTGCTTAATGACTAAGGTTCTAAGGTGCTCCATGACTAAGGTGCTTGAGGGGCTTGAGGTGTTCCACAAAGTCAAAGAACATCACTACACAAGGGGGGGGCGAGCCCTCATTGTAAAAGCTAGAGAGAGAACATAGACACCCTCACAAGTCAAGCCTTGCCTAATGAAGCAACAGGGACACATGTCAAGTTCCTCTCCATGTTGCCCTCATAAGATGCCTAAAGCCTATTGGTTGTCCTCTCAAGGGTCCAATGATAATTTCGCTAATTTAATTAATTGTGTATGCATTTATCAAGTCCTCTCTCTGAAAGGGGAAAGGGGGACACTTGTCCCAAGGCTAGCATGCTTGCTTGATATACACTTTGCATGTGATTGGCATGGCTTGAAGGGGTCCAATGAGCTTCCATCATGAGCTAGAAGAGGGGGTCGACCAAGGAAGCTAGGGGATAGCTTGGGGGGTACACACACACACACACACACACTCACTCACTCATTGTGCAAGGTGCAAAGTGCAAGAGCTCCATCTCCTTCTCCAAGCTTGTTTGATATGCACTTTGCATGTGATTGGCCTGGCTTGAAGGGGTCCAATGAGCTTCCATCATGAGCTAGAAGAGGGGGTCGACCAAGGAAGCTAGGGGATAGCTTGGGGGGTACACACACACACACACACTCATTGTGCAAGGTGCAAAGTGCAAGAGCTCCATCTCCTTCTCCAAGCTTGTAAAGAATTTGAGAGCCTAGAAGCTTCAAACTGCGTCATTTGGTAAGCACTTTGTCCCTTGCATCGCTTGCAAGGAATTGCTTCATGATGGAAACTCATAGAGTTTTCCATGTCTTTGGGGCCTCGCCATTGCCATGAAGGCTAGCCCACCATTGACGAGAAGACTTCTAAAAGTGCATAGCTACATGATGTAGCTTAGAGGAATCTGTGAAGCCCTGGTCTCCAAAGGCCTCATCAAATTGCTGGATGAAGGCCAATACTTTGTCGGTAGCACCAAAGGTGCCATCATAGGTGAGAAAAGAGATACTCTTTCCTCCCTCTTTGAACTTCTTGAGCTTTTGGGACCTTTGCCATGCAGGGTAAGATTTGTTGGGGTATAGGCATCTGTGCCTTGCCCGGCCGCCCAGAGTCTGGGCGCCCACTGACTTGTATACCTTATACATAGCATAAGTGTATAGGGGGCTGCTCACTCTTTGGAGTCTCCCCACCCATATCTGTGTTGTGTGTCTCCTTCTCTCTCTCACTCTCCGTCTGTGGTGCTCCCCGATCCCCTTCAATTGGTATCAGAGCCTAGGTGCAGAGGAAGCGCGTGTGTGCACAGTCACGACGACAGCGGAGAGCCAGTTTCATTCCCGAAATCGCGTCCGCGCGCGCGCACTTTCAAGAGTGCAAACAGGGTTTCGACTTCGGCATCGGCAAATTCAGCTTTTCGAGAGCGTTTCCACAGGCGTCTTGCAGTTTGACCCCCCTTTTAAAGCCATTCGAGCCATCAGAAACCTCATTCGAGCTACGGTTGAGGAGCTGCATTTTCAGCCCTCTTTTGGCAGTTTATGCTGCGTTTTTGGGTCGAAACGGAGGTTTTTTGGCATAGCTTTCACACCCATACTCGGATACATGTGATCTAGGAGTCTACCTTGGGGTTTTGGCACGCTCCGAACACTCTCGTCATATCAGAATTTTAAAATTCCGAACGCTGAATTTTCTGCAGCAGCAGTTGTTTATTGTGTGTCGAGGATTCCACACATAGTTTGCTCTCAGATGTGAGAGTGATATTTGCTGCAAGTTTCCTCACAGGTAGGAGGATACGATGTATGCCTTATGTGGTTTGATGCTCAGGGAGACTAATGTGATTGCATTTTGAGCTCGGCAATGTATGCCTCGAGCATGTTTTTTGGCAGTCACAGGTAGAGCAGATATTTGTGTACTAGATTTGCAGGTGTTTGCAATGATGTATGCAAAGTGTGGAGATTGGTGCATGCATTTGGAGTGCGGTTTGATGTGCTTTGGTTGATCATGGTTTTGAGCGTGCAGTCAGTTTGGTTACTGGTTTTGTGGCCGTTTTACTGACGAAACTCTAGCGAAATTTTCCCAGGAGTTTTATGCGCATCATTTATGTGATCTAGGTAGAGATTGCGGATTGCACTTAGCATTTGTGTGCGGTGTTCTCTACAGGTGGGAGATTTTTGCGTGTGTATGCATCGATACCGCACAGTGTGGGCTTGGTGATTAGCTCACGGGTTTGACAGGCGTACAGTTATCTTGGTACACTCACAGGAGTGAGTATTGTGATGTATGCTTGTGTGGCTACGAGCGAGGTAGCCAGATTCGAGCACTAATGGCTTGAGGTTTTTCAGCAGGTTTCAGCTACAGGTTTACAAGTTTACAGGCAGGTTTGAGGTCTTATTTGGGCGCTGAATTTTCAGCCATTGTTTCCTCTTTGCAGGTGTCCATGTATGGCTCAGTTGTAGGCTGATTTGGGACACATTTGTGACTTGTTTATACAGCTGAATTTTGGGGCTGTTTTGGGGCTGATTTGCAGCCATATCTTACAGCCATATTTGCAGACTTTTGTTAATACGATT